>NC_058114.1:19793052-20437427 GCF_914725855.1 Thunnus albacares | reverse complement strand
GAACAGTGCAGCCATAAAAACATGGAGTCAAGAGTTTGAATATTTCGGTCAATATTTTCACTTGTTGTAAATTTTGTATAGCTTTGACAAGTGGGATCAAGCTAATACTAAGGGCACTGTCAGACAGAGCAGAATTAAAAGAGTTATAATTTTTCCACCTTAAATCTGTTTAAGGTAAAAGAAAAGAAAGAATGAATAATGTATTATTATTATTGATAAAGATGATGTATGACAAGTACAGTTCCTAAATTATTTTTGCTGAACTGTAGAGTGGTGAACTATACATTCAAAAAAATTCATGAAGCAAATTGTATTGCTGTTAAACTGAAGGATAAACGTGTGTCTTTCAGTCCATATCCTTTCATACCCACTGATCAGCTCTTGAATCTGTTTACCAGGTACGCTCCAGTGGGCATCCTGTTCCTGATTGCAGGGAAGATCGTGGAGATGAAGGATCTGGCACAGGTGGGCGGCCAGCTGGGGATGTACACCGTGTCGGTCACTGTTGGTCTCCTCATCCATGGTCTCTTTGTCCTGCCGCTGCTTTACTTCCTGGTGACCAAGAAGAACCCCTACAGCTTCATCGGTGGTCTGCTGCAGGCGCTCATCACGGCTCTGGGAACCTCCTCTAGGTGAGTGTCATCCTATGAAATACTGTTCAGACTCCAGGCATTTGGTTCTTCAAATAGAATATTAGACTATATAAAAACAAAATTATATTATACAAAACATTTTTTAATGTTAAGAAATGCATAAATAACTTGTTTAAACAAAATTAAAGCATTATATTTTGTCTGACTGGTCCCAAATGATGATATCACATCTCTTTCTCTGCGTATTACAGCTCTGCTACCCTGCCCATCACCTTCCGCTGTCTGGAGGAGAACAATCATGTGGATAAACGAGTGACACGTTTTGTCCTCCCTGTGGGTGCTACTATCAACATGGATGGCACGGCCCTCTATGAAGCTGTGGCAGCCATCTTCATTGCTCAAGTCAATGACATGGACCTAAACTTTGGCCAGATTCTGACCATCAGGTAACATCAGTTTTAGCTTTGTAAGCTTTAATGTACACTATATACACAAATCCTTCTCAGTACATCTGCTTTTTAGTGTACAGTCTGGGATAAGTGAAGTATAAAAGCTAGTGTTCTAACACTGATGGGGTGAGGAACAAAAAGAGGTGTTTATGTATCTACATAAGACGAAGAGTCTACAGCCATGCTTGCAGGTCTATTTGATTGTTCTGAGGCACAGATGTGCTTAGAGCTAAATGCTAACATACGCTTCCACCAATGCAGTTCACTGCACTATTTTAACTAAAGCATGGCTGTTTTCGGTCTAAACACCTGCCCAAATTTTAGTTTAGCATGTTAGTATGCTAAACTAAAATTTGCTACTCAGCACTAAACACAAAGTACAGCTGAGGCTGATGTGAATGTCATTAGTTTTGCAGGTATTTGGTCATAAACCAAAGTTTTGGACTTGAATGTCTGCCCCAAATCCATCCAATAGTTATTGAGAGATTTAAAACTCAACCTCAACCTCATGGTGGCACCAGAGCAAAAGTCAGAGGATCACTAAAGACATTAGGATTCATCCTCTGGGGAGTACAGAGGTCTGAGAAAATTTCATGGCAATCCATCTAATAGTAGTTGAACTGGATCAAAGTAATGGACCAGCCAACATTGCTGACTCTAGCTGCTGGCATGGCTAAAAATGAAACATAAGTTTGCATATATGTTTTATTTAAGACTGCCTTTGTCTAATGGAAAGACAAACCCATGTGATTAACTTATGTATAAATCATGTCAGGACTCATGTAGTCTAGGGATGAATAGTAACACCTTCACACAATTTGCTCTTGTGTCCCGAATTCTCCTTCAATTGAATTGTTCCCTTTGCTGCATCTTTATTATCACTTCTTTCTTGAGGAGAATCAACAAGGTATCGTAGTTTATTTACTCCATGACTCACCTTGTCAGGGTTTTCATCAAGACAACAAGTGTGTGTAGATGAAGGGTCATACATATTCTATTTCATGTAACCATATCATATTAAAAGTGTGTTTATAATATTATTCTTGGACAATGTGTAATACCTCCTACGGTTTCTATAACACATAGTAGTGTGACCAGCTTGATTGGGAGATCATTTACATAATTTTGTAATTCCTCATGTGCTTTTATCACTCTACTAATCCCAGCAGGACTGTACATGTGCTGTTTGTTTGTTTCCCTTTATTAAATGTCTTCACTCTCCTCTCCATCCCTCCCACCGCCCACTCAGTATCACAGCAACTGCTGCCAGCATCGGAGCAGCAGGCATCCCTCAGGCTGGCCTGGTTACCATGGTGATCGTATTGACATCGGTGGGACTGCCCACAGAGGACATAACACTGATCGTCGCTGTGGATTGGTTCTTGTGAGTTCCCACTAAATGTCAGCTTGATGGGGATTGGTCTGTGTACTGTTCTGTGGGTCTGCCAGCCTAAATGTCATTGTAAAGCTTCAGAGAGCCCAGAGGTCCCACCACAACAAAGGTTATTGATGCATAATGCAGCATGACAGATTAGAAAGCCTGTGTTTAGAGGCGTATTTTCAGATTTTGAGCTGTGATTGTCATAGGTGATATACAATACTGTTTTTTCTCTGTATATCTGTATGTTTTTCTGTCTGATTCTTTTTCTGTCTCTTCTTCTGTCACCCCAGGGACCGCCTGCGTACCACCACCAACGTGCTGGGAGACTCACTCGGTGCTGGCATTGTGGAGCACCTTTCCCGCGGAGAGTTGCAGAGTCAAGATGATGAGGTGCACAACTCTGTTATCGAAGAGAATGAGAAGCCCTACCAGCTTATCTGCCAGGAAAACGACTCGCTCAACCACCGCAACAGTGAGACCACAATGTAAAGACAAGAGCTACATCCGAAAGGGCTTCATTTACCAAAAGCATTTTACCTAGAAGGTTGACTTGCAATGGTGCAGGCACGGTCTTAGAAAAAAAAAATAGTTGTTGGTCAACTCAGCCAGTGCTTGGGGTTCCCAAAGGTTTTTGCCTTTGCAGACCCAAACTTTCATCTCTCCCTCAAATACAAAAAGTTCTCTGGAAAACAAGGCAATACAAGGCCCGGCCTGGGGCTGCATGATGACAGGAAATAAGAACACATGCTGTTTAGGGACCGTTACACATCAACTGCCTACAATCTGATTCACTCTTTTTGTCTGGAGTGCCAGTTATTTAGGGGCATTTTGGTTTTTGATGACTGTTTTATTCACTGTCGGGCAAGCTTAATATGTCAAACATTTAAACACCTTTAGCGTCATTAAGTTTCGTGTAATTTATGAATCATACAGTCAGAGAATCATAAAACATCTTACCAGCATCAGTGTTAGAATAAACAGCATTATTAGAGAGAAACATCCCTAGCTGAAAAATTGTTAAGAAAAAATAAACCAGCTGATTTTCCAACATTGTGAATGTGTAAGCCTGCATAATTTGGCTACTTCTGTTGCATGACTAATCACTAATTATTTGTTTTGCCAACACTTATTTTTGTCATTTTCATCATGACTACCTCTAATAGTATTTAGATATGGAGCTTCTTCAGTGCTACACAAAAATACTCCATGGAGCATATCAGCCGGATGTAAATACAGCAAATCTCCTAATTGTTTCAGATCCTGTATTCAAGTTTGAATATTTTTTTTATTTTATGTAAGTTTGCTTGCACACTGTAATTGTACAGTTTTGAATGTATTTGACTGTTGAATACTGGATTATGGTGGAAAGGAGATTATTTGCTAGGATTTAGTATTAGTATTGCTTTGAGGTTGATATATTTCAAGTGACTTGGTAGAATGTTTTTCACTCTTGTGACTATTATATTAATGTGCATTTGTGGTATTTCTTTGGTAATATTGCTTTTAAACATTGGGCACAAGACTGTACTGCTACACAGTTTGTTTGTTTTTTTTACTCCAAACAATTATTCAGCAATGCTAAGCCATGAATATATCTACTACTTTGTCTCCTGGTACTTTGGATCTTTTTTAAATTTTTTATTACTGATTCATAGAGTAACAACTCTACAAGAGATGTTTTAAGACCATCAGAGTGCTATAATATCATTATATTATACCCGCCTGTCTGTGTTTTCTGCATTATATGTCATACTATCAATGAAATGTATTATTTCATTAAGTTATATTTTGAATAATATATTGCAAGTTAATCATTTTTATTGTTCTGTGAAAAGGTACCGTGAAGAAAGTTCGTGAATGCCTTGAGGAACTGAATGTACAGTTGATTTATGCTTTTTTGTGTTGACTGTTATTGAAGAAAGTCTGGTGAATAATCATGAAAGTGAAAAGTTATATACAGTTGAATTGAAGGCTCTTCTGACTTTGTGCCACATTAATACTCATTAAGAGGTTTTCGACTTAAGTTCTGATGCTTGATGTTATTTCGGTAATAATGTATTTTCCCATGGAAGAGCATCTCAACATTTTGATGGACAGCCTTTGAAAAATGTGACAAATAAATGGCTCAGGAATTGAAATGTGATGCTCATAATTGTGTTTGTGGCTACCCCTGGTGGAGGATATTGTCCTGTCCAGAAGGCCTGCTCCTGTAGAAACACACATGGGTCAAATGTTATAGTTTGTGATAGTAAATGGACGAGGTCTACTATATTAAGACAATTTGATTAAAAAGTGAATAGTAAATCAATGAAAAGGCAAAAATCTCCTTGTGTCATTTTGTTTGACTATCAAACCCCAATTATTGTTATTATTTTTAACCTAAACCTGGTCTCACTGATGCCCTCAAATGCTCACAAAATTACCTTTTCATCTTTTTCATTCACACTGATAATACTGAATTAATTTACTTTAAGTAAACAATGTTCAGAAACCCATTTACTAACCTGAAAACAGTATAAAATATATAGCCTCATGGCTCCAGAAAAAATGTTGTAAAACAAGTCCCCACAACCATGCTAGCGCCTCAGTGAGGTTGTTAGGCTTTCAGCTAAATGCTAATGTTAACATGCTGATGCTAAGCAGGTATAATGTTTCCCATGCAAACCATCTTAGTTTAGCATGTTAGCATGCTAACATTTGCTAATTAGCAGTGGTCACAAAGTACAGCTGAGGCTGAAGTGAATGTCATTAGTTTTGCAGGTATTTGGGAATAAACCCAGCTATTGGATAAATTAATATTTGTACCTGATGATGGTGCTTGATGAAAAGTTAAGGGATCGCCAATATTATTACAATTCATCCTGAGGGAGGCATGTTTATCTGTGCCAAATGTCAGGGCAAGTTGACAAGACATTTTACTAAAGCCAAAAATGTCACCTGCTATTGGTGCTAGAGGAAAGGTCAGAGGGTCACCAACATCAGATTCATCTTCTGGTGAAATAAATGTACAAAATTTCATGGCAATTTATCCAATAGTTGTTGAGATATTTCAGTCCGGACAAACCGACATTAGGCTACCATCCAAACATCCTAACTAACTGCTAGCGTAGCTAAAAAGTAACTGTGTAGTAAATAAGATCCACAGACACACACAAGCACACCCACAAAAAGACAGTGAGGCATTTCAAGTTATTATTTCAGATTAATTTATAAAATAGTTCACTTGAGATACTGTGTTTTAACATACAGTGCATTCTTCTACAATACAATACTTGTGTGTGTGTTTTACACACAATTGAGCCCTCTAAGTTTCAACAGCCTTGCCGTGTGGTGAATTGAATCATGAGTACTTTGGCATAGTTAAGTAACGGACTATTGGTGAAAAAGACAAATGTAAACTGCAAATAGATATTTAAATATATGGTAGATGCCCGAGGGCCTCATTTCAAAAGCTTGACTCTGGGTTCACACTGAGTTTACAAACAGGCAATATAAAGAGCAGACAAAATATCAGGAACTTTTCATGTGACACAGAAAGATGAATCCAGGTAAAAATCTTCTCTCTGGTCCCACTGTGATTTCACCTAACAGTCAAATATAGGAGGTCAAAGCCTGAATAAGGATTTTTAACCTTAACTGAGACCTGGATTGTACAAAACATGGTGCGAGTCAATGCCAGAGACATGTTCCCAAAATATCCCGCACACTAAGTTTACTGTGACAAAACCCAATCTATTTACTGTGTACAGTGTCATTACACATTAATGAAGGTTTACAAGTCACAAATAAGTATAAAGTATCTTGCTGAAATACAATATTAATATCACTGCTCATTTATCATTTTTTTAAATTACAACTTTTCCACTGATCTCACATCAGCCACAAGTAGTAATGGTTGCAGAGGGAGAAACTTCCAGGCAGACTCCGGCAAATAACAGTATATGAGCCATTTAAAATAAATCAGTTCAACTTATCTTACAAGTCAATACTCCTCTGTTGAGACTGTTCCAGCCACATGTTTGGGAATATTTCAAGCACAGTTCATGTTTAAATATCTAAAGCCAGTTAAATATGTATTGCTGCCCAGGTCTGGTCCCAGGGAGACAGATAGTGTAGATAGAAAGAGACACGAGACAACTGGAGAGTCAGCAAACTCAGTCGTTTTAGGAAGACGAGTTGCTGAGAGTTTACTTGGCCTGTGGGAAAGTGGGAAGAATGCAAAAATATAGGATGAGACATGTGAGAGAGGCACTTTGAGAGAAACTTGCATGTATATCTAGGTAAAAAAAAAAACCTACTTATGACTATAAGTGTTCCTCCATATCTGATGGCACTCTATCACTCCACATTGAGAACATCCCAGTTATCTTTCTTGTCCTGATGATCACAAGATAAGTAAAAAAAAAAAAAATCAATATCTTAGGTAACATGTAAAGAACACGAAAATCTCCTTCAGTATCTAAAATGAGCATTCATTTAATTCTGAGTGATACAAGCAGACATAAGAGATCAAATTGTGTACTTCTGGCTAAATAAATTGGACTTATTTACATTTGGTTTTATTACATTTGACATACAGTGCCTTGCTGGTAGTTGTGACAATCATAAAGTAGCTTGTGTCTGACCTCTGACATGACGGGCAGGTTGTCATGAGGAAGGAGCCACATGGTCCGGTGGGCCTTGGTTCTCTGTCTCTGCAGGAGCTTTCTCAGCAACCTCTTCACCTTCCGGTCTCTGGGGTCTGCACATTTCACCGCCTTTTTTGTGTAAAGACTATAAAAAGAAAACTATACTTAGTACACAACATAGCATGGTAGGATACGGTTCTGCTGAACACTAAGTGAAAAGGAAAGTAGCCTAAATTTCAAATCTGCTGCGTGCAGAAGCACAAGAAATAAAAAATAAAAAACAATGATTCAGCAATAACAGGTCCATGTGGAGCACTACAAAGATGTCTGTCAGGTGCTGCAAAATGTCAGAGAATTAAAGACTCAGAGAGTTAAATTAGTTTTCCCCTTCTGGTAAATGAAGACAAACTGTTATCAAAAGAGAGTCAAGTTGGAGAAAATAAATTGTGAACCACTGCAATAAAAAAGCACCAAAGGAAACTCTTTTATCTGTAAGAATTCCATGTTTTGTTAACTGGACCACATGAAAAAGCAAAGCTCTTCATTCCCCTGCACCATCAGATGTCTCTGACCCACTGAAAACAATAGGTATCACAATGCAGAATGGTTTACTTAACTAAACCCTGCTGTTCTGACTGACTGGCTGCAGCAGGGCTCAGCTGGCTCGGAAGGTATTTTCAGATGGCTTGTTATTCCCACATATTTCCTTTCTTACTTCCTTGGCAATTACAGCTCAGAGCCCTGCCATAACAACATGACCTGGAAAGATGACAATGCCTCTCAGCCCGGCTCTGCCCTCCTCTAACGAGAGGCATATTTTCCATGCCTGCAGATTGCTGTGCTCTTTAGCTCCAGGAGTGGATAGTTGAAATACTTGCATGATGGCTTGTATACTGCAGTCGGGCCCCTCCGTCTGCACCTCAAACCGCAACACATCCTTGGTACGCACCTTGCCCTGGGAGTACAACATGCAACACTGGACATCCCTTTGCATCTGCACACCTTTACCTGAAAAAAAAACAAAGAAAGATGTAAAAGTCAGTGAGAGAGAGAAGAAAACATCAGAGAGGGGTGTCAGAGAGAGCCGACAAAAAGATTGTTTTTCATTTTCATCATTTCACAGGATCAGAAATCACATAAAATCTGATAAAGAAATATTTTAAATCAATATTTACTGCACAGAATCGTAATTTTAATGAACTATAAAGTCAGTATTGTGATGCTAGCAAAGACTTGAAACTGAATGTTTTGGCAGCTTTTGTAGACAGCAAAATGTTATCTGTTCTGCAGAATGTGTACATGCCCTCTAGTTACATGTACACACACTCACACGCACATATGGACACGCACACACAAGAATGTCAGAGGAATTACAATGGTATCCCATTGTGCTGCAAAACATACTGCCATGCCAGTGAAAGTAGAGCGATAGAGAAAGTGAGAGAAAGAGAAAAAGGAGGTTTGTGTGTGTCTGTGTGTGTGTGTGTGTGCATGCGTGTGTGTGTGTGTGTGTGTGTGTGTGTGTATGTGTGGAGGGTGTGCAATAATGGTTTTTCATCCAAAGCAATTGTGTAAACAAATTAAAGTGTGATGTGAAGCAGCAGGAGCAATAAGAGCAGTAAAGTAGGACAGTGCTGCTTTGTTATGCCACAAATGATTTTGAATCTGGTCCTCAGGCACATTACCGCACTTCCAGCGCTTTTCACAACATTCACATAAGAAAGACAGAGGCGAGGCGACACCATCGCACCGACTGAGCCCTGACACACTTGCTATCTTTCTGTGTTGAGTGTTGTGTGATTTCAGATGCTCGTCCTCCTGCGTTCTGTCCCTCTGTTTACATCCATGCCTCCCTCCCTGCTGTTGTTGCTGCTATCCCTCTTTCCCTCTTCTCTCCTTTTCTGTCTTCGCCATCGCTCTCTTGCTACACTGTCCACCTGCAGGGTGCATGCAAGCCATGCAACACACACACTCACACAGCAAGTGCGGCTGTGTCTTACCTTCTACAGATGCCAGGAGAATAACAGTCAGAGAGATAACAGTCAACATCTGCAGCATGAACATGATGAGGCTGGCAGAGAGGAGGAGAGGAGAGGAGGATAATCTACTCTGTCACCTCTCCCTCTATGGCTGCCTCTCTTATATTACTCCCTCCCTCTCTTTATACCTCCCTGCCCATCTCTCACTCACTCACTCACTTCCACCACCTCTTTTTCTGTCTTACCATCTTTCCCTCCCTCCTTCTGTTTATCCATTCTCAGTCGTTCTCACACTCAACAAAACTCCCTCCCTCTGCCTTTTTCTTTCATTCCCATTCACACTCATCTCACTTCTCACTCTTTTTTCTCTTGCTTGCTTCTTCATCCAGGATACCAAGCTTCATTTGCCTCATTTGAAGCTTTAAAATCCTCCTAACCCTCCAACCCTAACCCTTATCCTTGGTGCATTTTTCCCTTGAGGACTGAAACAGATTTAATGGGTGGAAACAAGGAACCTTTCATACCATTTCTCATCAGTTGGGGATATTAAGCATTCAAATGGCACAACAATGATTCATTTACAAAAAAAAAAAAACATCAATTAACTCTGGTTTACAGCTGTAGAATGCAGCTGTGGCATGACCAAACAGTAGGCGTGTCTGACTTGTGCATCTGGATCAGTCTTGCAGCAAAGTTATGTTCTCTGTGGGATTGCAGACAAAATGCCAACATGCCTTGAAAATGTGATAAACTGCATTCAATAGCTTGACTTAATCCTGAATGAATTATACACGGTTCAAAAAATGCCTGTTGTAGATGTTTGATGTTAGATGTAAAGTAATATTATACATTAAAATTGCACTTTAATTGTAATTATTATTTTGCAGTTGTTTCTCATTGACTCAAATCAAGGCCAAATCAGTGCTTAAATTTATAAAGCATCTTAAAACTGATTAATTTTCTTTGGCTTTCTCTTGATTTTATAGCTTGTATTTTGTTGGTTGTACAGTGACCAGTTTTTTAGGCATAGTTTCTTTTATCTTCCTCTTTCCCTTCTTTTCTTCCTGTAAAGCACGTTGTAACTTCTGTTTCAAAAAGTGTTATTCTGTATGAATAAAGTTTTCTTGCTTGTTATAGGTAATGTCCCCACTTTACATGCTCATTTTGGAAGTGGTGTCCCACAAGGTTCAGTCCTTGGCCTCTTGCTGTTTACTGTTTTTAGTCTCCCCCTAGTTCTGGTTATTGTAAAAAACAATGTTTCCTGTCTACACTGATGACACACCACTGTATGTTTGATTTTAAACTCACAGTGTAGCTTGTTTTAAGGCGTGCGTTACAAGTCTCCAGTGATAAATATCACAAATTTTGCTTCAAATAAATGAAAACAAATCTTTCTTTCTGTCTTTTGTTTGGCCCTTCTGATCGTGTCTGTAATTTACAGTACAAACTTGGCAGTCTGGCAGCAAATGTGAAACCTATCTGAGGGTGTTTTCAGCCTTTGTTTTCTTTCTTTTATTTATTTTTTATGGCTTGGCTCTGCCATGCACCAATGTCACCAAGTAAATGTAATACATTTGGCCAATAAAATGATTCAGATGTTTGGAAAATATGTCCTTAATTTGTCTTTGCAGCCTCTCCCTGTCTGCCCATTTATCATAATAAAACTGCAACTTAGTTTCCATAACTGAACACCACAAGAATACACTGGAGGCTCTATCTGAGAGTCAAGCATCAACATCCATTACAGAGAGGCTTCAACGGAAAACAGCATCAGGACCTGATTATACAGAGAGAAACCAGATAAATTGATGTAGGCCTGCATCTGTTTCACAATGTTATTCCTTTGAACTGATGCTGTGGTGGAGAAAAATGACAAACACTGATGCCAAAGTCAGATGATACCACTAATAACAACAATGAAAGATGATTGATCAAATGCCTGATTAGGTATGACACATACACAAATGTTGCCACATTGCATTGTTGACACTTTAACTGATAATGTGTTTAATGATCTTTGGTCATTAATAACTACAATGAAGCTATAATTATTCTTCTTTGATCAGGAAACACATGTGTAATACATGTACATGTGTTGCTGTTTACTTTAGTAGGTCTGATAAACATTATATGATAAGACATAGACATCACAAATTCAGGAGTTATTATGGTTTTTCCATTTACACCTGCGATCAGGAAATATTTTAATGGCTTTGATTGTGTTGCCTCTTTGAGCAATACACATTTCCTTAAAGGGTCAAGGTCAGTTCCCCCAAACCCCTAGAAAACATGTTTCACTACTTACACCTTGTGCTATCCAGTCACTTGATAACATTTTGAGATATTTACCACTGAAACTGCAATGTCACCCAAATACAATACAATGGATTTGAATGAAACTTCATTTTTAATAAAGTTATATTACAAAAACTCAGAGGCAATGTTGAGAAACAATGTCCTGGTTACTTGTGATAATACACAGACCTTGCCAACCACTGGCGTAATTTGTATTGCCCTTACTATAGAAAATAAGGGGTAAAGAAAGGGGTAAGTGGGAAAATATGTTGGGTTTTGGGGGGATTTGGCCAAACTGATCCTTCCAAAATAACCTTACAGAGCAACCTAACAGCAGCTGATTTTTTTTTTTTTTTTACCTCCACTGGTATAACTTCTCATTTCCCCGCAGTGATGCTAAAGTTTTTTATTTTTTCGATTTTTTTATGTGTAGTCCAGGGTGTGTGAGTAAACTGTGACATCACTGCTGATATCATCAGTGCTGTGTGATCAGAGGTGCAATGGACTTGAAACTTTCAAGAGGACCTTGATTAGTTAAGTTTAGTCAGAGAAACAGCTTGGTTAGGATTAACTTAACACTTAGTTAAGGTTAGGGGTTAGGTTAAACCAACACTGAAAGTTGGTTGGAAATGGTTGGACACAAACTAAATTCTCCCGTGTTTAAATCCAACATTTTGTTGACCCAGTCATCCAACCAAAATTCACATAGTCACACTACTCCTTTGCTCCTGACGGACAAAAGACATAATTACTACAGATGCTAGAGGGCTTTGTCAGTTGAACATATACAAGTGTTGATTTTTGGCATTTGCTGAACTGAATGTTGCTCTCGTTTTTCTTGGGAGTCTTGTTTTTCAGTCTTTTATTACATAGATCTTTAAATCTTTGATATAATAAGTCATCATCATTTCTTTTGTTTGGTGTGTACCTGGAACTTTTTGTCATGACACACATTGCTGCTTTGTCCAAAATCCCTTTGATTTCCAAGTTCCCACAAGTTTTTTTCCTGAATGACAACTAACTAGCAAACATTTGGGATTGTATATGACTGCAGCCTTAAAGGTTGATAAAAATGTAACATGTCTGGCTGCATTTCATTCTGATCTATTACTGTTGCTGTTGGTTGGCAAAGACAGTTGTATCTTCCCTCAAGTTCTTCCTGTTGGATCGACACCAAAACCTGACATTTTTATGGTTCAGATAGCTGAACATGCTTCTGCTTATCCATTGCAGATATACTAAATCATTTCTGACACTGTGCCATGTTGTTTATGTTTGGCCAGTTATCTGCAGGGAGAAAGATACTACACCAAACAAAAAAGACACATGAATGCAATGTAAAACGCTAACAGTGACTCACAAAACTGTCTCACTAAAACTACTAGGGTGGTTCCATTAAATATACTTGCAGAAATGATGAGGGGAACATTGCTATAAAAATGTTCCCAAGGTTACATTAAAAAAATACACAAATTAAGCTTACAAATTAAAACAATACATCACACTTCATTAGACTAAATGCTTATGACACACTGGACTTTGGAAAAAAACAAATGTTATGCATACTGGCAGACCAATACTAGAACTATGAGTCACCTTTCATGCAAGGAAATATTGCTTTAGACATTAATGTGGTACATGTAAAGGACCATTTGTAGGGGTGGATCAATAAGGGCCTGCATAAGTTCCTGTTGTTCAACAGATCTTACCATTGAAAAATTTATCCTTTGGCTCCTGAAACATTTGGTGGAAGAAATATTCAGTTAACAAGGCAACAACATGTCCCTTATAGGCATACATATCCAAGCTGTGAAAGTGAAAATAAGCAGTCTGTGCACTGAGGGGTGAGGTTTGAGTAAAAATATGTATATGTGTGTGTGTGTGGGCCAGGTATTCCTCATGTTATGGGGACATAAATCTGTTTACACAGTCATGTTGTGGGGACTCATCTCCCTTATGGGGACAAAAAGCAAGTCTTTTTAATGTAAATCATTAATTTTAGGGTGAAGACTTGGTTTAAAGTTAAGGTTAGTTTAGGGTTATGTTAAGGTTAGGGTTAGGGTTAGTGTTAGGCAAGTAGTGGTTATGGTTAAGGTTAGGATAAGTCTCCAGGAAATGAATGTAAGTCCATGTAATGTCCTCTGAAGTGATGGAAACACAACTGTGTGCGTGTGTGTGTGTGTGTGTGTGTGTGTGTGTGTGTGTGTGTGTGTGTGTGTGTGTGTGTGTTGGAGGTGGGGTTAACTGTTCAAGAATTTGACCTAAGAAATCAGGTTGGAATCTCAGCTGCAAAAACATACCTTCCACATGACTACAGGTCTGCTTGTGAGCCAGATACATTTTCTGCATATCTTTGCAGCGATTAAAATATCTCCTGTCAAGGTGTACGGACTCACAAACCTGCAGGCAATCAAAAATAAAAAGTAACAGCAGTGAATAGTGGGGCTGAGAGAGTAATGTGTTCCTCTTTGAGGGGGTGGAGAGCCTGAGATGTATGAAGGGATAGTATGGCCTCCTGGAGATGTTGGAGGGCTCGGCTCACTGCTCTGGACATGCAGCCTAAGAGATCTTACTGTACCTGAAAGGGATTTCCAAGGGATAAAACGCAGGGGGTAAATACTTCATCTAATCTTTGAAACGAGGCAAACAGGGAGGTGTATGAAACAGACAACAAGCTGTATGGAATGCAGTTCTGAATGCAGAAATATGTACAACACATTTTTAAATTTTTTTTTTCTGCCCTGAAGACATTAAGATGTTCTGGGGATCGTTTGTATCAGCTGAGAAGCAGCATATTTATGCTTTGTACAAAGAGCTGATGGTGTTTCCTGTCTAGGTAAAACAAGACTTTTGAGTCTACAGCCATGCTAGCTGCTCTGTGAGGCTGCACAGAGACATAACTGTGCTTTGAGCTAAATGCTAATATGAGCATGCTAACATTCTCACAGTAATAATGTTTATCATGTTTGCCATCTTAGTTTAGCCTGTTAGCATGCTAACATTTGCTAATTAATAAGCACAAAACACAAAGTACAGCTGAGGCTTATGGGAATTATATTTATTTTGCATATATTTGGTCCTAAACTAGTTTGAGCATTGAGCAAATAAAATTTTAACCTGTTGATGGCACAAATGAAAAGTTAAGGTATCACCAAACCACCAGTATTTCATGGCAATAGACCATTTCCACTGCAGACATTTTGACTTGTCAAAGCAGGAACAGGTGTAAATGCTAACATTGAGGATGGCTCATTTCCATTAATTTTCTCAGTAAGCCATGTCAGTGATTGAGCATGCATAGTACAGAACGCTGGAACTGGCTCACCTAAATGCAATGCAGCCCTCGTTAATGTTATTAACGCCACCTGTGCTTTTCTTGTGCTTTGACAAGTCAAAATGTCTGCCATGGAAAAGGTCTACAGTTGTTTCCCAAAACCACAAATGTCAACCTCATGGTGGTGCTAGAGGAAAAGTCAGGGGATCACCAAAGTGAGATTAGCAATTCATCTCACAGTTGTTGAGATATTTCAGTCTGGACCAAAGTGATGGACCAACTGACAGAGAGACTGTAACTGCCATACCTAATGCCATGTGCTGCTAGTGTGGCTAAAGACTTTACATCTGTACTCATGATCTGCATGATTCAAAACATCATTCTACTTTATTTTACCACTTTATTTGAATTACAGTAAATGTACAGTGAAATCAAGGATTAAGCCCCAGTTTTACATAAAAAGCCACATAAGTGAGTTTACTCTCAGTATGCCATTTTCCATCAGTATAAAGGGGCGACCAACAGGCTTTGGACAGGGGGAGGCTCCAAATTTTCTTTTCACATGAGATTTTCTTAATGGAATGTCTTTATTGACTGTGGAAATAAAATGATGTCCAATCCTTCGACATGTGATTATATTTTATTAGAAAAGAGCACTCCGTGTTCCCTTGTGCCAGTCAGGCATTCCTCTGCAGGGAGTTGACTGGTGCTCTTCTGGAACCAAACATCTGTGCTTCTCACAGCTCTGTTTCATTACTCCCCGAAACACTAAACCCAGAAAATCAGCTTAAACACACTCAGGCATTTATTTTGAAAATCCCCACTGCAAAAACTCAAGGGGTCTTGACTGTGTGTGAAACTGAACACTTGGATGTGTTTAACAAATGCTGCCAGGAAGAACAACACACATCTCAGGTCTAGAGAGATTTAAATACATTCCTAATGCAAACCTGAAGCTCTACGTGATTTTCTCAGTGTCACACAACAGTCACTGTGTTGAGCAAGAAATTCAACCTTCTCCATTTCACCTCTGGCTTGTATTGCACTACGTGTGTGTCCAAAATGTGAGCTGCTGCTGCAGCAAAATTCAGAGCTAAAACAAATGCTAATAACCTGACAAATACTCATATTTGATTTGGTTGTTCCTATAGTGATTTACTATGAGACAAACTGAGAAAAATCTATTGTCAACTACAGAAACCATCTTTGTCCATCTGTAACGTGTAATTTTCTCCAAATTAGAACCTGACCAGCAATAGCTTATGACATATTTGAATCAGCACATCAGACAATAAGCAACAAGAATTAGTAGCACAGAAATTATACGTTTGTGGGAGAAATAGCGTCACCACTAACACCAGAGAGCAAATAGCAAAATGTCTCATTAAGTACATTTCTAAGTCACGATTCTTGTGGTCATGAGATCAAATCGTTAGATATCGGCCTCAAAAATGTGGTATTGTTTGGGCTCTACTCCAGAAAATTTGCCATCAAGACCATAAAGACCATAAAATACACCCAAAACAAACACTCCTTCAGGGCCCATACCTGTCAGCAATGCAAAATAATAGAGAGGGGGGCAAATAATATGAAAAATAACTACTAGGGCACAAATATTGAAAGCATTTTCAATACATGTCATGACATGTGGGTAAATAGTTAAAAACTTTCCTGAGGCATATTTTACCAGTTACACGTTATGTGTCAAAGATCTTGAAGTATCAGGTAGTAAATTCAAATCAGTATAAGTTGGCAACAGAGCCACAGCTGGGTATCAGATGTCGATGAAAGATGAAAAGAAAACACCAGTGAGGTGCCCATAAATTGCACAATTAACAAGTTTCTAATCCAAGTTTCTTCATGGAACTGCAAAATCCATCAGTTAAATTGCAATTGCATCCCATCAATTTTAGTGGCAGGAAGTATTCTTTCCATCGTATTAACAAAGGCAAGTACCCCGGACAGCTCCTGCATCCCTGGAGGTCCCAGGATCAGCACCTTGGACAGCGGGTTTGAAACAGCAAACTGTTAAAAATGATCCACCTGAGCTGTACAGGAAAACAGGAGGAAGCTATACCATGTAGTAGTGTAGAACAACTACTACTTCTCCCTCAACTATTTTACATTACTGTCTAAATGTGAGTGATGACATGATACTGTTTTTAAACTCCTCTCCTACATTTCTTCACATTTACAAAGATGTTTGATGGATACTAGAATAATTTCTTTCATCCAGACAAGTGTCATTTTCTGCCAGTTTTTAATATTAAATGTAGCTTGTTGCAATTACTCACAACCAAATCAGGTTACACTGTCCTCATCCTTGATGATAATTCATAGGAGCATATGACAAAGTATGAGAAGCTACTTGTCACTGCAGGTAATTCTGTCATATCTTTCCTAAGGGAGGTTGGTTTTTTTCATGTCCTATAATTCGATAAAATTAACATTATTTGGTTCCCACTTACAGTACTTCCAAAAGACTAAGTATTCTTTCTGAGGGAGTGTGTGAGATGAGGTATTTAACTCAACAAAAATGGCAACATGCACAGACACAGGACACACCACCAGCACTTGTGTGGACCACAAGACAAAAGTCAAAAACAAAGAAAAAGATTGTCATAAACACCTAGTTCCAGTGAGAAAAATATTGAAATTATCTGACATTTTTGACCACAAGGCTGTTAGGGATACTTCTGGATAAACACCTTGTTGGTAAGGCAATAGTTGCATTGGGATTTGCATTGTTTTCTTAGTTTTTAATGCAACAGCACATATTAGTTTACTTTCCTAAAATGTGGACAACCTCAAGCCCTTATGAACTTGTATTTTGACACTGATCATCAGTATAACAATATGTCTTGAAAAACCTAAATACTACCCAACTACTAATAATTCAGAGTGTGACAAACTGATGAAGATGGCTTGCTGCAGATGATCCACTCTGACAGAAACTGTTTGTTTAAAACGTAAATTTATTTCATTGTACAGTAGTATCTCACAAGTATTTACAAAAAATGTACACATTACCACTGACATTTCAAAAGTTAAGAGTGAAAAATCTTAATCGCACATTGTAGAAAAGCACTTATAAATATCCAATTTGAGAGTCTGACTTAGAAAAGTACCAGAGATGTTTTCACAACATGTCATGTCCCTGTAATGGAAACGTTTCTTGGATGGTTGCAGATTCGCTGTCTTCATCTCCTGCAGCAGTGTTTAATCTAATGTGCCTGCAAAGAAAATAGAGAAGAATTGAGTACAAATTGAAGTACGCCAAAATGACATGTTTGGTATTCTTCTTTTGTGTTACTGGATGACATGGCCATAAATCTTGAGGATTTGTTTTAATGTCTTGGCAACGCTTACCTTCAAGGAATGCAAACTCATCTATGGCCTCTATTGCGTTGTCTGTAGAGACACAACAAAAGAGAGGGGTTAACTGATTATCAAAATAGTTGCCAATTAATTTTACTAATCAATTAAATTAATGATCATTTCAGCTATAGTGTGAAATAATTTATATTTCTGCACAATTTAAGCAGCCACTTTGTGGTCGGAGCTCATCAGCTAAACAGCTGAAATGCCCAGTAAGTCTGTACATATTTGCAAACCGCATTCAGAGTTTCTTTACAGCGCTTACCCAAGTCTTTTCTTTGCAACGTTTTCCTCTTCCCTTGCTGGGCGTATACCAGGGCATCTTTGGCAATCATCTCAACAAACAACTCCTGTGGGACAGAAACACATGAATATTCTGTCATTTACAACTTAAACAAATGCAGGAAGTTGTCACTTATATTTTCCCACCAATATGGATGATTTTGCACAGTACAGTTCACATCCCTGAATTTCAGTCCTTAGTCTACAATTATAACAAATATCCTTTTAAAATTAACCCATCTCTCTATATTCATTCTGCTCAGGTTTTAACTATTTAGTTAGAAATTTAGAAAGTTAACAGCAGAAAGTTCCTTAGATAGGTTAATAATGTGTTGTAGTAAATGATACCAGTAGCAACAAAACCATAACCCACTTTTGGACTAACCCTCTCTTCCACACAATGTATTTTCGCATTGAACATTTCTTACATTAAGCTTTCTGCAAAGCTCAAACATGGCACTTTATCTGCCCCTTGTATTTATATATTATGTATGTATGTACAGAGAGGTGACAAATTAAAGGAAAGTTAGAAAGGTGTTGGGCCACCATGTGCCACCAGAACAGTTTCAAGCTATAGCATTGATTTTACAAGTCTCTGAACTCTAGTGGAGGGATGAACACCATTCTTCCAAAAAATATTTAGTGTTTTGATGATGGTGGTGGAGAGTGCTGGCTAACATCTCGGTCCAAAATCTTCCATAGGTGTTCAATTGGGTTGAGATCTGGTATTCATCAAACCATTCAGTGACCCCTCATACCCTGTGAATTGGGGTATTGTCATCCTGGAAGAGACCACTCCCATCAAGATAGAAATGTTTCATCATAGGATAAAGGTGATTACTCAGAACAACTTCATACTGAATTGCAGTGAGCCTTCCCTCTAAGGGGACAAGTGGACCCAAACCATGCCAGCAAAACGCCCCCCACAGTATAACAGAGCCACCAGATTCACTCACTGTAGGGGTCAAGCATTCAGGCCTGTGCCTATTTTACCTTTAATTTGTCACCTGTCTGTATGTAGGTAAGTAAGAAAATTGCTGTTGTCTTGGATGGTAAGCCTGAAACACCTTATGCAACTATATTACTATTATTTCTTACAAACACATACATAAATTAGATTATTTGAGGACAACCCCCCCTGATTAATATGCAGGCATGAAAGGTGCACAACGTGGTGGAGACTGGTGGAGTTTAATATAAATTAAAATGATCATATGTCAGTTTGATGAATCTGTTGCAGCAAAAATATATTGAATATGAAATATCTTTCGAAAATGAGGCAGTAACACGCTGTGAAAATTCAGGGAATTAGCACTGCGCATCTTTCTTCAGGTGTGCGTGTTTTTTTTTTTTTTTTACCGTGGCTTTAGCGATGATGAACACAGACTCCTGGCTGGCCAGGGACACGTCTGGGTCGGTCTTCATCAGGGCCTTGATGCGGGCCAGCGGGAGTTTGGACAGCCGGTTGTGGGTCGCGGAGGCTGCGGCCGCGGGGCCCGTCTGCTGCCGGCCGCTCTCCTCCTCCGCCTCGGCCCCGCGGCTCTCCTCCTCGCTCCCACACCGGTCCGGGTCGTGCTCCGCTGGGGTGACAGGTGTTGCCACTGTCGCTGCCATTCTCCAGTTTCTTAAACTACAAACGTTAAATTCCCCCCAAAAACACACGAATAATTACGGTTTTGTGGCTACATGTCACACAAGTAACAACAACACCAGCAGCAGCGCGCCAGGCCAGCATGTGCTTCCGGTGGTTGGGTGACGGCGTGCGCTGATTCGTCAGCCAGTCACTCCAACATCCCGCCTTTTCCTCTCCCGCCAACCAATTCACTTCGGTGATTGGTCAGAATACAAACTACTTCCTGGCTATTGGCTGGAATTTAACGCCAATCAAGGAAGTACGTCGCTTCGGACGCCAACGAGAGAAGAGGAGAGGAGGGATATAAGACGTTGGTCACAGGAAGGTATTGATGTTTTTTAATTGATGTCGAGAAGATAAAAATACAGTCTTCGTAATTAAACTATAATTATAATTTTGGACAAAATCCACATCAATTCTAACATCCATGGACAATTATGCACCTTACTACCTTATCCACCTGACTTGCACGAATGTATAGTGTATTATAACATATTAACATCATTGAACAGTGTATACTCAGCAAATAGTATATTCTCCATTCTATTTTAATTTTTTTCTACTTATTTTTTATATATCGTTATATTATTACTATTTTTCTATGCCCATGGACAGAAAAAGAAACCAAACTTTATTCACATTCTTGATAATATTCAGTTATATTTCAACTCTAAAAACTGAAAAAAGCATCAAAAACTGTTTTTACAACCATAACAATTTTGACATTTGATTAATTGATAAATTGTTTGATCCATAAAATGAAAATAGTGGAAATACCTATCAAATATTCATAAAGTACAAGGTTAAGTCTTCAAATGTCTTGGTTGTCTGACCAGCAGTCCAATACACAAAGATATTCAGTTTGCAATGATATAAAAAAGGAGACAAGCAGCAAATCTTCCATTTGATTGAATGATTTACATTTTTTTGCTGATACATTTTCTGTCAGTTGACTTATTGATTAATCGGCTAATCATTTAAAATATTTTTATCGGTAATGTTCCCGACATTTCCTCTTTTGGTTCCTATTTGTGTGGTTATGTATATATATTACTGTGCTTAGTGTTTATGACTGTTTGCAGTTAAGTTAAAAAAAGATGTGAAGAAGATGCCAAAAGGTTACGTAAGGTATCAAACATCATTTGTAGACTTTCATGTCAGTAAAGCCTGATGTAGCAGATTGGTGTTACAGTTTCACACACTTGCAACAAATTTTCTATAATTACTTGATAACTTGATTTTTATGTTTTTTAATTGTTATGCACCATAACACCAAGACAAAGTCATTGTATTTGTAAACCTACTTGGCAATAAACCTGATTCTGATAATCAATCAGAAATGATCCAGTAGTCTATATTCATGTGTTACTGATCATCAGTTATTCAGTATGAACACTAATATAAGGCATGATTACGAGTTTATTCTTTAAAAGTGTGTATGCAGCGTTTCTATTGTTTCTGCCTCTGTCAGATAACCCAATGAGCAGTCCACTAATACACTGCGCTAATAGGATTGTGAGGTGTGATTTAGTCTTGTCAAGCTCCATTCACATGTTCAGTCACAGTCAGGTGTTGCAGCCTGAGAGACAGACATGAAGGACCCGCAGCTTGCAGGTAAATTTATTCCTGATTTTATATGCTTTTATAATATATATTTATGTCTCTGCAGTTTTATAAAGGGGTTATGAGATGTAACTAATGTTTTTGTTAATCATTAATAAATCATTTACTTTATGCTTTATAAATCAATTATGGGACATTAATAATAACCTTGGCATTGCCAAGTCATTTGTACAACAGCATGACAGCAGCATTTGTCTTTTTAGCGCTTTAATTCATGAGTAAGATGTATTACTGTACAAATTAAAAAACAAAACCTTGACTTATTAACATTTATAACTGCAGATATGAGGGCTTATTAGAAGGTGAAAACCCCATATTAATATTTATTAATGGATTACCAACATTCATCACTGCACTAATCCTTTTTGCAACTTCTAACCTATAATCTTTAAAGCATTATTAAACCATTACTATCTATGTATACCATTTATAAGCTGTGTTTCTTTTCAGCAAGTGGTAGCAAATTGTGTTTACAATTCAACCCTTAATGTTCAACTTGCTAAACAGTTTAAGACGCTCATTCTTTAATTGTCTGGTATGCTGTATATGGAAAGGGAACAACATTGTATAAGAGACAATCATGCAGAAGTTTTCAGTGTTTGCTAATTAAATCTTAGAGTCCAGACCCTTACACACCTCTACATAAGATAATTAGTTGATTTCATTTGTTTTATATGCAAGGCATATTAGAGACATGCACTAAAGAATACAATAATTAACATACAACCAAAAAAGCAGCAAAAAAGAGAAAATAGTTCAGTTTAAAAGCATTTAATAGTCCAATTTTATCCCTTTCAAACTGACTCTACAGTGGATTTAATTAACCATCTCTCTCAATTGATTCAATAATACCATCAGTCTGTGCAACAAGAACTTAAACCCTAATTTGACAGCTCTGTGAATTCATGTTCTGCCTGTTCCTTGTTATCCTGCCTGAGTAAGTACAGTATAAATAGCCGTCTACATTCAGAAGTGACCCACTAATACTGCTTCTGATAGAAGCCAATAATCCTTGCCACTTTGGGACCTGAGCCTGCTGTGGGCTAAATTTAACCCACAATGACCAGGAGGAGGCACAGTATCATTACACTGTAGTCTTACAGAATTATAATATCAGAAGCATCACTATTGTTGATCATTGAGTACTTTATTTAACTCATTAACCTTCTTCATGTGTGTTATCATGTTGAGAGGTTATATGTGTGCTGTAAGATGCCCAGACAGGGTTCAAGGCCTGACATCAGAGCCAACTGCTTGTGTAATGTTGGCACCTTGAGCAGTTTCCTGTGAAAACAAATGATGGTGGTGGTTTCAGGTTTACATAAAAAGAGTCACAATATTGTCTTGTTTGGGAAAAAAATGAATAGACTGGCCAGTTTTTAAAAGGAAATGTGCTGATTCTTGAGAACATTCTGAATAAAGAATGAAACTTCTGTTCCCAGAACAGAAAGGACACACAAGGTCGCTTCCTGCTTTTGTCCATCATTAAAAATGAAAACATGCATGTTAAAATTGATTTATCACAGTCCAAAAACATTTCAACACCTGTTTAGTTCCATCGAATGCTGATAAAAAACACAGCAAAAATATTGTGCTATCTGATGTTTTACTCATACTTATCCATGATTCCTGTTATTGTGTTAAGAAAAGTGCTATAAAGAGATTATTATAATCATCACAAAAAAAAAGTGTTGCAAAAAGAAAGAAAAGAGGAAAATGCAGAAAGGAGAGTCCTACATGCATCCACCTGAGAATAATGTCAGTTCATTCACACACCTGCAAATTGACATCAATAGTTTTTTTTATTTGCCTTCTTGTACTAGATGTGGGTAATTTTCAGGCACATACACCTTCAACTTACATATTAGACACAAACTAAGATGCAGGTTAAGAGTGATGTAAAAGAGGTTACAAGTTTATCTCATGTAACATGGAGGTCAATCTCATTATCAGTGTGCTATACATGGAACAGCCACACTACGTCTGCACATTGACTTCTTTAAGACTGTTCAGTACTGACAGCAGGGCAAAAATAACCTGGCAGGGTCGCTTGCCTACATTTACTCCAACAAAAGTAATGTTAAGGGTACACAGCAGTGTTGCTGACTTATTTCTCTATTAAAAAAACCCCAAATCAAATTCTTTCTTGTTTCTTAAAAGTTTCTCTATTCCATCATTTCTTTTCTAGCCATCAAAACGCGTTTGTGGCCAAAGCAGAAAGTGAGTAAGAAATCCAAAGATGAGCCTCCAAAGGAGGAGAACATAACCAAGCCCCTGTCCTCCTCCGCCATATGTGCCATCCCACAGCTGACTGAAGTAGAGAGAATGAGGCAATCACCATTTGAGAGGGTTGTCTATGACATGGCCCACAATGAGAGGATCGTCAATGACCTGATACTGGGTCGAAGGGTCGGCTTCTACGAGCTGCGGGGAGAGATCGGGCAGGGTAACTTCTCCTCTGTCAGGCTGGGCATCCATGCTTTAACTAAAGGTCAGGAACCAACACTTATTTTTGTGGTTTAATCTCATTCATTCATTCATTTTTACCTAAAGATAATTCATAATTTCTGGTGGAGAGCATGAAGAGTCTGTCCAGTCTGAGCAGCCTGTACTTTAGTCTTTTTCTGTCATACACATGGTCTGGCCTTGAGGAGATATTAGTTGTAGATGATAATATTATTGGTTTGTAAATAAAGTTCATGTCAGTAGAGGAGAACTGATCCCCCAAGTAAGCCTGTCAGATCTTCCCCACCCCCTGCAGTGAATTTATTATTTGAGAATTACACCCGTATATGTGTGTCCACATTTTTGTCATACCTAAAAATAATGCTTCAACAATCTTGGAATTAAATTAGATGCCAAAAATAAATTCTTTCTGCCTTCTCCTTGTATGTGTGTAACAGTGGCATCCTTCTCCCCTATTTTCTCGTGTGTTTAAATCTCTTAAAACGGTCTCTGTCCTGAATTTGACCTTTCACCTCATCAGACCTTCTCTAAACCCATCCCTGATATCTAAGCCTCCTCTCTTCTTCTTCTCTCAGAGAGAGTCGCTGTTAAAGTCATCGACAAGCTGCGTTTGGATAAGAGGGGCCAGCCTATGACTGTCTCTGAGATCAACTGCATGGAAAAGCTGTGCCACCCAAACATAGTGCGTCTGTACGAGGTGATCGAAACAAGCAGGAAGCTGTATCTGGTGATGGAGTATGGCAATGGTGGAGATCTGTTCTCTCGAATCACCACCAGGGGGAAGCTTAGCGACCTGGAAACTAAACTCATCTTTGCACAAGTCATCTCTGCTGTTAAACACATGGTGAGCTTCACTGTTACACAATCATAATCTACTGTGTAGCATAAATCTATACTCAGTCTGTCTCTCATGTACATCGATTTTTTTAGGTGTTCATTATTCATGTTAATGAGTTATTCAAAGCAAATAAGATGAAATGAACTTCAATTAACTTAGAACTTGACAATCTGTAATTGTTTTAACCGCAATAATGTAAAGTTTGATATACTTCCTTACATACTTCCATTTTTAAATATTTTTGGGCAGCATTTTTGCCTCTATTTTGATGGAGGTCAGTAGAAAGGCGACAGGACATGAGAGTGACACACAACAAAAGTTTCCCAGTCAAACTCAATCCAGTGTTGTTGCAATTACAGGGTCAGGATCATAAACATCTGGTCCAGATGCTCTCTGTCTTCCAACTGATGCAAACAAGCATTTTACAACATGAAAACAACTTAACTAAGATTCAGTTGTTGTTTAGTTTTACTTATGATAATAACGGAGCTGCAACGAATAGTCGATTAATCGATTAGTTGCCAACTATTAAATTAATCACCAAACAATTTTGATAATCAATGAATTGTTTTGATTCATTTTTTTAAAGAAAAAAAGTATCCAAATTCTCTGATTCCAGCCTCTCAAATGTGAATATTTTCTGGTTTCTTCAGTCCTCTATGACAGTAATCTGAATTTCTTTGGGTTGCAGACAAAACAAGACATTTGAAGACGCCACCTTTGACTCTAAGAAACAATCATCAACATTTTTCATCATTTTCTGACAGTTTATGGACCAAACATCTAATCGTTTAATCTAGAAAATAATCGTCAGATTAGATAATGAAAATAATCATTAGTTGCAGCCCTAGATGATTATAACAATAATTAACAGAATACTGTTACAGTGTGCCTTAAAAAAAACATTCAATGTGTCACTAATCCAATTAAAAGAATGACAAACAAATGACATAGAAGAAGCGTAAAAGTTGTTAATATTTTTCTAAGGTTAGGGTAAGTTAACACTTTGTCTAAAAGTGAAAGTAAATAAATCAAAACAGAATCCCTGTTGAGATTTTCTACCTGTTTGTGATATTTCAGCATGACAACAACATCGTCCACAGAGACCTTAAGGCAGAAAACATCTTCTACACCACCAGCTACTGCATCAAGGTCGGTGATTTTGGCTTCAGCACCGAGTGTGGCCCCAGCGAGCTTCTTACCAATTTTTGCGGGTCGCCGCCGTATGCTGCTCCTGAACTGTTCAAGGAAAAAGGTTACATTGGGCGCTACTCAGATATCTGGGCTTTAGGCATCCTCTTGTACTTCATGGTGACGGCCACTATGCCCTTTTATGGGGACAACCTTGGGAGGCTGAAGCGTTGCATCCTTCAGGGGGCCTACAGTATCCCTGCTTATGTGCCTGATCAGTGCCAGCTGGTCATAAAAGGCATGCTGCGCCCTGTGCCTGTTGATCGCTCCTCTCTCACACAGATTATAAACAATGCTTGGCTGAAGGGGATTGAGTACCCCTGTCCGTATGTGTTGTTGCCCCTGACCCCAGCCCACTTCGCCCAGGCTACCCAGGCTCTCTGCACGGAGGAGCAGGAGGTGAAGAGTTTGCTCTCAGATCTCGGCATTGGGACAGTTCATTTCCAAAACAATCCCTGTTTAGACTGTAAGAGTCCGTTGACCGGGACTTACCGGATCCTCCTCCATCGCGTGCAGAAGAGGAGGTCAGTAGAGGCTGTGGGCTATTCAGCACTTCACCCTGATGAGTACAGAAGTCCGAGGAAATGGGCTGTTGCATCCGCGGACAAACATGCTCCCTCTGCGGTCTGTGTTATACTATAACAACAACTGGACTGCTTTACTTGTTGCTACACAGGCACTTTATAACATACACATGTGCCCATTTGCTTGCGGACACCCTTCAGGCTCTTGTAATAGGGTCAAAGTCTGACAGTTCCTCTGTCCTACTGTTAAAGTCAATTACAGCTCACAGACAAGGGCATCTCTCCTAAGTAATTAGCTGTGGCTGTCTGTGCTGATAACATCACCAGCTATAGTCAGTACAACAAGCTTACTGACGTAAAACATTTATCAATCACTGTATGGCTATGAGCATTTTCTGATCCATCTGAGTCAGAGCATAAATCTACTGGACTAATCCAAGGCCAAATGTAATCCTAATAAGGGAGAAACTGAGAACATTGCTTCATCCAACAGAAATGAAACCTGAGAATATGGTCACAAGGTCAGAACAGACTGACTGTAAAATCAGTCTGCTGCGGTCGTTTTTTTGTGTGTTTTAATCATAGAAACTGATTCCCAAATGCCTTCATTAAATGCACATTTATGACTGTAACAAAAAAGTCTGGAGCCCTCAATTTGTTTAAGGTTTTGCACAATTTTAATCTAATTTTCTTCATATTTTTGTTAAGTATTGTGCTAATGTATGTGTTTATATTTTAAGGCAAGACTTTCTTAAGTGATTCATGAAAGCCTGAACTTTATGCCATTCAGTATTCACAATTATAGCATGGAGTAAGGTCAAATTCATGAATCTGAATAAATTCAATTTAAAAAAGATTTTAAACTGTTTCCTCTCTCAGATCTCCTCATCAGGACACACTTTTCCCACTCTGTGCTTCCATCAGTAGGCATGTTATTACAGGATAATATTCTTGTCTTTTTCAGCTGAGTGCATGACTTCAGCCAAGATTTGTACTGTTTACAAAGACATTTCTACTGAGATGTTAAATGATTCCTTGCTTCCTTAATCTCTAAAATTTACCAAAACTTTGACTTGAAGCACTTGCGGGAACTCATTTTGGAGTCACGTCAAACACGTTCAGTAAAAGTGCTGATGATAGAATATGAAGGATTTGTCAATTCGCTATGAATTATGAAACAATAAGTCGTGAGTTCTTTTGAGACTCTGTAACTTAATTTCTTTTTACTCTGTGAAGTCAAACTGTAAAAACTCTGGTTCTTTCTCCACATAATGCTCCTTCAGTTCACCTCTCAGGTATGAATTCCCACAAAGTGTACAACAGTCTGCGAGCCAGGCATCACTATTTGCGTCTTACCCTCACCTAGCAATTTAGTGCCAATTCTGCCAGTGTCTACACGCACCTGTCATGTTTCTGATCAACACAACAATACACTTTATATTTTGCAATAAAATGTTGTTCCCTAACCCACACCCCATTCACACAGGAATTTAAACAGATTGTGCAGGCAGGATCAGACACAGAGAGAGATTATCAAGAGAAATTATACAAGTGCCAAGAAGGAGTCCTGACTTGTTGTTTATCTAGGAGTCATGTTCTTGCTCAATATCATCGCTGTGAAAATCTCTGTTATCATTTCCACTTGAAAGGCATTGCGACAGCGGGGTAATCGGTTAAACTGATTAGGGATGCAATGAATAATGTTCATTGTGAAAGTGAAATGAAACAAATGACTGAAACATCAGCATCATCTGCGGTTCCTGTTTTAAACCAAATTCCAAAAGTGAGCTAATGCATAGATCGAACTTGTGCGTCAGGGTAAGTAAGTGGTTTTATACTGAAATTAGTCATTTACCTTGAGGTGATCAAAGATGGGTGACCATTATGTCATTCAGGTTCATTAAATATATACAATATTTAGCTATTTACCATTCTGTTTTAGCCTTAAAAAAACAGAAATCTAGATGATAACATTTCTGCTTTTGACGTCACTCAGAAGTTTTCATTTGTTGGCAGAGAATAACTTTTTATCTGTTTAGAATTTGTTCTTTATTATAACACATTTAAATACCTCAAAATATAGTAAAATCAATCTTGTTACATAATGATTTAACACAATACTTTCTTTGATTAGGCCACAAACATGATTGAACATGATAAGTGATGAGTAAAATGAAGTTCCACTCATCTAAAAAATCTCTGCTTTTCTTTCCTCTAAGTCTCATTCACAATTAAGCTCTCACCTTTCCTTGCCTTACCCTCTGGGACTATCATAACAAGCCAAGACATTAAACTCAAAAGCAAGTCAGCATTTGTTTGTAACTGCATTTGGCATGAGAGCAGCTCTAGGCTCTGGATGAACGATAAATCTGCTGTTCATAAGAACATGGTTGAGATGGTTGCGAAAGACTAACTTCTTTGCCTTAAATAGACAATTTCCTTTTTAACTGAAGGAGCATGGCTGAGAATCTCTTTCAAAGAAACAAATATAAAAAGCTGTTGGACGTATCTTACACTGGGATATACAGGTGGGTGACAAATTAAAGGTAAAATCGGGGCCTGAATGCTTGACCCCTACAGTGAGGGGATCTGGTGGCTCTGTTATGCTGTGAGGGGGCATTTTGCTGGCATGGTTTGGGTCCACTTGTCCCCTTAGAGGGAGGGGTCACTGTAAATCAATACAAAGTTGTTCTGACTGATCACCTTTATCCTATGATGAAACATTTCTATCCTGATGGGAGTGTTCTCTTCCAGGATGACAATACCCCAATTCACAGGGCACGAGGGGTCACTGAATGGTTTGATGAGTATGAAAATGATGTGAATCATATGCTATGGCCTTCACACTCACCAGATCTCAACCCAATTGAACACCTATGAGAGATTTTAGACCGATGTGACAGACAGCGCTCTCCACCACCATCATTAAACATCAAATGAGGGAATATCTTTTTGAAGAATGGTGTTTCTCAGCCTTGGCACTGATTCTACAAGTCTCTGGACTCTTCTGGAGGGATGAACCCTATTCTTAAAAAAGATATTCCCTTATTTGGTGTTTTGATATGCATTATTGGTCTTTGAAGTGCATTATTAGCCTTCCTCCCTGCTTATCTTCTTGGATTGCACCAGTGGATTAATGGTTATGCAAAGATTGTCACTTTGAACAAAAATCACTTTACAGTAAGGTGAATCTGTTGATTTTATTTTGATACCAGCAGGAACTGAACTGCTAACTTTGGCCCTTTTTTAGCTATACATGACCAGTTGCTTTATTCTTTATTGTCTGCAGTCAGCAGCTGCTAAAGCCAGACGCCACTATATACATGTAATCTTCCAAAGAAAGACAAGAAATGAAGCATGAATGTCTGTCTTTGAATATTTTAAATAGAGCAGTAATCAGAGCGAGATCTAACATATCTTTGTGATTAACTCTCGCATAACAAACCGTAAATGTACATCATTTCTCAGGTATACAGCACAGTAACTGCAGGTGAGATCTTATTTCAAAGGAGTCATAAAAACTTACACCTGCTGAGCCACAAGTGAGTAGGAGAGGAACCGCTTCAGGGCTTCAGTCAATGGCTGCACTAAATCTTTTCCACACTATCTGGGTCATTATTCTCACACCAGTGATCTGAAACAAAAGAGGGTCAACTATATCACTCTGGTGTCTGATTAGTGCTTTGTTAATGCTTTAAGGTGTGAAAAATGAGGGCAACTGTGATGAAGCTCAGCTGAACCTCTTGCTCTGTGCAATGTCGTCTGTATAAGAGACCTAAACTTTCTCCCCAATTTTGATGTTGATTACTCTAATGCTCAAATATGCCAGATTTCAGCCGGAGAAACAAAATAACTTTCAAATCATAAACATCGAGTCCATGTTGAGTTGTGAGCGTTTGGAAAAAAATGAGTCATATTCTCTCCAATAGAACAGCTTGAGTATCTTAATGTGTCCCAAATCCTTCCCACGTTGTAATTCTTAACAGGTTTTAAGCGTGTTTATACTGGAAAAATGAAAGAATGTAGTGTAGCCTACTCACAAAAAAACTGAGCAACAAAAAACCCCATAAAAAATGCACTAATATGCACATATATAGTATATCCCTGAAAAACACATCGCTTTCTGTTTTTGAAGTTTAATTTGTAGTGTAATTCTAGGGTTGTACTTTCACTGATGTTCCCAAATATATAATTTCATTTTGTAAGTTTGTACAAAATTATAAAATATGTTGATGCTGTTGTATACTAACTGCATGAATTGTGTTCGTACGTACTATATGAAATGATGTGGTATGGAATTGGGACGCGGTTTACGTCAAAGATTCATTTTTATTGATAGTATATAGTTGAGAAACAAACAGGAACATAAAGAGAGAGATAAATTGTTGGATTTGAGCCAAGGACATTGTGGTTTAGACAGTATGCTCCTTAACCCCTGGGCCATGTGTTATTTGATCTTGAAGACATTTCACAATCCATCTATCCAGTTGAAGTAAATGAATGTGACCATCATGGATGATTGATAAAACATTTAAAACTAAACGACAAACCCAGTTTCCTGTAACCACGTCTACGTGTCCCATGAGCTGGATGGTTGAGAATCATCACAGACATGACAGATTTTTAACTTTCAAGTCAATCCTTCACCACCATGTTATCATCAAAGTCAATGATAACCAGCTTTGGTTTAGTGAGTTGCAGACCAACTGTCCTGAGTGGGTTTATAGTACTGACATATGTTTCAGATGTAGTCAGTTATTGACTCAAGTTGATGCCAAATGGATAAGAGAAGAGGGATTATTGGACTACTGCTTTGTTTCATTCATAGCCAGGAAAAATATCATCTTGGGGGAACAGTGCAACTATTTCCCCCCAAAGTCAACCATGGGATCAGCAAATCAGGACAGAGCTGATGTAAAACAGCTTTGTTGGATATTTTCCTAACAATTATTAGACCCCACAAGTCTTTGGTTTTTGTTGCATCTTTATTTGATATAGAAATACACAGAACAAGTACAATTAGAGTGCTGGTATAAAAAATATGGAAATCTATTGTACAAAAAACACTTTCATTTTATTCCTGTTTAGTGGTTGCCACATACATATGCACACACACACACACACACACACACACACACACACACACTGTAAAAATATTTCAAAGCTGCCAAAGAGTGGCTCATTCCTAGCAGGCTCTACACATCACAGAGCGGTGACTAGTATCAAAGAAATGGCTCATATAAATGAATTTTTCTATACTGGCAATAATATGGAAGATATGTTCATGTTATAATGCACTGTAAATGATTTACATTCTGTGTCAGCAACAGGAAATATCTAATCTACTGAAACATAATCTGGTCCATCTGGTCAAAGGTGATATATGATGTCTGACAGGGAGGTGAAACAGCTGCTCTCCTCTCTCCAGTTCTTCTCTTCTTTTAGCAGTCTACAGAGACAAAAATTTAATGATGAAAATTTTATGCAATTGCTCAGTTTTTCTGCAGCACATCAAAGTAAGTCATTGTGTTTGTATGTTGTGTAACTTTTTACCTAATTCTTTCTCTGCTCAGCAAACTTAATCATATCCTGGACCCATTTCTTGTCTGGGTTGGCACAGATGGTCCAGTTCTTTGTTTCATTTCCAGGGAGCTTCTTCTTCATCGCAAACCTAGTTTTATTATGTAACATATGTTATCATTACTGCACAAGGTTCATAACTCAACAACGCCAGTGTCCAAATTTTAAAGTTCTGCTCTAAGTATGGATCAATCGCTTCCTCAATAAGTAGGCTGTTTCTTTTTCCATTAGTCTTTGCCAAATCATTATAGTAGGAAGTTTCAACAATGTGGCTGCTTCATGAAGGAAAACAAAATGCTCAGTAAGGGTCAAAAGAGATGTCATGATATTAGTTACTCACACAGCAGCTCTGATGTTGCAGTCACCATCTGTTTCCTGCATCCTGAAACTCTCTATGTATCTCTTTGCGTTTCGTCTCATCCCTGCGACATAGCCAAGGCAGCAGTTGCCATAAGAGCCTGCAAAGAAAGATAGAGTTAAGTAAGAGGAAAAATAAACTGTCCCACATGAAAATGTCTCTGTTGCCGGGAATGCGAGTAATCACTCTGTATGGTTTGGAGAGAGAAAAAGGTTTTTTCACTGGTCCCTGATTAACATTTTTAAACCCTTTTGTATGGACATGTTTGTCTTTATTCGCAGGCCTGTAAACTACAAAAGTTGTGAATAAAAAAGTTTTGAAAAAAATTATTGTTCTACCACAGTGAGCATTATTCAGTCCTGATAATATCACATATTTATAATTTGTGGACAACTATTAATGGGGAAGAAATTCATCATAAGCCCTGTAAATCACTATTAATTCAGTAACATGCTGTATAATGAAATGATCATTCTTCTTTTTCCAGAGAAAACCACAAAGAGAGTTATCTCAGGATTTGAAAAGATGCAGGGCTAAGCCGACATCATCTGATGAACTGATAAACTTTGGGAATCTAGACTGAAAGACCTTTATGTTAAGAAATGACAAAACTGAGAGATATAATCTCTCTTTCTCCCACTCACACACACACACACACACACACACACACACACACACACACACACACACACACACACACACAGACCTCTGAACTGCCGCCTTTATCTCTGATTTATTCAGTCCTTCAAGTAGATGATAGATAACTTTTTTTTTCCTTTTGGAAGCCATATGGGCTTGAGGAATGCACTGGGGAACATAGACTCATGAGTCATTGGCTTTGTCTTTCATTATCTCTCATATAGGTAACCAGAACCTATTTTGTAACATAGGGAAACTGTATTTTCTGGACATAAGCATACAGTAATTTGTCAGACCTTTTACAGTAATAGGCCCATTTCTCCTTTAGCCAAGAAGTTACATTGTTTTTTCAGACCATGTCTGATCATCTAACTGAACTTCTTGCAAAAAATCTGCAAGAGCCCTCCTTTCCTCCAACGCTCCACTTTAAGTTACCTCTGCTAAGCTAAAATTTCAGTTTTTGAAGACACCACTGAAACACTACTGGGCTAAAAAGTGCAGTGATTACCCAAAAAGTAGAAATCATTTGTAGGAATGTTGTGTGCACAGCCTCAGTCATCAATTACATTGATATATAAGTATGGTGGGGTTTACTGATGTACCAACACAACACATACACAATTATAGCAGTATTTTATAACACTTCATGACATTTCCCATTTGTATTGTTGTTGGGAAAATGTCTTCTGTCACAAGATCACCACATCAAAGTGGTCCATAATAGCAAGCCCTGACAGATAAACCATTGACAGGTAAATGAGCAGAATAAAGAAAGGATTTACTAACAATATAAAAGGACTGTAGATTAAGGAAAGGACTGCAGTCACAATTCTACTAAACTTTAGTAAAAGTGAGACTTCACACATTCTCCACAGTTATATCCAGAAATACTAATTTCCACAAAAACTAGTTCACTTTTTTAGATTTTAGCTAATGATGTAAAATACTACAACAATTAGCTGCACAATATTGAGCTACTGTCAATGAAGCATTGTTTAATCTTTGTGCAATCAAATTAAAATGTGGTATTACAATATCATACTTCTGGTCTGTTCCACTTACCTTGTGCCAGACTCATGTACATGCAGGTGAGGAACAGAAGGAAGAAAAGAGCTTGGAACTTCATGGTTGTTGCTGCTGTTGTTCCTGTTGTGTGGCTCGCTGCAAAGAAACAAACAGATTAAATTAAGGGGCAGAGCAAAACAGAAAATTGGAAGCAAATTAAATTTTTTCAGTCACTATAATGTTTTCCATCACAAAGCCCTCCATCTGTGCTCTTGTGAAAAAAAAAGGTTATGTATTTGACCCCTATTTAAAAATGTTTAAATCCTTGCCTGGTTTCCAGCTGTGTGCAGCTGTTTCATCTAAAGCATTCTGAGTGTTGTTTTATGGAAACCAAGCGAGTGTGTGATGAGTGATGGCTGGATTCCCTCTCTATTGTTATCTCTGACATCTTATTAAACTCAGTACTTCAAACACATAACAACATCTTTGCTAATCAGGATTACAAAATCACCAAGAGCAACACATGTGGATTGTTTCATAGGCATGCAGAAAAAACGTACCTGCTCAAATTCAGTATTTCACAAGATGTCCTGGAAGGAAAACTTTTTATCCAGTCCAGCTTTGTGGATCTGTACTTCTACTTATAGTGCATGATATCAGCCCTGCCCCCGCCCACACAAACTCTATCCTTTGCCACTCCTCCTCTGACATGTCAAAACTTTTGACAATTGCTTAGTAAAAGTGTAATTTGATGACTGAATCTCAAATTCCAAAGCTTTTTTCTTGGCACAGTGACACACACACACACACACACACACACACACACACACACACACACACACACACACACACACACACACACACACACACACACACACACATGTGTCAACAGCAGATACACCTTTCTGGATACCTTCCAAAGGGTCATAAATTAATTGGATTGGAAAAATAAGATGTTCTATAATTCTGAAGCTTTGTTTAGTAATTGTATGAATTGGCTCATATTCCATACAGAGATAATACCTTTGTTCTGGTGCCATAATTTCTGTACTGTATAACCAAAAAATAATTTTTGACTCAGACTCAGAAATGAGAATAAAGTTTTAATTGAAACAACAGGAAATGCAGTACAATAATAATGCAATACCTTTACTGATACAATTTTAAAATGGCTGCTTTTCCACTACAGGAACTTAACAACCTGTATCCTGGTGCTTCTCACACATTAAACCTTAATGGAACTTGAAGGGCTAAGGTGGTTGGTTTTGCATTGCATATGCAATATATTTAACAAACCAGGAAGCATTGCAGCATACAGACTAGCAAGGAAAAATCTGTCCAGAGGTATCAGGGAGGCGAAGAGGCTGTATGGTCAGAAACTCAACAGCCACTTCACTGACAATAAAGACACACAGCAAAACAATAACAAAGGGCAGAACTCAAAGCAGCAAAGAGAAAATGGCATAAATCCAGAGAGCCCACTGACCTCAGTGACTATCAGGGTCTGCTAGCATCATTCTCCTCCAGTTTAAAAACTGCTAAGACAACTTACTATCAGAACAAGATATGTAGTGACACAGACGCACAGAAAATGTTCTCTGCTTTTAACTCACTCCTCAATCTGCCTCTGCTCACTGCAGACATGTTCACCTCATTTTTTACTGATAAGATCTCTGCCATCAGTAACCAGTTCTCTGAGCCAAACCAACTCAGTCTGCAGCCACCAGCTAACAGGGCCACATTCTCCACATTCTCCCCTCTGACCGAGGAAGAAGTCTCCAAACTTTCGCTTGACTCTCGTTCCACTGGACCCAATACCTCCAACCTTCTACAGACCATTTCCCTCACACTTAACCCCACAGTCACACACATCATCAACTCCTTACTTTCTGCCGCATTTAAGCAAGCTTGAGTCACCCCGCTGCTCAAAAAACCTACACTCAATCCAGCCCAGGTTGAAAACTACAGACCAGTTTCACTTCTGCTCTCCCTATCAAAAATATTTGAGTGTACAGTCTTTAACCAAGTCTCTGAATTTTTTTCTGAGAACGACCTGTATGACCCGAATCAGTCCGGCTTTAGGCGGGGTAACTCTACCGGGACTGCACTCCTATCGGTTACGAAATCACTACACTCAGCTAGAGCTGCTGGTCAATCCTCAGCCCTTTTGCTGCTAGATCTGTCAGCTGCCTTTGACACGGTTAACCACCAAATCCTCCTCCCCACACTCACCGAGCTTGGTATCTCAGGATCTGCCCTCCACTGGGACATGTCCTACCTCTCAGGGAGATATTTTAGAGTATCTTGGAGGGGAGAAGTGTCCAAATCACACGGCTTAAGGCTACAGTGTTGGCTCGGATCTCGTCATGCCTTGTCAATATATCAGCATGGATAAAAGAATACCACCTTCACCTTGTCATCCCAGCCAGTCCCTCTATACAACAAAAAATCAGCTTCCAGCTCGAATCAACACAACTCATTCCCACAAAGTCTGCCCAAAACTTGGGTGTCATGATCGATGACCAACTAACCTTAAAGGTTAGTTGGTCATCGACCATGAGGTCGAGGTCGAGCGATTGAGGTGGCCTCATGTCAGTTTGCCCTGTACAACATCAGGAAGATCAGACCCTACCTGTCTGAGCATGCAGCACAACTCCTGGTACAGGCTCTTATAATATCTCGCATATCCCACATGTATGTCTGAACCTCTACAGATGAACCAGAATGGGGTGGCACAGCTAGTCTTCAATCAGCCCAAAACAGCACGTCACCCCACTGTTCATATCCCTCCACTGGCTCCCAGGTGCTGGCCGCATCAAATTCAAAACCAACCCTGACACTCGCTTATAAAACAGCGACTAAAACAGCTCCCACCTACCCGAACTCCCTCATTAAGATCTACACTCCCTCCCACTCACTATGCTCTGCCAATGAAAGGCGCCTGGTACCGCCACCACAACAGGGCCTAAGTCGCTAGCTAGACTTTTCTCCTCTGTAGTTCCCCGGTGGTGGAGCGATTTACCAAACTCTGTTCAATCCGCAGAGTCCCTCTCAATCTTTAAGAAAAGACTAAAGACCCAGTTCTTTCACGAACACTTCTGCACTTGATGGACTGGAGGAAGAAAAAAAACAAAAATACAAAAATACAAAAAAAAAAAGGCTTCTTAGCAATCTATGCACTCTATGCATTGCTTCTGTGCACCATTTGTTGGCATCTACATCCTATGTGACTCAAATTTAGCTTTAAAGCACTTACTTGTGTTGTTCTCTCCTGACTAGATCCCTGCTTGTGTTGTATCAGGTCTCAAATGTATGTTGCTTTGGATAAAAGCATCTGCTAAATGAAATTGTAAGAACATGTAACTGACTACAATCCTCCTCCCCTGCAGGCATGCCATAAAGACCCCTCCCTACCAGACAAACTCAGTGACTTCTATGCTTGTTTTGAGGTAACCAACAACAGCCAGGCACAGATACTCCCACCACCACCCAGCGACCAGGTACTCCAGCTGTCCACAGTTGGGTTTAAGAGGGCCTTCACCAGCATTAACCCACACAAAGCCGCAGGGCTGGACAACATACCTGGTTGTGTTCTTAAGGACTGTGCAGAACACCTGCCTCAAAAGTGCCACCATCATCCCCATGCCCAAAAAGTCAAACCCAACTTGTATGAACGACTTCCACCCTGTGGCCCTCACCCCCATAGTTATGAAGTGTTTTGAGTGGCTTGTTATGCAACACATCAAGGCCCGCCTCACTGCAAACCTAGATCCCTTACAGTTTGCATACAGAGCCAGGATCCTCTTCCTCGATTTCAGCTCGGCATTTAATACCATCATACCACAACAGCTGGTGGAGAAGCTGAGGTTGCTGGATGTGGACACTGGCACCTGCAACTTCCTGAAGCAGAGGCAGCAGACAGTCAGGGTTGACAGCCACACATTGAAATCCATCTCAGTGAGCACAGGTTCACTCCAGGGCTGCGTCCTGAGCCGCCTGCTGTTCACCCTGCTAACACATGACAGTACTGCCAGATTCAACACCAACCACATCATCAAGTTTGCCGATGATAGAACAGTAGTGGGTCTCGTCGGCAATAATGATGAATCTGCATACAGGATGGAGGTGGAGCAGCTAATGGCCTGGTGCAGATCCCACAGTCTCTGCCTCAATATCAACAAAACAAAGGAGATGGTGATTGACTTCAAGAGGTACAGCAGGCAACATCATACGCTGCCGACCATTGATTGCGGCCCTGTGAAGAGGGTCAGTAACATCAAGTTCCTAGGAGTGCACCAAGCAAATAACCTGACCTCAACCAACAACACCTTGGCCATCGTTAAAAAAGCACAACAGTGGCTCCATCCCCTCCGGAGACTTAAAAAGGCAAATCTCCCCATTCCAGTCCTCATCACCTTTTACAGAGGCATCACTGAAAGCATTCTAACCTACAGCCTCACTTCCTGGTTCAGTAACTGTAAAGCATGCGAACAACATCATCTGAACAGGATAGTGAAGTCAGCTGGCAAGATTATTGGTGGCCCACTCCCCTTCTTGCTAAAGATTTACCATCAATGCTGTGTTCGCAGGGCCTCCAGCATCATCAAGGATCCCCACCACCTTTCTCATAGTCTGTTTCCCCTCCTGCCACCTGGGAAGAGGTATAGGGGCATCTGTGCTAAATCCAGCAGAATGCTACATAGCTTTTACCCACAAGCAGTCAGAATCATTAAAAGACTGTGCCCACCACAAACATGCCCCACCGCCCCACCTACCCTCTAACCCCCTCATCAGTGCTGGTCACTCATTGACATGCATCCAGCTGTCAACATCATGAGACACTTACTGGATCTGTGGATCTGTACTCTTATAGTGCACACACAATACCAGCCCTCCACCTGCCCACACAAATTCTATCCTTTGCCACACCTCCTCTGACATGTCAAAACATTGACATTTTATAATTGCTTAGTAAAAGTGCAATTTGATCACTGAATCCCACAAAACTTTATTCTTGGCACAGTGACACACACACACACACACACACACACACACACACACACACACACACACACACACACACACACATACATGTGTCAACAACAGAAACACCTTTCTGGATACCTTTCTGGATACTCATATTCCATACAGAGATAATACCTTTGTTCTGGTGCCATAATTTCTGTACTGTATAACCAAAAAATATTTTTTGACTCAGACTCAGAAATGAGAATAAAGTTGTAATTGAAACAACAGAAATTGCGGTACAATAATAATGCAATACCTTTACTGATACAATTTTAAAATAGCTGCTTTTCCACTACAGGAACTTAACAACCTGTATCCTGGAGTTTCAGACACACATTAAACCTTAATGGAACTTGAAGGGCTAAGGTGGTTTGTTTTAAGACATTCTCTCCAAATGCACTTTAATGCACTGTGCTGCTAACTGTTCATTCATTTTTTTGTTGGACTTTACATGTTTTTATCATTTTTAAGGTATTTTTAGATACATATCTTTATCCTTTCTGTTGTTGTTGCACTGTTGTAGGCTGTGAGGAACAGAATTTCATTTTTTGTGTATGCAAGTACACAAGAAAATGATAATAAACTAAATCTTGAATCTTGAATCTTAATAAAATTAGCCTCAGAGTCTTTGCATCAAAATATGTTATAGTTGTTTAAAGTTTAAAATTATGTGTATTTTGGAAATGACAACTTAAGTCTGGCTATAAAAAGTTGGCTGTTAGGTTACAATTGAAAAGTGTTGAGCGAGTGATTCATTTTCTTTTCTACAAAAAATAAAGGTAATATTGACATCAGCAAAATGTGAAACAAAATCATTTGTGGGGTATGTTATGTAGGATTTTTAAATGTATTTCTGTAAGCTTAATGGCCAAGTTTTATTCCAGTTAATATTCACAGTTATTCAATTTAATTATTATTCTTTCATATATGTTTTTAAAAGCCCTTACCGATTTACACACAGAAGAGAAGTGGAGGTTACTGCTGCTGTCATGTTTGTTGTAGCTGAGCTGTGACGACACATACTTGATTAATGCCCTTCTGAGTACCTGGAACTTGATTTAATACCGCCTCCTGAGGGGTTTATCTCCTGGGACTCAAAGGGGGCAGAGGACAGTGGAAAAACAAGTTCAGGCACGGGTCATTAAGTTCCTTTAGTGGACAAGGCTTATTGGTTTCCTCCACTAAGAGGTCAGAGGTCACTTTCAGCTGTGGTGCAGCACCTCTTGACCTGTTAGAGTTGTTATTGCATTGCATTCTGTGTGTGTCTGTGTCACTCATTTTTTATGCACTGATGTAAAAAAGACCAAACCAACGTATTTGCTTACTGTGGTGCTGCTTTAATTTGATCAATTACTTTTTGTGATCACTAAATGAATCTCGTTCCTGAATGATGTGCATTTAAGATGAAATGAGACGAGATGAAAGAGGTATAGAGAAGTAAAGATGCTTCAAGCTTCATTACAAGTTCATTTTATATTAAGTAACATGTGTGGAGGATTTTGCATGACTGTGTGAAAGTGAACATACGTATATTTGTGTTGTGGTGGTTTAACTGGCAGCAGAGGGGAATGCTGTGGGGATGTGGGCGCTTCAGCTTTAAACAACCTTAATCCTGCATGAGAATATATGTAAAAGATAACTAAAACTTCCAAAAGAGAAGGTCTGAGAAATCTTAAAAGAGGATCCCACTTTATTTGAGAGTCAACTTGTTCCCAGTCTTTCAGGATATTTCATTAACAGGATGTTGCTTAACTTTTTCACAGTAACCTCGGCAATGTTTTGCGTGGGTGTCATGATAGTACTTTCGGTGCTATATGTCAAAATAAATACACACTCATGTCAAAATAAATACACACTACATTGAGGAAAAGAAAGGAAAAGCATGAATATCTCATGTGTGCTATACAGAGATATCCTGTAAAAAACAAGCCAAAGACTCAGAGTTCACTCCCTCTTGCCCTTGATGGTCATTTCACCCCTATGACGATTTGATTGCTTCCAAATGTTATTGTTCAACACTTGAGCTGATGATGTTGTCTGAATTGGGAATTCCAGGCAGTTTTGTACAGTCAGAAATTACTTTCGGTAAGTGTCTACCAATTGCCAGATTCATACTAAATACATTATATGGCCAAACGTATTCTGATATCCGAACACAACACACAAACTGTATGTGATTGTTGAGCATCTAATTTCAAAACTATGTGGATTAATATGTTGCTTTATCAGCCTTAACTCTCTTTCCATATGATTTGGGAACATGACTACAGAGATTTCCTGTCATTTTAACAACAATAGCTTTAGAGAAGTGGGGCACTTATGTTGATAAGACCTAGCTCTTAGCTGGTGTACTCCAAAAGGTGGGCTGGGTTCAAGACTGTGCAGACCAGTAACAAATTACTTTCGGTAAGTGTCTACCAATTGCCAGATGTAGGTTAGATGTAGGTGAGATATGTGGATGTTGTATAGATTCATACTAAATACATTATATGGCCAAACGTATTCTGATATCCAAACACAACGCACATACTGTATGTGATTGTTGAGCATCTAATTTCAAAACTATGTGGATTAATATGTTGCTTTATCAGCCTTAACACTCTTTCCACATGATTTCGGAACATGATTACAGAGATTTCCTGTCATTTTAACAACAATAGCTTTAGAGATGTGGGGCACTGATGTTGACAAGACCTGGCTCTTAGCTGGTGTATTCCTAAAGGTGGGCTGGGTTCAAGACTGTGCAGACCAGTCAAGTTCTCCATCAAAATGGGAAAACAATTTCTTTACTTTGACCTTGCTTTGTGCACAAGGGCACAGTCCTGAAAAAACAGGAAAGGCCTCCCATAAAATGTAAAAAGCAACAATGAAAAAGTCCCCACGCACTCAATTCTTCTTTTATTCTGCCGGGGCATGATTCACAATGTTTCAACCACGAATTTGCTGATAAAGGTGTGAGTACACCCACTACTATACTGCATATAAGAAAGGATTAAATTTATTCTCAGAAAGTTGTGCTATATGTGTAAAATCAAACACTTTTGAGCTAACACACAAATCAAAGGGAAACTTGTAAAAGACTTGTAGCTATTTTTGCATGAAGCTATTTCTATTTCACAGGTGTTTTCACACTTTCACCTTTAACTGAAGAAGACCATCTGTGGTAGAAACATTGTCAAATATGTAGAATAAAAGAAAAGCTGGGAACGACATAGCAGTGAGCGGGTACTATTTTGTCACTTGTGTAGATTTTTTGGATGTACTGTTCGTGTTCGCTCCTCAAACTGTTGCAGCAAAGTTGTAAAACCACTATTGTAACTGTAATTGTGTGCTGTTGCATTGCCTTTTTCACAGCAGACATTTTCGGATGTCATTGTAGTGATAACACAGCTGTACTAATAACATTAACAATGTTCTATTCAAGTTTCCCAGTAAGCCATGAGAGTGTGACAGTGAGCCAACATACATAATAGTAGGACCCTGAAACTGACGCAGCTAAATGGCTTTCTTTATTTAAACCTGTGATTTCATATTGTGACATGCCAAAATATCTTCTGTGGAAAACCCTATAGGACAAAGACGCCTGACCAAAACCATGAAAACAGCCCCACAACAAAAGTACACAAAGACACCAGCAGTAAAGGAAGAATTCAGATCCTTTATTTAAGTAAAAGCTTAAGTAGTTAGAAGTAGTTCTGTATTCCAAGCATTACTTAAGTAAATTTACAGAAATATGAGCCACAAGATTTACTTAAAGTATCAAAAGAACTCATTATGCAGAGTGTATCTTGTCAGTGTTGTTGTCATATACTATATTAATGGAATATGATTACTGATTCATTAACATGTTAGTGGTATTTTAACGTAGCTGGTTGAGCTGGAGGGCAATTGAACTATTTTAAATACTGTTGGCTAGTTGTATTTACTGTATAATGCATTGTATTTTATCTACAAAATAGTAAATAGCTGTAAAATTAATGTAGTGGAGTAAAAAAAACAGTATTGCTCTCTGAAATGCACCCATATATTCATTTTCTGCCTGGTTTTGCAGCACTGTTAGGCTGAAATAAGTGACGCTATGGACACCATACTTCAGTGTACACTTCTTTTGCGGCCAAAGCTATTATTACTTGGTAGAACATCACAGCCGCTCTCTCAACAAATTGACAAGTATACTTGCTGCAGCTCTTCAAATTCTAAAGAGATATACCTCTTTAGAATTTGAAGAGCAGTGGCACTTGAGCAGATAACAAAAAACTGGCTGAAATCTGCCGCACCACAAATATGGTACTATTAACTACTGAACTTAACTGTGGAAGGACACAATTGACGAAATCTATAAAATGGAGATAATAAACCATAGGATTATGAATCTAGCTAAGTGGTTTAATGAGTATTGGAAGTGGATAAAATAAATAAATAATGTAAGAAATAAAAAATAAAAATGATTATATAATCATTATATATAATGATTAAGATATTCCCCGAGCTAAACCTACCTTTTATCATTTCATTACTTAATTTTCTTAATAAAATATATTACTATTATTGCTGTTGGTGCCACCTGTTTATTCCTTTTTCAATTTTATTTTGTTTTTTTCTTGATGGACTGGGGTGGATATAGAGCAGTTATTGTTAAGTTGTTTGATCTTTCTTTTTTTCCCCTTTTTTTGAGAAGTAACTATTGTTACTGATCACAACAAATAAAGTATTGAAAGAAATGTAAATGTAGTGTAGTTGAAGTATAAAGTAGCAAAAAATGTAAAGTACAAGTGTCTAAAATTGAAGCTAAGTACAGTGCTTGAGTTAAAAGCACTCAATTACTATAGCCTATATGTTCTTTTTATTTCTTTTGATTAATTGAAGAATAAAAATGATTTATAACACAGTTTAGGATTGTAACTGAGGGCAGATGTCATGTTTTACATACTCACTTGGCTAAAAATGACTCATAGATGACTATATCTTCTGTGTTACACTTAGAGACTAGACATATACTTTATTGGTTATCCACGCACGATAAACAGTGGCCAGTGTAATTTATGGTTGATTGAATTGTTTGTTGTTGTTGCCTTTAAAAACAGCATCAACATACTATTTCTGTTTGACTGCAACTTATTTGTGTTTGTGAAGAACAAATCTGTTCCGACCCAACAGGCTAAAGTTGTGGAATTAAAACTATGTTAAAATTCACGTGTTAAAATTTCATTTCCTGTAGGTTAATTAGACTTAATATCAGCAGCATGCACTGTTCAAACAGCACCATGGTTTTGATGCCTCTCCTGGTGTCGGGCAGAGTTAGATGTAACAAGGTAATATTCATTGGGATTTATTTTGTTCAGTAGGAACAGTAGATTTGTGAAGAAAAAAAAAGTCAAAATTCTGCTTTCATCAGGGGGGCAAATAGTTTTGTTGGAGGGCCAAATTTTGGCCCATGGGCCGCTATTTGCTTGCCACTGACATAGAGTATAATACACACATGCTACAATGTTGACTGTTCTCCTTGCATGATGAAATTTTTAGAAACATTACACCATCATCTAGTGGTCAGAACAGGAACTTCACCACACAGAACAAAGTCTATTCCAGTGATCCAGTCCTGTGTCATCAGGGCCTCCTCATCAATTCAATTCAATTCAATTCAATTCAATTCAATTCAAAGGGGCTTTATTGGCATGGGAAACAGGCATTTACATTGCCAAAGTGTAAAATAAAAACAAAATAATCTACATCAACAGTTCACAATTGTGATTTTACTGTTAGAAATGTATATATATATTGTATATACAGACAAATTAAGATAACTTAAAATAAAACAGAAAAATGTAGACTTGCAGTTAAAAAAAGCAAATACAAACAAGTGAGAACTATATTACGATGGAGTATTAGGGCCACAGTGAGAGGAAAAATCCTGAGATTTTGAGAATAAAGTCATAATATTACAAGAACAACGTTGTAATAGTGTTTGAAACGATTGTGTCTATTCCGAAAAGAGAACCACATGGACTTGGAAGAAATTGCTTCTTTTTGTGGAAGAAATGACTGGAAAATGGAAATGACTGCAAGTGGTCGACTGCAAAGCTACCAGTGGTTACATCTGATATTATGACTTTTTTCTCATAGAATTATGACTTTCTTCTCATAATATTATGTTTTTTTCTCGAAATATTATGACTTTATTCTCATAATCCAATTTTTTTTCTCTCAGTGTGGCCACTGAGAACGAAATGTTACACTCGGTTGCAACATTTTTTAATTTTTTAATTTTCATTTGTAAAGGACCAGTGTGTAGGATTTAGTGATATCTAGTGGTGAGGCAGATTGCAACCAACTGAATACCCCTCACCTTCCCCTTCCAAGCATGTAGGAGAAACTACGGTGGCCAGGAAACTTGCAAAAAAACACCAAAGGCCCTCTCTAGAGCTGGTGTCTGGTGTGTCTATTCTGGGCTACTGTAGAAACATGGTGGTGGAACATGGTGGGCTCCATGGAAGAGGCAAGCCCTGAGGTTTCTGTGGGCAGCTGTATAAACTGTGTAGCTGTTTTAAAGTTGTAAAAATACAAGTACAGGACAACACCTAACGAAATAGGATTGTCTTAGCTGATGTGATCTAATAAGCATTAGAAAGTTGTCAAATGAAAATGAGTTAATAACAGGAACAATCAGCGTGCAGTGTCTGTTGTTTCTCTTCACAGGAGTTGTTCAATTATAACTGAATTAATTAATTCATTTACATTTTCTTTTGGCAGGTTTTTCAGAACAAACAACTGCGCACACAAGGGCAGCTGTTGCCAAAAGCTGCTTCTGTTTCTGCTTCTGCCTCATTGTTCAACAGTTTTTGTAAATTTCTACCAATAGCAGGATGGGAAATAATCTCAAAAGGAATCTAGTTGTAGACTTGCAAATAGTGACCCTGCAAGAACCCCAGTCTTTGCAAAATCTTAGTGTATGACTGAAAACTCAGTGACTTATGACAAATTGTCTTTACATGTGAGAGAGGGGCAAAATTTAGTCTTTAAAAAGTCTTTTAAAACTATTTTCAAAGTCTTCTAGAGTATGGTAGGCATTAGCTGGAGGGCTGAGCCAGAAGTAGCAGGCTCGGCCAGCGGAAGTCATTAGTGCGCCTGCGCCAACTGGGCACAGACGCAAAAGGGGATGTCGCTGCACGAGCTGAGTCGACCATCGATGTAGTCAATTTAATCCAACAATTTAATATTAATGGAATGGTAACTGATGACCCAAAAAGAATAGCTGATTATTGCTCTAACTTCTATAGTAATCTATATAACTCAAAGTACTGCCAGTAATCTACAACCACTTTTTTGAATTCCCTTAAAAATGTCACCAAAATTAGTCCAGACGATAAAAAATTATGTGGCGGTAAGGTAAACATAGATGAAGTCACTTTTGCAATTGAACATCTTAAAATGAATCTCCAGGTGTTGATGGACTCTGCTGAATTTTATCAGGCCTTTACAGAACATTTAGCCCCCTTTCTGCTTGAAATATTCTTAGCAAGCATTGAAAAAGGAACTCTTCCCCCTCCAATGACACAAGGCTTGATTTCTTTAATCCCAAAACCCAAAAAAGATCTCCTTTTTATTGATAATTGGCGGCCTATTTCCTTATTGAATAGTGACTACAAAATCTTTGCCTCAATAATTGCTAAGCGTATTAAAAATGTGTTGAATCCAATTATTGATGAGGTTCAATCAGGTTTCATGAGAAAAAGACATATCTCCAATAATGTCAGGCTCGTTTTAGATTTAATTGATTATTCTTTTTTATGTTCTGAAGATAATTTCATTCTTTTTTGGACTTCTATAGAGCCTTTGACATGGTAGAGCACAATTTCATATTTCACTCCATGGAAAATTTGGATTTGGTGAATTCTTCTGTAAAGCCGTTAAAACAATGTACACAAACGGTAATAGCTCCATCAGGTTGAAAAATGGCACACTATCAAGATGTGATTTAAAACGTGGAATCCGTCATGGTTGCCCGGCTTCCCCATATTTATTCCTACTTTGTACACAACTTCTTACCAGTCATATTAAAAACAGCACGTTAAGAGGAATTTCCATTGCAGACAGAGAAATTATAATCAGTCAACTTGCTGACGACACTACCTTATTTTTAAAAAATTCTAGTCAAGTACCCGTTACTATCAAAATAATTGAATCATTCTCTGCAGCATCTGGACTTTGTTTAAATTTGAAGAAATGTGAGCTTCTCTCTCTCAAACACTGTAACTCACCCTCTATCTGTAACATACCAGTTAAAGAAAAGGTTACTTATTTGGGGATCACCATCATAAAAGAAGAAAAAAGATGTACTGAGAACCAATGGTTACAAAGAGACTTATCCTTAAAAGGACGAGTGCTACTGATGAAAGCTGAAGGTCTATCTCATCTCACATATGCAGAAATCTCTCTGTTTGTCAATAAGAAGATTGGTAACACAATTGATAAATTACTCTTCGATTTCATATGGAAAAACAAGACTCAATATGTAAAAAAGTCTGTTGTTATGAACACCTATGACTCTGGTGGACTCAACTTTCTTGATTTTACTACTCTTGATAATACCTTTAAAATAAATTGGATAAAGCAGTTTCTAAACAAACCTACATCTATTTGGAACTTTATACCTAATTATGTTTTCCTCTGAGATTGGAGGTCTTGAATTTGTTCTTCTGTGTGATTATAAAATTGAGAAACTTCCTTTATCCTTATCTTAATTCCACAGACAAATACTGTTGGCATGGTCCTTAATTTATTTCTCCCCCCATAAATGCTTTATTTGGAATAGTTGGCATATAATGTTCAAAAATAGATCCTTATTCTATCCATACTGGTTTCATAATAATATAATTTTGGTAAACCAATTAATTAATGCCAATGGACTGCTATTGAGCTATTCTGAAAGGAGTTTGCCACGGCTATGGATGCTATTCCTTCTGGGATTCTACACCTCCTGAAGGGGAAAGAAACACAAGTTTGTTTACCAACACTTGACCCTAAGATAACTTCTGTAGTTAGTGTCTTCCTCACTAATGCTTTAAGAAATAATAATTGTAGCATACGGTCATTGTTTCAAAAAGATATTACTAGTACCCCTTATGTTGTATCTTACTGGTCTAGATTTGTCAATAACCTGAATTGGAAATATGTCTGGAATCTTCCATATAAATATGTTCTTACTAATAATAATACATAGATATTACCCTGCAAGTCATTATCCTCTTAAGTTTAAAAAAGACATCTGCATTATCTGTTCATTTTGTGTAATGCATCCAGAAACAATGCAACACCTGTTCTGGCAATGTCCCTACACTGTTAAATTCTGGAGATGTAACCCAATCCATTGTTGATAAAATTGACTCTGAATTTTCACTCTACTGGAAAAATGTATTGTTTGGTTCCTTCAATAACAATAATAATAAAATAAACGAATTATATATAATCAATTTGATCATTATCTTAGCAAAATTTCATATTCATAAATCTAAATTTAGCAATTCTAAACCTTTAATGATAATATTTGAAAATGAAACCAAACAATACATTAAAACTATATTTAACTGTTACTACTATTTAAAATAAGAAAGCTGCTAAAACCGTTGATTCATGTTCTTTGTTTAATATCTTTATTAATGACTTCTTTGTCTGTTCTTGAGTGTTCTATCATACTGGATTTCCCTGTTTATTTGTGAACTGGTATGTCAATAAAGATGTTGGAAGGGGAAAAAAAGTCGACCGTCGATGTGAGACATGAGCGTAGCACATAGTTCTCTTTGTACATCCATGGCAAAGCATAGACTATAAAAATGACTCATGAGCTTGGATCATGGATGTATAATAACAGCTCTTATAATACATCCATGCCATATAAAGAGAATGGTCATGAACCATCTTGGACAGCTAGGTATGGCAACTCCACTTGGACAAATGGCGGAGCGACTCGCGCATGCGCGACTCACATCGACGGTCGACTCAGATCGTGCAGCGACATGGATCATGGGTGTATAAAAGAGAACTGGATACAGCATCGGAGGCGGGGCCCCGTTCATTCCTATGAAAGTTGCTCAGTGGCGTATGAAGCCAAAAAAGTTCAACAACTTCCGCATTGCTTCTGCATCCGTGCGGCCCATAGAGCGAGCGCAGTAATGACTTTCGCCTGCCGAGTCGGCTACTTCCGGTTTAGCCCTCGGGCTAACTTGAATGGGGATGAAACAATTCAATCATGCGGCTCTTCGAGGCTTTTTAAATGTGATCGGACCAAATGGATCAAATTGTGATAGTGAGACAAGTTATTTCGCAGGGGTTGTTACGCTTAAAAATGTATTCGCTGATTTACAGACGTCTCTCTCACAATGTAAGTCTGGGAAAAAGTCTTTTTGGGCCAGTGTGCGTCACGTGACGTTGTAATTACACGGTTTGGCCGCTATGTCAAATTTGCTTCAAAGCCTGGCGCTCTTCCTGTATCAAGTTTTCTTTATACATCCATGGCATGGATGTGGAAGCGAAGAAGTGGAACTTTTTTATCTTCATGCGCCACTAAGCAACTTTCGTCCTGCAGAGGGCAGTAATATGCCTAGTAGCGCCATACTGCCGAAATGTTACAAGAAGAAGAAGAAGAAGAGCAACTTTGGTAGGAATGAACCATGGAATGAACGGGCCCCGCCCGCTTCCGACGGTGGATCCACCATGATCCAGTTCCCTTTATACATCCATGGGAAGCATGGATGCATATATAAATCCATGGTGGGAAGAGGAACTGCTCCTATGTAGTTATAAAGGGCTCATTCAAAGGTAACGAAAACACAACGATTCTTATTTTCAGCTAAATAGACACTAATTAAAACATTTCTGCCAATGGATCCACCTAAATCTTACACACCGGACCTTTAAATACATGTATTTAAAGATATTTGTGTGTATGTAGGCCACACTAAGTATGAAATCCTGACCGGGTTTTACGGGACACTCACCGACACTTCCAGTGGGCGTAACTGACCGGCTTGCTTCCATAACAGCCACTAAGCAACGACCAAACCAGCTAAGTCAGTCAACACTGAGTGCAAGTCATCCTGACTACATCTTTTTTTTCTAAACAGGTGCTGTACTGTTGTTTGCTAGCCAGCAGCTACAATAGCAGTCAGTAAACGGGGTTAGAGCGCTTGCTTGCTGTCACATTTTGTGGTATCGGTCACTGTTTAGCTACTTAGCTTGCTACCGAAAAGCACATGGATCCTCAAAACACCAACATGAACACTGAGGCAAAGAAGTTGCTGAACCACGCTAAGACTCTCAGGCTTCACACCGGGAACTTAGTCAACCGAAGTCGTCTGAAAAAGAAGTGTCCATGCTCGCCCAGCGAAGAGGTAAGATAAAAAAAAATCAAACAAAACAAACAAAGCTCTCTTAATTAAAAACGTTGTTTGTTGTGGTGGTGTGACAGCGTAGCCCGTTAGCTTTCAAGTTAACGTTAGGCTACATGGCTAAATATTTAACCAGCTAAGCTAACGATGTCAGTGTGTGTTAGCTGATAATAAAGAGAGATATCAGACAGAAAGATTTACAACGGAAGCACCTGTCAAGGTCCGTATTTTATAGTGTTTTATAGTATTTGGAGTGTGCATCAGCTAAAGTTGAGTATTGTCTTGTCTATGTGCTACTCTTAATGCAAAGTTATGTTATATAACTTTGTGATCCAGTCTAAGGTAAATAGTTTACATACACTAACTGATGAGGAGTGTTTGCATTAGGCTGCTCACATAAAGCAGGTGATCTACATACACCTGCAGGCAGATGCTCCAATGACAGTGTTTAGTATTAACACCCATAAATTATGGCAATACCAAGGAGTCAGTAGTCAGAATCTACCAAAATACTCAAATCTTAGTCTGAGATTTAGTGCTGTAACTAATGATTATATTTATCATGATAAACCTGACAAGTCATAATTTTAGAGAGCCTACGTTGATATCTTGAAATTATTTGTTTGGCTAAATTCGAAGATATTCAGTTAACAGAAATATAAAACAGAGAATAGCAGTAAATCCTCGCTGAAACTTGTTGACGTTTTGCTTGATAACTGTTAATGATTAATTTTCTGAAGACTGATTAATAAATTGTTTCACCACGACATACATGTTCACCCTGAAAGGGTTTGTTTAGACTTTTTGTTACTTTGCATTGCTTCATAAACAGCACCATTAATTGCTTCAATGTATGAAACACCACCTGCAGTGTTTCTCTCAACCTTGGTTGTAATTTGGGCACACAACAATCTATAAAATAATTAATCATTTCTTATAGTTTTTTATGAACGGCAAATGTCATGCTTGACTAACTCTCTATGTGACATTTTGATTTTCAATATATACAACAGTTATAATGTAAGTTGAGCATGACTGATGTATCAAAGGGCCAATTTTTGGCTTATCACAGATCTATACTGGCATACAGTTTATGTATGATTATATATGTGGCTGACATACCTCAAAAAAGAAAGAAATGTAAGTATACAATACATGAAAGTGCTTTTAAAAGGTAAATTAGAGACATTATTGTTGCTTCTTGCAGGATTTCCACCTATTCTGTCTTTCAGGAGTCTCCAGTCATGCTGCTTATATGGCATATAAGAGTTACCATAACTGACAGTTTTCAACTTGTAAATAGTGTTGATCCAAGTTGTAATAATAACAGGCAAGCTCATTTTTTTTTGTAAAATTGATATATCTAATTTAATACTTAATAATATGGAAGTACCAGCAAATCAAAGCTTAAGTTAATGAAAATAATGATTTATTGTCAGTGTTCAGTATTTATAACATAACCAAACTCTGCACTCATGCAAATGCCGGCTAATGGCGTGAATAGTCGCAAGTCATAAACATCTCATCTTTACCATCTATCATACATGATGTGAACACTGTTAAGCGTCTGCCAGGTCTGTTTAAGCCTGCTTTCTCACTCATCCATACACATCTGGCATTACTGTTGCAGCTGGCCTCCATGCACCATCTTTTTGTAAATAGTTTAAAACAAAACATAGGAGCACTTAAACTTTGTCACTCACTTCGATTTGGTTTGTATCAGTGTGATCTTCACGATGCCTGTCCAATTTTATTGTTTACAATAAGTGCAGCTCATGTGTTGGTGGAGTAACATATCACAGCTGTCCAGATGCTGGTGCGGAGTCTGCTGAGAATAAAAAGCTGTTCCCTTGAGTTCATACCTCTGTCACAAAGTCTTTGATAACCAAGTTTCTGGGATCCTCACTAAAAATGTGCCTGTTTCACAGATTGTAATTTAACTTTGTTTTTCTGTTTGATATTTCAGCTTCAAGACTGCATTCAAGCCACACTGAGCGACTGGTTTTCCACATCAAAACCGCCATCTGAGGTGGGGAGACATTTACAGTTTTCTGTTTGTTTTCATGTAGCTATGTGAGAGTATAGTAGGGTACTTTGTTCACTCTCTCCTGTATTGCGAGACCACATTGTATCACGGTTTTGCATTTTTTTTATTGACACTGGGGAAAGAACAATAGTATTTGCATTGACAGTGAATTATGGTCAGCCCTGCAGTTTGTGAATGAGTTGCACAATAACGTGCTATAACACTGACAGGCAGCAAAATTCCAGTGCTCGGGAAAAGAAAATAACTGTAGTGATGGACATCAAAGGATGCCTCTAGGCTTACTGAAAAGAAGCTGTCATGATGAATGTTCATGCAATGCTGGCTGCCAAAGGCGCCATTCCAAATGTGCGTCTGTCTGTTGGTATGGGTGGGGGTGGGGACACAGAAACTTTGTTCAGGAGGTTTTGTTCATTAAGTAGCCATCTAACTGTGATAGGATTTCTGCAAAGCTGCAGTCATCAGATAATCTGTTTTTGTCAAACTAACATGTTGTGAAAATATTGAAATTGAGATTAAAAAGACTGCAGGATCCAACGTAGTGAACCGCCATTCTGCTGAACACACTCCTACTTTGGCTATGGCTGATTCTGCTAGGCTCAGCTAATCTGCTCCAGCTTTTATCACCACGCCCACTGGACTCAAATGGGGATGGGGGACATTTAAAGAGCTGAACTATGTGGTCTTGAATACTTGCAAATACAAAGCTTATTAGACATACCCTGCAGGGAAATGTCAAGAATGGGATGCTTAAGTCCGAGGTTTTCCTCAGGTTGTGTTTGCTGACTATTTGCTGGCAGAAAAATACATTGGTGTTTTACTTTGTAGAAACTTGTACTTTAATGAAATTGTGAATATCTGGATGATTGCTTCACCTGCAAACAAATAAGATTTAATTTGGTCTGAACTTGGTGTCTTGTCATTCTATGCTTGAAATAAAATTGACGTTAAAAAAAAATGTATTGGTGGATTTACTATGAGCAGAAGAGTGTCCCTCGCACTCATTAAGGTTATTTATTAATTAGATTTCAACTGCAAAATAATTTTTAAAATCCTTCAGTTATGCAGCATGTGGGAGAACACTTTACTTCCTGCTCATAACTTTTTGACTGAATTTCAACAGTGTGTTTTTTTTTTTTTGTTCTTCTCAGACACCAGCTGCCAAATATTGTGGCTCTTCAAGTAACTGTAATAAAGCCATAAGGAATATTGACATAACTGACACCTTTTATCTGAATGACCAAAAGCCACACTTTTAATCACAAAGCAAGTTACACTGTTACTAAAAACAGTACTTTTCTTATCATGTAGGTCCTTCCGGACACTCTGGACTGTTCCATTCCCCAGGCAACAGACGCTATCACGCCCGAAGAGAGAGAAGAGCTGAAGGTTTCAGGTAAAGGATTAGGAGAGCTTTGATTATTCCAAATATTTTTTATTGACGCAAGGAAGCTGGATTATCAATTCCTCTATTATTCCAATTCATGGGTATCAAACTTCTCTTTCCATCTCTAGATTGATCACTTACACTGTTTTGCATCTGTATTGTATGTCTTAGAACGGGGGTTCTCAACCTTCTGTAACTTAAGGCCCACTTCTGATTGTTAAAAAAATTCTGAGGACCACCTTCCCAAATAAATGAAAAAAAACAAAAACATAACATGACAAAAAATAGTGGGCTGTAGATATGTGCTATGGCACTGTCAGTTGTAATGACCCAAATAAATATTCTGCCTACTTGGGCTTCCTTCTGGGAAATAACGAAATCAAGTCGCGGTTATATGGGTGAGAGGCTGACATGCAGAGTAGCATTCAAAGTTGTTTTCAGTTTGTTCCTTGCCTTTGATTTTGGGATGGTCACAATGGAAACCTCTGACTCACATAAATAGGTGGTGGTGAAAGGCAACAGAAATTTGATTGCCCATTTTGACAGAGAGGGATATTGACTGGCAGCCAGTATCCAGAATGAAGCAAGGTCAACTTGTGTGAGCTGGAGCTTCAGGCTGCTGCCTGCTGATAGTTCCATCAGTTCATTTTCCAACACAGTGGATAGAGACATGTCTTCTGAAGAACGATCCACAGAGAAAGCTAGCTAGCTAACAGTGGTAAAACATGTTTGTCTCTACCTGATGATGTGTTATGATTGTCGGCCCACTGGTTGAGAATGGCTGCCAAATATGTTAGTTTCTGAGTGAGTAATCCTCCCAACCCAACCTTTCTGTCATCAACTAACCTCCCAGTTCCTGCATTTAGAAATAATAATAATAATAATAATTAATAATTAAATGAACAATAGTAACAAAAATAATATCTCTAGCCAATACTAAAATAGGTAGGCATGAGCTCACCATGGAAAGAAAACAAATTAAAACTGAATTTAAGTAGCTTCCCTGTAAAGTAGATGTTAACCTTTGTCAATCTCTGTTACTTCTTCAGTTTAAATAGCTCAACAATTTTTAAGTATGAGTAACAAAAACACCTATATATTATATATATCAGCCGATCAGCAGGACCAACATCTTGAAACAACTATTTGGGAATGTAAACAGTTGAATCAAATACTGAGTAATAAGTAACGTTATGTGTATTAACATAAATCAAGGTTCATTTTCATTTTGTAATAACCGTCAACGTTTTATCTTTAACGTTCATGGTGAATAACATTGGGATTGTGTCCAGTGTTTCCTGTGGAACAAGAGGTTTGCTGTGGGGGCAATGTGAACGGGGGGAATCAGACTTCCCGGGCGAGTCACCAAGGCGTTGGATTATGCCTACCAAACTCAAGAAGACTTTGAAAAGACTTTAAAAGACTTAAATCTGAGACCCTCATTTCTAAAGACAATGTGTCGTAAGTCACTGAGTTTAGTCACAGACTAAGATTTTGCAAAGACTGGGGATCTTGCAGGGTCACTATTTACAAGACTACAACTAGATTCATTTTGAGATTATTTTCCCTCCTGCTCCTGTTGGAAATTTACAAGTAGAAAAACTGTTGAACAATGAAGCTGAAACAGATGCTGCTTTTGGCCACAGCTGCCCTTAATTAATTTATAACTTATATAAATTTATTAGTGGTGCAATGGATCGTAGTTGATCCATGCTGCATACGGATCACCCCCCACAGTTCGGCACGCATGTGAACCGCGGATTAGTTGCAAAATTTAATGTCTCATTTAAGACAAAGTAAACAAACTGCTGTAGGTACAAATCATGGACAGACAGCATGTTGCTAACAGGAATTCTGAAGAGCACTGACCAAACCAGCATCTAACGGGTCCATAGTGACATCTGCAGCTATGTTTACCTGCTGTTTAATGTGCTGCAGCTGAGCAGCTAATTAGCTATGTAGCTGCTAACTGACGTTAGAGGTGCACTTATCCCTGATGAATGTTTGTTTGGTGGCTCGTTCAACAAACTGCAGGACAAGACGTGTGTTCATGTTTATAAGTCATCATCAAGTTTTGATGATGTGGACACAGACTGTTTCATTCACTACCATGTTTAAAGGAAGAAGGTATCATGCTTCATATTGCAATTTAATTTAACAATTGAGCATTGAATATTTTATATATTTTAAGATTTTGTTTAACCATTGGACATCTTGAATGTTGTTTTCCTTTAAGACCATGGGCACAAGTTCCATGCTGTAAGTGTTTTACAGAATATATGGATTTTTATTTGTCCCCCCCGCCCCCCGATCCGTGACTCAAATCCATGATACGAACCGTGAGTTTTGTGATCCGTTGCACCCCTAAAATTTATATTAAGTTGTAACTGAACTACAACAACAACTGTGAAGAGAAACAACAGACATCACTAGCTGATTGCTCCTGTTATTAACTCATTTTCATTTAAGAACTTTTTTTTTTTTACAAATAAAATTTGTTTGGGGGGTTGGGACGTTTCTTAGATCATATTAGCTAAGACAATCACATTTCAAAAGGTGCCTCCTTGTACTTGAAAAACACCTTAAATTTCTTTAAAACAGCTACACGGTTTATACAGCTGCCCACAGAAACCACCTTCAACCATTAAATATCCGGAGCACTTTCAGCTGCTGGATGTTGGAGTATTTCTGTTTGGAAACCCTGCAAACTGCATGAAATGCAGTAGAAACAGCCGCAGCCTGGGGAATTACACGAAGGCAGAAAGTCACAGATTTAACTCCTCCAACTGGCCTTAAATCATGTGTGAAAAAGCAGTAAATACACTGCAGACACACAGCAGCTGACAGAAAGAGGAGGTCATGTTGTACAGAGCTTTTTCTGGGTGAATACATGTTAATGTGACTTATAAAAAGGGAAGCTAAAGGGCAATGAGAATGCTGAGCTTTCAAGTTTCATCATGAGTCATTAATGGCACCATCAAGCACATCATGTTTAATTATGAAAGTAGTTAAACAACATGCACACAAAGGGCAACCATTTACTGCCTACCGCCGTTAGAAACTGAGTACAGTTAGCTGATAATTAGCCTTATCAGCCACTGCCAGTAATCAATATAAACACACATTATTAAACCATTAATCAAACCAATAACTAACAGCAGTCAACGGCAGCGAACCTTATCATACTTTAGCAGTTACCTAGTGTTTCTGTAGTGGTGACAAAATGTATAGTATGTATAAAAAATATACATACCAGCAGTTTGAATTAAATTTAAGCTCCTGCACTCTCCAGGGAAAATATTACAACGAAGTCCCTTTAATTATGACATTAACAATTCCTCACGTGTCGTCATGTTTTGTTTTCTTTTATGAATTTTTTCTCTCTTTTTCTTTTTTTCTTTTTTTTTTGGCTGTGGCGGCAAAGATTTAGCACTGGTGGCCCACCTCGGCAAAATGTTACCAACAGAAACACTGGTTCAAATAAAGTTCATTTTATACTGTCGTGTCCAAACACATTCCAAAAAGGTGTTCCACGTAGTCCCGGGCTTTTTGGGGGGCCATATTTGACGCCGAGTTGGCCTTGTAGCATTTCCCTGGCTGTTTTGAAGAGTGCTCTCCATTTTGCAATGGTTTGTGGATAGTCAAGGAAGATTTGCAACTCTTTAGCCTTGGTATTGGAGGTTTTTTATCGCTGCTATTTTGTGCAAGATGTCATCCAGATTGTGGTAGTAGTATAGACACAGGACGAAGGGCTGGGCTTATTCATGAGGTTCAGGCCGTTGTCGGATGGTTCTATGGACTCTAAGTGGTTTCTACTCCAGGGAGAGTACCTCCTGCAGTAGCTAGGTAGTAAAGTCTCTTGGTTTGGGCCCTTCTTTCCCCTCTGGTATTCCAATGATTCTGATGGTATTGAAGGTATCTTCACATTTTTGAGCAAGTTTTTCCTTCTGCATTGAGACGAGTCACCTGGCGTTGCAGTGTGCCGACACTATCTGAGTGAAAAGTGGCCGATCTTTCTATCTCCCTGGTAGTGTTGCTATGTGATGTCAATGTTTCAAGTGTTGAAATGGACATTTGTAGATCTTTTTTAACTGTAGCTATTTCTTCTCTTAAATCCGCATATACACTCTTGATATGGCTGTTGATGGTAGCACATATTTCACTCATGATTTGGGCCACTTCATTCTGAAATGCTGTGATGGCAGCTAGCACTGCTCTGTCGGGCGGATACTCTTCCTCAGTTGTCTCATCAGGCATCTCTTGGTCAGTCGAGCATGGTGCTTTTTCTGGGTCTTGTTCACTTTGTTCGTTTCTCTTGTTTCTAGCCCTCTCCACGTTGAATTTTTCTCTCTGAATCAAGTAGATTTAATTCCTAATGTTAATTGTCTTTCAAAAGTAAGGGTGGATATAGATGTGTTTTTGTATATCTAAAATGTTAATTTGTCAGAGCTATCGGAAAATGTGTGTTACTCCTCCATTGCTCAACGGCGCCCTGAGGATTAAGAGAGCTTTGATAAACACCACTGGATACACACCTGTGTCTGCTGGACAAACCTGATTGTTTTCTGTTATCTTTTATCAATGTACCGTAAACATTAAAAAACCAGAAATATCAATCTTAGTGTCAGAAACGTGACTGATGAGCAGCTGCATGTCAGCGCAGGAGAAACCAGACATTCTCCAACTCCTTGCATCAACCTGATTTCTTCTCCTTGTAGTCCAGTAGTGATTTACTGTACAGTTAACAAGAATGTAGCTGTAGGTATAAGGCTGTTTAAAAAGCATACCTGCACACACATTCCAATTGAAACATGTCAAGGTTTTCATTTCCTTGCCTCACCTATTTTAAGGACCACCAAGTCATTTGTAAAGAAAATCACCCAATTCAATAGGTGAATAATTGATCAGAGTGTAACTAATTAATGACAGACTGAACAAATAATAAATAAAGTAGTAAATAGTTAAAACAAGTATTAAGTAGTAGTAAATTAGTAATAAGTAGAAGTGCTTTGTTTTTGCAGTCAAGCTGTTCTTGTGTGAGTCGGGTCAGTCCTCCATCAGAGATGCAGTGGAGATGGGTAAGCTTCTAATCTTTTCAGGAAAATCTTCAAAATGACACACAGTTGATATGAACTCATTTAATCTCAGGTTCTCAAAGATAAACTGAACTTTACTGGTGATACCGCCTTGTTTGTGTCTCATCTCTAGCCTGTCAGACACTGGCAGTGTCCCAGCTTGACTCTGTTATCATAGCGCCACCTGGGCCCCTGGAGGGTGACAGCCAACCTTTGGCTCACCTTCAGCCAGCCTGGGAGGAGCTGGAGGCTCTGGTCAGAAGCCAGAGGATTGCAGCAATTGGCACCTCTGACCTGGACAAAGATCTGCTGGAACAGCTCTACAACTGGGCTCAGGTGAGAGGAAATCTTATGTATGTGAACCCTAATTTGTGTCATCTTTAGAGGCAACTGATATGTTAACTTTTCATAATAGGTGTTAATGTGTTTTTCTGTTATGAGCCAGTGTACTTGTACTGCAGACAGAGCCAGTCTATGACCACATCCCCTCTCTTGAACCAGGTGAAGCCCAGCAGTAACCAGGTCAACCTGGCCTCCTGCTGTGTGATGCCTCCTGACCTGACAGCCTTCGCTAAGGAGTTTGACATCCAGCTGCTCACACACAATGACCCCAAAGGTGAAAGTCAGTTTCTTTTTCCGTTTGTCGGATAGGTCTGTTAATCCACACTTGCACCTTTTCTTATTCATGATGAAGGAAATTTATGGAGCTATTTCCCTATCTTTATTCAAGAGCGTGGCATATCAATTTGAGAGCATAATTTATTGATTTCACGTTCAAATTTTGTAATTAACATAAATAAAGCAAGGGAAGTACATTTTATAAAGCCCTGGAGGGCTGGAGTAGATGAACCCAGTTAAAGAGTACCCGCCCGTACGGGACGCTCTAAGAAGTAAAGCAAACAAGCTCGCAAGGAGGCAGGGATCATTTCATTGGTCAACACTAGACCTGGCCTTCTATTGGTTGGGGGATTTTGACAGGGTTGTTGCACAAAAAATCCAAGAGCAGAGGAGAACTCCGAGAACAGAAGTTTCACGAGTGCGCAGAAGTAGCCGGAGAGCGAGGAGAAGAGCTGAAGCTTGAATGTAGGAAATCTGTGCAAACAACATTATATTTGAGTGCAAGCACACAATTTGAGCAGAAACAGAGCAAATCTAAGCGCAAGCAGAGGCTATTTGAGTGCGAGGGCAGGGTTTTGAGGGACAAATTACAAAATTGAATGTGAAATCAATAAATTATGCTCTCAAATTGATATACCACGCTCTTGAATAAAGATAGGGAAATAGCTCCATAGAAATTGTGAAGTTTCTAGATGCCAAAAGGTTCAGATATACCAAATCAAGTGCTTACTCCTTAATCACACACTAAAGGATAAGTGTATGTGTGATTTTTCTCATTTCTTTTTTTGGCAATAAATTAATTACTTGATATACTAACAAGAGTTGTCTCTATGGTCAAAGCCTGGTATAAATTCTCCTTCTGTGCCATACAACTCCATTGTAAAACTATTAAAACTCATCAATGAGCCACACTGTTGCACTGGGGGAAAACAAACTTGGGCACTATAGATTTTTTTTAGCTATTCTATGGCTATAGTACCTTAAGCTACTATAGCCTTTTAAAAATTAGACTATATACTGGTGACCACTTTTTAAAGATTTCTCCTCAGTCGGAATAATTAGACTTGGGGCTGAGTGCAGGGTGTCTGCGGGTCTTGAAAAGTCTTAAAAGGCATTGATTTAGAGGGCCTTTCTTGGACCCTGTAGGTTCTCCTACATGCTTGGATTGGGAAGGGGAGGCGAGGAGTATTCAGTTGCAACCTCACCACTAGATGCCACTAAATCCTACACACTGGTTCTTTAAATGAATTGACATTTATTTCACATTGCGCTTTGACCGTAAAATAGGTATCAAATTGCATTCTATGTGGTATTAAAAAATGTCTTAAAAAGTCTTAAATTTAACTTGGTGAAGCCTGCAGAAACCCTGTGAGTGCCACAGCAAGGGCAGGAAAGTCAGAGAGTATTGAGTGACATACTTGTGCATTATTGATTTTGGTCTTTTCATGGGAGTTATAGACAATAAGAAAAATAAAGAAAAATGCCAGCTTTATCTTGTAAGTTATGTCTTACTCGGGAATAGTGCATGGTGTAAGCTGCATACCGTAGTTCACATGTACCTGTAGATTTTTTTTCTCAGTGAGTTTTAAAGAGCTGCTCCCTTGGTCTCATGTTTTCATCCAGAGCTGATGTCGGCAGCCACATTCCAGGAGGCGGTGCAGGAGGGAACGCAGGACCTGAAAATCGCCGACTGGAGGCTTGAGTGGGTCCTGCGCTACTCCATTATTGTCAAGAGCAGGGGCATCATCAAGGCTAAGGGCTACCTCGTCAGTGCGAGGAAGGCGACCCCCTAGCACACCTCATCAGAGAAGAAGACACAGGGATGAAGCCATTTTCCTCCTTTTTCATTCACACACATAAAACATGCAAAGTAACGGAATAATGAATGCTGCCAATCACCATGGGTCTTGAAATCATTATTTTATCTTACAAATAAGGTTGCATCCTGATCATCTATGATTTCTTCAGTTTAACAGATGCAGGTATTCATTACCATCGTTTCTGTGAGATCAAAAACAGGAGATGGACATGCAAGATCAACTCCAGTGTCAGTTTGAACGAACAGACTGCAGGATGAGAGTGAAAGTGAGAGTTTCACAGATGGTGGCTCTCTCCAAGACCAGTGCTTTGATAGCATAGCCATTTATCAACACAGCAGAGGCTGTTTTTAATGATGGAAAATTTAAGTTGCTGAACTTTTTTTAAACAAGGTGGCTCCTTATCCTTGCTCTGATGTGAAGTGCCTCTCAGCTCTTGCTCCTCCTATCCTCATACCTGCTTTGTCTCCACTGTGTCTGTGTGAATCAAGCTTTAAATATATCAGTCTGAATGAAAAGATAACAAGTAGGAAAAGCAAAAAGAAAAAGGTATAGATTTATTGTTTTTTAGTACATAATTATCAGATTTTATTCTTGCAATTTTGACTTTTCCAGCTGTATATAAGACCATTTGCATTCCTCAAGTCAGAAAACAATGCACTGTCAAATCTAACTACATGGGACATGTTTATTTTATGATGCTAAATTAGGCTGAATTGGTAAAGCAAACAACAATGTGAGTATATATAACTTTATTTTATCATGCTTTTTTTTTTTCTAACCATGCACTGTTTTCGATGATGCATTGAAATTTTTATCCCCCTACACTCATGAGATTAATCCGAGGGATGAGAGTACATTCATAGTTGGCTGATGTCTTCTGTATGTGTTGTTACTATAACACTGGAAACTCCATGTCCAGGAGATGTAAACATTTCTTAACTCTGAGGAAGACCTTTTTATTTATGAATCATGGCTGTTTTTTTTTTTTTTTTCAGACAGGGTCCAGTAAATCTAATGAAGACGAAAACTTCTCTGTTGTACTGTAACCATATTTAATGTTATCATATATCTGTATATCATGGATTGGCTTTATTAAATGATAAAACTGATGTTTGAACTGTCAAAATTGGTGTAAAAATATTTAAAAGTTGGTGTAAACTTGGGCTTGTATAAAGATTTAAAGCATGATTGGTAATGCCAAAGATTTTGGTGTCACTAAGAAAAAATAAAATTCATACATGGAAAAGAAATAAGAACAACAGCTTAGAATAAAGGCAAAATGCTGACGACATAAAAGCCCGTAGCGACCCTTTAAATCACAATATTACTGATCACTTGAAAGTGTGAGTTACAAACAAGAATAAACATGTTTGTGGTGTAATTTAGTCCATTTACTTAAGTACTGTTTTAAACATAAACGTAAGGTACTTTACCTATTTGCATTTCATGTCACTTAAACTTGTGCTTTTAGAATTGAGATGGAAATATTAATATTTTTATTCCACTACATTACTGACATTTTTTGTTACTTGAAGGTTTTACGTACAAGACATGATCAGCTAATAAAATTAGATGCAAAAGTAATTTATTCAAATTTTGTTCAATCAAAATCAAAGTACAATTTTAAGGTACATGTACTTTACTTGAGTATTTCCATTTGATGCTATTTTATACTTCCACTCCACTACATTCCAGAGGGAAATATTGTACTTTTTACTCCACTGCATTTATTTGACAGCTTTAGTTACTTGACACAATGGATAATATAACAAGCTTTTAAAATACAACACATTGTTTAAGATGAAACCAGTGGTTTCCAACCTTTTGTAGTCTGGGTCACATTTCAGATGTCTGAGTTGTTAACAACTCCACCAAATGGTGATTTTTCACTTCTCACATGGTTTTATATCAATAAATGTTCAAATGATCGAATATTTCACCAAAAATCAAAGATCAGAGAAAAAGTCAAAAAACTGAAAACAGATTTGTGTATTAGAACTTTTTTTCTAATTAATTTTTTCCATTAATCATCTCACGACCCCTCAGATTTATCTGGTGACCCTTTGGAGGAGCCTTATACTTATTTTTATATTGCCGTGTTGCTACTTTTACTTAAGCAAAGAAACTGAATACTTCCTCCGTGAGTATAATAAATAAATACACCAAATATTTATATACCTCAGCGTTTGAATTGCTCTGTGATCGTCTGCTCAACCTGAGTCTTATTTCCGTGGATCGCTTAGTCAAGCGTAGTCTTCTAACCGGAAGTGAGCGAGAGAGAGACAGTCAGTTTGCAAGATGGTGGCGACCAGGAGAGGAGTACGCGTGTACTCCCCAAATAAAACAAACCCCGACCAGCCCTCTGAGGTTGAGGTATGTATGAAAAGAGATTATCCTCAAGCCTGTAAATGATCAGAGCTCAGCAATAGAGTTTAGTCTGAGCAGAATAAAGCCAGTCGCGTGTCAGTTAGCCGGTTTGTGAGTCGCTGGTCAAACTCACGTGGACACTACAAGTCTCTTCATATAGTTTAGAAACGTTTCGATGTTATGACACGAAAGAAAAATCATATAGATGATCGAAAACTCCAAAGTGCAAGTGTGTGAGAGCTTTCAGTGTGTTTTGAAAACCAGGTCGAAATGCTGTCTCACTATTTTGACTCAATACAATCATTTCACAGCCAATTAAATTTAACAAAGACACTGCAAGATAAGTTATTTAGATATACAGTATAAATATTTATTATGTTTTCTGGGGTGTTTCTTCAGCTGGTTGACCACTATGTATCCACAATTGTGTTTTTTCAGCTGTGAGGAACTTTTTCCCATTCTCGTTTTGCATTATATAGTATGAGAACATTGTATATTACCAGTACATTAAAAAACATATGATGCATGTTAGGAACTAACACGTTTTCATAATGAACGACTCAACTAATTATATTCTCGATTAATCGACTAATATATAAAATGTCAGTAAATAGTGAAAAATGCCTGAAGTCCAATGTGGCTCTTTAATGAGCTTGTATTTTCTGACCAAGAGTCCAAAACTCTAAAATGATCCATTTGGATTTTTGGAAATGTTCAGCATTTATGCTTGAATTATGCTTGAACTACTAATCGATTATCAACAGAGTTCACGATTAATTTTCTGTCAATTGACTAATCAACTAATCATTTCAGCTGTAATGCACATTGGCTGTTTTTAGTGACTAATCTTGTCACTGCAAACCTGCTCAGAAGTAGTTTTAGAAGTGTGTAATATGTGTTATATGGATTTGGGATACAGCTAAGGATTTTTAGTCTCTAGTGTGAGTCAAGCTCCAAAAACACTGGATCCTATGCTTTGCATAATGCAACTTAAGTGTCTTCCAGTAGTATTCTTAATGCATCCATGCATTAGACCCATCTTGCCTGGTCAGATCTTTCAAACTCCACGTCCCCTCCAGTTTGTAACACAAGCTTTCTGTTTAAGTCTCCAAGCCCAAACTGAGATAGCAAAGTTATCTTCCAGAGTCAAAGAAGATATTATACAACCGACATAAAGTACTCCTCGTGACAGTATTACTGATCTTTTTGTGTTCAGTCAGTGCCCCTAAGTACCTCGTATGAGTATGTTCTTATAAAGTGGGAACTGTAAATGTTATCACATCTCTGGTTCACTAATCAGCACTTAAAGATTAAAGCTGATAATGATACTCTATATTTTTCTTATTGTCAACAAATGCAATGTAAAAAACAAAACTCTGTGCCATGGAGTTTATTTTGAGCCAATCCCACATACACTGTCCTGCTGCCATAAATACTCAAAGCACTAAATGTGTATTAATCCACCGCTGAAAACAGTCCACTAGCAAATGCACAATTTATTCGTGTTCAGGTAATGTTTGTTAAAAACTACAGTGCCCAGCTGTTTTAGGAAATGACTAAGCCTTTTTAAAAATAGATATATTTGTGATTTACATCTTTAGGAGGAACCAATGGGCTTGAGTCTACAGGGGGGTTAAAGACAAACTAACACATCACTGCTTTGTGTTTTGTCATGTAATTTGTTAAGAAAATTAAGAATAATGCCAGCCTTATCCTCTGGGGTAAAGCTTGCTGTAAAACCAACTGTATTACTGACTTGGTCTTACTGTTGCCACACAGGCCACTCCATCCACTGGACGAAGAACCAGGAGGGCTGCTAAACAAGAAGAAACCCCTATCCAGCAGGCCCTGGGGAAGACCAGCAGCCCACCAGCGTCTCCACCGACCTCGCTGAGAAGATGCACCAGAGCCTCCAGACTGCACAGTCCAGAACAGCCTTGCACTCCTGTGGGCTCTGTCCATGAAGCAGACACGTCAGATCTGGAGTCGTGCTGCTCTGCGGTGTCCGACATCGAGCCACAAGTGACACGCACCAGGGGAAGGAGGAGACAGGCCCCCACAGGAAGTCAGGAAGATGAGGTATCTGAGGTGGAATCGTGCTCTTCTGCAGTATCTGCTTCAAAAGCCAGCCAAAGTAGCCGCCGGAGTACAAGGAGGAAGGTGGTTCTTGAAAAATCTGACCCAGCTGATGTTGAAGCAGGAGATGTCAAGGTTGACGCTGTGCTCGAAACAGAGTCCTGCAGCTCTGTGGTGTCCGAATCCCAAAGAGTCACCAGAAGTCAGCGAAAAACTGCTCGCACCAGATCATCTGCCAGACGACAAATTGAGGACTCTGAAGTCTCAGAGGCCGAGAGCTGCACATCCAGTGTCTCGGGGACTTCTCGGTCCACAACCCGCAGTGCGACGAGATCCAGAAGGCAAACACGTCCTATTCCCATTGACCTAGATGAGGCCTCAGAAGGCTCTCGCTCTCCTGCCCCAACAGGCCGAAGGAGCAGGGCGGCAAGAGGGAAGACTGCTGTAGATTTTAGTGAGCCTCGGTCTTGTGACTCTGAAGGGTTTGAGTCCGGGCCCACTTACAGTATGACCACTCGTAGACGAGGGAAGACCCAATCCGTGGGTCCCAAAGTTCTGGACTCAGACTCTGAGCTGACAGACATGCAGTCCCCACTTGGCAGCCCCTGCTCCTCACGTGGCAGAGGGTCTCCATGCAGCAGCCGCACAGGCTCAGGTAACAGCAGTCGAGGTGCTCCGTCCTCCAGGCGCTCAGTCAAGGATCTTAGTATTGTTCTAGAAAAAACCGGGGAGCCGGCTGAAGAGGATAGTTTATTAAATGACTCTAGATTAGAAAGTACTCTGATAGCTGAGGATGCAGATTGCACACTGTTGGAGGAAGATAAGAGCCAAATATTAGAAGAGAAAGAAGGCGTTAAAAGTACTGATCTCGCATCAAATGAGGCTTCAGCAAATGTGAAGAGGGGAGTTAATGTCATTTCAGAAGAGGATTCTCATGTATATCCCTCAGTATCAGATGGTCCTGGTTGTGCTAAAGAAGCTGAAGTTGTTTGTGAGGCTGCAGTGACGCCCAGAGACCAGCAGGAGGAGCCACGTGCTGAAAATAAGGATGGGGATACCTCAGAAGTGGAAATGATGCAGGAAACAGTCCTGTCATCAGAGCCGTTAAAGCCATCAGTTACAGTATCAATATGTGAGAAGGCTTCTGAAGATACAGAGGAGACTAAAGAGAAGGAGGAAGCCATGGAAGTGGCTGATGTAGACACCCATCCATCACAGGGAGTTGAGCATATAGGCGGGGATACTGTTGTGGAAACACAGTCCAGTGAGGAGGAGAAAATGGAAGTCAGTACAATGAACAGAGATGCTCAGCAGGTGGTTGACTCCAGTGAGGTCCAAGTTGAGGCCATTCAGGTGACATCTAAGCAGGAGCACAAGATCACAGTGGATTCTGACTCTGAACAGCAACCTAAAGACGTCACTGTGCAGAAAACAAAAATAGTCAGCCTGCTGGTGAGCAGTGAGGATGAGGATGAAGATGACTATGCAGGAGAAGAGGAGGAGAGGGAAGTTTCTGGAGAGGAAGAGGATGAAGAGGAGGATTTGGCAGAGGAGAGAGGAAGACCCTCCAAAAAGTCTGAAGCAGCAGATGAATCAGTTGAGGGACTGTTTATGATTGACACGCGGCCAGGACAAGCGGCTGATGAGGATTACTACAAGGAGGGGCTGAGAGAGGAAGCGGCGGCGGCAGGCAGAAGGAAAGAGGGAGCTGAGCAGGAGGAGCAAGATGAGGAGTTTGTGGATGAGGAGGAGGAGGATGATGATGATGAAGATGCAGAAATTCTCTTCTCAAGTAGAGATCCTCACTCGTAAGTAATAAGATAGGTCGCAGAATCAGATCATTCAACTGGAAACTGTCACATGTATATCAACAGAAATAAATCAGTCAGGGTCAAACATTCGCAACGGTTATTTAAAGGATGAAGCATCTCTCAATACTTACACTTACGGAAGCCTCTGTGGGACATTTTTAAAAAAGGTTGAGTCAATTTTAGGGCTGCAAGTGATGATTATTTCCATCATTGATTAATCTGTAGATTATTTTTTAAACTAATCGTTTTGTCTATAAAATTTCTGATAATGGTATAAAAAAATGCCTTTTATAATTTCCCAGTCAAAAGTGACATCTTCACGTCTTGTTTTGTCCAACCAAAACAGTCCAAATCATGTGACAAAGAAACACATTAAATCATCACATTTTAGAAGCTGAAACCAGTCAATTTTTGGCATTTTATTTATGACTGAAATGACTGTTTTATATTATCAAAATAGTTCCCGATTAATTTTCGGTCAGTCGATTAATCGACTAATTGTTGCAGCTCTAGTAATCTCTAACACAACTGAGCACTGTAGTTTTTAGCAAATGATACTCAAACAGGAATAAATGGAGCATTTGTGAGGGGCTATTTTCAGCTGCAGTTGAATACACATTGATGTTTGGACATATGTGGGATTGACTCAAACTACAGTGGCTACGTTCATCATAATTAAGGAACATGTCATCCAGTGCTATGATGTGGCTGGTTGATGTGTTTTTGTATGTTTTTTGGACAACAATGCAGCTGTCAAGCACAGAGGAATAAACTATATCAGGCTTTGGCTACACAGGCAATACTTGTTAGTAGGATCAAGTTTTTGTTGGTTTCTTTTCATAGGATTTATTGACAAAAAAGAAAAAAGTAGAACATCATCTGGCTTATCCTTTAACACATCATTACATTATATTTGATTATAACTGTGTGCAGAGGTGAGAAATGAGACATGACTGCACCTCCTGAGGAATTTTCTCTGTGCCAATTTGTTTTAGGAAAGAGTTGTCCAGCCGTATTGACCCCGGCATCAGAATGAAGGAGCTCGGGGGTTTATACATCAATTTTGATGGCAGCAAATCAAAACCTGTCTCCAGTTCGCTGCAAAAACTAAAGGAAAAGAAGATCCAAGATGAGGTAAATAAGCGATTGATTTTTCCCTTTTTGAAGGTGATCTCTGATGCAGAATGGATAATGAACGTTGTGCAAGGACGAATAAATCCAATAACACCTGAGATGGTGTTATTCATGGTTTCTCTCCACTTCTTTTTGACTTTAGCCTTTTATCTCTGCGTTAGTGGTGTGATGCAGTATTTTGTTGTTGTTCACAGGTGATGAAGAAGAGCATGATTGGTCCAGACTTTGAAAAAAAGGATGCAGTGCCTCCTTACAGTGAATCCAAACAAGCCTTGAAACTTAAACGCAGAGTAAGTTTTACAAATTGATGTTTGATGATGAAGTTTAGGAGATGGTCCACATTAATATCCACTAAGATTTCATCGTTGTAAAATCAGTTATAATGACACATATTGCCCAAAAAACTCTGACCTCTACTGAACATGTGGTCATCATAAAAACTGCATTTTTTTTACTCCAATTCTAAATGCTTTTGAAATCATTGGAGTAATTGTTTTTCCCAGGCGGAGCGTGAGAAAACAACAGGGGACGGTTGGTTTAATATGAAAGCCCCTGAGATCACCGGGGAGCTGAAAGGAGACCTCCAAGTCCTGAAGATGAGAGGCTCCTTGGATCCCAAGAGATTCTACAAGAAGAATGACAGAGATGGTTTTCCCAAGTATTTTCAGGTCACTAAAAAAAAATAAAAACATGAGTCATCAATCTTTTATATTTATTTAGAAATGTGGTCATAAATCTTTATTTTTCAAAATGTCTTCTTGTAAGGGTTTGGCTGTATGAAGGTACAAATAATCCAATCTGCAGTACTCACAGGAATTATGTTTTTTAATGTCAGAATCAAACTTTACTGTATTTATATGTATTTGAGTATTTTTTTTTAAATGTGTGTGTGTGTGTGTGTGATACAGGTTGGTACAGTGGTGGACAGCGCAGTCGACTTCTATCATTCCCGTGTTCCCAAGAAGGAGAGGAAGAGAACCATGGTGGAGGAGCTGCTGGCTGATGCTGAGTTCAGGCAGTAAGTTGAAATTTAGTCACATCGACAAACTGTTTGACTGGATAAACAGTGTCTACTAGAGGTGTTTTAGAAGTAGCGTGTCTTCAAGCGTGTCTCACTCTAGCCCTAATTTACCCCTAAAAGAAAATACTCCCCTAAAAACAGCTTATCAACATCACCTGGTTTATTTTTATAGTGATAAGACAAATAATGTTTAGCTAAATATCTACCAGAGCCATGATTAACTATTTTTCTTTACTGTGAACATGTGGTATGGTTCAATTTTATATCAATTGCGAATAAGACATTTGTATACGTTCACATGTGAATTCCTCACTTTAGAGACATAAGCTGGTCTGCAAAAGTAGAACAAATACATATTACTAGTGGAGTGGAGAAAAGCGTATTGGTGAACGCTGACACTTATTGATTAGTGGTAATTTGCCCCAGCAGTGGGAAAAAAAAGAGACATCTGAGGTGACAAAATGATTTATATTGCTGATCTTTATCTGGCAGACATTCCTTGAACATCATTATAAGATCATCTGTTTTTTTTTTTGTTGCATAAAAAACTTTGATCTGTCAGATTCTATGACACCAAAGATTTAACTAATTTCTACTGGCACATTTGAAGTATTTTCTGTAGGGTCACACATTTCCAGAGCTCAGAGTCCATCAGGTCACAGAATACTGTGTAACACCACAACAGTTTGTCATTACGCTGCACAATGTTGTGCTTTGTGAAGAAGGAACAAAAGCAATATGAAACATGTGCTGGTTGTGTATACAGGGTGTGGACAGTGTTGTTAGTTTGCTCTATATTCTGTGCTGCAGTGTGTGTAGGTGTACTGCATGTTTGTTGTGGTACAGTTCAGAGAAGGGCCAGAAAGGACCGAATGAACCTGTATATCATTAGAGTTTTGCACATTTTCATTTTGAATTTGTCAACCCTGTTTGGCATTAGAATATATTTTACATGTATAGTTACTTGTCAAATTTGCAAAGGAATTTCCCCAAATTAATGCCCATTGTTCCCTGTTTATTTTCACGATTGGCCAAATCTATGTTCAACTTATAACATATGCTGTTCTCTTCTCTTCCCAGTAAGAACAAAAAGAAGTATCAGCACATTGTGACGGAGAAAGCAGCACTCGGAGCTGGCAAGAGGAAGAAGAAGAAGAAATTCCATAAGAAGTAAATCTGAAGACTTTGAGAGGCTTTTCATAGATATTATCGACTCAGTTCTTCAGCAGGTGACTGGAGCATAAATCATTTTTCACTTCATGGTGCCTCATGAAGCTTTACTGAATCCTGCTCATTCAAGACTATTCATCTCTAATGATGGATTGAAAAACTGTATAAAACAGATCAGAAAAGACCAGTAAAACTGATTCAGTAAGCATGTTATTAAAGATATACATTACTTTGTACAGTTATCAGTGTACATGGTTGAAACTGAAACATTTTTTTAATCAAATGGACCTTTATCTTCCATTTTTCTGCACAGTAATCATCATCATTCAAAAAATACAAAAACACAATACATGTAATCAAATGAACATTAAAATATTTTCTTTTGACTGGCAACAGTGTTTCCATCACAACCAGAAATACTGATTTTCCTGCAAAGACTTTTGGACAAATAGACTTAGTGAGGCTGAACAGAGTGAAATCTTTTGTCATAGTTTGTGACCAAACCAAATCGTGTGAGATTTTTATGTAGTAGCCACTCAAATTAAGAGATGACAGTCCAAATAAATATAGTTTCTTTTTAAAAATTTTCTCAGTCGCTTTGGTACATTTCTCGAATTGCATTTCTTGAAACAATCTGTACAAACAGCACCACACAATGGATTACCTGCAAAAGCTTGTAACATTCACAAAATCCTTAGTTTATGTCTCAAAAATAAAATATTTGTCAATGAACCTGTCAGTGCCATCAGAATGACAAGTCCTTGTGTCATTGTTTACACACAAGATAGTCAAAATGCTTAATCATGTTGGCAATATAACAGTGTCCTCTGTGAGGTAGACCTGCAGTCCTATGTGGGGAAAAATACACGTATACATGTGTGTTTGTGTTCACTTAGCATACAGTATTACAGTACAGTGCATATTGGTGGATGACATACACACAATTGTTCTCCCAACATTTGGCAGCACCTTTCAACCAGCCTCAGTCACCGTAAGGCCCTGATTGAGAACATGGTCCACAATTGTGGCCCTTATTTAATGGGGAACATGCCTGTGTCTTTGACCTCTTCCTCTGTTTTGCCTCCCAACTCTTCTCCACACAGCCTTCTCTACTCCTCTTCTGCCCACCTGTTGACTCAGTTCATTTCCTTGTTCTTCCATTGTCAGAAATTGTAACACTGTGTTGTGCTCTGTAGCAAACAGATGCACCTCTGAGCTATTTTAGAGAACTGGTTGATTTAATACTTCACACATTTCCCTTCATTAGTGAAAGTCAACATTCACATTTGATTAATTCATCAATTCAGGACACATTTACAAAAAAAATTCTAATAGAAATGTATAAAAAAATATGACAGATATTGACAACTGGTTCAACCATTTTGCATGTGATGACTTCTGCAATGAATTAATGCAGAGATGTTTTGGGGGGTCAGACTATTCAACAGAGAACCAGTATAATACACTTTAATCAACATGACATAAGCAATTGATAATGTAGGAAACAGCAGACAATTGTACTTAATCATTTGCATGAATGTACCAAAGCATTTGCAACTTGTTCAAAAGAATGAGAAATTGCTTTTATGATGTGCACAAGTGACTAGATGATGTGGAGGTTGAACAAGTACTTTTGAGAATTTCAATTCTGATCTAAGAAATATAGCAAAGCAACTGAGAAAAACGAAATGACTGTTTTTGTAATTCTGATATCAAAGGCACTATGAGGACTATGAAAGGACCACAGAGCAGAAGGAGAATTAGAATAAAAACAAATGTTTGAGCAGCTGTCAAGCTTTGACTGAAATATTATACTGTGACTGTGAGGATTTCAGCACAAAGAGAAAACACAATAGCCAGAGGAAGAACTGCAGGGGACGCACATCCAGATATGACTTCATATGAATGACCATCAAGTCGCTCATATCCATGTTTGAAAATGTATCACTACTGCAAATTAAACTGTTAATTTGAATCAAATGTAGTTCGGTGATGAAGATGTTAACGCAGATATAGTGAGCAAGGTGATTAAAACTACTACCTGCTGTGAAGTGAAGTACATGTAGAGTGGAAAATTCAATCACCACATATATTCTACTTAGTGAAGAATTCAGTGAAGAGCCCACCGGTCGGATACACTTTTTTGGCAGATTTTGCAGTGCAGGGTAATTTGGATTAATTTCTGTTAGAAACTTTAAGTAAAACTTTGTACTTCAGCTCGCCATCTTTTAAGTTAGCATCACAGTCTGACACACAGGCTGAGAAAGACATGGGACACTTAACCTTCAGCTCCATGGTTACTGCAGTTAAGAGGGACGTATGGACAATATGGGTCAAAGACAGAAATACAGGAGGCATTTGGTTTGACAATTAATCAGAGCCTGCAGATTCAGCTGAGGTACCAGTGCTGATAATGATAAATCAAAGGAAACAGAAGCTTTGTATGACCTTTTCCCTTATTAAATTTTTTTTTTAAACATTTAATACATTGAGTATCTTTCAAAGTACAGTGTCCACCTGGTCTGTAAGTTCAACGCACACATTACATCTGCAGTCACTGTGGCTGAATGAACTATTATGTATAATGTATAAAGAACAGATAACCTCTGAGTCAGTGGCACATGTACACAGAAACACTACATACAGTTTTGATACTTCAGTGTAACACTATGAAGCTGAATGGCTGGCTTAATTTATGTTAAGGCTAAATTTCTTTGTGTCTCCTGCTCTTTGATTCAGGATTACTTTTGTTCCTTCTCTCTCTTAAATCTCTTCAGTCTCTTGTAGCTGCTGGCTCCCAACGGTGGCTCTTGGCTACCTTCTTGTCTCTCTTTTGTGTTGTGAGAGATGAGCTCTTAACAGCTGCAGCTTACAGCCACTACGTCTCCTTCCCACACACGCGTGTGCGCACACACACACACACACACAATGTTGCTTCTTTAATTCTGAGCCAATTTCACACACAGCTTTAGAGAAATTAGTCTCCGTTTGGTTTCACCATCAGGGTGTCTAAAAACAGCCCAGCTGATGGGTGGGAGGGAAGCGGTGCTGCTCTGCTTTTGAATGTAACCCTTGCAAATTTCCCTGCCTTTTCAAACGTTAATGACGACAAACGCTGCTCAGCAGGTGCTCGGGAAGGTTTGAAATTTAAATGAACATCAAAAAGGGAGATAAATGAAGATACATGTGTGTGAGATGGTTCAACTCACTGAATGATAAATGTCGCGGTTAAGGAGGTGTGTTAGTGTCTGTGTGTGTGCATCGATTCCTACAGATAGAACATTCGGCAGGTAAAAAGCAACAGTTTAGTGCAGTTTGAAGAATATCTACTTTTAACTTTGAACTCAAAGTGTGCATTATTAGAGTGACTGGCTTAACAGTGACGAGTCCTCGATTATGTCACTTTTTGGTCAGATCAATAGGTTAAAGGTCAAAGCTCACGCTGCTGTCCAACGAGGCTCTGTGGGTCTGCAGAATCCTCTGGACTCGTCGGTGGATCTGCTCCCTGTAGGATGGACTGGGCTGACTGCTCTGGAGCCTGAAGAAAACAGAAACAAAACAGAGACAAAACAAACAACTGAGTCTCAGTCACAGAGTCTTGCATCACGCTGGGTTGACATAAAGCTTTGTAGTGTTGTATTGTTTGTTATCTTAGTAGGGATGCGACTTACAACTATGTTCATTATCAGTGAATCTGGTGGTTCCCAACCTGAGGGTCGGGACCCCCACAAGATGTTGCAAAGCAAAAATTATACACTTCTGAAGTTACGCTTATTTTTTAAAATTTGCATTTAGTCTCTTAAACCCCTTTTTGCCTGATGAATTAGTATAATAGTATATAATTTAATCTCTTCAGGACTATTAACATAAAACAAGGACAATCTCTGGTTGAACTGGTCACAACTGGTGATGAGGGGTCACCTAGAAAGTAGAAATTGCAAGTTTGAAGGGCTTACAAGACAAAAATGTTTGGAACCATTGGACTAATTTATCTTTTTTTTGTTAAACATTTAGTCTATAAAATGTGAATAGTGAAAAATAATAGACTATCACCACCATAGCCAAGGTGACATCTTCAAATTATTTGTTTTGTGCAGCCAATACTCCAGAGATCCAGCATTTTTGCTTGAAAAATGACTAAAATAATTAATTGATTTTCAAAATTGCACTATATAATATAACTCAGACAGGGCCTGCTTTTGTTATTCCTTTTGTCCACTAGTCTGTGCTGTAACCCAACATAAGCCAGGTGAGCTGATGCAAGGCTGACACCACCAGTACACTGACACACACTTTAAATGTATTATGCTCAACAACATACTTTTAAATATACTTTGAAATAAATGACAATGTTTCCTTCATCTAAAAAGTTCATTTTGTATTTAGTTCCTTTATATTGAACCTTTTGTGCAAAAAAAATAAGAATTTCACAACTGACAGAACCAACTGTGCGTTTGAACAACAGGCACAAATATGATTCATCAACACAATATAAATGTGTCTGCAAGTTGGCCACAGGCAGTTATGAAATAACAGATTGCACTGACAGAAGTGAACAGTAATAAATTCCAGTATTGCCTCTCATCCACGTCTATTTGTCGGGAGTGGAAGGGTGATGACTGACTGACTGACTGGTGCCTTGGCCCGGCTCGCAGAGTGGGAATGGCAACTTTTCATCTGTAATCAGATAAACTCACTACCTTCTTCAAAAAGTCATCAAGGACAAATCATCCGGAGACATGAATAGACTGAGACTTCGGGGCTTAGGGGGCAAACGTCGCCACTGGCATCTGTCATTTTCTTTATAGATCAAAGATTCGTGGTAAGACGTGCCCCTCTCTCTGTCGGAGGGAATCTACAAAGGCCCACTCTAATCTCCCACCCTGCAACTCCTGTCGCGTTTTCAATTGAGAGAAAAGTATCATTCATTTCCTACAATTTACTTTGCAGTTTAAGATTGTCTATTGATTTTAATGTTTACTTATGGACTGAGCAGAGGGGAAAGGGAAAGGAGAGCAGAAACAAACAAACAAACAAAACGGAACATCGGTCCCATTGGTGTGTTCAACTCGCAGCTGCCGTGATCGATGACAAGGTCTCTCTGAATGTATTAAAGCGTACATCGGGTCAAATGCATCAGACTGAAACTGAAACACAAATCAATACCATTTTCCTCATTGTTTTCCCTTCTCTCTGCCTCCTCTCTCAGTAATGAACAAACATGACAAGACATCAGATTCTGTAATTTAAGAGGTGGAGGGGAATTCATCCTGCCTGTCTAGTGTGATCAAAATTAAAGATTGGATGTGTATGAACGCACGAACACACACACACACACACACAAAGCGGCGGCAGTGTATGACTAACATCTCACAGGATTGCCGTATATTTGATGTATACTGTAATTGGGAACTCATGCGGGTGCCTCTTTGCTTTTAAGATCTTTTGAGCAAACAATGATTAACACAGATGGATCAGGATAAATTCAGGGCAAACACCACAGAAAGAGGATTGTGTTTTCTACAGCTTTGGCGTGAGTGTGAAGAAAATCATTAGGATTTGTGGCCAGAGAAGCCAAACTCAGGGCTCAGAGGAGATACCGAGAGCACTAACAACAAGTGAAAATACAAAGTTATAAACAGGCATGCTAATTACTGCCACTGCTTATATTTTATCATTTTGTCATAACGTCAATAGAAAGCGATGAGGATTTGTGATGCAACCAGCCTGGCTAACCTGTTAATGCACCAAAACAAGGAACACAACATACACGGTCTCCCTTTAGGAAGTAAACATCAAGTTTTAGTAGTCAATATGCAGACTAAGCTTCACACACGATTTTTGATAGGTTGCAACTTGCCGACAAACTATTTTGGCTTTGGTTATTCATGGAGCCTTTGAAGAATAAAATATGAAAAAGTCTCAAATTTGGTTCTAGAGGCTTCTGTTCTGATTTAACGGCTTTTTGTCATTGTGTTCTTTTCATGTTGAGGCAAAGCGATGTTTTGATTTTAACAAATCCATTCATTTTACAAAAATTTAAAAAACAGCCTGTGGAAATCCTTCAGGTTGAGGGAAATGGTTACGAATAGACATGTTACCTTTCTCTGAGGGAATGTTTGAGTATCGGAGGGCTTCTGGATTTTGACACAGTCGGGGCGGACTGAGCCGAGGCAGCAGCTCTCACAGGGCTTCTTGTCTGGGTTTCATGTCTGTATGTTGTCCCCGGAGACGACTGGACCCTCACAGAACCTGACTCCACCTGGAAGAGGAGTTTTAACTGAATAAATTTTGTCAGCTGGATGTTCCATCTTAAAAATATTTGAAATCCAAGACATTAGCATAAACAAGAACAGAGACACTGTGTCATGACTACAAAACAACTTATACAATATCAGAACACTTAACTCTGTGCTACTGATGTGCTGTTGCATCAAAATGCTAGCTTATTGAATCAGTTATTTTAAAATGTTAGAATTAGACTTACTCTGGCTGATCGCGGTCTGTAACTCTCCAGGAGAGAAGAATCTACAAAAAATAGGAAAGTTTTATGAAAAAGGAAACTCGCAGTAGCTTTTGAACTGTTTGCATAACAGTACTTCTTTGAAATATGAAAAAAATTTATTTCTTGAACATAAGCAGCTGTTGTCAAACTTTACATAGCAACAAACACAAAAATGTGACACTACTAAGGAAACTGGAAATGACTGAATAAATAAAATAAATATTACTCTACTCACATGAGGCCAAACTTGACAACTATTTGCCAAGAAAGTTGCCACCAGATAGTTATTTATGCGGCATATGTAGCATGGCCTTAGGTGTGTAACAATACTTTTATTAGTGTTTGTTAATGAGTGATGAGGCCCACCAGTGTGATCATGTGAGAAGCTGACAGTGCGACGATGCGCGCTACAGTCCTGTGGAGAGGAGGAAGGAGTTCCAATTCCAGAGACACTACCGCAACGAGAGACCTGGAATAACATCGCAGAAAAATAATCTAGTTGTAAAAGTTTAGTAGTAAAACACATGCATATGAAGTTTGTTCTGGCACTCAGGTCCTCATCACTTTGCAAGTTTTAGTTCATCTTATTGTCTGAATTATTATACCATCATCCTACCACTCATCATAATCATGGGCAGAGAGTATTCTGTCTTCCACGTTGAAACATTATACTGATCAAATACAATAACTCACACAATCTAAAAACTAACAATAAGTTATGCTACAACAAAAATTAGACAGGTTTTGTTGGCTACATGAAGTAAATGAAATTGACAACACACATTCTTCACTCATTTCTTTCAGACTGCAGCAGAATAAAGGAAGTGTTGCCCTGCATGTCTATCTGCCCTGCTGTTTGTTTGTCATCTCAACCTCGATCACTTCAGCATGAAGTTCACAATAAGACATAAAGAAAACAAAGATTTTTACAGAAGAACCACCTATGGCAATCTCAAACAACATAGGTCAGGTTATCTATAGGAATGTACTTCCCTCTACACACATAAACCAGGAGTTAAGTCTCTGCCACATGCACTGATAATGCATTCACCATGGGGCTAAGCTACTTCATTAGGTATCTATTTGTTAATTGCAGCTTGACTCTCAATTACCAGGGTTAATTGTCGACAGAAGATTCCCCCAGGAAAACCAGAGTGGAAAACATGCTCCTCTCTTTAATAAAACGCCCGTTGTATTCTAGTAAATTCCACTTATGAGTGTGACAAAAACAACTCCGTTCCTAATCACTTCTTTTAATAACGATGTGCTCATGGATTTTGATATTCATACCTCAGGATTAGATTTGATGTAATTGAAGAGGCAGAAATACAGTGGGGAGAAGAGAGAGTGGAGGGAGGGGCAGAGAACAGGATGCTGTGTTGTTCTTGTCCATCCAATGTATATTCCCAGAGGCTGTGTGATCAGAAAATCACTCCTTTTATATGCAAATCTCTCATAGCAGTGATACGGCCATAATTAAAATGTTAACAAATAACTGTGTACCAGCCTAAATACAGGACTTGTGCTATTAAAGAGTACTAAAGTCCCTCAGCGAGGATAATAGGCCATATTACATGCAGACATAGTGAAACATTTTCAGTGACGTCGAAATCCATTAACGGCTCAGGTAAAAAGATTAACACTGCTCTCTTATTATGCCCTCCACTTAATCTGCCCACTAGATTAAGTTAAAATTTAGGAAGCTCCCACAGAGGCATGAACTACATCAATTCAGGAGCCCATTAATTTCATAACCCCTGTGCACCGAACACATGTATTGTTGGAATCACACCAGTGTTTTGACAGCTGCCTTCAGTGTGAAGGGATGTATGTAAAAGTTACCAACCAGGAAGGGACGCTGGCTCTCCGTCTCCTTCCTGAAGTGGTGAGGCCCAAGCCGGAGATGGCTGAGCCTCTGCCTGGCGTCCTCTGAAAGCTGGCACATCTTGCGGTGGGTGTACGGGGACAAAGCCCGAGTCCTGGAGGAAACTGTGGGCTGCTGGTAGCCAGAGTCTCTGAGAGCAGTGTGTTTTCTGTGTGTCCTGTTTTTTTGGGGACTGTGGCCGGACGGGGATGGAGAAGGACAGCGTCTGGATGTAGATGACTGTGTGGAGTTTGTAATTGTAGCCTCAACATTTAGCTGTTCCTTCCCACCTTTTGAAGACATACAATTCCCATCATCTGTTCTGGAAAAATGCATGCTGGATGGCAACTGACACGGTGATTTGGATGATGAAGACTTTTTTGCTGAACTCTGTTTGGACAGCATCGCTGGAGAACGATGGGAGGTCTGAGGCTGCGGATTATGAAAGAGAGAGAAAGAGAGAAATGTTGATATGTTGTTCAAACATGTCAAGCTATCCTCACAGCTCTCCGTTTTGTGGTGACGCACAGCATTTGTCTCAGCAGTTTAGATCTCTCTGCAGACCACAGTGTTATTCCTTTACAGAGGCGTCAGCCATTTTAGCTATTAAGACAGCTGCTCTCACTCTGGATACAGACTTGTTCTCCCTGGACAAAACCATTAAACCATTAGCTAAATCATTCGGCTTAAGTGTTAGAACAACAACGGCTCTCGCAGTCGGCACTGCCATGGAGACAACCTCTGCAGAATTACTTCAATAACTCTAATGGCCAATAACATCATTCTCCGATGCAATATCCCACTTCCTGCGGGTAATGCCAACCGGGGATAAATAAGTTAAGATAAAATGTTAATTGCATTTGATGGCCATCTCCAGTCTAATATGATAAAGAGGCATTACGTGGCTGTAAAACAAAGATAATCTAAATGCTAATTAGGGAAATCACACAACATTAAAACTATTTTTAAGGGAAACTAAATGATGAATAAATCCTCATCGAGGTTGCCATTTGAGAATGGTCTGATTTAATGGAATTAAGGTGAATATGCCCTTCCCTCCCACACATCCTTCACCATCTCCGACTTCCTTCAGCTCTTCTGTCTGTTCCTGCTGCTGGACGGTCACTGAGAGTCAGTCACTTTCCCTGTCACCAACTGAGTGGTGAAGGCTTGTCTGATGTGATTAGCTGCTATTTCCACTGTTGGTTTTGTGTGATAAAGGCACCGTTCAACAAAGCTTGGGCTGTGGATAAATAATAAAAATTACCTTGGGATTAAAAGCAGAATTTAAATGAGAAGGATGACGATTAACAAAAGATAAGCGCACAAGAACATGTCTAAAAATCTAGAGTATATTCATCAGTGCAGTTTCAGAGGTTTTGTGCAAGGTGCTATCACTCTAAATCTCTATTAAAAACAGGACATGGTTTGTCAGCTAGGCAGGCAGGCAGTCAGGGTAATTCCTATGCTGAGGAGCCATTAGGAGAGAGAAAATGGAGAAATTCTACTGTCTGACAGCCACAGCGGTGCTCTGATCCAGACATCCCCCTGAGGTGCCAGGAGAACACTCTGACAATCTGCTTTGCTGTCAATGACATCCTATTTAAACAAATAGCTTAGCTTAGGTTACTGCACCTGGGAAATGCATGGAAGTGTTTTTGGCACAACATGCCAACTGCTGTGTGATGAATCATATGTTACTAAAAGGACTGTTTGTGAAAGATTTTCATTCTTACTGGGTTTTTTTTCTTCAAAGGAACCTTCTTTTACAGTCTACCATTGGAGAATTATCCTGTCCTTCCAGTATCCATTTGCTGAGTAGACTCTCACACACAAATTAGGGATGAACAATTTATTGATATTTTATCAAAACCGCAATATGGTTTGCTGAAATTTGCAAATCGCAGGGGGCAAAATGTGTGTCAAAATAGCATTTGCAATTAGATATTGTGCTGCAGAGATGTCCTGACCTACACTTCATATCCTACAGACCTAAGAAAATGAGAATAATGATGTAAAAATGATCATTTCCTCTAATATCGCAAATCATATCACAATTGCAATATCAGTCAAAATAATCACAATTAGATATTTTTCAAAGTCATTCAGCCCTAGCACAAATGCAAAGATACACACAGGACCATCATTAAGTGGATTATACTGAAGGTGACAATGGATGAAAATATGTCATAAAATAAATCTTGGAGTGTCCACACTGATAAAAGCAGAGAAAAAGACTCAGACTGAAATAAATCCTTCAAACAGTAGAATGTGATTTTATGCAACTGAGCGCAGTTAACCTTTAAAATCCACAAGCACACATTGGAAGAGTTAGGTGACCCTCAGCTTAGGAAGTTAATGCAAAAAAATGGCTGACTGACTGACTGATTCTGTGACAAAAATTGTGTAAACTCCCAGCGAGGAGGAGATGTGAGAGAAGGCTCGCTATCAGCACCAGAGATCTGCGTCTCCGTAATTACATTCACAAGGAGAGAACAGATACCCTTGAAACACTGCCAGTATAGATAGATAGATGCAGTAGCCATGGCAACAATAGAAGGTGGGTATGTATGGTGGAGACAGACAAATCTGATGGCGAGCGATACCGCTCATTAGAGCCCTCTAGAGATGAATCTTCACTGTATTAGCTGTGGCTACCACTTACTCTGTAATGCTGAGTATGTAGCTGTAATGTGTTCAAACTCCAGACAGTTTGGACTGTCTTGTGACTGCTTACTTGACTGGCACTTTGATGAATTTTAATTGTTTAAATTTTGATTAAGCTGCTGTGAAAGGCCATGAACACAAAGTGCTTTACAGATCAACAACAGACAAAACTCAGATAAACCAAAAGCAAACAAACATACAACAAATGTGAAGATCCGGAGACAGTGTGTGTGTGCAGGTATGCAAAGACCTATGACACGAAATAAAAATGACACACTTACAGGTGAGGTGGCTGGGCTGTCTCTCCCATCACTCTCTTCGATGACTGATGTCGTGGTAAACTCCACTTTGGGAGAGATTCCCTAGAGGGTGAGGGACCATAAGAACAAACGAAACACCTTTAACAGGGAGATGAAGACAAAAGGACAGATAACAGCGCTGCTTGGAACACCAATTTACAACCACAAATCTTCAATCTATGCCTGGCTTGAGAAAAACAAATAGCAGAAAAGAGAAAGGCTCCAGTGATGTATAAATAATATAGTATTTGGAGAGAGACATCTAAATTGCTATGGAGGCCTCAAACACAAACACAAAAGCAACGGTGAGGGGAAGACTGTTTAAAGACATTTAAATAAGCCAGTTAGTGCCTCGCCTGATGACATGAGATTGAAAAGAGAGGAAGTTCTCAGTTTAGTTTTTCTGTCTGTATGGCGAAGACGGACGACAGCTCTGTAGGGGCAGTGCTGTCTTATCTGAAGAAAATACTTCATTTTCTGTAAGACAAGAATGTCATGTGTGCAGACACAGGGTCACTGAGATTTAGGAGGAGATTCATTTAGAGAAAGCAACTTCTCCAACCTATGAATGACATGTGTAATATTGGTGCCAATCAAGCTGGATCACACAGGGAGAACAACTCTTCTGATGGGGTCGCTGCAACACATCAATTATGTTTAAATGCGTCGACTGGCAAGAACATTCCTCCCTCTTTTAACAAATTCAACAGTGTGCCATTTGAATTTGCTAAATCAGTAGCTCAGGTACCTCTGCACGCATGACTGACATGTGTTACACCTGATGCTAGAAGGAGCAGTTCGAAAGAAATGAAAAAGAAAGCAGCCTACAGGGAAGAAGGAAGACCTCTTCATTAGTATCTCTCTCTCTGCAGCTCCTTCTCTAGAGCTCAGTCTGGGACCAGGGTACAGGAAATCTCTGCTGCTCTCCTCCATCTTGGCTAGGATCTCACCCTCTGAAACCATATACAGACAGACAGGAACACACACAAACCAAGTTAGAGATCTTGTTTCTGCAGCGTAATGACTGGATACAGTGGGGATATAACATGCCCATATGGCATCATTAGAAAGCGTACCTGGAGGCACCAACTGAATCAGCTCAAAAGATGTTGTGTCAGCTGAGAGGAAGGGAAGCACAAATAGACGATGAGCTAATGATCAGTATCACAGCTAATAGCCTATGAGCTTGCACAGCACAGGATTCAGGGGTAAAAGATGAGGAAGCAAATCTCAAAGGGCCGTTTACCTTCTAGGAGGTCAGCTACATCAGCAGGGTCAACGACGCCAGGGAAAGTCTGGTAAAACAGACAAGAGTACAGACAAAGCAAATCAATACTTATAACAAGATGAGACTGACAGACAGCCAGGTATCTAACCCTGACACTCTCTCCAGGGAAAAGAAGGCTTCTTTCATCAGGTGTAGGAGTAAGTAATGTTCAAACTCCAGGGTTGCTGGTTTGCATTTAAAAAAAAAGACAACGTGGAAGAACAGAAGGCACAGAAATAGCCATAAGATACATATTTTAAAAAGTAACAAGAATATGCACACTAGTATGGATATTAACCATTAATTAGGTGTAGATAAAAGGTACGATGGATAGGAGTCACTAGAATGCCACTTTGCTTATACACAGTCATTATTCTCACCTTGACAAAGACCATTTTGTGGTGGAAGAGTAAAGGGAACACAGGAGGCAAACATGGAGTCTTCCTGTACTGGCCCATGATGCACACACTGAGGTAGATATCACTCTTCTTCGATAGGAGCACACCTGGACATGTGACCTGCATTTAAACAGGGTCATTAGGTGACTGGATTGACTCATATGTGTCCTTCATTGGCAGATTCTCAGATTAATTTAGCTCAGTCCAGAATGATGCATACATACATACATGATGAAAGCATAAATGATCGAGGTAGCATAATGTGCTACAGAAACACTTTCAACAATCAATTTAAATCCGCAGTTTTCATCCACTGTCAGTCTTATTTTTTGTTCACTGCAACCTAATTAAGATAACAAATTAAACAGCGAAACAAATAAAGCTAAGTTAAATTACTTCTACATACAAATTGGGAATAACACCAAATCATATTACAATTTAGGGTTTTTGCACATTAAAACTACTACAAAAACTTTGCTGACAGTGGCTGTAAACAAGTTATACAGACTTTTGAACCCATGTTAACCCATGTTAATTAAATCAGACTAGAGCTGCAACAATTAGGCTAGTCCATTAATCATCGTCAGGAAATTAATCAACAACTATTTTGAGTTGACTAATCATTTGTCATCTTTTAAGCAAAAATGTCAAATATTCTTTAGTTTCAGCATTTCCAATGTGAGGATTTACTGCTTTCCTTTGTTTTATATCATTGTAAACTTGATATCTTTGGACTGCTAGTTAGACAAAACGACATTTCATGTCATGTCTTTGGACATAGTGAAAATGTGATCAACATTTTTCAATATTTTCTGACGTTTTATAAAGAAAACGATTAATCGGCTAATGATCAGCTGATTAACTGATAATTAATTAGTATCAGCCCTAAATCAGACGTTCAGGGGCTTCTCTATTAGCTTTAGTTTGATTCAAAGAAATAAATTAGTTATACAGAATATTTCACATGGATGTGATTTTGTGAATTGCAAATTAGGAAAACTAAGTTACATCCTATGATATTAAAACAACGTAATACAAACTAAACCTCTAACGGTTTAATCAATCTGTAAAATAAAGTTAACGCAAACGCCACGTCACAGCATAACTAACAAAGTCAAAGCTATTCATTAAGTTTAGACAGAAAAACGCATGTCTGGTGAACTTGGTTAGTCAGAGTTTCAACATTTATACCCTCTTTAGGCTACGGAACCTAAGGGTTTGCAAAGGGCGGAGGATGTAACAGTTAGTGTTAAACTTGCTAGCTAACCTAGCTAGTTAGTAAACTACCAGATCGGTTTGTTAGATTTGGGGCAAAGGAGCAGCACAAGGAAGAACTCACTGCCTGAATGTCCAGGTATACGGTGCATTTCAGAGACTTTTGATGCGATTTAGAGAAGGAGAGCTTCTTCTTCACAGGAGCCATTCATCCGACTTTCAAAGTTTGTTGTCATAGCTGCCAGACAGCAACAGTCAGAGAGCGGATGTGCAGTCATGTGACCAATGAGTGGCAAATCAAAACCTTCCTCAATTCAGTTCAGTTCAATTCAAATTTGCTTTATTGGCATGAGTGTCACAACAACAATATTGCCAAAGCATCAAGAATCAATTAAATTAAATAAATACATTTCATAAATTAAAACAGGAAAAGAGCAGCAGTAGTATCGTTAATACTTGCTGTGTGTGTGTGTGTGTGTGTGGATGTAAGCAAGAATTAATCATTAAAAGAACAAATAATAACAATAATAATAATAATTGTGATTAAGTTATCAAAGGGTTTTGTTTTGATGCAAATAAATAATAACAAAATACAATCATGAAGTTATTGTAAATCAATATACTCAGCAGGTGTAGGACTAAACAAGCAAACAAACAACAAGCACAAAGATCATTATTCATTTTTTATTTTCATCTGAGTTTCCACTAGTTGTTCTCATGAGGAGGCATGAGGAGATGAATTTTGCTGCATTCATTTCAAATTTGGGGATTTCTCTCAGTAAATGGGAATTTCTGCATAGCTGTCTTGGAATCAAATTCAGGATATATTTGGGTCATATTTGGGAAAATGTTTCTCCTTTAAAGTTTGGTACTTCGGACATGAGTTGAGAAAGTGTAGCTCTGTCTCTCCTCTGTCACACTGGGAGCAGAGTATCTCCTCCTTTGACAGCCAGCTCTGTATATGGCGATGCTTTTCTATAGCTAGTCTGTATTAACTCAGTCTGTACACTGTCAAGACTTTTCTTAATTTAGGAGTTTTTATTGTTTTCAGGTAATTTGCTAGTGTGAATTCTCTTTTTATGGGCCAGATAACAGTGTAATCTACTATGTGTTTTGGTTGTTTCTTTCCAATATGCAATATATTTTTCTTTTTGAGTGTTTATAATTTGGTTTGGTCTGATTGAGCTGATGTTGTTGTCCTGAGGCTGTCTGGGACATGTTGAGTTGTCTGCAGAAAGCCTCAGGACCAGCTGGCTAAGGGGATTCTGGCAGGTTAGGGTTTGTGATGGTATGTCTGTGGGTTATTTGGTTTTAGATGATTGTAAAGTTTAATTGATCTTTTTTGCATTTTTAGAGTGAGGGGGTATTGGCCAAGTTCTCCTCTGCACATATTGTTTGGTGTCTTTTCCTGGACATGCAGGATGTTCTTACAGAACTTGATGTGCTAGTACAAATTGGAAAATGTTTAACCAGATTTTAATTGGAATGTAGGTTTTAATATTTCTTTTTATTGCATAGAAAACTCTCCTTGTTTTGACTCTTAGATCTTTCACAGCCATGTTGAAGCTTCTTGTGTATGTGATGTTGAGGCCAAGGTAAATGGTAAACTAACTGCATTCAAATAGCTTCTTTCTAGTCTTCCAACCACTCAAAGCACTTTACACTACATGTCAGCATTCACCCATTCACACACACACACACACACACATTCTTACGCTAATGGCAGAGGCTGCCATGCAAGGTGCCAACCTGCTCATCAGGATCTAATCTAATGCATATTCACATACACACTGCTGGCAAACAGGGCAATTTGGGGTTCAGTATCGACATGCGGACTGGAGGAGCCGGGAATCGAACTGGCGTCTTCCAATTAGTGGTAATTTAAGTGTTGTAATTTAGTGGTGTCCAAATAGAAATTGTGTGTGTTAACCTGATTTCTGGATTACTTCTGAAAGATCATTATCTTTGTTTTTGCTGTGTTTACCGTCAGGACCCAGGTCTGACAGACAACGCTGAGTCATCTGCATACAGGAAACCCCTGATCACCATGTCATTCAGGGTGAGGTCAGGTGCCGTGGAACGCTCTAATTGCTTTGCTAATTCAGTGATATATAGATTGAAGAGAACTGGACTGAGATTGCACCCTGGCCTCACTTTGTAGGGTTTCAAATTAGATAATAAAGCCAAATGATGAAAAATTCAATTGATTTTGTCCACAACAAAATTTACACAAAAAATATTATGGGGACACATTTCAGACAGAAATAAATCAATTAAATCATGTATTTGCTGATTTACTCTCTCTCTCTGTTGCTCTACACACACACACACACACAATAATTTTATTATTATTGCCAAAATAGAGCGACCAACAACATTACCATTAAGTGATAAAAATGAGTTGTTAAATGACTAGTCTAATTATAATACCAACAGAGATATTATTACCATCCAGTTAAGTCATAAAATAAATCAGTCATAGCAGGAAAGCATGCACTTATTTACAACTGTATACACAAAAAAGGAGCTGCTGAATGAAGGCCTCAGATGGAATTTAGATGGTTACCAGTCTGTCTCCTCTGGGCAATTCAATAGTCCACGTTTTATAGTTACTAAATAACCCAAGAGAAAACTTGTTCTGATTTTAGTCCTGCAAGGACCAGTCATCCCACCATTACAAATCTGTGAAAATAAGTCTTTATAGCCAGGGAGATGTGGAGCTTCTAAAGGCAATGAAGTGTGAAGGATCCTCCTGCTACTGCGCTCTGCATTTTATACATGCTCAGTCTGTGTCCGTCTGTCCGTCTGTCTAGTGCCTGACACTCTGGCTCTTCTCCCTCTCTCTGTCCGCTGTGTCTCTGCCAACACCATTGCCCTTTCCATTGCCGTCGTCTGTCTGGGACACCACCTCAGGACTGCACACAGAAACATATTAACATGAATGACTGAGATGGGTGTATAAAGTTCAGCAAATGGTAAAATAAAAATACATTAATTTGATTGAGTATGAATATGCAAAATGAATAATCATGCTTTACCTTTTAATGTGAGTTGGTCTGTTGTCCTTGATCAGGTTATTGAGTTTGTAGTAATCCAGGAAGGTTCGAGCCACGTTCCTGCCCAGTTTCATATCTGAGGACAGCGAGTTAAAGCTTTTGTCTTTTTGTCTTTGGATGAGTCTAAGGTAACACTGCTCAAAACATTCCCAAAATGTTTGGTTCACAAACTGGCATATGGACCCCATTTGGAGGCATATAACCACTGCAGAAGGGGAAAAATGTGGAGTGAAACTTAAAGCTGCAGTGATCAATATTCTTATATGGTCAAATGATTAAATATGTGTAATGAAAAGAAGGGTCATTCATAGTGTCCACAGAGAATCATCATCCAAACCAGCAGTGTCTCTCAGTGCTATGGATTTTTTATTTTAGCTTCTTTCAGCTCATTGTTTTGGTTTTACTGCTCTTATCAGTAGCATTTCCAGCAGCAGCAGGCAGCTATTTTTAATGAAGAAGGTTTGATAAACCAACTGTACACTACCGCCCCAGCACCAAACCACAGTCAAACAAAGTTAGCCACTAACTGGTGAACTCAGTGGAGAATTTAGTTGCTAAAGAACTAGATACTTCTCTCAGGAGTTGTTGGAGACTAAAACAGAGCTAAAAGGAGAATGAATACTGGAATCACATCTGTCAGGTGGCCAGAAACATGACTCCAAATGAATGCTAATGTGTAAATTGGCAACTCTTTGCTAACATGTTCACCATATCAACTTTATTTGTCAACACAGTCGTCTTAAATAGACCTTTTTCACAGCAGACATTTTGACATGTCAAACACAAGTGTAACTAATAACTTTGGTAATTGATGAATTGCATCGCAATATTTGCTAGAATGGAGCCATCATTAATGTTATTAGTTCCACCTGTGCTTTCCCTGCTACGACACAATCAAAATATTTGCTGTGAAAAAGGTCTTTAAACTTATTTCATTTGTGAACAATGAGGAAACAGGAGTGCGCTGATGTTAGGCCTAGAGGGAAAATGTTTTCAGCTCACAAAGGAGGCATGACAGAAAAGGTATGGGAACCATTCATGAAGTTAAAATATTGCATAGTAAACTGAAGTCCAAAGATCTACAAAGAAAAATTATTATTGAGGAGTTAAGGCAGTCAGATTTTATAATATCTGTGATGTATATGTGCATGACACATTCAAACCACTAAATCTATACTTAGATTTTAGACATAAAACATAAGGTAAAAGTCTACAAGTCTACCCTCTGTCATCACCAACACATGAGGTACAGTAAATAACTAGAGACTAGCGCCTGGAGAAATGAGCAGTGTAAATCCTCAAGGTACAACATGCCGCGTTCTGAATTAAGCAACACTAAATCAACTGCATTTCACCCACGTCAGCCAAATGCATGATGCTGGTGTGAATCACACAAAAGCAATTACTTACATACTCTGAGACCTTATTTAAATTCAGAGGTGAGTGCACACATCACCCCCCTGCCCAACTGCCCCTCACTACATTAGGGACAATATCAATAACTTCACTGCTTTTATAAAACAGCTGAGTGTCTATGAGTGCTGTTGCTAAGCCTGTGATCATTACGCTACCAGGGCAAGTAATGATGACAATCAGGGTCAGATAATGAAGAAGTAGAGAACCACAGAATGCCAACAATGATCCCAATCACTGAGAGTGAGGATATAGTAAACTCAGATAAATAAGAACAATGTCCATAACAGAAGTAAATTTCGTCTAGTCACTGAGGCGAGTGACCTGAAAAACACCCATCAATATCAGCTGCCAATCTCATCTGTCCATCCTTATTCCATCATCCAACATCTGTACAGAACATCCATACATATTGTACATATAGATTCCGACACAAATCCAAAAAATATATAAAGGCTTTTCCTCTCTTGAGGCATTGATGCTCAGCTACGTCCATTCTTCATCAGACTGGAGCATGATGGAGCAGCACAGAGACATAATCTGTCACTTTCCCTTGTCATTACCTTGTTGATACTCAGATACGGTCTGTCATCCGCTGGACCATCTATCTGTCACATCCGTGTGATTGAAACAACTGGAATACAGACAGAGATGAAAAAACAAAAAGATGGTGATTTGGGTCACTTTTATTGTCCAATTTCTTGGAATGATCAAAGGATGACCTGTGTTACATAAATCCTAGTTACTATGATGTTAAAAAGCTAAACACAAGGGTATACCTGGTAAGTTAGGCCTGTGGATATGCGAACAGGCCCCTCTGTAGCGAGTCTGTCACCTTGGCCTATGAGAGTGTTTCTGCGTATGTTCGAGAGTCTGCACAGGACTTCATTCTTCACCCGCCAGGCTGATGGCAACGCTCTCCACACGACTCCAGAGTCTATGTTTACACCCCATATGGCTGTTTGTCTGTGAGTCCTGCATCAGGCCAGACTTGCTGTGTGTGTGTGTGTGTGTGTGTGTGTGTGTGTGTGTGTGTGTGTGTAAGCGTAAGGGCCCCACAGTCTGTCTCATTAGACTCATAGCTGATGATAATGATTAGATGGAGATGAAACTATAGATAAACAGACTAAGGTTATGTCCTTCTGAATCTTACTTTTATGCTGCTTTTAATGCACAATGTTAGTTCTAATGTAGAATGTAGATACTAGTTTTGAAGCGCTGTTACATTGATATACAGCCACAAACACGTACTGCACATACACATGGACATAAACACACCCTCAGATATTCTGGTAAACTGCATACCAACCAACAAACACTCCACTCTCCTTGTATCCTTGACATCTTCATCTGACCTCAGGAAAGTTTTTTGGTGTTTTCCTCCGTTCTCTTTCATCAGCAGAGCTCGGTGCCAGTCCTGAGCTCTTTGGCCAGGCACGCTCAGCGACAAAAATATCTCCCGGACCCCACCGTGCGCAGATGGCCTCTCAGCTTGGCTTGTCACGACTCACCGTCCATTACAGGCGGTTTTGTGATGGACGGTCAGCTTCTGAAGGAGAACTTCATCCATGGGGCGAATGGTCGAAGACACAGAGGATGCCCTGACTGCTGTCTGGCCCGTTGCCGGGGGAAACCGTAGGGTCTGGAACGAGGCTGCTGCTGCAGCAGGAAGTGATATGTACGTGAGCCAGGAAACAGTCGGCGGGCTGTAGCTTGGATTACAGAGGTGGGTGGTAGTGGAAATATTCAGAAAAACTTCAGCTAGGCAGCCTCCTCTAATTACACCACGAACTAATACTTTGGTATGATCAACATTATTGCATCTAAAAGCATTATCATTATTATTGAGTAATCATTATCCATCTCTAGGGAGGTCATAGAGGTTTGTGTGCCAGGCCAGCCTCACACTGCACTTCAGAAGAAGCTGCAGCCTGTCAGCAGATTGCCTGCCTGTCACTGAGGTGTGTGAGGTGTATTCTTTAACATCTCGGTACACATAATGGTCTTGTTTAATCAATAGCAGGTCGTTGTCATGGCTCAAGGGCACACCAGCTTAGGCGCTGATGAGATACGGGACACGTGAGACAAAAGGGTTTGGGTCGTCATGACTTGTTTACCACAGCTGTTTACTGTCAGCACGGCATTTAGCGGCTTTTACCATTATGTCCCTCATGCCTGGTCCTGGCAGACAGACAGACAAGGTGACAATCAGACAACAAGGCCCCCAGTGGTAAAACGGACAAGACACGGGGAGAATGCTGTCCAGATCGAATGGGAGTTAACAAGGAGACAAGCAAGGGGACATTGGAGCCATCAATACAGGCCACTGACAGTTCCTGTCACTGCAGTGACACGTAGAGAACTAATTATCAATGCTAATTAAGAAGCTAGTCAACAACAGCAATACAGAAAGGGACAGTTTCGTCCCCAATAGCGATTCGCTAGACTGAAAGACCTCACGTCCTGGTGCCCAAAGGGACAAAAAGGAGCTGATTTAAATCCCTGACAGGAGGAACTGTCACTGCCAAGGACACAAGCTTTGAAAGTCGATTAATAAAATAAAACATATGTAAAAACAGTTAACAGTGTACACTAGCTGGAATACAAGACTCTTCTGATCTATGCTGCTCTGAAAACAGAATAATTTGCACTGGATTCTACAGTTTAGCACTTATTAGTTTTATTTCAAAACAGTAAAATTTTCATCTCAACTGACAATTGGTTTCAATTGTTACACATCAACTTACATTCAAACTACCTTTTAACTCTTACTCTTCATCTGATGTCAACTGGCAGTTCCACTGCATTCATCTCTCACCGTTTCACTGAAAGTTCACCTACTTTCAGTAATTACACTTCAACTGACACTTCCACCTCCATCATACTTTGATGATTTTGATTCCTCTCAGTTCTTGAACTTAAACTTCTTTCAGCACTTCCATTTTAGCTGCCATTTCAACTTTGTTTTAATATTTTGACTATTTCAAATATTCAACAGTAAATGCTCAGTTATGTTACTTTCTAGTTAGCGTGACGTTTACAAACTTTCTCAGACTCCCAGTGAACCTCAACTTTCCATTATCACCATTTCCAAAAACCACCACAACAAAACTGGAGGTGTACATGTGTGTTTGTGCATTTTTTCGGAAGAACTCATGTGAGGACACCTGTTCATCTGAGCATTGCAACAATATTTGTGCAAGTATGTGTGTGTCTGCCTGCACGCATGCTTGCATGTGTGAGCACCTATCCATTTGTGCATGTCTGTGTGATATGATGTGTATGATGTGTGGTAGTGAAGCATATTTGCCTCCAAGCTATATCATTTGCATACTTGTCACAGCCTGTCCATTGGGTGTCAGGTTCACTGATGCATACTGTGTTCCACTGGCAGCTCTGGTATTCATGGAGTCCCACTGCTATGGTGAGGTGCACGTCTGGGTGTTGCTGTTTTGGCAGACAGACATCACACAAACACAAAGAGAATGAGGAGTGTGTACTTGTGTGTGTACACACATACACCTATAGGACCAGTCAGAGCCAGTTGCACTGGCTGTCAATCCATGTTGCATCAATGCAATGTCAAGTTAGCCAACATCACACAATCCTGATGGTCACAACATCACACTTGATTAGAGGTTGATTATTGTGAGTGAGCACCTTTGATGGGGGAACCACAGTTTCAAAGGCCTCTACATGTCTCTCCACTGAAGAAAAACAGCAAAAATTGCAGGAATCAAATAACAGAGAAGCAAATACTCAACTCAATGCACGTAAAACAAGAGAAAAATCTTCCAGGGAAGAGTTACAGCCTGAATGGCTTTTAAAGTTTCTGAATAATTCTTCAAAGTCAAAGATAATAGTGTCTCTACTTAACACAAAAAAAGCACACAGACACCTATGAAAGAAGGCCCCTCACATAAAGCTGGGTACATCTGCTGTATGCACACACACACACACGCACACACACGCACACACACACATGCACAGCTACTTACATGGAGACACACACACACACACATAGCACACAACCACAATAGAAAGTGTCAAGCTGAGTTTTGAACAAGGTCCCAGATTTTCTGAACCTTGATCCACTCCACTTTACAGTTTAAACTTCACAGTCTGCACCGGAAGGTCCCTCACAAAAGGCAGGTGGACTATGAAAATAGAAAAACCTGCAGAAAAATAACTGACAGGTGGGATGTTGGTGAGGCTTGAATTTACTTTGTTATAGCAAACTTTATGTACAGTAAGTAATATGTAAGCAGATACACATATTGATAACATATAAGAGGGCATGTGCACACACTGAAGCACAATGATACACGCACGCACGCACGCACGCACGCACGCACACAGATGTTAAATGATTAGAGGACGAAGAGAAGACAGACACACAATAGAGGTTGTCCCTGCTGTTTCAGAGAAGAGGATTCTCAGCTTGACTAGATGATATAATGAGCTGTTATGTTCTGGGTGACAAGATGAGAGGAAAGGGCAGAATAGAGGAGAGAAGAGGAGAGAAGAGGAGAGGAGAAAAGGAGAGGAGAAGAGAGGTGAGATCAGAAAACAAACAGACACACACACACACACACATTCACACATACACTGTGTTACACTTTTTTTCTGAGCACCTTCAAACTGTGACAAAAGTCTCAGCTGTGAGAAAGGTTAAGATTTCAATTTTGGTGGCTACAAGTCACAGCAGTGGAGAAGGGGAGTCAAGAAAGATGAAAGGCTAAGGGCGGCATGTTTGGAAGGTGGTGGGAGTTAGGGGCCCAGGTTATTATTTATTTGTCATGTATTAGTTTAGAGGACTGCGTGTCTGAATGACCGTGTGTGTGTGTGCGTGTGTGCGTCAGGTGAGAAAGGTGGGGGGGGCCGTTGAGGTGCTAAAGGTCTCTGTTGATGATTTGCACGCTCCATCGAGCTGACTGCTGGGGCGTAAAAAGCGACATGGTCGGTTCCTTCAACCTGCCTGACCCCAATCTCCACTCTACACCAGGTCCCTGTGCTGCCTGCCCACCCTGTGGAGCCCCTCCTCATAGCCAAGCAAGCACGCACACACACACACACACACACACACACACACACACACACATACACACTCCTGGAAAACAAAAAAAGATCAAGCATGTCCTTTCACCAGGGTTAGGTTTTCTCCCACTCTGACCTTCAGAAGAAATGCCCTCTCTGCTCTGCTTCTCTGTTCATATCTGCCACCAACTCGAATGAAAACACTGGGTGGAATTTGTTATGTGCTGTTTGTGTAGCATAATGGCTAGACATTCTTCTCCTCAATGTAATGCTAACTATTTGTTTATAACTGCGGTGGTTTGCTGTGTGCATGCACATACCTGCATTTCCATTTGATGCAAAGACCACGGATGTTTCTATAAGGAGCATTAAAATGATAAAAGGGTGATGGTTAAGGTTAGTTAAGATTCTCAGTCTTTCTCTGCATCACAAACCACATTATTATATGAGTTAGTTTGAGTATTTTTGTTCTATATGTAGATCTGAACTGAACGTCTCTAACTTTGCATGAGGCTGCAAATCGGGACTAAACCACCTCTGTGGTGAGGCAGACAGTGCCAGCTCTTGGCACTAGAGGGCACTAGGGCTACATCTATATCCATCCTTCCTCTCCACCTGCAGAATATGTGTAGAGGAGCACATACATACTTTCCATATGTAGGGTTCTTATCAATCTCTCTAAATCTCTCTTTCTCCCTCTTCTCACTCGTTCTATCAGTAAGATCACACCGCCATTGGCCAGCTCTCAGGAGCACTTCAGCCCTGAGAAGGTCAGCTGAAGGAAAACTTCCTTCCATCTGGCCCCATTAAGGCACCTGTGACCTTTGGTTCCCGTGATGAATGTATGTGTGTACGCATGTGTGTGCATGTGTGCTTGATTGTAGTAGACAGGAATCATGTTTGTCCCATTGTTCTATTGTTTATCGCAATCAAAGCCTCAACTGAGTACACACGGCACTACATATGCCAACACGAGCCCCTTTCTCCTCTCTCCTTTGTAAATGAAATCAATAGATGCAGCTATCACATCCCTATTCTGTCACTGCACATCTGTCGCAACAAGAAGCAACAAAAGAGCAACATGTTTTTCTGGTGAATACACATGACCTGACACAAAAACACACACACACACACACATTCACAGATGCACACACACTCACAACCAGGAACACAGATATTACAATAATGACTCCAGTGATTATAGGATCAATTGGCTTGATTTCAGTGGTAGTTGGTGGGAGATTCTCACTGCAGGAACACAGTGCGTGTGTGTGTGTGTGTAACAAGGAGAGTGGAGAAATTACGAGACACAAAAGAACACCCTGAACCATCACACATCTGCGCGCACACACACACGAACACAGATCACATGTGTTGAAAGATACATGTCTCCTCAGTGTAGGGCACAGGAGCTGTGCTGCCAGCTGTCATGTAGCTGTAGAAAGACACCTCTAGAGTGTAGCAGTAGGACGTGTCATCAAGGAGACCCCCGAGGAAACGTCTACCGGTACCGGCCTTCACCACGTCCCGGTTAAAGGATGTGTTGGACTAGAGGAATACACAGAAAAACAACAACATGTGAGACATTAAGTAGACTTGTGCTTAGAGAGATAACACTTCAGTCAGAGGATTTAGGTTGAAGTCTTTGTGTCAGCAAACATCCTCCATAAAAGAGTCTGGAGAATTTCCCTATGGAGATAATTAGCCCCCACTATGACACATAACCTTAAATACCACCATCGATCCTGACTATAGAAGCTGTTATGATTTTACTTTTCAGACTGTAGCAGTAGCTGATGAATGTTTCCCAGCTGAAACTTTCCAACGTAAGATGTTTCTCCATAAGTCCATGAAAACCTGAATGATAGATGATTTCTCAAACACAAACAAAGTAAAAAAAAAAAGCAAAAACACATTCAGCAAAGCATATTGCTTTTGTGTTTTTGTGTCCCAGTTTACACATCAATGTACTTTAAAAAATCTGTTCTTCTTCTACATTGTTTGGTTGTACTCTGTGGTGGAAAATGGTCTATTGTTGCCAACTTCTGTAGAATCACAAAGCAACTATCGTGTTGTAATAGAGTCAATCCCTTCATAAGTATAGTACGGTGTTATTTTAACATGAGAACACAGTTTTAAAAAAGGTCATACATGGTTAATCATATAATGCTCAATTATAACCAAAACGTTCAAAGTGGCTATAATGAATACTTTAATAACAATGGATGAAATGACCATGTGTAGCACTTGTAGAAACCCACAGAGAGCTACCACCCAACTCTACAGTTCCCCTCAGCTCTATGGAGCGTTTCAGCCTCTTTCACCTGCCTTTACAGCCCGCAACCGTAGTCTTTTGGTTAATGTCATTCTCTCATAGCGTGATTTTCAGCTGCAGCAGGCAGCGAAAAGCTCTATTAAACCCACTGTATGCTACCTGTCCAGCACCAAACAGCAGACAGACAAAGTTAGCAACTAGCTGGTGAAGACAGTGATGTATTTAACAACTAAGGATCAACTCAAAATGAATGTTAATGTTGCTCCTTATCTGCTGGATGTGTAAATAAGCAAATGTTTGCTAACACATCAATTTAAAAGGTGATATTTTAGTTTTGTTTTTACAGCTAATTCCTGTTCCCCCAGAGTGCCCAAAGTGCCCAGTGATGTGTTTAGGCAAAGGTATACAGGTCATCTGTGACGACACGGAACTATCATCTTACTATCATGCTGTTTTTGTTGAAATACATCACAGATTATATGTAGCATGGCACAACCCTTGAGCTTAAGTGTAATATTGGAAATCCAATTAAGTGTGTCTGAAGTACTTTACTATTACTGCCATTATTAATTGCATTATACACTGTAGGGTCTAGAGTCAGTCATATGAACCCTAAACTAAGCATGTATTAATTGAACGAGCTCCTGACAAACTGAATTAAAACAAACGTCATTGAATTTACAATAATATATCCATTAATATCTCCACAGAAACCATTTACATCATAAATACTTGACTCGTTTGATTTGACTAATGTGTGGCTGTCTAGTGGTGTTGCAGTGACAGGCATTAAACCATATTTCCTTGTTGAAAAATGAAGAAACAAAATAGCTGTGGTCAAGATCGGCTGACCCGTCTCATCTGTAAAAATAAATTAGTGTCCCGTGATTTGTTTCTCAGTAACTTTCAGTGGTAATTCTCTCGAGAAGCCAGGACAAATTATGAAGGGTAGCTTATTTTGAACTGATTCACTGCGTACAAAGTCATTACAAAGACTGGACGTAAATGGCCATAGCAGAAAAAAAACTCCATCCCATCTATTTTGAGTTTGAGTGTGTCAGCTGTACTACACAAATATGATGCTGTCTTGGGAAGAGTGTGGAAAAAGTTTCCATTCACTGTCACTCCACTCTGCTGCAGTGAGAGTTGCCCTGCTGAAATGCAGACTTGGCGGCCACCAGTGGGAGTTTGGCATGATTGTGTTGTGCTGCTGCTGCTGCTGCTGCACTGGGCTTTAGGTAGTGCTGAATGGGCAGAGGGACAAAAGCACAGTAAGGGAGATGACCCCTGGGCCAGCTGTCACACAAGCAATACAGAGAGAGAGGAGGAGGAGGAGAAAAAAATCTCCTGAAATAGCGTTTTACTCGTCCTTCATAACAAAGCATACTGTATAGACATTGACAATCAGTGACATTTCCATACATGTGTGGGTGAACGTCCACCTGTCTGGCTTGTCTCTGTATCCATGTTGGCACTGAGTGTCAATTGGCAATAAAGGTTATTCTTTATGATGTGTGTAAGTGGCTCTGCCATGAAATGTCACCATGACTGAGAAAACGAAGGTCAGTGGAAGTGACACAAGGCAGAGAGGAAATAGTTTGATGGATAATGTATCTGTTTGAAAAGGTGTTACCGTTATGCATGTGTGGCTGGGTGGAGGTGCATCACAGTTGGTGAATGCATGTTTCCTCCCATGTGCTCTTCTGTATCTCCCCTCTGTTCATTTTTAATACTCTCCTCTCCTGTCCCCCTTGGTTTTCTCCTTCTTGCCTCCCTTGCTTTACACAATCCTCCCTGTCCAAATAAACCCAGATTCAGCCTCCTAAGAGAGTGCTTTAGCAGAACACACACACTGAACAAACAGAATATCCCAGCCTACTTCAGTAGTCCCGTGCTTCGTCATGACCTATACATGCTAGCACACACAGTTTAAATGCACATTCATATTAATGGTTACAGGAATGGAAACTTGTTACACACTATATCTCTGTTCTGTGTATCTACAGAACCTCTTCAGACCTTCTACTTCAAATATATGTTATTTTACATAGTTTTTGCTAATATTCTCATTTCCCTCTTAGTTGTTAATACATATCATATTTTGGGGTGGATAGTATAAATATTCAGACATAATTTCCATTCATGTTTTTGCGCCTCAAGGACTTCTGCCACCACTGCTGCTGGTTTGGCACACCAACATTTTGCAAACCTAATACTGATTTTTTGCTGTATTTCTTTACATAATTCATTTTTTTAAATACTGTACTGTATATTCTAAAGTTGAAATCATTGGCTGGGTGTTCTGTAACTATTCTCTATCCTATTACTAGTTACTTGCCTGAATTCTCTCAAAAAGGATTCATAAAGTTTCACCCTCTCATCTTTTATACTCTCCTCACCTTGTCTCCTCTCTTTTATAATCTTTGTGCACAGCTGGAACATGTTCCTTTCTTCTCCTGCACACCTATCCTCCCAAATAATTTAACACCTCCTCTGTGTGTGCGCGCAAGTGCTTCTATTTTTTATTTACATGAGTGTGTGTCTATGCTGGGTGCATTTTGTGTTGCTAATTAAGACATACAGACTACAGGGCTCCTGTCTGTCCCCAGAACTAAACAGAAGTCAGCAGGGCTACAGGGCCTTTCTCTGGAATAATTGCCCTGCTGACATCAGACAAACTGACTCTGTTGAGTCCTTTAAATCAAAACTGAAATCTCATATTTTCGCCTTAAGTTTCAATAGTTGGCTTTTCCTTTAGTACTTCAAGCACTAAAACCTGTTACCACAATCCCTCTGGCAGGTTGGTCTTAGTCTGCCATGGCAACAAAAATACTGTAAAATTTCTGAAAACTCATGCATCTCTCTAAGTCTCTTTCTCTCTCTCTCTCATCCCAGACATTTTAGATCTGGATCTTCATTCTCCAGGAAACAGTCTCACCTTTTGTCTCTCTTCTCCCCCCGTGTGAATCATGTGCTTAAGTTTTGCCTCTTGTGTGTGTATGTGTAGTCTCTCCTCTTTCCAGGTCTTAACTTCCATATTTTGTCTTCACCTTTCTTCATTCTGGAAAACCCAACTAAGCAGGTACTTTTTTCAATCAACACCCTACCTCAAAGTCATGCACTTATGCATGTTTACACCTGTGAGGTGCCCTGCGCAAGCAAGGTCTTCAACTATGTAACACTATGTGCCACTGCACTAAGAGTGCAGCAGTTGGCAATTAAGTGCCTCGCTGAACACCACCTCGGCAGTAGCTGCTGAGATAGGACTATTTCATGTTCTCTCTCTGAGCTAGCCCCAAAAGATTGAAGCTGCTGACGTTCTGCTCCTGAGCCCTCCTCTCTAGTGTGTGTGTGTGTGTGTGTGTGTGTGTGTGTGTGTGTGTGACTTACAAAGGAGAAGTCTGGTGCATTTTGGCACAGCAGTCTGGGGAAGACAGCCTGTCTCTGAACGCGCTCCTCGTCCTCAAACACATTGCCGTACATGAAGCCATTCAGCATGGTGGAGTGGGCATGGACATCAATGTAGAACTCCAAACTAACTCTCTGATGGAGGAGAGAGGAGAGTGAAAGAGAACAGAGGGACAGAGAGACAGAGACACACAGACAGAAGATAAAAAAACAGCAGGTTAGTGGGGACGATGGGATATTTTTCTGACAATGTGTGCAACCGTCCACACCAGAGTTTCTCCAGTGGGAGTAAGGGAAGGCCTCTCTAGACTCTGGGGAAGAGTGTGCTGGGGAGATGCTTTCACCCATGGGATGACTACAAAACCTCCAGACACTAGAGACTGAGGATACGCTCACTACCTGAAAGGAGCCAACCACCCACACATAACTTCAATCAGACTGTCCTTCTGAAGGGCACACCTACAGTACATAGATGGACCGGTGAGCCGAGAGAAATGTAGCGTAAAGACACACACACTCTCTCTCATGGGGATGTCACACATTCATCACACACCCCATACTTATTTATCAAGTTAATATTGACTTAATATTGAGTGTGTAATGTCTTTTCTCTTCAGTATACACTGTGTAAAATGGATTTGATAAGATCTGTTTCTCTTGCTCGACTCTTTATCTTGTGATACAAATAAAGACTTGACTTATTCTCTAACCTCTACCTATAACCCTCAATGTGATATGACTAGATACAGGACCGTCACAGACCTGTATGGCCACTTGAGTGGAGAACCAATTTCAGCCATTTAATGCAAATAAAGCTCAGTATCTGACAAATGTTAACACTAGAGACCAATTGGAGGGAAGGTCAAGTTATCAGAGACAGTATAAGAGATTTAACATTGTCATCGGCCGTGTGTAAGGCAACAAAAATGCTACTTGCACTGCTCACTCACCAACTGGAGTGCTCTGAAACACTGCACTCGGTGCAACCATTGTTTTAACAGTTTTGTAGTGCATGTGTGTGTTAACAGTAGAAAAGTAAAAACATGAACTTTACTCAACAAGTAGTCTGCAGCCATCTTAGTTGCTCTGTGAGGCTGTACTTAGGCACAGTGATGGTTTTAACGTGCATGCTAACATTGGCTAATTAAAACAGGAACTACAGCTGAGGCTGATGGGAACGTCATTAGTTTTGCAGGTTTTTGGCCTAAACCAAAGTATTGGACAAATTCAAGATAAAACGCAGAGAGAGATACAGTTAATGTTAAGTTTATTACAATTCATCCTGAAGGGGACATGGATGTCTGAACCAAATTTTATGCTGATTCATCAAATAGTAGTTGAGACAACTTACTAAGAGTAAAAAATGTCATCCTGCTGGTGGCGCTAGAAGGAGAGTCAGGGGATCACCATAGTCATAAGGATTCAGCCTGTAGGGGACCATGAATGTCTATACAAAATGTCATCTTAATCCATCCATAGTTGTTTAAATATGTCAGTCTGCCTCCCTTTAACCGCTAGTGGGAAAGTATTAGCTTTATGTTAGCAATGCCTTATATCTAAGTTGTTGTTTGAATTTTCTATTAATATACCACAAGAAACTGCCAAATTTAGCTGTATGTAAATTAAGATTAACCGCCTAACCACTTAGCTGCAACATGTTCTCATTTTCTTGTTTTTGAAATCAGTCACCATGTATGACTCCGTGCAATGTATGATTAAGTATTTGACTCACAATTGAGCAGGAGCATGACATTGCTGTCAATGCTAACTTGGTCCAATCTCCAAAAAGATGGTGTACTCCTTTAACTACAACCCTAAACACTAAACCAGTCCCCTTAAGGATGTGAAGATCAGCAAAAATGACCTCACTTGGCAAAAACATTCTCACTTCAGCGGTCTTAAACTAGTTCTGACAAGGGCAGAACCAGAACCCCCCCGCCCCCCTTAACCTTTGACTCTGGAGCACCACCAACCAGCATCTCTCCTCTCTGCCTCCTTTATTTTTTCCCTCTCTTCTCCTTCTCCTGGTTTTCTTCTTCTTCCACCTCTTTATCTCCTTCCCTCCCTCCCTTGCTCTCTCTGCTCATTATGCATTCAGCTCCACACCTTGTTTCCTGTGGGTCGTAAAAAAGAGAAGGAGAGAATGGGAAGAATGCGAGGATGGAAAAGAAGAGGAAGAGATAGTGGGAGAAGAAGGGGAGGAAGGGAAAGAAAGAAAGCAGAGAGAGGAGAGAAACAAAGACGGACGAAAGACAAAGAGAGAAAACAATGCATATGGTCGTGTGAATGTGTGTGTGCGTGAGGAGAGAGAGAGGGGCAGGGAAGAGCCAGCAGAAAAACATACAGAGACGGGGGTGCAAAGAGAGAAAAGAGAGAGAATAAGTACATAAAGACAAACAGAGAGCGAGACGAAAAGGAGAGAAAGACAGCGAGAGATAGACAGACACATAGAGATGTGCGTAGAGAGGTGCAGAGAGATTGACAGCAGAGAGAGAGAAAGAGAGAGAGAGAGGGAAGCAGTGCTTGGGCGGCCCGGGCGACGCAGTGTGCCTGTGTTTGAAATTCCGCTCACAGCCAAAGCAATTTCCTGGCGGTGGCTGTGCTGTCAGCTGCTTGGCTGGCTGGCGGTGAAATATGGTGGCTGGGAGTCGGCCGCTAGCAGCCCCCGACAACCTGATGGATGGAGCCCCAGAGGAGAGGAACAGCAGCAGGAGAAGGTGGAGGTGGAGGAGGGGGAGGAGGGGGAGGGGAGAGGACAGTGGGAGGGAAGAGGGAGGGAGAAACAACAGAAAAACAAAACACAAAAAGAAGAGCAAGAGAGGGGAAAAAAAAGCTAAATGCAGCCAATGGTGATGATATGAGGTAGACAGAGGGAGAAATATATATGGAGACATAAAAGGAGATACGAAAGAGGGTGGGGGGTAGATGAAGAAAGAGAAAAAGAGACAGAGAGATAAAAAAAAAAAGGCAGGGAAAGACAAAGAGGTAGATCCAGCTCCATTAGGCAGCAGGAGGAGGATGGAAGGAGTTTCAACCAACCAGCCAGGGTCTAGACGAGGGAAACCAGCCTAATAATCACCTGGGCCTCCCCCCTCTCTGGAGGAGGTGGAGGTTGGGAGGAGGGGGGAGGAAAAGAGGAGGAGGAGATAGTGAAGGTGAGATGATGGAGGGTGGACAAGCAGGTGATCGAAAGTGGCAGACTGAGAGTAGCAGAGGTTAACTGGCTGTTAGACGCTTATACAGGATCCCGGTAAATAATTGAGCTGACTTTGCCCTCTGATCTGTGAGTGGATCCATTTTTAACCAGTTACTAAGGATCTCACAATCACAAAAGGCTGGTACACACGTGGTCGAAAGTATGTTGACGGTTGAGCATCTCGTTCTATGACCATGTGTATTAGTATGTTGCTGTAACAGTCTGCACTCTCCTGGAAAGTCAAGAACAACATTTTGGAACCTGGCTGCAGGCATTAAGCCAGAAGAGAATATGTGAGGTTGGACACTGATGGTTCGACGGGGTTTATGTTAGTACTCTGTGCAGGGAATCGAGTTCCTCCACATTAACCTTGGAAAAAAACATTTATTTATAGCATTATGAAGTTATTGTCTGTACTGTAGCATTATAGGCCCTGAAAACAATCTTGAGAAATTGGGTCTTACATGAACTTAGTTGGAAAAATGTGCAACAGTTTTAATAGTAGAGATATTTCTGTCTGTGCTTTTATGTTTGTGATTTTCTCACTGGTTTGAAGTGAAGTGGGTGGATTTTAGTTAAAAAAAAAAAAAGGTGGTATCATGCATTTCTGTACAACAATCACAATTTAAATTTTAATTATGACAGCTATGCTTGTTTATGTTGCCAGGGAGATGCCACTGTCAGTAAAATCTAATCAAACCACACCTACACAGTCTTGATGAATTGTTTTTGATTATTAAAAATGGAACAAATAATAGTGAAATATTGTGTTTTATTTTTCTGTCATTTTTCTTGGTCATAAATATTTAATGTTATGGAGAAACCATGTTTTTCTTCTTGGAACTGGGGGGCCCACCAAATCTATAACAAATGACCTAAGACCAAAAGTACAGTGGGCAGGGGTATCAACACACATTTAGCTCTATAGTGTATCATGTCCACTGAAGAGCAAACACATATTTAGGCACAAGTGTTAAGAGTATCAAAGCCACCTGAGCAGGACGTGCAGAGAAAGAAGGTGAAGAAGGACACAAACCTGCATCTTGTTAGCTGTGTGAGAAAATACGAGCCAAATTCAATTCATTTTAGTCCAATTCCAGCTGTCTCTGTCCTGATTCCAACCCAGAAGGATTCTCCTTCACAGCATTGTGTGAAGGACAGTAGAGGAGCAGCAGTAACAGTAGTAACAGCCATGGAGCCCCTACAATGTCATGTCCAGGCTTACTCCAGTACTAAGTTAATGCCCTGTCAATCAAACTCAGACGGCTCTGTAGGCCCCACCACTGTGATTGATGCTTCAATTAACAACCCGCTCTGACCTCCAGAATTGTTCATTTGAAATTGTAATTAAGCAATTAGGGGCAATTAAGAAACAGAGACTGCCGAATGAAAGTCAGAAGACAATTTGAGAGAGTGAGAGAGAAACAGAGAGAGGGGTGCAAACTGTCCAAATTAAACCTCTCAGAGAGAAACAAAAGCCCCATCTTGCTGCAGAAACTCCAGGGAACTCTCAACTTGTGGTGAACTTGCAGCGGCCGCAAACAGTTTAGTGTAAAACCTAGAAGGTCAAACGAATGAATTTTGTCAGACAAGTACTTATCTGCTGCATATTAATTAGAGTGAGGTGTAGGGGGTGCGGCGAGGGCCGTAAATGCCGGGCTTATCTTTACACGGAAAGGAAAAAGAGCTGATTGAAGCAGGATTACAAGCTCCTGAATAAAGCTCTTGGCATCAGCAGCATACCTTTTGAGGAGAAGGGAAACTGGTGCTTGTTCAGGAGAAGAACGTTGATCTCACTCTGCATGTAATGCATATTATAAAACATTAAACTATTGCTTACAATACCTGTGGGAGGAATGACATGCGTAACTGGGCTTTAAGGTGGGCAGCTTAGATGACGGGAAAGCACGGCTACAATTGGAGGAATGCAGGTTCACAACTCAAACCAACTGGTAAAATCTGGGCGGTGATGAAAACTTATGCAATGACAGATGAAGTGCAATAGAGCAACGTACTTGTTTATTCCAGTGGAGCCACATACAGGTAGGTGTGAATTTGTATGTCTGTGAGAGCATCAAACATTTATACTGAATCAAACTTTCCAACACAAAAAAGGACGGAAAAAAGACCTTCATATCACTTATACATCACTGTAAAACTCTACCCAACATTTCATTAGTTAGAGAAGCCAATTCAGGGCGCCGGGGCACATGGTCAGTGACCCTCTAATGATGTAGCAGTGACAGAACATGGCAGATGGCATGACCTGCTTCATGGATGAGAGTAAATGACACGAAACTCACCCTCCTTCTGTCTCCGTTTCTCTGATTTTACTCCCCCCTCCCTCTTTCCCTCCATCTTAGTCTGTACGATGCTCTCAAATTGATGGCGGTATTTGTCTGTTTATGAACACAGAGGTGACTTGTAATCAGGCTGAACGGGCACAGGCAGCCCTCTGCTACGGGCCTGTTAGTGCCACATAAGCTGCCACATCTGTTGGGACGGCCTGCCAGAGGAACAGGAGAAGGAGAAGAGAAGGAAGGTGATAGCTGCACAGACGAAGAGGTGATAAGAAAAGAGTATAAAGAGGGGAGGTGGTGAAAAATAATTTTGAATATGTGTAATGTAACAAAAAGTTAAGATAAGGTAAAAGCCTGTGAACTAAGTTGAGGGGAAAAAAAGCATAAAAATTGTGCGAGAACCTCATACGTATCTTCCTGTGAAAAGCAGACAATTCAGCTTCCAACGGAGGAAGTATAAAGAGAGGGATGATGGGGGGATTGAAACGACGCAGGGATGATGGGGAAAAATTGGCTGTAAATCTCAGAAATGGATCAGAAATGGTTGGCTGACACCAGAGGACATTTTAACGCACATAGAGAGAGGAGAAAAAGACACACACACACACGAAAACACACACACACACAGATCCTCAGCTTCACACATGACGCAAATCTGACCGTTAAACATAGAAAGAACGATAGAAAGAGAAAGTTAGAGAGAGTACTGTAGGACTGTAGGAGGGCATTAGGAAGGATTTCAAGGTGCAAAATTCATCTAGGTGGTGTGACAGGACCTAATACATTTGTTTCAGATAGAAAATTAATTTTCTAATATTAAAAAGGTCAAAAAGAATCCAAGACAACAATGACCTCTTTGTCATCCTTAACAAATTATCCAAAATGGCAGTGTCAAATTGGTGGGGATACGTCGGCCAGTGATGAATGCTTCTGGTAATCAGCCAATCAAAAAGAATTCTTCTTCTGCTTTTGATGAATGAGCTGGAAAAGCAACGCTTTAAGAAGGAGATGGGTCCATTTGTTTCTTTGGTCCCTTTTCTTTTTTCTTCCCCCTCACTTTCCATTTCTCTCTTTTCAAAACAAACAACAGGGTAGCTTGGGAACAGATTATAGCTCCTTGCATCACTGACTCTTTCAGCCATTTTCCCTGCTGACCAATGTTCAGCTGCAGATGGTAAATGATGGAATTTTATGAAACAGCTTGAGCGAGCTTGCCTTTAGATGGATGGAGAGGAGGGTGTAACTGAGAAGGTTACAGATGCCTTTAAAGCAAATACCAATGGTTGTCATTCATACAACAGTTGTACTAGATTACTCCTTTATTCTACATGCCACTTCACATTGTGCTTATTATATGAGCAGTATGTCCTTTTAAAGCTCCTCTATGCAATTTTAACCAGCAGGTGCAGAAAACAGAGCCTTTATTTATTATTAGCTTATAATTTGTTCCTATGGTTAATGTCGCAAACCATTGCCCTCTTACACATCCAGTAGACAATGGATCTCTTGGATAAAGAACAGGGCTAGTATTATTTGATTTATTTTTATTACAATGAGCATCAGTTCCCCAAAAGTTTAAGAGGCTAAAAATATGAATGTATCCAATTAATTATACATATTGTGTGTAGCTACAGCCTTATAGCATGATAGTATGCTGGTAATACTGCTACTACCCTAATAAGTCCCCCTATTTAGCAATTATAAGCAGTTTACCAACATTTAATAAATGGTTGATAACACACTATAATGTGGGTTTTAACAGATATAAGTGTTTATAAATGAATATTTCTCATGGATGCTGGTGTATAATCAGATAATGGATGACAATCTTGTAAAACAAACTTGTAATAATATAGATTCATAGCTGAGAAATACTACACATTAATAAACGCTTAAAGTGTCCCTTTATCTGCTTTTAGCTACATTATAGTGCTTTATGAACCATTTATTAAATGTTTGTATACTGCTTATAAATGCTAAATAGGGGGGTTAAAGTAAAGCGTTACCCTTATGCTTCTGTGCCGTAGCACTCCACTGTTGTCCAACATTTACTGTTAAAAACACATAAACACAAAAGTCATACTGTTGCATCATTTGACATATTCTGTGTGATTAACACAGCAAGTACAGCTTATTCCTCTCGTCTGATGAACACTGAGCTGTCAGAGATGGAAAAAAAACAATGGTGCAGATGGTTCAGAATAAACAACGCTTGTACTGATCACAGGGTGAATGTATTGTTGGTCTAGAATTGTTAATAATAAAGGGATGAAATAATACCAACCTTATCCATTAATGTTTTAATTTCATTATCATTTTAAGCCAACAGGTCAGGTAGGTTGGTGAGAGTCAAAACAATGTCATGGTGTTGATTTTTAATGAGATTGGTAGCAGTAGTGACCCTTTCACATCACAGGGACTCATTTAAATCAATATTTGACTAAAACAAATGACCAGTGATGATTAGAAATGACAATAAAAATGATAATTCAGCTTGTGTTGCTACACACACGTAACATACACCATTCTTTGCAACACATATATTGAATACACCCTTTGCAATATAGTTTAAAGGATAAAGCTGGCAGTATTCTATATCTTTCTTCTTGTCAAATCCTGTTAAATCCCATGAAAAGACAAAAACCAACAATACATTAGTCTGTCTCTCAATACTTTCCAAGTTCCTCTCAGTGGAACTCACCACCAAGTCCACTGATCCCTTCTTAAATCTAGTCACAAATATAGTTTCATTTTTTTTAAAGGCTAAATGATCTCCTAAACAGCAGGGAACCATAGATTTAAGCAAACATAAACATAGTAAACATAAACATAAGTAAACATTACTCTAACAGGAGTGAATTGTGCATTTGTTGGGGACTAGTTTCAGCCGTGGAGTAATGTACATTTTGTGAACCCCAGCCTCCACCTGTAGGCTCTGATTTCTGTTTTTCCTCTAAAGGGGGAAGATTTGATGTCATCTCTCTTTATGCAGGCTGCATGTTGTGGGCAGTGATAAATTCATAACCTTGATGCCAAACTGTAACTGTACATACTCAGTATTCATATATTAATATAACCTTTCCAAGTAAGCTGGCTGATGGAAGTTTAAGTCACTGATTTTAAAACACGGTTTCTTGTTTAGGCCAGAGTTTCTAGAAACACTGGTGAGTGCAAATGTTCTGAGCTGTGTTGAATTTATATACAAATACTTGTCAAATAAAAGAATACCAACACGGTGTAGATTGCTCCTGCTGCAAGCTTTGATTTAAATGGCACTTGTCTGAGAACTTGCAGCCAGTTATGAAGTTATTGCCTGAACAGAACAAGGAAGCTATTTTCCCAGCAGAAAAAGAGCTCTGCTGAATTCACAATGATGGAAAATCACTTTGGAGTGACGAGGGTGTCTGTCAGAAGAATGGTTGATGGGTTTTCAAACTGAATGGGCTCCTTTGTGCAACAGAGGGCAATGTGACTTTGAATTATGATGCCTTATGCACAGACCTGTGGGTATCTAAAGTAGTAAAGAAGTCGAAGTGATGATGATGGTGTATGTACACTACACCTTTAATACAATTAACACTTATAGTCTCCATCAGATTTATTAAAACTTGGGAACAGACATGAATGGAAGATTATGGAAACTTAGAAAGACTAAGCAGCCCACATACTGTATAACTTCTTTCCACTAACGTAAACAGAGTCTTTAGTCTTGACACTCAGAAAGAAGCACATATTGAACAACCAAGTGTGTATTATCATAGCTGTATTGCTAGGCAATCATCCAAAATACATGAAAATATGAATTCTCATCTGGGATGTAATGTAAATAGAGATGCACATCCATCAAAATATAATTTGACTGCCTCTTTTCTGCTCTAATTTGGACCAAAAAGGTGAAAAAAATCTAAATTTCTCTGCAGAAGGTTTCAACATGTTCAAAATATACTGTATATGTAAAACAACCTCAATGTCAAAGACTGGCAGAGACTGGACCAGAAGGTAAATTATTAGAATTATTCTTAAATACCACATTTATTCCCCAGACTGCAACAGCATCTGGCCCAGAATACAACAGATTCAGCCCAGCTTGTACCAATCATAAGATGGGTCTACCCCTTAAGGCAACAGCTAATTATGCAACCAGTGACTGGGGCTGCCTTCAGGTGTATTCTGCCAGTGAGGCAGAGTTTTGGGAGCAGTGGGATTTTCCTGAAATCCAGTTCAGAAATGAAATCAAACATACTGATGCTGAAATAACACTGGGATTTTCTGTAAAGCAATACGATCATCTGCAGGTGAAGATAAATACAATTATTGTACATTTTATGTAAAGTACATGTGAGGGTCATAGGCGGGTATTATAACCTCATAACAGGTCATACTTCCCTAGTTCCTGGCTAAGGAGAATACAGTTTGATGTCATATGAATTCAACCTGTAAGCATTGAAACATAATGGCGTTCTCGGACCTATCACCACCTTTATTTACAAGTTAAAGCTGTAATGTGTGTTTTTTTTTTTTTTTTTTAATGTTGTGGTTTGTTGTTGTGTCGCTGATTCCCTTAATCAGTGCAGGAGAACAATTAATGTTGTGGATGGAGAAAAAAAGAGTGAATGTAACTCTGCCTTCACCAAATTGACTGTGCTTATCAGGAACAGCCCTTTACAATTTATTGTAGCCTACAGACACCATTAACATTTACTGTATTTGTCCTGTTGAAGCATCAGACCTGCATTCCTAACACACTTTTTCAAAGTTAACAGGAAGCAATAACAACCATAAAATGACAAAACAGGGCTGCTATTTAAGCTGTATTATCTAGCTTGTTTGCTGTGACTGGGGAACCTTGTTGAATCCTGAATATGATTTCAAATGCATGATTATATAGTATAGGCTAATATTTGTATTTGACAAATGGTTTATTAGGTTGAGGTATCTATGTTCCATTCAGGCTGCACAGAAATCAAAGCTTGTGCCAAGTTAAAGGTGCAATCAGTAATATTTTACTGGCTCATTGCACAAAATTCCTATCATTTATGAGCAGGGGCTCGCACATGTTGCTGATCAATCCCAGTCTCTCAAGTATTGCTTAAATGGCTGCTGAGATTTCTAGATTTATCAATACTGTGTGTTTACTAAGCAACCTCTAGTTTTATGCATAATTCTAGGGTGCATATGAAAAATTACCTGAAAATCGAAAAATACCTCCCATACTAGCTACCTTTCAGTCTTCTAGTTTTCACTAAACAAATGGCCAAACCGAGTTAGCAGCCAGTAAAATGGCCCACATATGCTAGTTTAGTCCAACTGTCCAGCTGTAGCTACTGCTGATCTCCTGTTAATGGAGTCCTCCAGCACAGCCCTCCAACCCTGGTAGCCTCATTAGACTCTATGCCCGCTGTGTGAGATGAGCATGAATGGAGGGCAGCAGCACAGGGCATCCTGGCTGGAGAGTTGGCATTGAAACTGGCATCTGGGAGCCCCAGACATGAGTAGTGTGTCTGATGGGATTAACTGGCTGTGGCGAGAGAGAGAGACAGAAAAAGAGAGGTTGCCCAAGCCTCCAAATTAACTCTGCAAGACTGAAGGCAATCATAAGGGAAAAGGAGGAGTACAGGAGGATAAGAGCTGGAGAGATGGTTATCAACATAGAGGGAGAGGGAATGGAGGGTATCTGACCAGCAGGAATGGACTTAGGAAACATATGTTTACCCATCCATCAAAGTTACACTGCACTAGATTCACCTGTTAGGCTATATAGGCACACATGGAAAAACTCTGGCAGGAATTCAGTGTACTGTATATACGACTGAATATACAGTGTGCAAATGTGCAAGAGAAGTGGCACCAACTCTATCAGTGGTCCTAAACATTTTTTGGCTTGTGACCTTTTAATACAAAGCAATGTCGACTTGTGAACTCTTGTCTCAGGGCGCATGTTTGAGTTTTTAGTAGTTCAACTGCAGATTCATTTTCCCTTCACAGACTGATTGAAAAATTATTCATATGAATAATTATTCATATGAATAATTTTCAGAGGTCTGAAGAGGTAAAATTATACAGTAATTCACAAGAAAAAAAGAAAAGATTGGTGAAAAATCTGGAAAAGTTAATTTAGTGTAGAAGAAGTGTTTTAATTTTAAATTTCCTACACCATCAATCATATCACAACCCCTTACATTCATTAGGAACCACTGCTCTATATAATAGTGTGGTAATTACATTGTATTTGTAAAAGTACGCAATTGAGAGAAAAAAAAAAACATTCTGACAGGTGAAAACATAGATTTGTGCTTCTGATAACACCTGTTTGTCTGTGTGATGCTACAGTTTGCAGCTGTGATCAAGTGTTAGTAAGTGCATGTGTCTGTTTGCCCAGGATGTGTATGTGTGTGTTTGTGTGTGTGTGAATGACAGGAATGAGTGGATCACCCTGCCATGACAGAGTCTATCGATCAGAGTGTCAGCGTCGGGGGAAAAGGTTAATCTGCCCGATGCCAGCCCCGCACCTCACCCCATCTCTGGCCTGCCCTGCATCCCGCCCCAGCCCGCTCCCTCTCTTATCAGGATTAGAGGAGTGTACAAAAGGGCAGAGTATTCCCAGGACACACACTGACCTTCAGTAATCCCACCAACCTGCCGCTCTGCCTATAATTAACATCAGGAACAAAGAGAAAAATCCCCGACCTGCCTGTGTAGTGTTCCTCTGACTGAAAGACTATAACTGAAGAAGAAAAAAGTTACAGTAGAGTTACAGAGTGAAAGCATAGAGACTTGCTTCAGTAATATGTTTTGAATGGCCAAGAGAGCCTTGCTGACATTCTAGAGGTGCTGACTAGTCTATCCATGCCCCCCAGTGCACACACCCTAAACCCAGATTGGAGGAACATGCTGAACCAAGCAGGGAGAAAGAAAACTGTTTGTGGGACTAGTAGACTTTACAGTGTATGTGGTGAAGGAATGTTGAGCACAGAATGGAGGACATGTGTACATATGTGTGTGTGTGTGTGTGTGTGTGTGTGTGTGTGTGTGTGTGTGTGTGTGTGTGTGTGTGCTCGCTCACCGGGTCTTGGTTCATCTGCACTATGAGTTGTTTGACAGCGTGCAGCGTGGGGTGGGCCCATGGAGAGGGATCCTGCCAGTGGCGATTCAGGTCGAAGCCCATCAGAGAACACCTGAACACACATACACACACAGTTTGTGGAGTTTTTGTATCTACTGCACACATAAAAATCCTGCCAATAGATTCACACTATTCAACTGATCAACATTTGGTGCTGGCAACATGGCAAGAAATGTATCAATGCGCCGTCAAAGGCCACGAAGAGAAAGACTGATAGAAAACCACCATGAATGTAAACATCCCTGTGTGAATCCCATCATTCACTACTCCCTTTATAGACAATTGGTAGTTCACCCTAATGAGCAGCAAAATGAGGTTTCAGACACTTATGAATCATCACACTGACAGGTGTAGAGTCAGAGGTATTTTTTTGCATCTATAAAATGTGACACATCGCACTGTGTGATTGCTAGCAGAAACGGCCCATTGTGCAAATCTTTGATGGCACTATATAGCACATAAATTTCACAATCAAATAAAGGGGCAAAGGGTAAATATGATATCGGACATATTATGTAGGTTTCAAATTCTTCCAAAAGTCAGCTCTGCAAAATGAGGAAGGAAATGCATTCAACCCATTTATTAGGCCCCAAAGATACAAACAATAGACTGTAAGCACAGACACAGAGAGTAAATTGCTACTCTTAAGTGTTACCAGCAACCTGCAATTGCCATAATGGAATACTTGTACATGTATAGATGCACTGTGATCTGCCCTGTTTGTTGTCATGTGTATTTTTGACATCTACCGAAGCCCCTGTTAATGATACAGGAGTTACTGATACTGTAGAGCAACTGAGCAGAGCAGCCAGCCATGAACAAAATACTCATTCCAGGTTAACTGCCATTGATTCTTTGCTCTGCATGTATCCATTCCAGTCCACTCTGTAGTGCATCCTGCCGGGATGGCTGTATGGTGTTTGTCTGCCTGCCTGTGTATGTGTGTGTGTGTGTGTATGTGTGTATGGGAGAGAGAGAGAGATAGAGAGAGAGAGAGAGAGAGAGCCAGACTGGGAGAGAGGGGAGAGTGCATGCATGTGTATAAATGAGCATGTACAATTGGTGAGGTGAGGACTATCACTATTCACTTACTGACAATGTGCTGCTTATCACCATTCTGTTTGAAAACAGACTAATGGAAATAGCCTTTAAGCATTCACCAATCACAGTCAACAATATTATAAAGATTGTCGCTGTGGGGGAGCAACCGAGGTTCCCTGCAAATATTTTTGGAGGCAGTGACGAGGCAGTACCACTAGATGGCACTCACAAACACGCTGGGAGCACGCTGCTGATGCTTATCTCTGTGTGCATTAGTATTCCCGGGGCTAAGCCTATTAAGTAAAAGGCAATTATGAAGAAGGGAAAGAGAAGAGAGGAAAATAGAGGAGAGGAGGATGCCCACAGAGCTGCAGCACTAGTGTTAAAGACAAGGAGGAGGAGAGGATGGACAGAGAGACTGGTAGAGAGAACAGCCCTACGGCCAAATACTATCTTCTAACAAATGCACTGCTGTGAGCTATATGAATTCATTAAGCTCCCTAAAGGTGGAGTTAAGAGGATATAATCCCACGTAGCAGGATATAAAACCATGTAATGTGTGAATTCTATTTAATGTAGTAATGCATTCAAATTAAGAATTAATATGTGTGTGTTTGGGTGTTTGTGTACCTGTAGTTTCCCAGATAGACTCCATCAGGATTCAGCATGGGGACGATCTTGAAGATCACATGATCTCTTAGGATCTGAGCTACAGGATGTTGGCTCACCAGGAAGTCAATCACACCTATCAAAAACACACATACACACACACACACACACACACACACAGGGAAAAAGACTTGAAAAGAAAACTGAAGATGGGCTGGCAGTTAATTGAGTTTTGAGAAACAAAAGGAGGAGGAAGGACAGCGAGGGGGCATCGTCAGAATCAGGGAGGAATACGAGACGTCAAGTCTAAATCGATACAAATGGAATGGAGCTGACGGCGCTGGAAAAACAGCACAGAGCGGGCTTGAAGCCAACTCATCTGATTCATGATGATGCACACACTCTGAAACACACACATGGATACTAGATAGATAGATAGATAGATAGAAACATACAAAGATAGATAGATAGATAGACAGTATTTTTTCTCACGAACACTGTCTCCCCACCTCGTTAACATTAATTGACTTTCCACAGCCTGTCTGACTGAGTCAAAGTGGTGGACAGAGACCACGGTTAGTGGTGAGGCCGTGCCCTCCGTCCCTCTATTGCACCATCTCTCCCCTCCTCAGACCTGCCTACCTATAAACAAAGAAGTGGGACTCAGAAGGAGCTAAGCTGCCCACTCATCTCAGTCTGGAGCAAAGAGTCATTAAATCCTGCTAAAATTGTCTTTAAGGTTGTTGTACTGCACAAGGAGAGAATTTCCCAAAGGTTCCCAGTTTTTCAAGCTGTTTTATTAGTTTTGAGTTAGAGGAGCTCGGGAGCAACGACAGTGCAACAATTCCCTGTGATATCCTCAGATTGTGTTTCCTGAGATATTATATAGAAAACACAGCTTCTTGTACCTATTCCTGTAACTTTCACACATCTCAGGTTCAGGTGTAGGAACGAGAGGAGAAATTAAAAAAAAAAAAAAAGGATTCAAGTATTCAGTTCTCAAACATATAGCTTGATCAAAAATTAGTGTATTACTGAAGATTATGTGAAATTTAATCTGACCAGAGGGAAAAGTTCTCTGTGCCATGTCTTAAGAAAGAGGTTATTTAATAGAATTTTAAAAAGATTGCGATTAGTGCTAGCTGCCAAATTCTGAAATAATGATCAATCTCTGGTGAGATGGACATTTTTAACATGGTCAGATAATGTATGAACATATATATTTCTATAAAAATGCATAGGTAGCTCATACTGTAGCTCTCTCGATTCTATTTATTGTTGTTCGTTTTTTTAAGAACATTCATAATGTGTGCAGTGGTATACAACATTTTTTTTTCTTTTGAACATGAATCTCAACTACCACAAGTCTTTATTTATTTGTTATAATCTTGTGTGTCATGTCACTGTGTGCACCATTTTTTCTTTCTCTTTCAATAGTCTGGTAGCTAACTGTCAATAGAAGGTGTAGCTGGATAACAGACTGAGTATTAATAATGTAAAAAAAAAGTATACCTACTTTTTAAACACCACATATATTATAAACTCTTACACAACATACAGACCAGTTGTGCAGTATCTTAATCAATCCAATGAAACAGGACACCGACCTGACTGATTAGAACTTTACCTTGACAGATGAAAGAGGCAGGAGACTCTCCAGGGTGAACGCGAGCTGTAAGAAAGACCAGCTTCTTCCCCCTCTCTGGACTCAGGTGGTCTGGGGGGGGAAAGAGAGACAGAGCGAACGAGGTCAGACAGGAAAAGTATAAGGAAAGGTAAAAAGGGTGTTGAAGGGAGACAGAGGTGATGTTGTTAATGCACAGAGGTTCTGGTAAACTTAGAAACAACAAGTCTAAAAATTCTGAGACAACCTAAAAAATCATTATGTTGATTAAGTTGGTGTCAGAGTTAGATATACAAGAAGCTTCTTATGGTCCAGTGTGAGAGGCTGGGTCAAAACAAGAGCTGACCTAGCCGTCAGTTTTCAGCCAGACACACATGAATCAAACATCAAACCGACACACGGCACAGAATATTCAACAGGAAAGTGAATTATACATCTACACAGGTCAGAATCAGCCAGCAACAGGTGTGACCTGATAGAGGTCTTCTTTGAGTTAAGTCATCAGGTCTGGCCACACACTTCTCTCCTCCTCGATAGTAACTCTTCTTTGTAGGAGATTTTGTTCGGAGGACTTTGGAGAATTTTCTTTTGCGTGTGAGTCAATTTATTAGTTGAGTTTTGCATAAATAAGGGTTAAGCAACATTTCACCATAATTGTCAAAACTGAGAACGCTAAAACAAAGCAAGAGGTTTGGGATTTTCCCCTCAATATGATCGACTCCTTCGAATCCTTCAATCACAGGAGAATGAACTAAAGGGTTTTAATGTATTATTTGATACCTGCTGTGAAATGAGGTTAAATTCCAGAGATGGTCTTTTTTGTGTTTGAAGCCACGATCAAAAAGACAGAAAATTCTTTATTCTCAAAGTCAAATTAACTTCCTATTGAAAGAGGTTAAAGGATAGGTTTCACAATTTTCCAAGTCTGTTTTAAAACAATAGTCAGGTGCCCAAATCAACACTGAAACAGGTTTTGTTCACTGTAATGATTCATCCTGTTCATACTAGCCATTAGAGGATCCCCTCTAAATGCGCTTAAAAAGTAAGTGATGGGGAACAATATCCACAATCCTCATTTTGAGTAAGAATGTATTTAAGTTTATCTAAAGAAAATATGAGGCCTAAGCCATCTGAATCAGTCAAATAAAGTGGATATCTTTCACAGTTAGTCTTTTTAGTAAAAAAAAATCAATCTTTGTGTCTCAACGGACAGTATTTTCCTGTTCAGCTGCAGTGGAAAGATCATAACAAAAAGAGGGAATTTGGCATTAAAAAGACTAACTTTGAAATATACAGTAGAAGACTTGAAGCTTCATATTAGCTTCAAGTAAACTTTTAAATATATTTTTGCATGAAAGGAGGCTTGTGGATTTTGTCCTCCATCACTTACATTGTATGAAAGTATCTGCTAATGGCCAGTATGAACAGGAGGAATCATTACAGCAAAAAAAAAAAAAACGGCTGTTCATTTGGGAACCAGACAATTGTTTTAGGACACACTTGAAAACTTGTGAACCTATCCTTTGAATTAACCAGTCATGTCACTGTTGACATTTTGATGATCATTTGCTCATATTCCTAAAATACTATAAAACAGATAAGTTAATAACGTAGAAACAAACAGTCTCTTTTCTGTGTTCTTGGCCCATTTTGAAATCACAGAGGTCAAAATTTTGCTGTTTTCTTGGCCAGTATGTCTCCTCTTATCTGCTGTTGCTAATGGATGAAAGTGATTGTGTGCCTCATTGCTATACACAAACTTAATATCTTATCGATTCTTCCACCCACTTCTGCTGAGCAGAGAAAATGCTAATTAGCAACAGGCTATGCACCTTTCCTTCTCCTTAATTCCAATTTAGCCTCAGAGCAGTGTGTGTGTGTTTCTCTGTGTGTGAGTCTGTGTGTGTGTGTGTGTGTGTGTGTGTGTGTGTGTGTGTGTGCATGTTTGAGTGGTTAGGGGTCGTAAACAAAAAAAGTGTTGTTCCATTTAACTACTCTCCCTCTGATTTTATTTCGCTTTTCTCTCCCTCTGCCCTTCACAGAGACAAATGGCTTTGCCATTCAGGAGTCTCCGTGGAGCGGGGCAGGCCGTTTGTTGTAAATGTGAGTGCTTGCGGTTTGGTTGGCCGCTGGGTGCTCGGTGGCTGTGAAATTCCATCACTTAGAAATTCTACTTTGGCCTCGACCCCAGGCCACCAAACAGGCTCCTGATGCAGGGATACAGCCCTGCCACACACATATACACACACATTGTGCAGTACAAAGCCGCATTTAAGAACAAAAAAAAAAAGCATAGGCAGCTATACAGTACACACACAGTCTGTCTCCCTACAGTAAAACCAAGAACCCAGAAAGTTGTGAGCCAAACCAGAGACAGCTGCCAAGGTCCTGACAGTTGGGGAATTCAACCATCGTGGCCATGCTACATTTAGTCTCAGTGCTAGTGTGCCCTTGCTGCTTCATCAAAACAATCTCTTCCAGCAGGCTCCTGGAGCTTACAATGGATCCACTGTTTATCCCACATCGTTGTGTGTGTATGTGTGTGTCACTATGTCTCCTCAGGACTTTCACAAATGCTCCCCAAGTAGTTGTTGTGTTTATGTGCCTATATCTCTGTGTTCCTCTGTATCTGACTGTGCCCAGCCAAGCATTGTAGCACAAAATTAAGTCCCACAATTCCATAGGCACTCCAATACCCAGAGGGAACCTGCAGGAACCAAATACCATAGCTTGGCTATATGTAACGCTAAATCAGATTTTTTTGGCTTAGGTGTAGGTGACATATAACATGAGGGTTAGGGTCAAGTCACGGTTGAGCCTCAAGAGCACAGCGCTGCAGCAGCATCTCCTGAACTCAAGGTGTCACTAGAGATCAGCAGGCGGAGGGCTGTCACGAGAGGGAGAGAGACAGATCAAGAGAGGGAATGAAAAGTGAAAGACAGAGAGAAAGAAGGGGATTAGACTGAAAGGCAGCTTTGTAAGGTAACAAAAATGATCTAACACTCTTTCCTGGAAAAACTGTACTGAAAAATGTCAAACACAAAAGCTCTGCTCAAGAAAACTAACAATACAACAAAACCAACAAAACTGTCATTTCATTTATACGAGTAGCAAAACTAAAATGCATTTCATTCTATTTGTATAAATATTTCTATTTATTATATAATCTTAATCTTTGAGATTATCTAATTTATCTTAAACTACTTTATGATTATTGGGTTTGTATTATTTATGCATACATTAAGGCTTGTACTAACAATTATTTCTATTATCAGTTGATCTCAGTATTTTTGATTAATTGGTTAATTTAGCCTGTTAAATATCACACAACAGTAAAACATGCCAATCACAATTTCCCAGAGCCCAAGATGACATCTTTGAATCGCTTGTTTTGTTTCACCCACAGTCCAAAACCTAAACATACTCAAATTAAAGTGATATAAAGCTGAAAAAAGCAGCAGACACACACATTTGAGAAGCTGGAACCAACAACTGTTTTGCACTTTTCAACTGATGATCTAAATAGTTGCAGAATAATTGACTAATCAATTAATCAAGTTATCTTGTCAACACTAGCACTTCATTTGGCTGAGTTAAAAATGAATTTGGCCCTGCTGGGTGTGTTTATTTGCTGAAATTGAAGAAACAACATTTTGTGAAATTCTTGATAAGTCAAGAGTGTTAAAAATTGACTAGATGTTTATCTCTTCATGTTGTGTCCATGTCGCTCTGATAGAGCAGCCACACATGCTGGAAAAGAAAATGCAGGTATCTTCTGCTGTGTAATTTTGGAAGAAAACTTTGGAACAAAAACTGTGTGTGGTGATTTAGGAGCAGGAAAAAGATAAGTGCAAAATTAACAGAACGAAATATATTCTGTTTAACTTTGCTCATATGCATGTGTGAAAGTGATTGATTCTTCTTTTAAAGAATACGTAACAACACCTATTCCTGAGAGGCCTTGTCTCTCAATTATGAAACTCTTTAACTCCGCATCATCACAGTCCTCTGTGGATCTGTCACAGCAGCTCAGAGAACATGTCTGTAAAAGTATAAGAATTAGAAAGAGAAGGAGAAATAAAATGAGTGGGGGAATGAGCATGTAAGAGGATGGGGGTGTATGCTGGGAGGGTGGAGGCCGGGCAAGGGAGGGGGGAGCTGCGACGATGAGTGAGTGAAAGCGGCAGAAGCAAAATTTATGCCCACACCTCCAAATCAAACTGCTCCCTCAGCATATTTCTCACCTGCCAAAGTCACACGCTGCACTGTACGGCACATTACTGCTCATTCTCTTGCCGCTCGCCGCGAGGAAATAAAAAATTAAAGGATGTCAAACTACGCTCAGCTCTGATAAATATGTAAATTACTGGAGAGAAGAAAAGTGCTTGTGAAAAACAACATAAATCTAATGGATACTGAAGGTCACTGCTGATTGTGCCGGTCAGCTCTTTCTGTGGCAGCAGTCCTGGAGAACTTTAAGTTTAAGCTCATAAGTTGTGACATGATTTAATTAACTGAGGTCTTCTTCATCATTCCTCTTCAGGAGGTACAAAGGAAGCCCTGTCAAGACTTTCTAGAAGCAATGGCATCATGGCATATATTTAAATACATTTACCCACTTAAAAAGTAAATTTGATTTTAGGAGATGGAGGTAGACTTTTTTAAAATATCATTAGTGTCCAAACTTTGTGACATAGAAGGTTGAGGGACAATTTCTAAGACTGGCACTAAACTGCACAGTTACAAATATCTTATTGGACACTAAACAGCTTCTTCGGTTTTATATCAAACCCGATGAAATAAAGAATATCTAAACTCTTTTCAGGGATGGAAAATGTGCCGCAGTATATACAACCCTGCTCCAGCTTATACAGTGATACAATAAAAATACAATGTCATACTGGTCACAGCTTTATACCACATTATACCAGTCTCAACCCAAGGTCTCTCTATATCTCTGTCTCCCCACTCTCTCTGCTCTGTGGGTTTTACACTGTAATAAATTAGCTTCACTTTTCCGTGATGGCAACAAGACACGCTTGGCGCCCTGCTCAGTGCGTCATATCGAGGATGGGCGCGAGCTGTAAATTGTCACTGGCGTTGAATTTATACAGAGCCTTGGGACGAGATGCAGCACCGTGTACTGCCCAGCTGAGTGAGCCCCAACAAGCATCAAAGCTCTGCACCTCTTCACAGCCCCCTCACTCCACCTCCGCTGACACCACCCTCTGCCACCTCAAGGACAAACAGAGAGAGAGGGGAAGGAAGAAAGAAGAAAAAGAGAGACTGAGAGGGATGGGGATATGCGCTGAAGTGCGGAGGGCTCTAAAGTGATAAGAGTTTTATGATGCTGTTTTCTTCCCCAGGAATTGACCAGGTCCCTGACTTTGACTAAATCTTTGTGTGTGTGCATGTGTGTGTGTGTGTGTGTAGGTGCTGGAGAGCCTGTGGCGTGTCTCAGATTTATTCAGCTCATCTTATTGCAGGGAGGCAGGGGCACTGCCAAGGCCTCCTCACACATTCATAAAGCATCCCCTGTCACTTCACACGCTACACATAGCACAGCTAAACTCTCAGGAAGGTAGGGAGGGGAGAGGCAGAAAGAGAGAGAGATGCAGTAAAGGGTAGAAAAAGGAAGCCCCTGCATAAACAGCACTAATTGTCATAAAATGGGGCCATTATGTTTTCTGTGAACACCCGAACCCATGGAGAAAGAGGAAGAGAGGATATTTACAGAGACACAGAGGATTGATTGATGAACAGACACAAGACAGTAAGACAGAAAGATACAGTGTGAGGCAGAGGTGAAGAGAGAATAAAGAGAAGCAGAAAACCAACAAATTAACACATGAAACTGCACCAAGCGCTTTCAAATTCTGCCTCCTGCTTTTGATTTTGTACTATACAGTATCTATTTTCTTCTATGGTTCTTATCATTACACTCGACTGTTTAACCATATCACATCTATTCATATATATTCTTATTTTTAACAAGGTGTGATGAGGAGTATAGTAATGTACAGGAGCGTAGCCAGGATGTTAGAAATAAAAAGTTCCCACCCCTCCAAAAAAAAGAAAAACAAAAAAGTCTATTCATGTTTGTTTACCCAGTTATTGTATTAGTTATACTTTCTGTATATAATATTTTCCAACAATAAGGTTTGTATATTTAATCTCATACTGTGATTTTTGTGTTCTAAATTTTGCCTTGGCATGATATTATTTTTTTGTATTGATTCCTGTGGTTCCTACTGTACAATACACTTAAATTTGAACTTAACTGCAGTTTTAAAACCTTCAGCTTATTAGAATAAAAGTCTAGTTGAGAAATACTAAATACTATGCTTTTGTTGGCCTAAAAGTAGTCAAATATAAATGCATTGAGTATTACAATAGTCAGATCAGCCCCTAAAGTATGCACCATTTGTTAGTTGAACCCTGGTAATGCAGCTTTATAGTACAGTGTCTTGCATAGTGCATATAATGTAATAATGTGCAAACCATTTGTTGCCTTTTTCCTCGCACAAGGTGCTTTGGTGGAGAGAGCAGCACAAAGTGAGACAGAGGTGTGAGAGTACTGGATGATGGCACTCTGAGGTACCTGTTTGGTTAAGTCACCTCTACCACTGAAGCATCTCATCCCGTCATCTACTCATCTCTACACTCCCTCGCCTCTCTGTACCCGCCTCCCTCCTTCACTTCCTCTCTGTCTCTTTGGCCATCTTGGATTGGTGTGTAGCTGAAGAGAGCAATCAAAAACAGAGATGTGGTGGTCAGAGGTGTGTGTGTGTGTGCGTTTGTGTGTGTGTAAGACAGAGAGAGACAGAGCAGGCCTAGGGAGGGGATTACAATGGCCATGTCGAGACACTCCGATTGGCATCACATCCAGACAGAAAGGGGAGGGACACAGAAGGAGAGAAAAAAATAATATGAAGAGTCATGAAGGGGATGAAAGGTAGAGAGACAGAGAAATAAAGAGAAAGAGAGAGAGAGAGAAGGGCGGGAGCAGAGGAAACCCTTGAGAAGACAGCATGTAAATACGCCAACGGCGGGCCTCTTAAGTGGAGATGAAGAAGCGGCAGGATAAAAAGCTCTGAGCGCTGTGTGATTATGGATCAATTTGCCGCAATCAAGCCCCCTTATGTCTGGTCCCCTGTGAAATGGAGAGATTTCTGCTCCTCAAGGGCAGCCGTGATGACAGTGGAGGTCACAGACGACAAGAGTGACAGAGGGAGACATGCTGATGGGGGAGAGGAGCATCGGAGGGACGGGAGAGAGGGGAGACGTTCTGTCCTAAACAAGGTGTTAGCCGGCCATCAGCATTCTAGCCTGAGCTGAAGGGCTTTCTAATTATGCTGATGGAGAGAGGTGGTGGTGAGATACGGGCCTTTGGCCATAATTGACCATGGAGCAGATTGCCACTACTGCGAGCTCTGGTCCTGTTGGGGTCGCAAATGAGTACTCAGATTGATACACTATGATAAAATGACAAAGTTTCCTGACATGATATTGAGCTAAAGCACCAGAGTTATGTATTACTACCATAAACAGAGCAAAAATTAAAGAGTAACTTAACACCAGGATGAAAAGCACTGTTTCACTGTCATCTCTGGCTAAAAGTTTCTAGTCTGTTTTACCTCTAACTACACCCAGCATCACTGTTGGGTGTGGTCAGAAGTGTGATTTGTTTCACCAGTAAGCACACCCAACAGTGATGTCACAGCGTACTGACACACTGCGGAGTACACTTCCACATCACTGGAGCAAGGCGGGACGTAGAGACAAAACAAAAAAAAGTTGGTGTTAAGTTACTCTTTAATGTAGCTTACTACTTTCCTGCAAAGGAAATTCACACATTGTGAGTTGTGCGACAGGCCCAACAGTTCAAATAACCTAAGGCATAGAAAAACCATTAAATATTGTAGGTTTATCAATATGTTACTGTAGGAGAACAATATTAAGATATTAATATTTAATTACCACCAGGAGTTTCATTGCCATCAACTGTAAAAGGTGCTTTAACAGCCAAGGTTGAATGAGCTATTATGTTCTTTTGTGTGCCAGTTTATCAACCTGACCCTGTCAGACATTGACATGGGAGGTTTTAAAGTTTGTTTAGTCAATTTGTCTGAAATAATATGTAATTTAAAGCAAAAACAGAATCAAATATTCTTCAAGTGTTTTTGGGCAAGACTTTGCTCTAAATGTGTACGTGTGTGTGTGTGTTTGAATAGGTGACTGAGAGGCAAATTGTTAAGTGCTTTGGATGAAAGTACTATATAAAAGGCAGTTCATGTACTATTCTGGGGTCCAAAAACGTGGTAATACGTCAGAAAAGGTTAAGACGTCCAGCCTTTCGACCACTGTCAATTGTGCATATATGGGAACCCTTATTCTTTGTCTTGTCTGCAGGGCCAACAACGACTTCAAGCTTTTCCTCAAGCCTTTCAGAAGCCGCCCATATCTCTTACATTCACACACTGTTTTAAAGAGCCCTGTAACTGTTGAGAGCAAGTGTGAGAGACAGTTGGCGTGGAGGGCGAGACAGAGATTCACTGAAAGAGAGACAAAGAGGGAGCTCTGTCAAGTATCAAAAGCAATAGGCCCTTTTAGCGATATGATATGGACGTCTTGCACAAAGTCAGAGGCGGGGACTGCTTAGGGTTTCAAGGCATTGGTCACAGGCCTTTCTGAAACCCTGACTTCTCCTCTCTTGCCTTCAGAAAATGATGACAGGAGGAGAGGAACATAAAAAGGAGGGATGGCTGGTCTGTGCGCGGCATGATACAGAATCAGAGGCAGCCAGTAATAGCCTTTTTTGAAGAATGCGCCACTGAACTTTAAGGGCCGTCTTGCTTGAAAGGACAAGTTACAAATAGGAAGAAAGGAGAGGGAGAAATGATTTCCCAGGGATATACCCCCTACTGCGCTGCCCTATCGCAGCAACACAGTAGGAGTGTGTTTGTGTGCGTGTGTGTGTACTGTACATGACTGTGTATTTGGAGAATGCAATATACTACAGGAAAAAAGGGAAGCACACTACACACGGACAAGCAGATATACAGGACATGAACACCTCCACCTGCACTGGAGCACTAAATGGACAAAGAGGACACAGTTTGTTCTTAAATGTCATTCGGACCACTGTTGCTTTTCAGAGAGAGGCTGCAACTAAAGCCCATCTGACAAACGGAGCAGTCAGGCGGACAAACAGACAGAACTGATGTGTGGTTCTTTATTACTCCGTCTCTTCCTACCTATCAATAATTTCTGAGCCACAACAATACAGCCAGGCTGAGGTAAACAACTGTAGTGCAGCCCGCTTTAATAACTACCGTCACACCTCCCAGCTATGTCTTTCAGTCAATTTTTCTTCCTTTCTATTCTGTTCGATTCTACCTGTTTTCTTGTCTCTCATCTTTTTTTCTCCTCACATCTCTTCGGCAACTGAAAGTTACTGTAGATCACTTTCAGGCTGAGGTGCTGCTCACCAGTCTACACACATGGTCTTACACAGTATACAGACAACTTACATGTGTTTATCTGCATGCCCCTATGTTTGTGCACTGAAGAACTGTATGTGGTGTGTATGGGGTGTGTGTGTGTGTGTGTGTGTGCGTGTGTGTGGTCATGTGTGCATTGTGGGCATCAGCTCGGTGGCAGCGACAATGTCATTCAGCAGTTTAGTAACAGGCCATTACCTTGTTAATACCAGCCTAATGGACGTTCTGCTATTTTAAAACCACAGTCATGTTCGTGCCATTAACAACCACTTAGTGCTCCATTCAAATCAACAGGCCATCGGGACACACCAAAAACAATAACAAAATAACAAAGACAATGTCATAATATGCTCTGTCAAAAAGCTTGGGTTTTTTTTTGTCTGCTTTATTTTATATTTGAAAGAAATGTTTTGTACCATTTCTACACACACAATGTGTGAATGATGTGAGCAACAGAATTAGGGGAAAAAGTAAACGGGGTTCTGCTACTAAAGTTACTATTGTTCACTCCCAACTGCTGTCTTCCATCTAGCCATCTCTGCTACTACAACTTCTGGCATGTTTGCCCCTGACAGCTGTGTGTCTTATTTAAGGAGCTTCCCTTTGTTCTCCTCAGTTGGCTGGACAGATCTTACATCACAACAAACAGTATGACACACAGTTAGTGGCACCGTTTTTAACAGCCTATAGTTACTGAAGACTTGCTGGCTTGTTAAGCTCTTCAATAAACGGAAATAAACCAATGCTATCAGCAGGAGGAAGAAAGTAGTTTACTCAGTGTTTCTGTGATCTAACATTATACTGAATCCATATGGGTTACTATTCCACAACAGTCTGATTGAAAGACAACACCCATTTAAGACTGAAGATAACACAGACTGTGTTTGTGTGAGTGAACACAGCAAATCAGTTAAAATAAATCAATAAAATAAATAACAGTTAAATTTGGTTATTTAAATGAAATACAGCAAATATGACAAACTATCGGCTGCAGGTCTTTCTAATTCTGTTTTACCATCTCAAAGAGAATCAGCTTTCTATCAGAATCAGTAGCTTCTCTCTGAAGTCTGAGAGGAAGCGCTGGAAGAAGTCCTGCAACGGAGATGCGGTCCATTTTGATGCATCAATGGTTTATGCAGACTTTGAACTCGGTCGTGGGTATGTTAAGCTCTTTAGTGATTTCCAAAGCTTTCAATTAAATATCAGCTCTTGTACCAGGAATTTCTTCATTCTGTTTTTCAGTCTGATTCTCACACACTTTCCTGTGAGGCTCTTAAAGCCGCCTGTTCTGGGATGCTGGGAAGATTTTCTCTGACTCTTAGCATTTTTAGGACTCATTTAGGATATCAAACATCTGTCATCTTGACTCAGTCTGGTTCATTGACCACCCTGACCTTAAATTGGCATCATAATGTCTTCAAGTCTCAATGACCTTAAACTACTTTCGTGCCACTCGAGACATTCCCTCTGTCGTTCACCCCTGTGGTTGTCAAATAAATTTTGCTTGCTACAGTGAAAAGGAAATTATCATTTTACAGACACTTTTTAATTACATTAATGTGTTGCCCTGTAGAGGAAGAAAACCCCACTTTTTAAGTGTAATTTTCAGAAAACAAAAAGTATTGTCTTACATTTGGACTATCAGGAAAGCACAACTCTGATCCATATGTTAGCATGATGATTTGATGACAAAAAAAGTCCTTAAAAAAGTCAATTTCAAACATGAACCGTGTATAATAATGGATTAGGCCATCACAACTAAGCTGACCAAGCTGGACTGAGTCTGTTGCAGTCTGGGCCAGTCCTTCCCTGTACAGGAGGCTGCCCTGGCAACTGGCTGACAGTGAAGGCTTGTTAGATGATTTAGTTCACCTGGGCCTGCAAGGCTATAAAAACTGGCCCATGTGGTCATTCGTTGTCTCCCTTCCTCCTGCCGACATCTATCCTGCATCATCTTTTGTTGGTTTTGCACCTTATTTTACACGCCTGGTTGTTTGTTTTATGTTAGCTTGAGTTTTAATAAATTACACTTGTTTTAAGTAAACTCTTGCATGGACTCCCTCCTTGTCACATTCCTGTCTGTGAGAATTGTGATACAGAAGTTAAGGTTTATTTACAACACTCCAGTATATTAAAAAAAAACACAACATATCAGACTTTGTCAGGGCTCGAATGATAAAGTCTCATTTCCATCATTGTCCCTGGAATTTTCACAGAGCTTTAAACATTCAGCAAGATGGGGACAGGAGTTCATTGTCTGACATGAAGAAATATCTGAAAACAGACACCAGTCTTAGACAACTGAATCCCAAGAACAAACAATGGATACACTGTTTTTGGGGATGCACTAAAGGCAAAAGGCAACAAAGACTCACATAACATCACATCATAAGAGACAACAGTTGTGTGACGCAGTGATAAACAAGTGAATCAAAGTCTAGACATGAATGTAATAAGATACCATCATTGCTGACAGACTTCCCATTATGTATTAATTATTACTCCTAACAGTACACATAAGGCTGAAAGATTCCTTTATTCATTCCTCTTCTTTTAACTGTAAATGAAGAGCAAATGCGTTCAAATTGCTTCCATCATTAACATGAAAATCCAAACTACAGGTAAACACCTCATTAAAGAGTAATCACAACCCCAACAGTGAACAATAGAAGCTAATTTCCTTCCCAAACTGAATAGCATCTCAGTTAATTGATATTGATGGAAAATAATTCTGCATTCCATCCCGAGTTGAAGTAACAGCATCTTCAAATATTACAAAAAAGATCCCATTTTACCCACAGGGTAAATTGACAGTTTTTTTGGTTTGCTTCTGTGATTAAAAAAGGTAAAATTCTAAGAGTGATCCATCTCCCTAATCTCTCTGTAAGTTAACTTGAAAGGATTTAAACGCAGCGTAACACCTGCTGTTAATACAACTCTCTGATAAAGCTGACATCAAATGTCTCAGATAAGATCGCCGCTTATCGCTGGAAATTAAATGACTTTTGGAATATCTAAAAAAAAATGTATTTTTGGAATGTTTTATAACTGCTAAAAGGAAAAAAAAAAAACAGATGTAGGGATGCTGGAAAGCGGGAGAAGACAGCCTCTGAATTTAAATGAAACCAGAAAACCCTCATCTTTTAATTATACAAATAGCTCTAAATCAACATAATGATGACGACCTTTGCTGTGTGAGGTGAATACCTACAGAATATAGATATCACAACGTTCGTGGTCCATCCTGTGTGTCTATGGTGGAAATGAAACTTCTACATTTGAAATTAAATGAGCACTGAAATGGTAATTGAGCTCATGACTCCTGTTTGTCTCCGTCTCCTCCCACTCCTGATTGGCTCGCCTGATGCAACAACTGCATGCTGGTTGGTTTAGGATTAACGCGGTTGCCATGACAATGTGCCGGCAGAAGAGCTGTGTTGGAATGGATGCATGTGTGTGTATCTGTATGTGTATGTGTGTATACTTTGTTTGAAGTGGCAGGCCTTTTCAGCAGCTTTGATCAGGGAAATGTTTGTAGTGGGGGCAAACCTGGAGAACAAACAGGACTTCAGAGAGATTAGCGATCTGTGGAACACACACACACACACACACACAGACACACAGACACTAACACACACACACACACACTTACACACACACACACACACACACACACACACACACACACACGCACACACACAGATAGTCATGTGTTTCCATCACTTCAGAGGACATAACATTGACTGGAGACTTATCCTAAACCTAACCTAACTAACCTAACCTTTTTGTCCCCAAAAGGGAAGCGAGTCCCCACATGTGACTGTGTAAACATATGTCCCCACAATATGAGGAATACCTGGTGCACACACTCACACACACACACGTGCATACGCTGTCTGGAAGTCAGCTTTCCTAATAAAACCAGCCACACATAGACAGACAGCTCCTCAGCTGAAAATTACACTCGTTACACAATCATTCTCATGTGATGAGGCGAAGACGAGGAGGACAAGGAGGGTGGGATATAAGAAATAGCCATAACTGCTGGCTGACATTCCTCCAACACATCCTCATAATTAAATGACCACATAGATCGATTGTACCATCCACTCCAGAATGACCCATAGGAGTGTTTTCTAATAAGCCACCTCTATCTGTTACAAATCACAGTTAAAAAAAAATTCTGTTTTATGGTGTGACAATGCTGTAATTAAGGTTTGGATATGTTTAGGCACAAAAAACATTTGGTTAAGGTTGGGGAAAGATCATGGTTTGGGTTATGATGATCACTTGAAATGTGGTGTGGGTTAAAGTGGGTTACTTCTTCCAGGAAGTGAGAGGCGGGAAGTGAACAGCGGTCTCCTGAAGCGACAAAGTCCACTTTTTGCCATCTAGCCATAAACCCAAACCGCCACCTCCGATTATGTGAAATTTGTCACCTTATATTGACGTCATCTGAACTGCATCACTTCTCCGGGTCATAATTACTATGGCTGTTAGATGGCGTCTGTCACTCAAACGTAACTATAGGTTGTTTTTACCAGCTGAATTTTTTGACATATTGTCGTTTTTCTTTTGAGGACAGGCTGCATTCTTCTGTTCTTTCCTTCTCTCCTTCAAACCCTTCAGGCTGATGTTTTTGAAGAAACAGACCAAGAACAAGTGATCAAGAGCACAATCTGTTTGTGTGTGTGTATGTGTGTGTGTGTGTGTATGTGTGTGTGTGTGTTTGTGTCTATGTCACCCCTGCAGGGCCACTGTAAATCCATCAGTGTTGAGGAGAGGCCAGGTGAGTGCTTTAGGAGCCAAAGTGTGAAACTCAGCCCCTGCGCTCCTCCATCATGCTATACTGAGCAGTATCATGTGTGTCTGTACATCAGTGGTCTGTATGTGTGTGTGTGTGTGTGTGTGTGTATGAGAGGATGAGTCAAATGTGTGAGCCAGGAGTTGTGATTCAGACAAATACACTGCTGCCGCCCGGGTGGCTCCCAACCCTGACCCAGTCGGACAGCATTGTAGCTATTCTCAGAACCACAAGCACATTAGTCAGTCCCCAAGGTAGGAAGATAAGTCATCCACTAAGGTCACAGAAGGTGTTATGTCTCTCACTGCATGTACAGTTTGAAGAATGGAGCTACAAGGCCAAAACAAATGGCAATGTGCTCCTCATCTCAGTTCGAGCAATTGGAGAGAGTGGTAAGTCATGTTCCCAACTCCCAAACTAACATGGGGCATCAGAATGATAAAACGTGTCAACATCATGAAGAAATCCATTAAATAATCTCCCTCTGATTGGTCTGTCCTGAGTATGTGTTATATTTCACTTACAGTACAGGTCAGAGGCTCTGGGCACACTGTGTTCAATTTAGAGAAAATTTTATAATGTGCTTAAATCGTCCCCCCTAAAGATGACTGGACTATTTCTTTTGAGATGGCACTGGTAAGTTTGATTGATCTTTATTAATCCTGGGGTGGAAATGTTTTTAATAAAAAAGATTTAGGAGCGTTTCGGACAGGTTTACTCCTTACAATAAATGACAGATGTTCTTTTATTGTCATTTTTCTTAGATCTCATCAAAAATGAAACTCACAACATATAAGTAAGTAGTAAATATTATAAAATTCACTAAGTTCATTTTGCACAAATAAATAATGTAAAAACTCTACTCTGAGCCCCCTCAGAGTGATGTCTGGTCACTTTTAATGCTAAATACGTTTAGTTTTGTTTCATTTAAAACATAGAAAAATATATTAATTATGCAAGAGTTGTAAAAAACAAAACAAAAACAGATCACAAACTGAGAGAAATCACCACAACAAAACCAGAGACGAGTGCCACATCTAGAGTAATCTGATTTTTTGCCAATCAGAGGGTTCTTTCCCTGTTACCGAAGGAGGCTAGGGGAGGTCGAGAAGCAGGGAAGCGAGGTGGCCTGATCACACCCTGAGAAGTAGGCCCTGAGGGAGCAGATTAGAAAATGGTGATGCAATATTAATTGGTGGTGGTGCGTGCCAGGGAGCGCAGGGTTGTCCGGGGTTTGTCTCCCTAAGGAAAGGCTGTCAGGAGCTGGGAGAGACAGGCGGGATGAGTCCCTGACCTTGTCTGTCAGCTGGTGGAGGAGAGGAGGGCTGGGAAAGGAGACCCCCAGTCCCACTGACACTCAGATCAACACTCTGCCAGTCTACGGCAAGCCTGCAGGGACACATCCCAACAACCAGACAGACAGAATGACAGTGAGAGAGACAGACAAAATGAATGTGATCTCCATAGTGCAACAATAATACCATAAAAATAATGAATAAACTAAAATTTATCTATATTGCACAGAGGGGCCAGCAGTGTGATAAAATACTGTGTTATTAGGAAAAGTTACATAATTTCAGTGACGTATCACTTTGCAACAATTGAGAGCTGGGAGGGGAAGTGCAAATAAAATCTGTAAATGAAAATCAAGTTAAGACAGCATATCTATTTGTCTCAACACTTGTCATATTTTACAGAGAAAAAGACAGTAAGTAAAGTGACTTAAAATATTTTTCATGAGTGATTTGAAGGAGGACGTTGAGTCAGTCAATTTTTGACTTAAATCTTGAAGCTGTGCCCGACCGTTGCTGCAACTTTCCAAAACCAACAATCTGGTACATACACGTACTTCATGCCGTGAATGGTCGGCTTTACAGCAGTCGGAATGGAGCCAGGGTTTGAACTTCTCTCTCAAGCTCTCCTTTTTCATTCTTTCATTCTCATTCATGTGAAAAACTGAGTGCAGCATTATGAATGCCTTCCAGGAGAGACTATTTGAAAATGTACACTATTATCCCCGTATTTAAATGATATCACATCTCTGTCCTCTCTATGATGGCCGACTTTTCACTCTGCCTTCCAGTGTGGCTGTTCGGAACAACTATAACTATATGTGGTTGGACAACATGCCGTACGAACTAGTTTTGATTGAGCATAAACTGACCGTAGGAGGTCTGTGGTGTAGAAAGGGGCCAGACTAAGACATAAGACATACAAGAAGAAATACATGAAGAGCAGAGGAACCTAAAATGCCAAATAAACTGAAGTCAGCATGTGGCAAATGTGTGCACAGGCACAAATACCAACATGAAACTCAACACCTAGACAATTTTAATCTCATGTTCATGCACATGGCTACACACACAGCAAAACAGGAGAGCAACAAGCAAGATCATGACACCAAAAATTTTGATCGCCTTCCTTTTCATGGTGTGAAAACCCGCATTTCAGAGTGGTGACAGTGAGAGAGAGGGAGCGAATGAGGCAACGCGAGCATATGGGCGAGAGCCACGTGTCATCTGGGGACACACAAACACTGGACATATGTCAGCTTCAATTAACCCTCTCCCATCTGTCTGTCTCTTTTTCTCTCAGTCTTCCTTCCGCTACCAGTATCTCAACTAGGTCAGGCAGTGCAGTAAATCCCCACATACAGGGTGCATAAAAAAAACAAAAAAAACACAACACCTGCACAGAGACAAGAAACTTTGTTTTTCCCCCTTGCGTCACACCAAATGCAAAGTCCAGTTTCTTTTTTTCTTTTTCCGCTCTCTTAAACCATCCTCTGTCAAAACAGATCTACTGTATTAAATTATCAATGCTATGGACTTCAATAATTCAGGCTGCTCAGACGTGTGCTATGCTGACAGTGTCATGGAGTTCCCTGACATACTTTTGAGTGTCCCTCCAGAGAGTGTCAAAGTTTCCCTGCTCTGCAGTCGGTGCAAACTCACCATTGCTGTCAAAAGGTTAACAACAGCCAATGAATGTAGAATAGGAAAACATATAATAGTATTTGCAGCAACATATTATCTTCTGAGTGCACCTTGTATGCACAGCAGTCCTCAGCAAGATAGACCAAAAAATCTTAGCCAGACCAAATAATGCAGGTGCAGATGGGATGGATGACAAACAAACACTGTCTTTTCATGTCGTATGAACCCATTTTGCCTTTTTAACCCAAATTAGATTCACCACCAGGTTACAGCAGCATCGGTATTGCAGGTCCTCCTATCCACGGGCACATCGGCTGTTGATGTGTACGTCAGAGATAGAGTGAAACGTCACACTGTAAAGCTATTTCCTTGAGTCTGACAAACGAGGCCCCGGCTGCGCTCTGGTGTCGGCAGTTACCTATGAAAGAATGCATCAATCCAATTGGCTCTCCTGTCCCGCCTGTCACATTTTCCTTTCCACTTGTGGTGCGCACACACAAACATGCATACAAAAAACATATAAACAGGAATTATGTGTCACAGCTAAGCCACCTCTCTGAGTTCCCACCCTCCGTTTCTCACCAGTCTTTTCTCATCCACCCCCAACACCTTGTGTCGGATCCCTTCCTCTCCTTCTTCCTCTGCCTGTCCTCCCCTCTTCCTTCCCCTCTTCAACTCCATCTGAGATCAACACCTAACTGTGTGCAGGTGCAAGGCTGCTGGCAAACTGTCAGCTTGAGTCTCCTTTACTTACAAACACACACAAACACACACACATACACACACACACACACACACACACACACACTCACAGCTTGGCTCCAACACAGGCGCTTCCCACTCTGTGAATTGGTCTCCACACAGCGAGGAAGATCACACGCTGACTGTCAACACATAAAGGAAGACTAACAGCGAGTGTGCTAAAGGTTGGAAAACGTTGGCTGGGGATATGGAAGGAAAACAACACAAGAAAAAAATGGACTGAGACTGTCTTTGGGTAAAATACGCAAAATCATTGCTAGTTAAAAAGAGCATTTTAAAATATTAAGGCACTCATGAACAGCCACACTGACAACTTCAACAGTGTGCTGTGAACAAATCTGAAAGACACAGAACACAGTATCAAACACAGAGAGCTGTTATGTTTTCATTCTGTGATCCTTCAACATCTCTCTACATCCCCATAAACGTCAATGACTTAATTTTCCTCCAATAATAAAACTGTACTAAAGATCCAACAAAAACTAAATTTGTTCAGATGATGTAAGACGACTGTAAATCACTTAACACTCATATGATATTAAGAGAGAAATGAAGGGACAAGTTTAAAAATGAACTGGTTGAATGGATGCTGGGGAAAATTTGTAGTAACTGTTTTGCTGCAACTTACTATATAACAGCTAAATAAGACATTACACCTAATGCAGTAGAAATTTGTGACATGTATGACAAATTGGACCACAGTTTCAGATTTATGTATTAAGTGTAAAATTAAATTTGATCGTCCTATTCTTTTATATGTATGTACTACTGATTTAATTTTAATTTTACACTACTTAAAGTGAAATTTCCTTTTGAGATGTTTGACTAGACAAGATCTGATTGGGACACATTATCCATTTAAATAAATTAGTGGTCTGGTGTTAGCGTGCAGGCTATATCCTATAGATTAACAATTGTTCTTGTTGAGTTGTAGTTGTATGCAATATTTTCACAAATGTACCTCAGCATCGAAAAGACAACACTGGAGAAAAAGGTTTAGCAATAGAAAATAGCCAAATGGTATGGAGTAAAATTATGGAAAAACTTTGTGAATAATGAGGAACATTTTTGTGTGTTTTCTCTGTGAAAAGTTGTGTGCATATTATTGTGCTATATACATTTTTATTCATACAAACAAAAATATAACCTACACTGCAAAACACTCATGATCTTTTTGAATTAATTGATTTTTCTACAAGTGGTGGGGATAAATTCATTTACGAGCATGTCTCTTCTTAGGATATTTATATCATGCTAGCTTCTGCAGCTTCAGGCACCTGCTGATCCCTCACAGTGTCGCACAGAACAAGAGTGCTCACACACACATGATAAGAATGACCCTTTTCTCTGATTGTGAGAATAGACTAAATAGATAAAATTAAGATTAATATCGCCTTTACTGATTGAAAATGAAAATACCAAAGATTAAAGATATGCTGATATAGTGTTAATGTACTGGCTGGAAGGGTAATTAGGTATAATAAATGAATCCCTGTGTAGCACCAGCACACTCATACACACCCACACACACACACACACACACACACATACTTACATACATAGACCGTGTGGTGACCTCTAGAGCTGTGAACATGGAGTTGGTGTCAGTCTGCATGGCCCAGGGTCATCTGACAGCTCTAAACAAGACTCTCATTAACACCAGGCCATAAAAAGCACCTGCTGGCAGGGTGTTTCTGTGTGTGTGTGTGTGTGTGTGTGTGTGTGTGTGTGTGTGTGTGTGTGTGTGTGTGTGTGTATATGTGTGTGTGTGTATGTGTGTGTGTGTCTTAGCTATGGACTAGGGGTCCAGGTTGACATTGAGGAGGGCAGACAAGTGTAAGTTTTGTCTTCAGCCATGAATCCCATCAGATAGCACAACTGCATAAAGCACTTAGAAATACAGTGATGTCAGGTGTTACAGGTTGATGAGGCGCTTATTAAAAGAAATACACAGTACTGATGTTTGGAAAAATCATTTTGATCATATGAATGGTGTTGCTTGTTTTATCTCTGTGCTAAATATTTAAAGTGGTTTGGTGATGTGTATTATAAAACAGTGATGCACTGTTTCTATCTGTTTGTATCTAGTGGACAGTAATACTTTGCTGCATCTCACTACAGATAAGCTGTGACTTTTAATCTCACCGTAAATACAAAATAAATAAATAAATAAATAAAAATCAGAGCTCAGAGTACAAAAAACTTCCTGCTATTCTGTCATCACACTGATAAAAAAAAGTGTTTTTTTCCATCAAGGTGGTGCAGTCTTTAAGGTGTGCAGTTATTGTGCAGCTGAAGTAGGAAACACTGAGAATGAATATTTTATTGAATCTGAAGATGTGCAGAAAATAAGGAAAATCCTTGGCCTCGTATAAATAAGCATTTTTGTTTCAGGTAAAATAAACTTAAGAAGATGATTATGAAGTATGGGCTGTGTTTACCTGTTGACAACAGCCTTGACACTTTCCGATTTACAGCTTTTCTGTTGACCCTTTGATTAAGCACTCTATTTAGTTAATTTAAAATTATGTATGTAAAATATGTGATTCTCTTGTCTTTGGTAGTTGCGGAGTAACCTTAACATTTTGACTTTTAGTTTTACTGGAATAGAATATACCACTGAAGAAAGTTAATACAATGAGTCACATAAAACAAATAATCACATGACTGATTTTGCACCATGTATCCAGTTTATTTTTGAGATGTGTTCAACATTTTGTGTTGATTTGTATCTTGGCATTTAGCTGACACTTAATTCATGGCAACCAACGGATCTAGCAACAGCCAGATAACCTACTTACCTACTGTACCATGGTAATACTCATAATATTTTCTGTATATGTGTGCACACTGCACATGAAAATGTGATTCAGGATGCACATAAGCAACTTCTCCTGGAAAATGTTACCATGTGTTTCCACAGTTTAGTGCTTACCTTGTTTTTGTTTTTTTTGTTTTTTTTCAGGGGGTAGGGGCTGTTTCTAATGAAAATAATGTGACAAAGTAAGTTATTAGAGCGTGAAGCTCTGAGGGATAGTAGAAAATATTGTATTTCACCTTTAGGGGTGCTCAATCAAAACAGTTATAGACACAGATTTAAAAAAAAACAACAACATAATCTGAATAAGCTGAATTTGAAAGAGACTGCAAAGTGACAGTTAATCCATGTATTTTTTATGTTGTTTATTCTCTGTCTTTGGTGCAAAAGAATGAGAGGGAGGACAGAGTTTGCAAAGTAGTAATGCTCATCTAATGGGAATACTGACACACATCTATACAGTAGGTGACTTATTAATTTTTAACAGGGGGGGGTGGCCCAATGAGAGGGTTAGGGTTAGAGACTGCAGGATTATCATAAAGGCTCAGCCTAATTCTTGATATTATAATTGCGATTATAATTTTGATTGACTACAAGGCTAAATACATATTTTGTGTTCTTTTACTGGATGTGGAAATCAAGCATTTAAATAATGCTTATTCAAAACACACCATAGTTTTGACGGTATAAACTTTACCTCGAATTATGTAACTGCAACAGCTGAGCACGATGTGGTCAGTGCAGTTTAATGTCCTCAGTAACATTACCCACTCCACTCCCAGGTTATGCCAAACATCTACAGTAAAAACAACATCTGTAGTCATGTCTCCCCTAAAATATTTTGTTACAGAGGTGGCTTGGTCTGGGGGTGTATTTTCAGCAGTACAGACACTACTAAATGAATATAGAAATATTATAGGAATATTATAGAAATGCAAGCAGCAGTGTGTCTCTATGATACTCTCAGTCTTCTGTAACTACATGTTGCTATTTGTCACTTTGATCATGAAGGTGACATTACTCTATAGAGTATATAGGCTACAATATAGTGTAGAATTGAATATTTATAGTATATAGTTTAGAGAACATTATAGATCCAAGATGAAACTGACAAAATGATGGGAGTGAGAGAAAAAGGCACAATTACAAATCTGTTTGCTACTTCAGCACCGCGGACAGCGCCATGGATTTATCAATACACATCACAGTCAGGCTACTGATATTTCAGGCCATAGATTCAAACTTGCACAAGTCTCAGTAAGATAAAGGATAAATGAGTAAGGCAGACTATTCACCTACACAACCCCTCTGCCCCGGCACTCTCTCTGCTACTAGGGGATGGAGAGGGGGGATGGCAGGTTAACAAGGGGGATGTATTTTGGTCATTTTGCTAACAAGGGGGATAGCATTTCCCCTCAAACCACCTACGGCATGTATAGGCATATATGGACAGAGAAGGAGTGCACATGCACTTGATTGTGTGTGTGTTAGTGTGTGCATGTGTGTGTGTGTGTGTGTGTGTGTGTGTGCCAACGCTGCCAGGGTTTGCTAGAAATGGTATAATTTATCACACCTAATTAATTATACTCCAACACCGAGAAGAACTTATCCTTGTCGCTCAATCTGCTCCCCACTATGCCTCCCTCTGTCAGACGACAGGAGGAAAGACCCAGATAAACTCCCGGAGCCTGAAAACACCACAGCTTTTTTGAAGTCTCCCTCTCAGGCTGATTCGCCATGCCTGTTTAGCTGGCTTCACATTACCATTTAAATAAAGAGGCTCGCTAAATGACCAGTGGTACAACATAAAAAGAGAAATTAAATTGTTTTTCTTTCTCACGGCACTTTATTCTTTTCTCTTTCTAGCTCAAGCTCCTCATCATTTTCAATTTGTTTAGTCTGCGGGGATGGTTGATAAAAATGTGCAGAAGAATCCAAATGCAGAACGAACTATTAATCTTTAATTACAAGGTAAATCTAATCTCTTTAATGGATAAGAATGACTCACAAAGCTAAGCAGACTTGAAACAACTCAGGTATGTTAATTTCTTGAGGAGAATTGATTATGATAAACTAAACCAACAACAAACAAGGAAATGGCACGAACAACCACTGGGCATAAACTTTGTTTCTAAACAGACCACATGATTAAAAGGGATAATGTCAAACTAATGAGCTGCTCTGAATAAGTACAACAAGCTAAAAGTAAGTTATCTTGTAACAGCATGATCTACATGCTTTCCTTAAAAACACTTTAAAAGATAAAAAAAAACAGTACATAATTAAAACAGAATACACTGTTTCTTTCAGGTGACAACCTTGTAACTTCTAGTTTGGTGAGTTTTGGGTTGTAAACTTTGCACTACCAATCAACTCAGAGTGCTGGCTGTAAATGATCAAGTGACTGCCTTACAATTAATATGACATACAAATGCATACATTATCATTACCGTTAAACTGATTGTATCATGGTCATGAAGTAGATTGCCAGATTGTCTGAAGGCAGTAGTAGTGAGTGTGTAACTGATATGGACCATCCTGATATGGCAGCAGACTACATACTATTTATGTTACCAGCCTCTTTGCATGAAGTAAGCAACATTTACCGTTTTAACGTAATATGTAAATGATGACATACTAGCTAAGATCAGGCAATTTGATTCACCAACATCAAAAAACGTATGGCTCAGACTGTGATTTCAAAATGGGGAATGAGTCTGTACAAAGGTAATTTTTGTGGATCTATATCTTGACATGAATACAGTCAGATTTGTAGATTGCATGAGTGGAAACACACTGCTGACACCCCACTCCCATCATCAAGAAGGTGAGCAGATTGTACCGGACACAGATTGATTGCCCTTGAAATCTAACAAAATTGCTTAGCTTGTAACAAGCTTTATTTACTACATTAAATTATCATTAAAATGCTATTAGTTCAATTAGTTGATTTCCATTTTATACAACACATCTCTGGTGAGAGAGAAGCACAGAGGGAGAGAGGCGTGGGAGACAGAAAGAAAGGAAAAAAGTGTGTGGAGGACAGTGGAGAAAGGAGAGAAGTAAAAGTTAAAGGAGCAAGAAGCAAAGTGAGAGGAGGGAGGAGAAAAGAAGAGAGGATATGTGAGGTGAGTCAGGAAGTAGAGAGGCGACGAGAGCAGTGGGAGATGAATATTAAGCAGCTGTAGTGATTAGGGTGGTGGTGCAGAGTGGCACTGTGACAGTGACATTGGCTGCCATTGGCAGACCCAGCCATGGTGATTCACTGGAACTTGCTTCATTTGGGCCATAATTAGCTTAAATGTTCAGAGAATGAAAAATTCATCATCGCTTTGAATCTTGCTAATTGGGGGAGCCATCTGCATTAATAGAGGCCATTTGGAAGCTCTGTGTTTAAGTACATGTGTGTGTGTGTGCATACACAGGTATGTATGTGTGCATGTGTGTGTGTGTCAATCCAGGGTAAGAAAGCTCAGTTTTGCATCCACTCACCGGAGGGGCTGATGGATTCTAAACCTTACCAGTTTTTATCATTGCACCAGCCAAATAAGCTTCTTAAAAATGATAAGGACCTCTGAATACCGCTGGCAGCAGAGAGAAATTTAACAGCCAGCGTCGAGACTTACCACCATATCTTATCTTACATACAGTTAACTGACAACATGGGGACATGCAGCTGGATGTAGTACAGGGGGGATAGAATTAAGGTATGTACTGCAAGGAACAGGGGAAGGAAAGTCATTGTGGGCTTGATTGGTAGTTCATCAATGTGTGTGAAAAAGATGATTCGACATTATTACTGGCAATGCAGATAATGTAATGGACACACATTTTGCATATGGAAGATTACGTGGAACAGAACTGCTGATAAAGGAAAATAAATCTCTCAGAAATGAGACAGTTAACTGCCTCCAATCAACTAATAGCACGAATAAGATTCAATTAAAAGAGTATCAACTTGACTCTTTTATTACTTTCTAATTATTTTACAATAATAAGAAAGCTTTCCATGCCTTTAAAGGAGAAATAAAGCAGGTTGAGCAAACATCTGTGTGGGTCAAATGGAGACAAAACTAGTGTTTTGTATCAGTCAGATATGGACAAACTAGACAAAATATTTTCCATGAGCAATGACAGATTTATCAACAGTCCTGTGAGTGTTTTAGGATGTTAATATCTTCCATTTGATGCTGAATTTCTTGTGTACATGTTTGATACATGTACCATATATTTTACATTCTTGTGCCCTGATAAACCCAACAAACACAATGTGAGGATGCCACAAGCATTTCCTTGCAGTGAGGCTGGAACCAAAACCAGTGTGACAGTGCACATCAGCAAGCCAGCCGGTAGAGACTGAAAGGCCTGCAATCAAGAGCTGAGTGTTAGGTTTAGACTTTTAGTTGGTAGCCAGTGTACCATTTAGTTTAGTTCAGCCTGGGAGGCTTTGTTATATAGAGTGTGTTTCATATTCAGTAATAAAACATGCCACTGTGTCCTTCCTCCAAACCCTGTGTGTATGTATGCATTTTGCAGCTCCTGAAAACATCAAACCTTGTTACTCCGTGGTAACATATGCACCCAGCGCAACCTCTCTGAACTTCCCCTTCCAGGAGGCAACAAAAGCTGTTATATTTTCACATTCAAAACAGTAACAATGTCATAAAGAGAATGCATTACTGCCACCTATTATGCGGCGCTACCGTGTGCACCATGTCTGCATGAAAAGCAAAAGGTGGACAAGATGAATCAGACAATGTTCCAAGAAGCTCCATAAAAGCACTGAAATGACCATATTCATTAAGTTGTGTGTGTGACATAAATACAATATGTCTTTCTCTATACTGCAGTGTGTGAGGAGGACAGTGTTTATGCGACAGACAGCGAGGCTGCAGAGCCCAGCCCAGTCTGGACCAGCTCAGCCCAGCCCAGCTCGACCCAGCCGGCACTAATCCATCATCACAACCACTGAATCATCACGCTGCCAATAAAGCCAGGCGGCAATACATTACAGGCATGTGGCAGGCTTTAGTGATAATGACATTGAGAAGTCCCCTTGGGCTGTAGGAAAAGCCTGGCCGCATGACACACTTGCTTACAGAGGCAATAATATATGGAAATGCATCAGTGTGCCAGACAGGGGAGAGGAATGGGGAGATGAGGGAGTGAGTAGAGCTCAGTTTATTCATAAGGAAACAGGGAGGAAATGGCATTCACAATGACCACTTCCTATCAGTTTCCAATGTGAACTCAACCAAATCCAGCATTCAGTGATGGGGCTTATTTTAGATTGAAGCCTCTCCAAACAAGCCATCTTACAAGCAATCTGATATGTCAACACCCCATTTCTGTCTTATCTTGCTCTCATGCAGCTGAGTTGATATTGCAATATTGTTTGGACTTGGGACATGTTAGATATAGCACTGCCAATCATCGGCATGCTGTGTGGCACAGCGGCAGGCCACCAGCAAGGGAACCGAATGAACAAATACGGGACGATGAACTGTTGGTCTCTGCCATCCTGTTATCTTGTGGCCGACACTGAGAACAATCTGCCTGTTAATCCCTCACCTTCACTGCAGATATGCGCTCACACACACAAACACACCAAATTTGAAACACAAAACTGTGTTCAAAGAGTTGTGGATGTGAAGGCGAGCAGGATTGATTTTTGTGGTGGCAGAAGTTGATTACAGAGCCCATGAGGATGGAAAGTTGGCGTCGGATGTGGCGTGAAAAGGCACTGGAACCTTAACAGCTACACTGATTTGTGTATGGTGGAATAAGTTGTCAGAAAAATAACACTAGAGCTCATCTTACTCTGTCTGTCTTTATGGCGTCAGACTCCTGGGTGACATGTTTTAAAAGTAAATCTCTACCATTGTCCAGCAAACTCTAATTTTAATTTTGCATTTAAATTAAGTTTATTGGGTCGCTATGTGCTGAGAAATTTGCATTAGCCTAGGGGTCATGAAGATTTTATGAAACCCATTTAGCACACATGGCCATCAATCTGAAAATAAAAACTCTTTTGACACCCGTTAAGTGGTATTCCAGTAGAAAAAAAAAAAACACCTTTAAGTTATAATATAGGTTAGCACGCCTAGTGACCAGATTTAACCCTGATTTTGTGGTTTTAAAATACACAGATTGAGGTGAAAATACCAGCTATGAAAATTAAGTTACTACTCACTCAGAGCCCCTGCAAATTCGTCTTAACAACGAACAATAGGGTACAGCTACACTGATTAGTCAGACTTGATTGAAAATGTTGATGTCTGCTGATGGTTTTGGACTTCCTTTGATGCAGGTACCACAATTAAAGGAATGGTTAGATATATTCTCATAAAAATCTCTGCAAAGGTATTTCCCAAAATGTCAGTCTGCTAGGTATAAAGCTACAGCCAGTAGCCGGTTAGCTTAACTTAGCACAAAGGTTGAAAGCAATAGGAAACTGCTAAAATCCAAGAAGTTACTGCTTCCAGCCAAGAAACAGTTTGCCACATAACCGCACATGAAGTGTCAAATTGATATTTTTACACTTCAACTTTTCTACAGATTTAAAAAAAATAGGTACCCCCCCCCCCCCCCCCCCCCCCCGTTTCTAGTCGTTATGCTAAGCTAAGCTAAGAAGCTGCTGGCAGGAGCTTCATATTCATCATAGACAGATTGGTATCTATCTTCTCATCAAACTCTCTGTCCATTAAACACAAAAATACAGTACAGTGGAGGAAGAGGGATCCTTGGTATTGTACAAGTTAGATGTGGCTGTAACCTTAGTTTTCAGTTTCCAACATGAGTCTTGTCTTGAAGATTGTTTCTTTGACAAGAGACGTGCAGCAGGAAAAGACAAAAAAAAGACAACAAGAGGTTTGTGCTGATAGAATAAAAGTCTGGATTTATTTCTGTTTATCTATACATTAAACAGGTGTTCCTGAATGCAGCAAGAGAAAACACAGAACAGGATGCTAAGCATCAAAGAGTTGCTCGCATAGCAGAGGTGTGGCCGGTTTAGCAAAGACTATCGCATATACTTATAACATTTTCTATGTTATAAGTAGGGTTGCCTCTGTAGGGTTGCCTCTGGAAAAGCTAAAGTAGGGAAAGGGAGTGTTTACTGCAATAGACTTGAAATTCTTTTCACATTATCATACCAACTGGCAATACTCCATACAGTAACAACCCTGTCTTTCCCTAATGATCATTGCAATGCAGTTACAACTACAGACAGGTATACCCAAGCAGCCCTGTATAGCTCAGTTTAATTCAACTCACTAAATGAGTATGAAAATGTAGTAATAGTTCGGATTTGTTATGTCGCCATTGTCCCCTTCGACTCAATCTCAAGGCTGTGCATACACATTCAAAGGTTTGAACACCCTCCAGTTAATCTCTCTCCCTGGTTTGCCCTCCACCCAACATTGATGTGGTACCAGGTGATTACAACTCAACACCTGCATAGGAATTCAATTACACACACAACTCTCTGGGTCAAATCCCTGGACCAGAGCAAAGCTTACAATTGAACCATTATGAAACAGTCCAACAAATGGCTTAAGTGCTTCCATGAAACCAACTGCTATGTATTTGAACACACACTGCTCACAGTAGAGAGGATTTTATCCAGCACATTTCATGTTCACAGACGTGGTCAGAGTAAAAAAAACAAAACAAAAAACCAAATGTACATACTGACAGGTAGAGCAAACCACCCCAAAAACCTCAAAATATTTCAAACACTTTGGCGCAGAAAAGATTCCATTGGTGTCACTGCATTGGGCAAAAGAAGAAATATAATGCACTTTTAGAATAATTAAGCCGAGTCCAGACACTATATGGGTATGTCAATCATTTACTAGTTGCTACACTATTACCAAAAATTACATTTTATTTTTTAACAGAATTAGTGAATAACAGGTAAAAGTGGTACCCAGATAAAATCACTCGGACATAAAATTGACCCACAAACTTCCAAAACAGTCTTCATGAGTATACCATGAAAACTGATCTCCATAATATTTATGACAGATTTAATTTTCAGCCAGATGGGGTTGTAGTTTATACCATCAGTGTATTCCCAATTTTCTGATAGATGTCACACTATCATCTTAAACTTCCAATGGAATCTGTTTTCTGTAAAACAAGGCGGACTAGACTCAAACAGAACATGGTTTTGCTGAGGACCTCCTCTACTGTAATATACGCTGCACAGTCAGACTGAGATTTCTTTTGTTATGACAATCTGGCGTGCAACCAGTGAACAGTGGTATCCTTTTTAATTTAACTGCCATCTGAGTGTGATTTAATGTACTACCTATAGCGTAACCTGATCTAACCAGTAAAAATGCATATTTCTGAAATACACTGCAACAATGTGATATTGATAGAGAACAGGTGCTAAAAGCAGATGCATCCATTTAAAATCAGCAGGTTCTGAGGTACTTCTGAAACTCACAGCTGAGGATATAATCACTATCTACAATATTTGGATGGATAGCATATAGTTGATACAGTAATAGCAGGATTAACATTTTGCGAAATATTTTGGCTTTAAATCTCATTAAGTTGATAAGCTGAGGGGATAGTGGCGGTTGACACACCTGAATAAAACATAGCTGTATGAGGATAAAAACATAGAAAAACAGCACCATTTGAGGTCCGATAGACATATCAGTTTAGAACTGTTTGCTGGTAGCACCGTCAACCAGTAAAAATCTCAGAATGCAATACAGAGACAGAACACAACCACTGATCAACTGCACAACATAGCAAAGAGCAAAGATATATATTCAGAGACAACCCCTCACGCAGACACCCCTTTACAGCAGCATCTTTAAGCAGGTAATAAAACTGATTTCTTCTAAGAATGATATTGTGAACTGAGGTGTTTTACAAGTTTTATAATCTGTACATATTGAGAGTAACCAGGTATACCTTTCCTATAGATTTAATATACACACATAGTTTACAGTCACTGACAAACAAACACCAGAGTAACAATGAGGTAGGACGGTGAAGTTAGATGAAGTAGAACCGGTTTGTGGATTGTATACAAAGTTACTGATACCTTAAGAAAAATATAGACCTAACAATGTGTTCCTCACGTTTTTTTTTCGCATTTTGAAGTAAGTTTGACATTGTATCTGAGGCTCAAACAATAATGTGTTCTGTGTACACTTAGCTGTGAAAAGTGCAAGATAAAGCCATTTATCTTGTTCCACACAGTGAAGCTAGAACTGATCTCTCTTCCCAATCAGCCCGTCAAACAGCAACATAAAGCTCCCTCACTTTGAAAGATTTGACAGGTGTTCACAACATAAGCCAAAACACCAAGCGAGGAGGACAGGATTTGTTATTATCTTGATACATGTGCATTTTTAAAATCCAGTCCATATAAATGTCAGGTATGGATGCCAATGTCAGGAGTAAGGAACTACAGGTGGCACAGAAGAGGATCACAGAGCTAGTGAGGTTAAACTTCCTCCCTATCGCTACTTGAGTGTGACAGTGAGAGTACTGGAAGGTCTGGTGTTGTCTTACAGAGCCAAGCTAGCCTACAGTATCCATTTATGCCAGGTTATTTGTTGGTGTATGTAACTAATATGCTGCTAAAACCCAAACTGCTCCTCTGCAAGTGACTTGGTACATTTGATAGAGATTGGCCTTGCCATCACAGATTAAGCCAAATCTGGGTTAAAAACATACAGCACTTCCATACAGATTTCATCCGCTAAAGATGGTTTTAGTTAAAGGATTAGGCTTAATCGTGCTCCAGGAAACCAGCCTTTGAAAGCAAGTTAACATTTAAGATGATGTAATAGCTCTATTAATGCTCTATCTTAAAGCATTATTTTAACCCCCATCCCCTTTTGGCATCAAACAACAAAGAAACAAACACAAACACAATACACGACAATTTGTCAGAATTTCAGCAAGGTTGCTTTGCACAGCAGAAATCTTTTCTTTCTTTTAAACAGCATGTATTTTGAATACATGCTAGCACACGTAAACCTCACATGTTGCTTTGTACAGGGAAAAAAAAACTAAAGGAAAAAGAATATTGGATAATTTCAGAAATCCAAAAAATCTATCAATAACATGTCACCATTTTGGTGGATTAAGATTCACTAGATTCTATTACCTTGGCATGGGCCATTTTTTTGTGCAAACCCTGCTGATTCCTCAGTCAGCATCCCGCCTTTCTTTAGCTTGATCTCAGCATTCAATACTTTGGCTTACATTTACCACTCATTTGTAAAAACACACATTTATCCTCTATATAAGTCATATCTACACATAACCAGCATCTTGACACATTAAGTTAAAGCACATATTCCAGTCAGAGTGCACATTTCAAAAGGTAAAAGTCTTAAGATTGGTGAATCGCGATTTGGGCTTGAAAGCTAAGAGTTGTTGACTTTTGCTTGTCAATTTGTTCAGGAGGCCATGGTGGAGTTAGAGAATCCAGTTTCAACATAGTGTGACTTGTGGAAAATTGGTTTTTCCAAACACCTTGAATAAATCTTTTAAGATTTAAATATTCGTTTTGGAAGTATTAAATCTATCAAGCTTGTTGTTGAGCGTCGGTGTGTCCGGGGCATATCTGACCGACAAACAAAACTATATCCCATAACTCATTCTTGCCATACAAAACAATAAACCAAAATGTTCTAAGGTGCTTTATGATAATACAATGATCGCTAGGCCTTAATCTAGTATATAGACATTTAAAAAAGGACGAATACCACAAGTACATTTCTTTAAAGGCATACTGTGCAGGATTTTCCTAATTAACAATTTATAGGCTCATACAAAAATAATCCCTCTCAATCATCACTTATGATCCACTAGAAGTGTGTGGTGGTGGTGTATGTATCTACAGAGACCCTGCTCTCTGCCTGTATTTTCTTATTATTTTGCTGTGTTCGGGATGTTTGTAGGCATAAACTTTTGGGCAGCAATATGTAGCCCCCAGCCAATAACAGCGTGTGAGTGTAGCGACCAAGTTACACTGCTGTCTCTCTCTTCTGCTCCGCTGTGCTCTCTGTCTCAGATGTGTGAAGAGAAAAGGTCTCTGTTTGACAGAGGGTGGGGCTGAGCCCCACACACACACACACACACACACACACACACACACACACACACACACACACACACACCCACCATGAAACAATCAAAAAATTACATTTTATTTATCTAATTCACTGCTTTGTTCTGCTACCACCTCTCCCTCTCTTCATTCACTCTCTAGCTTGCTCGACCACTGCTGCTCTCTCTCGTGCTCTGGTGTCATTGAGCTGGGGAGGAAGGGTCAACTTTGAATGTTGTGTTTACAAACAGCAACCGACAAATCCTGCATAGTATGCCTTTAAGTTTGAGGAAATTGCCCAGAAGTTTAAAGTGCATTCAATGTAAATGATTTGTGTTGATCTAAATACTGCATCTCCATTGCTCTAGTACAATGGTTTAATGATACAGAATCTCATCTTACTGTGGCAGATTTTTAGAAATCCAAGGTAGATTCCAAGTGAGGCTTATCAAATATCACATGTTGTGAATGTAATATAATGTATGGGCTCTTTCAAAATCTGATTTTAAGGGAAGCCTTGTCTCTCTTGTCCTCAGAGATCACTTTGGCTAAGAAAGGGAGATATTTTTTTCTTTTGTTTGTAGATTCCACTGATCTACATTTGGATACAATATCAAGCTTAAAGCCAACAATTCGTATGGAAAAAACAAACAAACAAAATATATGAGTGTAAAAAGAAACACAAGAAATTGTCAGGTAACATGGAATTACAACATCAATTAGATAAACCAGAACTTGACCAGAACCTTAAAACTATAACATGTAACATGACTAGAAACTGAAATATCCATGTTTGGTGAAAAATTAAAAAAAAAAGATGTGTTTTATGTACACTAAAATATCTCCAAAACATAAAGGTAGCTTAACAAAAGGCTGATCTGAACTTTTGAAATAACAAAAACCAAGACAGACAAAAATGATAGAGAGAAATAAACCAACCGACATACAAGAATCTAGAGTGTGAAGAGGAGAAAGGCTTGATGGGCAGCTCTGCAGCAGATTCACAGTTAGCCACTGCTAGGTCACAGTTGAGATTTCAATCTGCAGCATTTAGTTCCAGCCTGCAGACAGCCACACAAACCAACAATAAAACAACCGAAGAGAAAAAAATAAACTTTAAAAAACATACAAGAAAAAGAGGACATTTTCAAAGTTCTGATGGCATAGCTCAGAGGAAATTGTCACTGGAGCGACCTTACTTTGTTCCCCAGTGGTGTGGCTTAAAAAAGAGGGGGGTTATTATGGGTTCAGGAGGCCCAGAAAACATCAACAGCACAATAGTGTTTCAGACAGCTTTACCCACAGCTAACACTCCTTCCACAAGAAGATGACCTGAACCGTGCAGAGCTGTGCCCTGATTTTCTTCCCCACATTTTCCCATGCAGCACAGCATCTTTTAACTACAGGAGGGGTGGGATAGCGAGTAGCCCGGCTCAGCTCAACTTAATGGTGTGAATCACACAGAAAATAGTACCTAGCCATCTCTTACATTCTCACAGCAAAGTGCAGGTGAAGCTTCATCACTTCAGCTTACTATACATTTACAATCACAGCTTACTAGAAAACCCAGGGGCATACCAGCCCCTGGTGATTGCCAAATCCATTTAAGGCCTTTCTAGGCATCAACGTGCCTGTACCACTACAACTTGTTAAACAGTCAAATCGTCTGCAAGTGACAGGTTTGATTAAGAGTAACACAGGAATATCACATCTAAAACCTTTCCTTGTGTCCTCTCATTGATGGCAAATGTTCATAACTAAAAGATCAACATAAAAAAACAAAACAAACACAGCACAAAACTATATACTCTAGAGTCATACTTCCCGTTAAACCTCTGTAAACCCTCTTTTTAATGAAGTGATGTGTTGTGATTGACCTACAGTTTAAGGAGGGAGCAAACTCAAAATGAATCTCTTGGAGCAACAGAGTCTCTGTTGCAATATGCAATATGGCTGTTACTAATTAAGACTTATGCATCCGAGACCCTGATGTCCCATTCTATGCAGTAAGTACCAACAATAAACACTCAGATCCCCAGCAGTAATTGGGTAGTCACCAGATCACCCAACCTTTCACACATCTAAGATCTAATGCAAGCGAGCATCCTCTTCTTTTTAGCATCAGAAGACTTTATCTAGGGAAATAACCTCTTACTTTTTAAAAGTTTAAGGACTCAAACTTATGTTCTGACACAGAACAATAAATTAATCTCACAATCACATCTAATCTCTCTTTTGACACAAATGCACACACGTCAATAAACCGTGTCTCTGTACCAATCCCACAGTAAAGCTTATAAAAATACTCATACCAGTTCACATCAAACTAGTTCACATGTGTTCAACTTCTGACCAGTGGGTAAAGCTGTCTGTGAGCCACATTTGCAAACTGGGCACTGAGGAAGGTGATGGTTGCTCAAGTCACATAGGGAGCTCAGAAGGGGCCTATTTGTTTTAACATTTCACATAATAACCAATCCAATGTGTAAAAGGAATACAACTACTCCTGAAACTGTGACAAACATTCCTCCAATCACCCAAATCAAGTCCCCTCAATATCCTGCGGACCACGGGGGAGGGGGGGGAGAAGGCGCCGGCGTGACAACAGTTGATCACTACATGCCATCATATGTGAAGTTCTCCATCTTGACTGTTTGTCTGATGAGCAGCTTGGACTCCCGTCGCTCCTCGTTCTTGATGGACTTGTTGATATCCATTATCTTTTCACAAATGTATTTGTTCACTTTGGACAATCTCTGCGTAATCTCTGCACTGTCGGCTGTCTCTTGAGACACTCTGTCGTAGAGACACTCTGGGGAAGGAGTGTGAGTAGTCAGACCACATGAAATTTAAAACTGATGATCTTATTTTTGTTTGGTGTGTAATGAATATAATTATGTTTGAATGTATGAATAAAGCAGATAATTTTTCTGTACCTGATGATTTCCAACTTGTCTCAGCTTACAAGAGATCCATCAGAGGGAGGATCCATCTCTCACATTTTATAGGTTTAAACCTTATGTGCAGGTAGGAATCTTACCTCTGACGATTTTCAGCTTGCTGGGTGAGAGTGGAGGTTTGGGCAGAGCATCTTTCTTCTTTTTGGTGGCCACTCCAGTGACACTACGGTTTTTGAGGGTTTCTGTGCCCCAGATCATTACAGCCAGGTTCTTTGTGAACTTGGAGTCTCCCTGGGTCCGCTGCAGCTGGTGCCACTTCTCCTCCTCCACCCAGATGCCACCACCGAGGTGTACCTGTAGAGAGGACAACAGAGGACTGTGAACACCATATTTTAAAACATGAATGTACAGTATGCTGAAGATCAAAAATGTTTTAAATGTTGTACATTAACACTTTACATTCTGCGAGGGACAGTTTACTCCACACCTGCTCACTCATCACTACTCTACCTATTGAGGATCTGTCTGCCCCATCCAGTAGAGAAAATCATTTTTATTGTAGTTACCCATCTGTTTGATTAATCCACATTTAGAATAAAGTGAAGTGAAAATAAGTTTTATTAAATGCCTAAGATGGAAAAAAAAAAACTTGAGACAGTGGGAATTGAAAGTGGACAAAAACATGGATTTTATCCCTGTTTCCTTGATAGTATAACAGATACAACAGATGCTGAAACATCAGACTTCAATGCAGTGGTTACAGTATTATTGCTTACAGATCAGATTCTGGAAACAAAATGTATGTAACCGTCAAAAAAAGGAGTCTAACAGGAGAGAGCAAGAGAGAAGTCAGTGGGTGAGAGAAGCATACTTAAAAGACTAACTTTCACTTTATCTGGTATTATATTTGGAGACTAAGGCTTTTTTACTGAAAAAACACATTTACATGTGTAGTTAAACTCCTTAATACCACACTCTTATATTTTTATATATTTAGAAATATTATTCCGTTATGATAATGCTTACATCCCACTTGCCTGGAACATTTGTTGACATGTGCTGCCAGTTCCCAATCTCCAATGCTCCATGTGGATGTAAAACCCTCTAAATCTAAATGGACCAGGCAGATCATAGCTAGCTGCAGTAGAACACATCTTAACCAGCTCACACTTAGACCAAATTACAAATCCCAAGAAGCACCACTTTCACCAACTAGGATACGCAAATAAGCTCAGGCCACTGGCTGCTTGTAGCCTGGATTACCTCCACTATGAACTTAGCCTGTAGCTCTCCACCCACTGTCACTGCACGTTGCATAAGCCTGCACCAAACACGCCAAGCCGATTGCCAGCCTAGACAGACTGCCCTGGTCTTCTAGGTGAGCTAATGCAGCAGGGGGCATATGTGACTCTCTTTGCCTTCTCTACTCTCTTATCACTGTAAAGTCTTTAGGCTAGCATCCAAAAGGCTTTTCCCTGTGCAGCTAATGTGCTTTAGGCCCACGGCCAGCAAACAAGCTTTTTACTGCCCTCAAGTTAGACAAGATTGTTTTCATCCTCCCTCACCGTTGCTCTCACTTATCGCTCTCTCTCCATCTCTCCTCCTTCCTTTCCACCTATTCCCCCTTTCGCTCTCTCACTAGGGCTAACCTGTCAGTCACTTTAAATTCCTCTTGTGCAAATAATTAATATGGGGTCCCTGATGTAGGAGAGTTCTAATTTGCAAGTGTTCTTCACGCTTGAAGTGGCTGCAGGCCCCAGAGCTTGTAGTACCAATTCCCCCCCTGTCATCAGAGACAGGACGCTGGTTGAGTTACAGCAGTGGAGGGAGTAAAGAACCCTAACAGCCTAATAAACAATGATGATGCTGGCTGGGCTTGCAGGAACAATAATAATCTTCTCAACCTTGTTTACCTGCTAGGGCACAGTGGCCAAGGGGGAAGGGACTGATCAACTATGACAGCAAGTTCCCAGGTTCACGGGTGTTAAGAGGAAATACAGCATTTCCTACAAAATCAGGCTACTTCCCACGGTCACCCACAGAGTTCAGGCCTCTCCAAGGGTGAGAGGTGTTACTGGATATCAGCAAGTGAAGGTTTAAATGCACAATCTGTAATGTAGTGTTTGATTATATGACAAAAACAAAGCTTTAACAGCAACAAAACACCAGATTAATTTGTTGTCTGTTGGTCCATGTAAAAGGCCTGTGAGTCCATTTTTGAGTGATGGCATTTTTCAGTACTGTGTTTTGAATTTCAGTGCTGGGGCTAGCTTTTTGTTTACATTTGGATGGTTGATTTTGCCTCCAAGAATAAATGTCAGAACAGACAAACAAGATAAAGGAGATGAAAACAGACAGGGAACATCACAAAGACCGTATGGCAGGTTTGGTGGCAGTTAAATAGCCATGTGATCAGACAGAGACAAGACAAAACAAAACAGTTGAAAAGGGTGGTAATCATGTTCCAGCTAAAGGGGAATCATGAAAATCCAACAGAATGAAGAGTGTTCCTTTGTGCAGTGAGACTGACCTTCCCATCATTGCAGGTGTATACTGTTCTGGGAGAGGGCGAGTAGCTGGAACTGGTGTTGGCTTCTTCTCTGCATGTTTCCTGGGCCTCAACAATGGGTTCAACCACTTCAGCCTTGATTGTCTGAGTACCATTGTCATGCATAGGCTCTGGAAATGATACAAACAAGATTTTTAACATTACAGGATACAAGCAACAATCCATGTCTGTCAACATTTTAAGCTGAGGCCCAGTCAAAAGCCATTCATCAACTGCTGGTCAACTTTCCAAAACCATGGAAGATAACAACAAAAAAACAACAGCGTCCAATAACATTAGACAACATATTAGTTGTAGACAGCCAGTTGCACCTTAATCCCTATGATATCTAGTAGCACATGGCCAAGAATTTTCTGGTCTTGCTTCTGGGCTTGGACCTAGGCTTGCCTGTGCCTCGAGACAGGAGGTTATTTTAGCCCAGTAACTAAGCTGGCTTGGTGGCTGGCCACGCTAAGCTCCAATGTAGTTGATGAGTTTTAATATCGGTCAGCGCACTCCATCCCCTGCCCGACAGCACCCCAGGGTGCTCTAATCTTTAGCCTGTCCATTAGATGGTCTAGCCAGTAGCCGGGCGCCTGTGTCCAGATCTACGGGGGGGTGAGGTTAACACCAGCATCTGGCGAAGCTACAGTTTGTATACTGCTGTGCACTGCAATGACACCACTTTTAATCACACCTACAATTACAGTGCATTTCATTCAACTTCCTATATTGGATTTTCTACTTTAGTACTGGATCTATTGAAATCCTATAGCTGGATTATGATCTTGTTATATTTTGAGTGTCTATTAGCTGGTACAACTTCCTGTCCTGAGATACACAGGATAAAAAACTTGACTTGACTTCCGGCTTATTGCACAATAGCAATATTGTGACACTGCTACATGAGGTCTTTAAAATTAATATATAGAAACAAAACTGCAATCCATGACACAAGTTTAATCATTTACACATAAATTATGGTAACAAATGATCACTGTCAAATAGCCTATATTGTTTAACACAGTGGTGAATTAACAAAATTTGCATTTTTCTTATGCTTCTATTAGGAGAAACTTACAATGGGTAAGCACGCAGGCAATTCTTGCCCCACCTCCTTTCACAACCAATTTTTTGGCAAAACATTTGAGTGGCATGACCTCACAAATTTCTGTTCCACGATGGTCACTATGACCACTAGTCCAACCTGCCAACATAAGAGGCCAGCATGAGCCACGCTAACATATCCAACCTCAATTTTATTCTAGTCAAGTTTAATTTATAACTATATCTGTGTCTTCATTTTAGTTAAATGCCTCAGAATTTAAACTGCAGTCCTTTGAACTAAACAGACAAGGTCTGAAAAGTAATTCAAAGCTATTTAAAGACCTTTATCTCACAGCTAAAAATATTCCAGATGAATCTTTGTCTTTTTTCAGACCCATTTGCCAGAAACATTATGTTTGGCATTTGACATTGTTCTTAAAAATGGCTTAGATCCTTTTCATGTCAGAGAGGGTACAATGAATTGTGTGGAAATACAGTAAAAACTGGGATTATAGTGTGTCTACACTGTTGGATCCCACCACCTTTTTACTGTAACTGGCAATTTCTGGCTGTACAGATGTTGCAGTTTATATTGACTCTAAAATTACAAAGTTCTGAGCCCCCAAATAGCAGTTTTACTGCCACATAGGTAATTATGCTCAGTACCAACTGATTTGACTTTTGTGGACAATTTCTTCGGGGGACCAATAACGTTAAATGTTATTATTAAACTCTGTGGCAAAGGCAGCAGTGGTATGTGTGTTGGTGTGCATGCTCCTGGTCTCTCACCGCTTCCCAGTCTCATGAGAAGTACGTCCTGCAGCCTCCGGTTGAAGTCCCTCAGCTCTTTGACCTCTGTCAGCAAGCTGCCATATTCCTTCAGTTTCTTGGCCTGCTGCACCAGCTGCCTGCGGGTTCTCTCCAGCTCCTGCTGCAGCCTCCTCATCTCCTCCTCCTGTTGCCTGTAGCTGTGAACCAGCTCCTCATACAAGACCCTGGGAACCACGGCTGCAGCTACCTCAGACACACAATCCGTGTCCACCTCCAAATGCTGTTGTTGCTGCTGGTGATGATGTTGCTGATGCTCTGCCTCCATATCGTCATCTTCGTCGTCTGCATCCTCTCCCTCCTCGGCCAGCCGGTCCTCATCCAGGTCCTCTTCCCCTTCCATACAGGAGCTGGCTGCATTTCTCTCCAGGCGAGCCACTACTGCTGCCAGGCTCTTGGAGGAGTTGGAAAGGGGGCGTCCATGGTCCTGAGATAGGGCCTGAGGAAAAGAATAACTGTAAATTCAGGGAAGCCCAAAAAATCTAATTTGAATTGTATTAACTACAAAGCAGGAATATGAACATGATATAAATGTGCCATGTCTTTGGAGCCAGGCTTATTTTAGTTTTTACTGAATATCACAAATCTCTTTGCTGCAGCAGAAACTAAATGCACTTAATGTGTAACAAGAGGTCATTCAATTCCACAGTTGAATGCACAGAAGATGTAAAAACTACACATCAAATCTAAAAATGACATGACAGACAGACAAACAATTTGTTTTGACTGTGGGAATCTCAATAGGAACTGGGAGGAGAGGAGTCACTGAGTTCTTTGATGAGCCGCTCAGAGGATTTGTCTGTGAAAGGGCAGCTGTCCAGAGTGCTGAATTTGTGTTAATCCAGCATATGGTAAAAATAGCAAGAGGGATTTTGGGTGTTTGCCAAGTTTATGGAAATGTGACATGTTATCATCAATATATATGAGATTCATGTATACACGTCAACTTGGCACATGCAGTCACACATGCACCCACAGTTACACTGTGTTGATATCACCTTTTTTTTTTTTTACAATTAGTAAAATTATTCAGGGTCCAAACTGACACAGCACAAAACTATCAATTTAAATAATGTACTGAAGGGCAAAATGCTTCTTTTTTTTAACTTTGTTTTTACTATGTTAAAATAAATGATTGGAAGTAATCTAGGCACTCCCGGATACAAACATGGCTGTTTAAATATGTTATCACTGCATCAAAATGTCATTTCAGTTGTGTTATCAATAAATAAACATCATTAAATCATAATCAAGAAGCAGTGTGGTGGTATGTCGTAATACTGGTGTCAATGTGAGGATAAGTACAAGTATACGTCTATTTCCCAGTGCTGCCAGTAACTCATTTAAATGTACAGACTTCTGTTGCAATACAACATAACCACTGTCTACTTTGGGTGATCATACCTTTTTATGCCTGAGTGGCATTCTCTCCTCTCCAAAATTGTTCTCAATACAGTTTCCTGAATTCTTGATGGACATCTTGGGAATTTTCATCTTCTTTTGCATTATACTGTCTTCAAATTCCTCTACTGTATCTGTAAAATTCAAAAATAGAAGCATGAAGAAACTCATCAAGTTCCCAAAAAGTTAGATTTTTCATCTCAAGTAACAACAGAACTCTTTTCATCCATTTGTCCAACTCGAACCAGGGGCGTTTTGTCTCTCCATTCTGCTAGAATAAACTAACTTTAGCAAGCTGGTAACGTTTCTCCTAGCTGTCAACTAAAATCTAAGCACATCACAGAGGACTGTGAAGCAAATGATCCTGACTATACAGAGCTTTAGCATGACTGACACTGTGAAGGCGTTAGTTAGACTGGACCGAGCTTGCAGCCCAGACAGCTCAGATTCGGGGATTAGTGATGTAGTAAACTAGTTAAACATCGAGTCTACAAAACGACCGTGAGCAACATTACTGTACCTGCAGCTACGCCAGGCATGTCACTTGCACACTTCAGCACATTAACATGATGCGCTGTCATGTTACTGACGGACAGGTTGCTATGTCTGCTTAGGTGTCTGAGATACGGAGATGACTGCAGCACCGCATCCTTCAGTATGGCACAAACATACAGATGAGCCAGCTAACAAGCTAACCGCAACACACCAAAGTTGTCGGGCTAGCGTCTCAGCTACATCATCAAACCTCTATAAAAACAATAAGGGGTCAACAACAGTCTGTCGGATGTGTTTATAATGAAGTGACAGCTTTGCGTGTGCACGCAGTTAACTAGCGCGTCAGCGCTAACATGCTAACAAGCTAGCAAGCGTTAGCTACATGTTGTAAACAACCGTTGTGACTGGCTAACGTTGCATGCCACGTATTTAACGAAACATCCAGCACTACTGTATCGAAACAAGAGAGCTAACTCTAGGAACACGACACCACGAATGTAAACATGTAATGCAAAGCACTGATGATAAGGTATGACCACATACCAAACTTATCTTAGCATATCTAACTAGCACATCTAGCTAGCCAGAGCCGAGGACGTTGTTGTGGCTCTCAGTGTCAGACTCCAGCTGATCACGTCTTGACAGATCGGACAAAAGGACTTGCTTTGACACGTTTCCGAGTTTAACGCACATCAACGTTACTTGGTCAGACAGAGAAAAACAGCTCTAAAAGGAGAAAAACTGATGTGTTAAGAGGGCAACTTACCTGCAAGGGCAAGGATCTGTGCTTCGCACGGCTGGCCTGCGCTGCCATTCTCTTCAGTTCTGTGAACCAGATACACCTTCTGATTATCAAAATCTGTTCTGTGCAGAGGTCTGAAATCTTCCACATTTGAAACGGGTAACGCGTAGCACATATCGTCTTCAAAGAATCTAACAAAAGCATACATTATTTACTTCTCTTTGGTCCTGCACTTTGGATATGGTTGACAGTTTTTCCTCACAAAGTATTAAAAAAATATACACATAGGGGGGTTGGGGATGGTGTCTGCGCTCGGCTACTCTTGCCTGGTCCACATCACCAGGGTTGATCATCAAGGCATAAGTAATAGACATGACATTAACTTAAGATATGTTTATAAGCAAACCTAATCACAAGGAATATTGATTAATTTGTTTCAGAAACGTATCAAACTATTTTCCACTTACTAATTATTTATTAAATAGACCGTCAAACATTTGTTAAGACGGCAAACAAGATTCACAAAAGGAAAATAAAACAAGCTATTTTTAACTACAAAAAATATTTATATGGCAAATATGTTTTGTTTTTTTAATTCTTGAAAATAATTCAAGCGATGAGGCCAGTCCTAATCTCTCAGAAGACGAAAATACAAACATTATTACTCACTCTGTCTTCTACAGGAGTTGATTGGAGGAACTACAGTGAGAAAATTACCTGTCTGGTCAGATTTCATTGGTCTGTATGTGCTCTTCTGTGTTTCCTGGTGTAGCCTTCTCATCTGTTCTTTATATCACACCAGAAAGACTTTTAAGGCCAGCTGAAGAAATGAACTCTTTGTTATTGTAAGAAAGCCAGGTGGTTATACAACAGGACGGATTTCTCTCAGTTGTTACTCTAATGGAGAGCACCACAGTCGATAAATGACACTAACAATTTCGTTCTGCTTCGGCTGCTGTAATTGAAAAGTAACTGATGCAGAACTATACAGAGTCTTTTTTTTCTCTTCTCTGATATTTCATTTCATAGTTTCAGACATTTAGTTCAGTTATGATTAGGCTTGTTTCAAATGCCAGCTTCCCCATGATGTTTGTTCAATGTACTGTATGACCAGTCCCACGGTGTGTTAGATGTATACAAGAGAATTTAAAAACAAGCAAACAATGCAATGACAATAACTCTCAGAGCATATTGCCAGTGATTTTATTTCAGTTATTGTGGGAGTATTTTAGGTTGTTTTTAATACAAGTGAATGGTTTCATCTTCCAGCAATGATATTTATAGCTTGCTTCACTTTTCTGTGAAGAATCCATTTACAGAAATTCAATTTAGCAACATTTCAGGTTAATTAGAAGTTGCTGTTTTTTAGGCTGAGTCATGGTTATCTCATATATCTATGCACTGCTACTTTGGCAGAACCCCACCAACTATAACAGGTATAAGAGTGATGAACAAGAGATTTGAGCAGCTTCTCAGCGAGTCGAACAGAGGATTACTGTTAATCTAAGCTTCTGTTCAATGGCTCTCCTGTCCTCAAGGCTGGGCTTGTCAACATAAGGCTGCTCAGTTTCTGGAACTCTCTGTCTTTGAAGTGGCCAGTGTTTAAAACACCACTGCTTTTAAAAGTCTCGCATGATGTTTTTTTTTCCTGCAGCTCAGAGAAGTTTAATTCAAACTTTTAACAACAACTTTCATGGAGGTCATAGAGGTGCTCCAAATATAATGGACGGGAAACTGCTGGGAGACACAATAAAAGTTGAGCTTCCCAAATTAATTTTTTTGGTAACAGTATTTTCAACATTTTTGGACTGTGATAGTCTTTACTGTGTATTTTCCCCACAAAATCCTTTCTGTGCAGCATTTTTTTTAGAACAACTAACAATTAAGTGGTACATTTCTGGTAAAATTACCACCGTTTGTTATTTACATTCAGTTATTACCTCTTTTGTCATCAAATCATGCATCATATTATTCCTAATAGCAGAATCTTATAAAACTGACTCTGATATAATCGCTCTCACAACTTTCGATTCCTACCATATGTGCACAGTTGCACTAGTTACTGTACAGTTCTTTTGGTGGCTGCACTACTCTATATGATACTGTGCATCACGTTGGCCTCTGTGAGAACTATTTTCATGCTCCAAAAGTCTCATAACGTGACCCATGCACTCTCTCTTTCTTGCTGTAATTATTTCATGGTATGTTGGCTCTACTGCACTGCTGAACTCTCATGTTCGGCTTCAACTAAACCACAGTACTTAAAGGTACGTACAGTTTTGTGAACGTGTGATATGTGTAAAGTATACACTCATATACTGTATGTACGGCAAGGCTGATTGGTCCCTGCACTATCTATGCCAGTAGTTACATACAGTATGTATTTATTATATTTTATTGATAAGGCTACATCAATTTTATACAGTATACCCATACAAGGATACAGTGTATCATTTATCACTGGTTTTGTAAAGGTATTAAAGGCCCTTCAAACCAATGGTCTACCCACTCAAGTGTTTTCACTTTTGCTTAATTAGACTCCCTCTCAAGACTGTTTGGGTGTGTAAAGACATCTCTCTTACCCTCATATTACATTGTGTCAAGATAAGCCTTTTTAACAGACATGACATTTTGACATGTCAGTAGGAAAGGCACAGGTGTAAATAATAAAATGAACGATGGCTGAATTTCATTTAGCTGCTTTGGTTTCAGGGTCCTGGTATTGTGCCTGCTGGCTCACTGTCACACTGTCATGGCTGAGTGGGAATAAATCTGAGCCATCGTTAATGTTATTAGCAATTTGTGGGCTTGTTCTACTATGACAGGTCAAAATGTCTTGTGTGGAAAAAGCCTTTTCAATACAATAAACTAACTGTATGTACTGTATATATAACTTCTTAGTGTCATATTTGTCTGTATGGTCGGTATACAGACAAATCAACATATCTAAACTGCAAATTGTTTTTCCAAAGATTTAATAGTTTTTTTAAATATTATTTTTTCTGGGATTTTGACAAAGCTGTTGAAGCACCATCCAAAAGTTTTTATTTATTTATTTTTGATCTTTTTCCAGCTTCTTTATTTCCTTTGTGCAATGCATCATGGGGAAAAGTGTCCAAAAGCATTAAACTTAAAAATCTAAATGGATACTAAAAAGTTTTTTTTAGCATGCATACTTTTTTGAGTATACTTTTTTTTTCCACCACTGTGAAACCAAATACTGCAAACTTGTTCTGAATTAGTATGTACAATGAAATTAGAACACATCTTTTTGGTGAACTGACTGGATGAGTGACGTTGCACCTTTATCACTCCTATCAGTTTGTTAAGTGAGTTGATGACCTCATGTTATCCCAGCATAGCTCCAACCAACTTCAGCCTGAGCAGAGGTCTAATCAGCCAGAATTGGAAACCATTTGTGGGTGTGAAGAGCGTCTAATAACTGCAGCTTTTGTCTTGATGAAAGTGAAACTGTCTAACACGTCTTTTGTGTACTCAAGTTTTCCACTTCAGTTTAATTTGCTCTGCTTTGTTGGGTTTTTTCAAAGTATAGCACAATACCTGCATCCAATTGTAAAAATGTTTTTACAAAAAAATTCAACAATCTTTTATTATCAAATTTTCATTTATAAACACTTTCATTCACAAATATAAGTTTCTCTAAATTTTGCTAAATTAGTAGCCTTTAGGAATTACATGTGTAACTTAATTTTAAGGTTGAAGTTCCTAAAAATCAAAATGCAGTAGATTTATGATATATTAAATGTATACTGTACAATAATATAACAAACTGAATTCCTGATACATTATGAACTGTCTTTTGTTGTTTGTTTTGTCTCAGAATTTGCTACTCAGGTATTAAACATTATTGCATCAGTTGTACTGAAATGCTTATTCAAGAAATTATTAAGAAATTATAGACAAAAACAGAAATTCTACCAAAGAAAAGGTTTTTACAATTTTACAGTTCCTGATTCTGATTCATTAGCGTAAGAGAACTGAAGAAGGGTAAAATAATATGTTCAAATTATGGCTAAAAAGGACAAGGAACAGGAACAGGATATTCATCAAAAAACAATCAAATACTGACCTTGTAATGCACACACTTTTAAACACACACACACCCTACACAGTGTTACATATAAAATTATACACATGTAATTACATGGGCGGCACCACTTTCAGTAGGTCTAAAATGACCTTTCCACACCCAAAAGGTTATTAATTATAACACTTTAAATATCAGTTAAATGTTGTGTACCCATTGTTTTGTGTTGACTTTTCACTATTATGGGCTCTGAGTTGGCCTAGACTGTTGGCATGCTAATAAGCTGAAGATACAGTGATCATTAAAGCTGAAGGAAAAAAACATTAATAAGGAATAATAATAATATTTTTGCTATGTTTTATCTATTGGGAAAGCTGATCGGCAAAGACTCGAGTCAGGACAGAAGCCAGACATCATGTCCTGCCTATTAGCTCCACACTGCCAGGCTCATCTATCTTTATTGGTCATCCATTAGCCTGCATTAAAGGGAGACACGGGATAATAGCAGTAATGATGCTGATGATGGAATTAGACTGCGGGTACACACGTCATCATTGCAGTGTTGCTCCTGGAATCATAAAGAGTTCCCGCTGACAAACGGAGGGATGGACGGAGAGATAATACAAATGCTCCTTTATGTTTCTGATCAATGTGTGACAGACAAACAGAGAAAGAAGAAGACAAGAAGAGGTCTTGCAATTTGGGTGAAAAATGTCTACAGTGCTTGGAGGTGTGTGCATTACCTTTACAGCACGCAGACAGCCAATCTAAAGGCAGCACCTGTGCCAATCTGCAGGATGGACAGATGCTGGTACAGGTGTGTGCGTGATGATGGTTGGCATGGGCGAGCGCCAACCTGAGCAGCAGCGTACAGACAACAGACCAAGCAAAGTGACGATGCCAGACATTAGACAGGCGGGACAGGGGGGCAATCATTAACGCAACTTTCTGGAGAGATGCTCTAAGATCAGGAAAGCACCGAGCAAAATGAAGATATGGGTGTCTGGTTCCGAGATGACGGATTCAGAGAAGCGTAAACATCTTTTATAGGCAGCATGCTACTATGATCAATCACAACTGTTTACAGTCCGGGGTAATACCGTTTTCCTATTTTGGTTGGAGGCATCTCACCAGTCTTTCTGTTATTATGCCTCTTAATTAGATCCGCATGAATTACTAATCAACCATGAAGAAGGCATTCACCAATTTAAAAAGTGATAGCCCATGAAATGAACAGCACAGACTCATACAAGCACATCAGTTACTAATGCTGCAGGGCCTGAAAACAGACCTTTGACTGAAAGAGAGCGACGGAAGAAAGAAAGAAAGACAGACATGGAGCATGCACACACACACACACACACACACAGAGGCAAACCTTATTGTGAATAAATTCTTCATTAAGTATTTAGAATGGTATCAGCGTTGGCCCTGCCATCATGCTGCGTATACTCAGTGATCCACCCAGGAGACATTGATCTTCTTCATAAGGAACATAATGACCACCAGAGAAATACTGATCATATTTCAGCTCCAGTCAATTCAGTTCATTAGGGCCGCTCTACCTCCTGCTGTGGCTCTGTATTGATCTTGCCAGTGTCACCAGACTGTTATTCTCTGCTAACTAGATAGGGAACTCAAAAAAACTGTAATTTATAAAGCGGCAACAGCAAGTCGAACAATAGACTATAGGGAAACAAGCAAAAATACAAAAAAGTAAAGATTGCCCCATCCATGTAAGAGCAGCGTGGACTGCCTGTGTCTCTATGCCCTTTGTGCCTCGGCACCAAATGTCAGACATGACAGAGGAAATCCTAAAAGTATCAAGGCTGTCCCTGGGTTTCAGAGAGAATTTTTCTTTTGCCTCTAATACCTTTTCCAGCGTCTCCTCTCCTCTAATCTCCACTTATCTGGCAGCCAGGTGAGCCGCAGCACATGGCTGGTGGGCAGGCTTTGGTCTTTGGGAATACAGCTCATCTTAATGGTATTTCTCCCCCCTTTCCTTCTCTTCCCTTTGCTTCTCTTCCCCCTTCCTCCAGGGCGGCTGTCAGACGGAGACGGAAGCGGCCAGAGAACTTCTCACTGCTGCTGTAGCTGACAGCATGGAGCCAGTGGGATTGGACGAGCGACCACGGGCAGCCCGTCATGCAGAGGGGCAGCCGGGCTCACAGGTGCATAGAATCTGACAGATAATAGCAGATAAAATGCAGGCCGACCAGCGCTCGCTCCTCAGCAGGGTATGAGGGATGCGTGGTGGTGGGGTTAGGAGGGTCAGATGGGGTGACAGGGGCATGTTGAGGGACAAAGTGCTTTGACAACTAGGGGCCTTCCATTAACCACTGACCACCCAGACAGACAGACAGACACACACACACACACACACACACACACACACACACTAGTCAAGGACAGGCAAGGTCACAGATCTCAAATCCCTCCCCAGAATCATTCCTGCAGCTTACTGTACACTTGGAGGAGGTTAAGATTGATTCAGAGCTTAATACAGAGTGTTGGTGCAGTTGCTGGTGTACTTGCTGCTCTTTTATTACTCTTGTTATAATATCTACTGAAAGAGCTGTGAGTCTCCAAAGTACAATAACATGTTTTTATTCCCTCTCCATTTATTTCCCTTCTATCCTCAATCTATTTCATGTTTTTATTCATTTCAAAATCTGCTTTTCTTCTTAGCGAGCAACTCCAGCGTACAGAACGCAAACACATTTTCATCTGTTTAAGCTAAAATAACGCTGACCCAAACCTATTTAAATCTGTGATAAAATACAGTATTTGATTGCAATCACTTCAACTTAATTTCACATCTGCCTGCCGCTAACCTGGCAAAAGTAAAATGTCTCTCGAGCATCGCCTTGCTTCACTCAGCATGGAAAATACAGAAAGAAAAGTAAAGAGACGCAATATCTCACAACCCATTTTCTTCAGCCAGGACACGCAAACAGTGACAGTGAAAAAGTATGTCACATGTCATGCTTCTCCTCTGCCATCCAGATGCAGGATGCCAACTGATGTGACGGTGGGAAACACTGCCTATCTCTCCCACTGCTGAGACACATTTAGTTCTGTGGAGGTGAAAACAGTCAGGACGAATCTGGCAATCAGTTGTAACAGGGCCAGAGACACACAGCCTGACAGTCCATCTCTGTTCTCACTGAGCCACAGCCACTGAGAGGCAGGTACGGCTGGTTTTAAAGGTGCAGTGGGTACAATTTTTACTGTTACATAACCAAATGATCTTCAAGTAAATCTCCAAGTGCTTCTTCCTGTCATCTTTCTCCTTGTTTCTGGAACAACTCCACCTGTTCAGTGAAGATATTCCTATGAATTTGCAGCTGACAGCACATATTTCTTTCTCAACTCAAACAGGCAAAAAAAAGAAAACGAACCAGTATTATTTTTAGGATGTGCACAGTGATATATGATCAATGTTGAATGTCTGCTTTAAATGACTCGTTGACTGCGACTGGCTTGTGAAAATCTTTCTCTATCATTCCTTATTCTCCATTAGAGGTCAGTGCAAAGTCACACACAGGAGAGCAGGGGGGCATAATGAGTAAGAGAATTTCCTGCATTTACAGAACTTGGGTTCAAGCATCTGCTGTGTTGAAGTTTCCTGGAGAAAGACAGCGGCTGCTGCTCAGTAGCTGAACCTGACGGCTGACCCGCCTGTGAAAGCGGGGCAATTAAATGTAGAATTTCCCTACGGGGATCAATAATTTATAAATTTTTTTATTTATACATACAGCACTCTACATACATACCCATTGGGCACACATGCTGCACACGTAGTTCTGACAGAGAGACTGAGAACAGGCAGATAATGACCTTGACCATGGCAGCCAGTATCCCCTGGCAATGTGCACCTGCACTGTAGTTTGCACGGCTTGTGATATTGAATACTCTCATATGAACAATTTAGCAGAGTGACAGGTTATCATATTAACAATTTATCTTTGCAGCAATGCCTCTCCATTAGTAACAGGGTCCATATTGTAAGCATATCACCCAGATGCCCAGATATTTAGCATCCTATATGCTCTAAAGCATTCAATAGTTTGTGAATAACAGTGATAGTGGTTGTTTAAAGACAGACAACATCCTGGCTCCACACACACACACACACACACGCACACACACACACACACATACACACACACACACACAGTCCGAAGTCAAAAAAACTCAATCCACCAGCCATAACACAGAGACAGAGTGGCATCAACCTCTATTATCTAGTCCCTATGCTGCTAACACAAAAGGCTCCCTGGAACAAAAATCCAATCAGTCCTCTCTAGGAGGATTTGCTCCACAGCAGTGCTCAGCAACACTGGTGGCTCTGCTGGTGACAAAGAAATAATCTCTGAGCCCACAGCCTGTTCACAGCCTGTTTACTGTCTTCGTCACATCGCCCTTTTAGAAAAAGGACAGACAGAGTCTATGCTTCTCTGTTGTCATTTACTGTCCTCTGAGTTTAGCATTCTCCCTCTCTCTCCTTTTCTGCATGCAAAAACATGAAACACATGGTTGACTGTGTGTACACTGCGTGAAATTACCATATTTGCGACACAGGGAATATTTACTCTAAGCATTAGTAATATAGGCTTGACAAAAAAAGAACCTTCAGGCGTATAGACTAGAGACAGGTTTTTAAATAATTGTTTGATGACAAATATTTTCAAAATATTTTCAATATTGTGCTGCCCCTTACTCCCCTCCCTCCTCCCTTCCTCCTGCCTCCTATCTCTCACAGTCCTCCATTCTTTGTCTGGTAAATTATCACACTCGTTCTCCATTCATTAGCATGCTGCTGCTTATTTAGCTACGCTGCTGAGAAGCCTTCAACAAAATCAACTGGAAAATACTCAATATGAGGCGGCCAGCGTGCCCCTCTCCCTTCCTCCCTCCCATCCTTCATCTCCTTCTTTGTTTGTTTTATGTGGGTTTTTTTTTTTTTACCACATCAAAATGGAAGCATAGCCCCCCATAATGAAGAGGAGGGAGATAAAATATGCAAATTCACAGAGAAAGGATATAATTAGGGCAATAATAGGAAGTGTTGTTTTCACAGCTGCTCATTTACACAAAAGCCTGATAGTCTTTTTTTTATCAATAATGTTCTTCTCTCTTTTTTTCCCCTCTATCTTCCTCTCCCCCTGCCTTCCCCACGATGCAAAGTCTTGTGCTCCACTAAAAACAAATCTCTGCAGCCTTCCAGCCTGAAAGCTAGTCAACCATGGAGTCACTGAGCCAACCAGAGATTTCTGTCAGCTCAGGTATGTACAGCAGGCCTGGATGGCAAGCAGGAGGTTGCATACAGAATGACTTGGGTTGTTTTCAGACCTGTCTTTCCACCTTCTGCCGGTCAACCCAGGCTGGATAGAAACACTGTCTCCTGGCCTGCAGTCTGAAAAAAGGGGACTTTCGCAATGTGGAAGCCACAAGTATGAGGGACTGTCCCAGTGCGAATCAGCTCAGTCTTCTCTTTTACCACCCTACTGCCACAGAGAAAAGTGTTAGGAAGAATGTACAAATATGCCTTTTTGACTCACTAACTTTCTGTTTTTGTTGTTCATATACATGCTGCTGCCACTGGACATTTTATTTTTCACAATTAAAGGACAAGTCTGCTGCAGAGTAACCAATTGGAGAAGAGTTTAAACACTTTTTTGAATTTTAAAAAAGAGTGGCAAGGTCATAATTAGCACTTCAGAGAAATACAGTGAGCACAGCCAAAAGGTGCTGAATGCTGGTGCATGCAGGACTGCAACCACAGTGTTGGCTAGGTCTTTGTTTTTTGTTTTGAGGAGAAAATGAGAGCTAAATGAATGAATTTAGGTTTCTTATGTTTCAGCCTAACTCAAAGGAGGACTGGTCAAGCAGATAAAGATCAGCTGATGAAAGTCTATACAACTGAACAAAAAAGAAACTGGCACACAGATATGAAAGGGGTAACTTTCACTTAAATGCAAGAGTACACAAAGAAAGAATCAATTGTCAGATCAAATCAAAGTCAGATAGTAGCAGTGCCACCACAAAGAGCAATAAATAATTTTCCTGTGCATCAAGCAAGCATTTTATAGGTTTTACAGGGAGGGAGGGAGGCTCTTCCTACACCAAAACTATGACACAACTCCGTGATGCAATTTGCCAGAGGACCAAGAAAAATACATCATATTCAAAACAATAACACCACAACAACAAAGACATAAAATATATCACTATATTGTTTGGATGGCTGCCCAGAGACTTTCATCTGAAGAAATGGAAGCTATTAAATGGCTGGGCCAGGCTGGTGCATTGTGTAAATTAGAGAAAACTCTTTTGACCCCACATTCACACTGCAGACAATTTAGTTGGAAGTAATCCTTGACTTACTATGTCGCTTTCTGACACGTGTTATACAAATGGCAAGGCGCTGTAAATGTTGGTAACTCCTAAGAGAGCCAGCAGGGCTCATGGGAGTCTAAAGATTTGGTCTTCAAGATAGCAGCATCTCATATGGACTAGTGAGTATTCAGAAAACTCATTCAGAATTCAGAAAAAATCTTCGCTGAAACTTAATTCTTCCTGCACATAAACCAAAATGAGAACTAAAAAATTAAGCTAAAATTTGACAATTCTGTTTTTGTTTGATTTTAATTGAACAAATAGAGTTTTGCTTCAAGTTTATTCCTCCCACAGAGTTTACTTTTGTTTATTATCTCAGTTCATGGGTGCTAGTGTTCATTTTTTAAGTGATTTTGACATCTCAGTTATGTCTCATATTGTAGCTGGTGAACATATTTGCTGTGTGGTGAAGGATAAATGTGTCACTCTTTCTTCAAATTGAGTACATTTATTTAATTACTGACATACTATAATTTGTTTTATCTGTTATGTGTAAGTAAATCTATCTGGTAAAGTAAACAAACTTATGCTGGTACCAGGTGATTATTTTCCTTGATGCTACTTGGAATATTCAGAAAAAAATTCTGATATTTGATAAGATGTACCACATGTCATCCTTATTTCAAATGTATGGGTCATGTTTAATATATGTATCCTCAATTTGCTGACTATGTAATTTGGAAAAGAATTGTGATTTGGGAGGCTATATAAGACTTTACAATTTAGCTGTGCATTCAATGTTCTTAAAGCATCTTCTGAATACACTATGTCCGTCTAAGCAGATGTGACCCTTTTTTGAAAAATATAAATTCATTTGTCGATCATATGCTGCTTTTTCTCCTGCTTTTGATGTCTGATTTTGTCTATAAAATATGCCCTGACCAGGTTGTTTCCATGGGAACAATACGGCTAAATAATTATGGTTCTGATCATGTAGCGACCATCAGCTCCATACTTAATTTTGTTCATGCTCTGCGTACACTCATACCTTTCCACATGCTAAATTTACATACTTCAATTACCACACTATTGCTATGCAGCATGAAAGATTCAGACACAGCTTTTGAATATGAGGAGCTGGCTGTGCAAAATGTGACCTCTGACCTCAGAGATATGTACAGTGGTTTTGTCTGGAGGGGGCAAAGCAGGAAACACAAAGAATATCTGTAGAAAGAGAGCCTCTAATGAAGAACATTTCTATTCTGTTCTGACAGAAACAGCAGGGAAATGGAGATACAAAGAGAGAAGTGATAGAGTAAAAAAGAAGAAAGTGAGAGGAGAGATCTGAGAACTGCCTATTATCTCCACGGTGCTTCATTGCTTTAGACACACACACACACACACACACACACACACACACACACACACACACACACACACACACACACACACACAAGCTGCATGCATCTGTGCACAAACCTAAAAGTGTATACACACAAGTACACACTCTCACATACAACCATCCTCTCAAATCTGCCCAGATCTCATGAATATGATTGACCTTTTTTCCACTGTAATGCTGAGAGCGCATTAAGGGGAAAGGAGAAACTAAACAGAGGCAAGCAGAGTTAATTTAGAACAACACATTATTGGGTGCTGACTGCAGATATGGAAAAGGACAATCTAATCGATAAGCCAAAAGAATGACAATGGCCTCTCAAATCAATGCCTGCACCCCATTTTCTCACTGTGAAAAGACAAAGCCTTCAATGCAGGTGTTTTTGTTGTTCTGTTTTGTGCCGTTTGCACCTGTGTGTGTGCAGTAAATGTGCCTGATTGTGTGAATGTATGTGTGTGTGTGTGTTCGTGTGTGTACCTGGCTGTTGCTGTGGTGGAACAGTTGCCAGGACTAATCATTATTTAGTTGTGGCGGGGCTGGAAAGGTCAGCAGTCTGAAATGTCAGGCTGTGTTCAACAGGAGCCAGATGCAGCCGTGCGCTGCTCAAGTGTCCAATTAAAGAGGGCCGAGTGAGGTTTGAGTGGGTCTGTGTGTGGGAGTGACTGTGCATGTGTGTGTGAAATAAGAAAGAGAGAGTAAAGAGCTACTGTGTGTGTTTTTATTAGTTTTTCCTCCATATCAATATCAAAGCTATATGTTACATGTATGTATATGTAAACTCAATTACATGTGTAAGTGTGAATCATTCTTCATAGTAGCTAATGAACAGCATTAGAAACAGAGGCCAACAGAGCAACAGGGGCAGAATCCTCATCAAATCTCTCTTTCTCTCTCTCTCTCTCTCTCTTTACACACACACGCACACACACACACGCACACACACACACAGCATGTTATGAAGCCACTTGAGCCCATTAGTTTGTTCACACCCTGTGATTCCCCCTGCTGTCCAAGCTATGAAGACGCAATGAAGAGAGGTGACAGGATGGATAAAGAGGGAAAGATACAGCACTAAAAGGGCAGAAGCAAGAGGATACAATCAGATCACTAGTAAATAACAGTAGATAACAAGTGTTGCTAAGTCAAACAAGCAGAGGAAGAAGTGCCAACAGCAGAGTGACAGGCAGGTGGGAGGATGACGAGGATGACAAGGAGAAAGGGAGAGAGGGAGCGGAAACTCCTTTAATCTGCGGGGAGAAGGAGAGGGTGTCCTGTGAGTGTTTCCCTATCAGCCTCATTCATCTGAAAGCCTCACCTGCTTTTCATACAGCCATCATACTAACCTTCACTGTGTTCAGTGTGTGTGTGTGCATATCCGCTCACCTACTGTGAATAGTAATAAGCAGCAGGGCAGGATAAAATATGTCTACCAAGTTAAGAATATAATAGACTTCCCTTCAAGGCCACAGGTAACAACAGTCTGAATAATGACCTGCAATAATTTACACAGCACACTGAGCTCTACAGTGGTCAGAGGAAGAAACCTTTCAGTGAGAAATAATTGAAAGCTATTTCAGTAAAGGAAGGTAGTTCTGCTGTGTCCACTACTGTAAGCTCATCCAAAGAGGGAGATGCAAAGTCATAAGAAGACTTACAGTAAATATTAAGCGGTTTAAAGATGGGAAGGGACTGTGGCCGTATAATATTAACAGCACATCTCATTACCACCAGTGAAACTTCGTTGCAATAGAAAAGACTTTCCTCTGTAATTATCAGCTTATGTACCATGGAGTGCTACTGTCTGATGCTGCATACTGGCTAACCAACAAAAAAAGAGAGGACAAAATTAAAATACCCTTGCTGAGTACAGTGGCTTTGCAAATCATTCAGATCTCTTTATTTTTTTCTCAGTTTGTTGCATAAAATTTCATTTAAATTTGAGTGATAGATTTAGACATTATACCTATAATGAGGCTCTACACAGACGTCTGAGAGGCCGATGCTTAAATAGAACAAAATTACTTCCTGTGATTGTCCGCTTTGTGCAACAGAAGAAAAGAAGAGCAAAATCCTCAAAACACTCTCTAAAAGCTCAAAAATATTCAAAAATCATTTAAACTACATGTTATAGATATAAACTGGAGCATGAGTTGCCTCTTTGTCACTTCAGATTTATTCAGAAACAGATTTCAGTAGCTAGTTTGTAAGAAATGTACCAATGTTTCCAGAACAGTAACAATGTTTTTCTAGCTTGAGTATCTGGAGAAAAGAGCAACAACAGCTCAGAGAGTGGTGCGTTCTCTATGAAGCGTTGATGTAGATTTGTGAGCAAAGGAGAAACCTTTAAGTAGTCCATTATGACTACATTATGATAAAATGCGTGACGCTATTAGCCCTACTTAACTACAATAAGGTTAGAATTGTTGGCTGGCCTTGCTAGATTATATGTAGCTCCAAGAAAGAGTATGAAAATGTCTTAAGCAATGAAAGCAATAAAAAACGGATGGCATCACATATATTTTACTGTGTTGTGAATAGCTGAGGTGAATCATCTTTAATTATGATGAGATTTTTTTCTACTTTTGCATCATGGTGTGTATATCTAGAATACGGTATGTTTCAAAAATTTAAATATCACATTCATGTTGTTTTTGGAAACAGGACACATTCATACAGCACTAATTTACTGGACAATGTATACAGTACATTCTTATGAGACATACAGCAAATATATATCTATTGTGATCTATTATTTGACAAACTGATTGATTTGATATATATTAATGATATCACACCTCTACATTAACAGCAGAGGAACAGGTCTAGTAAGCAAACACTCCTTATGAGGTCAGGTTAGTTGCAATCAGTTATTTCATAAAATATACAAAAAAGTATGTGATTATTATCTTCTCTTTCTGTAATCATCTTCTTTGTTTTTCATAAAGTGTAGCGAGACAGTATTCACTAAAATGATCTTTCTTACTCTTTTCCCCTCTTACCTGGCCACAGAAGGTGTTGCTATACTTTGTAATCTTGCTCACACTCTTACTCTTTTCTTCCCACCCGGATCTTTCTCTCTCTCTGGTTGCCCTCTGTCAAATTGTGAAGGCCAGGGGCGAGTCTTGCCTCTGCCCAGGGCCTGAGGAACAGCTGCAACGTAAACCTGCTAAATTAACCCACTCTGCAAGTCCCTCACATATGCATTATTCTAATCAAAGCATATTAGATCATCCAGATACTTTAGACATATGGGTCTCTGTATCCTCCTTGCCGTCCCCATCTGTTTCTCCTCCCCCGTTTTTCGAATATCTCCTCGCTTTCCATCTCAGCAGATCCCTCGTTTACACAGCTGCCTCTATAAGAGACTGGCATAGATTCCTAACAGTTCTTTGTGACATGTTTCCACATCCAGTCAAACTTAGAGCACCATATGTGTTCCTGACTGCTACATGCTATGAGTTTGAGGTGCATATTGGATTGAATTCAAAATACTTTGCACAAATGAGATTGAAAAAAAAAACAAAAAAAACCTCACAACCAGTACACAAACAAAATATGGTTATAAACATTCATTCAATCTGTTCAAGGTTTTCTTTTCGTTCTTTGTTGAAATGTTCGTATGTGCAACTGAAATATTAATATCCCTTCACACACACTATCACAAGTTTTGCACTGCTGACCAAAAAGTGCAAAAAACTGCTGCTGTGTTTAGATAAACAAGTTAATAGGAGAAGTGTTTTTGATACTGTATGTATGTTATTGAGTTAATTATGTCATGGTTTTTCAGTAGTGCACAAGTGTTTCAACAGTGTTTAATGCCAGAGGGATTCAATTTTGTATATGACAACATCTCAGTAGTCCATATAAAAAATTCTGTTATGTTCTGATATTGTTTGCAACTGGTTTTCAATAAATGATCAATGTCAATATATGTATGAGGAGTGGTATATATATATTTACATGGTTCAGAAACATACATAAGAATAGAGCATGTTCAATAGTACATGTCAGACATTTATAAAAGTGTATTGATTTATGTTTCTGGAGTGTTTGCCTGTATGAGCAGAGAGAATTTTCAGTTCAGTTCAATTATAAAAGCATTTCAGACGTGTTGTTACCAATATGCGTGGGTTTCATGGCATTTGAGTGTGTAAGTGTCTTGTACTTGTCATGCAAAGGAAAATGTGTTTACATGTATGTTAAAATCTACAGTCTACAGTTGTTTAAAGTTTGGGTATCCCTTGACAAATAACATATTTTGGTGATTTTTTAATTGAAAAGATGTAAACACAGTCTCTATAGGATGTGGGAAAAAAACACAATATTTTCAGCAAACATTAATGCATACTTACTTCTTATGTCATAAATTGAACAAAAATAAACATCAGTGTGGCATGTGCAAAAGTTTGGGCACCTTACTATACATAGTAACACCCCCTCTGGCAGATATCACAGCTTGCAAACATTTCTTGTAGCCGGCTAAAAGTCTCTCAATTCTTGTATTTGGGATTTTCTCCCATTCTTCCTTGCAAAAGGCTTCTAGTTTTGCAATATTCTTGGGCTGTCTTGCATGCACAGCTCTTTTAGGATCAACCAACAGATTTTCAATTATGTGTAAGTGGGGAGTGTGAAGGCCATTCAAAAACCTTCAGCTTGCATCCATGGTGGATTTCGAGGTATGTTTAGGATCATTATCCTAAACAACTTGAGCTTTTCTACAGATGGTGTGATGTTTGCTTCTAGTGGAATCTATTCTTCCCTCTACCCGTGCAATGTTTCCTGTGCCAAGCATGATAGATCTACCCCCACGTTTAACAGCTGGCAAGGTGTTCTTTTCATGAAATGCTGCTCCTTTTTTTCTCCAGACATGCCTTTGCTGATTGTGGCCAAAGAGTTCTATTATAACTTCATCAGTCCACAGCACTTGTTTCCAAAACGCATCAGGCTTCTGTAGATGTTCCATCGCATACTTCTGATGTTGGATTTTATGATAAGGATGCAGGTAAGGTTTTCTTCTACTGACTCTTACATGACGGTCCTGTTTGTGGGAGCATCGCTGCACAGTGGAACGGTGCACCATCACTCCTGAGTCTGCTAAATCTTCCTGCAGGTTTTTGTGCAGTCAAATGGGGGTTTTGATTTGTCTTTCTGACCAGCATATGTAACGAGGGTCAACTATCTATACACAATTTATAACACCCCCATTAAATCAATCTCTTTATATCGCTGACAGTGGTGACAGCCAACAGTCTCTGCCTTGTGTTTTGTTGATGGTGGTGCACTAACGGCTGACAGCTAGTTGACTCCAACGAAGAGACACAGACAGCTCCGATGTCGATTCCGTGATGATTTGTTTATTGTTTACAAGCACTTCGGGATTGGGGGGGACAAGCCTTGTCTCAGTAAAACTATTCAGCATAAAAGGAAATCATAATCAAAGGAAACATACAATACTAATGAATGATTTCTGTAGCCAAGCTCAATAAGCATTAACTGACAAGTTATAGGACCAAAGGTCTAACCTTGACCAGGATCAAAGACTTTTATTACAAATCACACAAAGATGCTACTGATACAGATGTATCAGCACACATAGATATTCACTCTGAATGTATGAATCTGTAATATAGTTACAGTCTCTCTCAGATAGGCTATACATTAATATTTACAAGTTTTCACTTAAAAGTCACACACTCACCTGGGGAATACAAGCCCGGTCTGACTTGTTCCCCTGGTGATGGGCTTCATAGCTGCATCATTACCTTGCATACTAGTATTAAATATGAAATATAAAATAACAGCATAAAAATGTGAAAATTACACAAATATGTACACCTTACAACTATCAAATAAATGTAAAATTACTGACAAAATTAAATTCTGTATTACAAGATTTTGCTATTAGAATAGTAACCATGTAAAGCTCAAGTTATGTATTTAATGCAACATGCAAGAGGTATGTTACACATATGAGCAGTTCTCTCCGAGAGTTTTCTTGCTCTTCCAGATCTAATCTTGACCTCCACAGTTCCTCTAAACTGCCATCCCCTAATTACATTTCGCACTGTGGAAACTGCAAGCTGACAAAACTTTGCTATCTTCTTGTAGCTTTCCCCTGCTTTTTCCTGGACATCAAAAACTTTCATTCTTACACAGTCTTACACAGCTATTTAGGGGAAGCCATGGTTGCTGAGTGTTTGCACAAGGTTTGAAGAGTCAGAGTATTTGTAAAGCTTTGAAACTGGCACCAGTTGACATTTGTTGACATGCCTCAGGCCTAATGAGCTGATCAAGGTCTGAGACCTTATAAAAAAGCCTGAAACTTCAGAACTCTAACGGTGCCCAAACTTTTGCACATGCCACAATGTTTTTATTTTTGTTCAATTCATGACATAAAAGGTAGCTAAATATTAATGTTTGCTGAAAATATCTAGAGAGACTGTGTTAACATCTTTTCAATTACAAAAATCACCAAAATATGTTATTTGTCAAGGAGTGCACAAACTTTTGCATACAACTGTACATTAGGGCTGTAGTCAAAGAAAATCTTGGTCGACTGAAATCATACATAATCTTCAACTAATCGATTAGTCGCGGGGAGGTTGGATGTAACGAGACAGAGTGCACAGTGAACTCAGCAGCCACACATTTCTCCATTCTCTATTACTCTGTTTTATGTCTTCAGTGTTTCTCCGTTGTTATAATTATCGGAGAAACACTGATTCAGTAAACACTCAGTAAACGTTGAGTACAGTTAGACCCAGCAGTCTCCATTAAGTTGGGCGAGTTCAAAGTTGTGAAAACAACGGGGGTGTTTTGAATACACCCCTGTTTTCACAGGTAATTTGTTAGTCTGTTCCTCCCACTGCAGGAAATAATGGATTAATCCTGGAAGGCTACTGATGAAGCACTTTTCTTCTTATGAAAGGAACACAGAGATTATTCGACCAATGAGAATTTGGTCGGATGAAAGCATAAATCGATTCCAACCTACATAAACACATTCCTTGTGAGTCAAAATTCTCTGAAAGTGACAATGAAAATAAATATGTAAAAACATCAAGAGAAGCGACATTCTCACACATATAATCCATGATAGAAGGAAAAGGTGACGTTCTCTAACTTGATAGCTTAAAGCTAACATGTTGACTAGTTCTTTCACAATCTAAACATAAGTACAGAGTCTCTGTACAAGACCTACCGTTACAACACACACTCACACATATAGAGGGATGGATATATGCTTACATATTGCATATACGCTTGGGGTCACATGCTTGATAGTGATAGTTGTTCATACAACTGATGATAGTTTGTTTACATCTAATACATCATAAAATAACATGCTCAAGTAACTAACCAGCAGCCACCAAATCAGCAATAGTTAAGCTGCAGGGTTTCGTCCAACTGTGCAGGTTTGTGTTTGTGTAGAAAAGTTGCATCCAGAAAACAGCATGTAACCCTTTGAGCATTTAGAAGTGGGTTAGAGAAAAAATACTTGAGTGCCTTAGTGGCATGCTTCTGTCAAATCAATAGCAAGTCAAATTAGAAAACACAGAAAAATATACTGATACTGGGCTGCGTATGGGAGCATCACAGCACAGTTTAATATCAGTGGTGAAGCAGAGAGGTGAATTTGGGGTGACAGTGAAGTCAGAGCATTAAATCTCAGGGACTTACCGGTGTTGGTGATGGTTAACAGGTCTAGACGCCGTTGTTGCTAAAAGAAAAAGAGAAGAAAGACAAATGTAAATGACATTACACAGTCATTAAAATCACTATCTAAAAGCCATGTTTTGGGGGGAATTTTTTGCTTTCTTTATTAGCACGGTGAAAGGAAATGAGCGGAGAAAGAGAAGGGATGATGAGATGAGATGCAACAAAGTTCCCTGGCAAGACTCAAATCAGGGATGTTACGCTTACATGGTCAGCAACTTAAAGCTCAGGGCCGCTGGGACAGCCCATTATCATCCAGTCTTCCAGAGAGTCTACTGATCAATCGCCATGTAGCATACAGTCAGTCATACTAGTAATATAGTAGCCTGATTAAGTTCAGTTCAATTCAAATAATGACTTATGCAATAGAAGATTATTGTGTCATTTTGATTTATGTGTACTGAATGATTTTGTAGTATACTAGACTTTACACTTAACTTAAAATACAATTAACATTCAACTTAGTGGCATTTTTTGTAATCTTGCACTGTGTGAGATATGCAATATGATCATTTTTACAAAATACTTTGATATTCCTCAACTTCTTAACCAAACTGCACTTCTGTTAAGGTACTGTATGCCTTGGTTTATATACAATGTGAAGAATCTAGAAACTTGTGCAACTATATTTTCAAAGTGGTTTTGACTACTACCCAACACTGTATGTGTGTGTGTGTGTAAGTGTGACCTCATAAGCTTTGATAGAGTATGTTTGAAAGAGTGTGCAATTTTACACTTGATGTCTCAGCAGCTGAGAAGGAGTCTAGAGGAGGCGCTAGCTGGCTCACCCCTCTCTTTAACCTGCTGCCTTTCTACACTCACACACGCACACATACACACACACTTGACTGTCGAGCACTGCAGTAATCAACACCTCAGTCCTCTTCATCTACCAGTCCCGCAGGAAAGAAGATCTTCACATCGTAGTAAAGGATGAAGGGTCTGCGTGTATGTGTGAGTCACAGTATGGCTAGGTCACTGTCAAAGCCAGCTTTTAGGACCAGACTTCATTAATATGCAGGCGCCACACTAACCAGTTGCTAAAAGGGATAAGCAAAGAGACTCTCAGCATACTTGGAGTCCCTCTCTCCCTACATACAGTACTGCCTGAAGTGGAACTCACTGATAGGCCACTAAATACTTATTTTAGTATTTAGCAGATGCTCTTACTCAGAGAGACTTATTACAAATAATATGAGTGGAAAGCAGTCCACGGAGTGCCATGATGGAATAACTTCGAAAATAAGTTCACCAACACTAATGCAATAAGAGTCAAAGAGCTCTATCATATAATAATATCATTTCTGTCATCCAGAAATCATCATGTAAGTGCTCAGGATCAAGATAAAGGTAAGAAGGAGAATGTACAATGATTTAGTAATTCTGACTTTAAATGTATGTATTTTTTATTTGTTTAAATATATTTGTAAATGTAAGCACTAGAAAGAACATACAGTAATGACACAAGTATTGTTCGTAAAAGTAAGAAATAACAAAATGGACAAAATGGAGTTTTAGAGCAAATATCTGCAAGTTGATGAGAAAGATGTGTGAGTGGTGATACTACTCAATGAATAAAGGGTGGTATAAGGTTGTTTTTTTTTTGGAGAGTGGGTGAATGATGCTTGAGCTGAGGTAAGGTCATCTGAGCATAGTGGAGCCAGAAAAGAAACATTAGATGTTCTAACATGCAAGAATTTGGGAGGCTGCAGCGAGGATGTTTGATAAGTAGGTTGAATTTCTTATTTGCCTTAAGTAAAATATGTATTTTGTATAGACTGTAAGTTAGCTTTAAAGATATGGTGCATGTGTGGTGGAAGAGGTATGGGTGCTGGGTGGGTGACCATGTAAGCAGTAGAGGTCACTGTGACAACATGAGACGCAGACCAACAAGAGAGCAAGCTCAGATCATACACTCCACCACACGTACTCACACACAGATTTACACGCACATACACACCATTCCCACCTACTCTCACACACACACACACACACACACACACACACACACACACACACACACACAAACACACACACACACACACACACACACACACACACATACACATATCAGATCATGGTCACTTTTGGGGACATTACATTGACTTACATTCATTTTCTGGTGACTTACCCTAAACCTAATCACTGACTCAAAAATCATCTTTTTTCCAATTGGGGACACAGCTTTTGTCCCCAATTAACTGGTCCTAAATCTGAAATTTGTCCCCAAAAGTAGCCTATGGCAGGCCACACACACACACACACACACACACACACACACACACACACACACACACACACACACACACACACACACACACACACACACTGCCATTCCCACCTGTTGAGACTGCTGACTCTCTACAGTCAGTCAGATATGGAGCTGCAGCAGGAATCAATAACAACAGAGAAACATTTACACCTGTAGTTCTTCTCACTGCTGCTGTACGGGGGATAAAGTCCTGATTAGAACAACTGGAGTACGATCACACCCTTAACTCCACCAGAATACAATATAAAACACATATCTTTGTGCAAAGTAGAACCACTACATTGAGAGTTCTCTAGCAAATCCCTTTTAGTCTGTACAGAAGCGAGCTAAATAATCACACACAAAACGAGAAACATATTTTTCAACTTGCTTTTACCTGAGAACTTATAATGTCTCTTTTCACGCCTATTGTATTATTAATTATTGATTGTCATTAGTTGTTTTGAAATGTTTATTTTTTTCTGTTGATTTTATTTATTGTCTTTTCCTATGTTTATTTTCCATCTCTTGTGAAGCACATTGTACTACTACTGCTGTACTACTACTATTACCTCTACTGTACTACTACTACTACTACTAATAATAATAATAATAATAATGATAATAATAATACTGATATCAACTTACATTTAAATGCAGTCCTGTCCAGTCAAAACTTTGGACATTTGGATGGAGGTCTGTACTAACAGACTTTAAATATTAGGAGATTAAATAATCACTTAAATTGTGTGGCACCCTCTACTGGCTCTGTAGTTCTCTGCAACTGCAACTATGGTAAACTGAAAAGCTTCATTTGAATCTTATTTCTCATTTGAGATAATGGTACGTCTATGAATGACTATAGATGCATGAAATCAGACACACACACTTATGTGCACACAACATAAGGACTATGCATCTTCTAAAACTGACATCAAAATCATTTTTCCTTTTTACACACACACACACACACACACACACAATGTAACCAGCAGACGAAAAGTGTGAGCGCCCGTTCAGCCCGCCAGTACTTATACACAGATAATGAATCTGTGGTGGAGCATTACAACACACTACCACTGCTCTCTCTTCCTGCTGCTTTTGTTGGTCCTTAACATGGATAAGGTGCTTAGTGTTCCTTAGAAGGGAGAGGGAGAGTCAGACACACACACACACACACACACACACAAAGAGAGAGAGAGAGAGAGGAGGGGGGGTCTGACAAAAGCATTTCAGGGCAGAAAATAGGATTGAATTAATCTTTATCAAACACAGCCAAGAGCTGAGGGATCACACCCCGGTTGAAGCCAGCCCAGCTGCAAAGTGGCTTGCCACTGCCCTCTCACTGCCACACAGACAAACACACACTGCAACAGATGAAACCAGTTGAAGTGAGTATTTGTTATTGACTGACTAATTGATTCAGTTTCTTCAATACATGTATACTGAGTGATAGGTTGGTGGGGTTGAACACACAGGGCGATAAAATGACAGTCAAAATCTATTAGTATTTGATTGCCACAAAATTAACTGATATTAATTTGACTGAGCTGATGCTGAAGGCCATATCAGTATAGAACTCCAAGAAGATTAAATCATTATTTACAAAAAACCTGTCTGGCTCAGGTCCACAGATGTTTACCACAGGTGAATCCAGACTGGACCTGCCAGTTAAAGTGTTATTAGGTCAGAAAACAAGGAAGCAGTTGGGAGCCAGAGGTGACGGCCACTCCAGCTGTCGCAGTAGCCCAAGCCAGTGATGGGGGACTCTGGGACTCTGTTGCTAGCAGCACAGTAAACAATACTGATATACCAGCGAACTGGAGTCATGAATTATCCTAAAATAGTGTTATAACAGTGTTATATGAAACATAATTAAGTTCTATTTTTCTAGTCATGTAACCTGACCTGAGAGCCCCTATAAGTGCTTCTATTCTTGGATGTTTTATGAGTGCAGGTCCTGATAAAGTTCGATCTTTACCTCCATAAGTGGAAAGATGCACTTTTGCAAAGACTTCAATGTAAAATTGACATCCTGACTAAAAGACAAACTGCTCTGTTTCTCTATAAATGTCTTTATCAGATTCTCTTGTTATTAGTTTCTACTAGTCTCTCTTGAATATTAGTAGAAACACATTTTTTATTTCATAAATAGTTTCCTAATATAAGTCTGACAACCCCCACCCCCATAAAGAAATCCATAATGTTATAATCAGTATAAATATGGTCATTACCAGAACCAATCAGCAGACCAGATAGCAGACTGTGAACCCATCTTAATCTGGGTGGGAAGGGGAGAAGGAGGAGGGGGGGTTCAAATCGAGTGACAGCAGTGGAAAAACCATTAATGTACTAAATCCCTACTTTATGACTAAATTAAATATTCATGCACAATCTACCCAAAACCCATTTGCTAACATTTCCTCCAAAATTTACTTTTCATATTTGCTGATTGTTATCACAGAGAAAAGAGAGAGTGAGGAAGTAGAAAGAGAAAGGAGGCAGAGGAGCCATCGGGGAAGGGAGAGGAAGCGGGGGGGGGGGGGGGAGTAACTAAAATCCCAGCCATCATTTTGTAGCTCATTTCAAATTAATTTAAAGTCAATATGGCTAAATTACACTGCCACAGCCACCATCCAACTACTTGCACAGTTTTCAGTAAAAAAAAGAAAGAAAAAAAATTAGATGTAGCTGTGGGATGGGAATATTACTAATGGGACTTTCCATTTGCAAGGACAATATATTGTGTGGGAAGCTCTATTTCCAGAAAATGCATATTTATTAAATAATAATACTACATTATTCTACATTAACTGCATGGACCAATATAGTATACATACATTGAATCTGACAGTGATAGTTTATTTATAGAAGTCCTTAAAGTTTAAACCTCCAATAACTGTTTGTTTGTTTTTTTCAAATCACCTTTTAAGATATGCAAACAGACATCGAGCAACATTAGCATTCATTTACACTTGTGTTTACAGTTGTGTAAGTCCAATATCCACTCTTCTCTACAGACGCCTGAGGGAAATATACAGGTCTTGCAGTATGCTGCTAAATGCTGCAAAGTCGCTAACTTTGTGTGTCATTTGGTGTTAGGCAAGTAGTGCACAGTGGGTTTTTAGATCTTTTTTTGCTAAAAACAGCTCCCTCCTGTGTCAGAAAACGACACTGATGAGAGCCATGAGTCTGAAACGAAACAGTGAAGTTGCAGACTGTCAAACCAAAACAATGAACTGAAAGCTGCTAAAATGCTCTATTGAACTACAGGGAACTGCAAAGTTAAGTGATAATTCTATGTGGGTTTGTCATTAGAAATTGTCATGTGATCCATTGTTAATAATAAAATATTGATTATAGCCACACTATAATGCTTCACATCAATATGTTCAGTCATTGGCCTTTGTCTAAATATAATGTTGACGTTACCGCTTGGTAAGTGAATTAATTATCAGTGTGTGCTGCACTCCTGGTTTTACCCTCCGCTCTCTGGATGAGGTCACATGCAGGAAACAGGCATCTGCATCCAGTCCTACTGCTGTCCCCTGTGACCCATAAACACACACATGCATACACAAACATCCCCCTATCATATATCCAGGGTCAGGACAAGGGTCAATGGCTGATGGGGTTTTGAGTGAGAGAATATCTGTCAACAGCTTGACTCTTCTTCCATCTTCCTCTGGTCCTTTCATCTCATCGAGGTTGTCTACCTCATCTGGCAAAACAGCTCAATTACATCATCCAAATACTGAGTCACTACTTTTTCTTCTGCATATGCTCACACACCGAAAAACCCACAACCACAAAGCGCACACACCGGAGGTAAATGGCAAACCTGTATTTGCTTGTCTGTGTCTAACTGCATCTTAGTCATCCTCCCTTGGTAACAAAGGGGAGAGGTGAGGTAAGAATGAGCTAATGGGATGAGCGTTTTAGGTTATGTTTGGGTGTGGCTGTCTGACCCACTGAAAGCAAGTACACCATGATGTCAGAGGAATAAGATGTAGGGCTTCCTAAAACTGAAAAATGTAATAGCTCAAGATCGACAAATTTCCGTATAAATACAATGATGTCTTTAATTAATCTATGCATAAATTTAGCATTACAAAGATGAGAAGTAGAGATATTAATATTTACTGGACATATGCTGACAAAAATGTAGCACGCAAAATTTTGCCAGCAGAATAAACAACCACTAAAAGTAGAAAAAAATCCCTATCAGTTTGTTTGAGTAGGAAAATGGCTACTTGCCAGTAGAAATGTGATCGTGTCTCCACTTGCATGACAGTGTCAGGTAATATCTGTTGTGATGCTGAGAAGAGGAGAGAGAGGTTGGGAGCAGAGGGGATGGAGGGCAGGGCTTTGTTGCGTGACCAGGAGCCCTTGGTTAAAAATACAACAAACCAAATAAAAGATTTATTCCTTCTGAGAGTGGAGAGCAGCTTCTCTTGAGCGGAGGGAGAGGACAGACACGGCCACCTGCACAGGGCACACACAGCAGTCCTCCCTGCTGCTGTCGTTATTGCACTCCCTCTAACAATGGGAGCTACAGTAATCTGACAACGTGCACAACAGGCATGTACAGATAATACATGTAGCTGATGCTAACATATGCAAGCATGCAATCAAACAAACATAATGTATGCATTTGGTCAGGCTGACACACGTACCAACTCATCTCACGCCACGCCACTGCCTTTTCTCATAGCAGTTAAAAACATGATTCAATTCCATCTTGATTTCATTAAATATTCATGAGAACCGATTAAAAGAGCAGCTAAGATGGCTGTGAGGACCCTTTCCCCCATCATTTTGTCATAGCCAGTCTGTCGGGTAACTTGCTTTTTGAACAAGGATCCCATGGGTCTAGGCTGTATGACCATGGCACCCCACTTGTCTTTTTTAATACTCAGACTTCTAGTTTGAAGGCAATAACTGGTGCAGGTGGTTCATAATGGTCTAACCCAGTGCTGTCAATCACATGATAACAAAAAGTCCCCTTAGCAATATACTCTACGGCTAGGGTGGCCTTACTAATGTGGGTGTGTTATCAATATTTGACACTTGTGACCAACTGGAGAACAAATCTCTTCTCCTTATTTAGAGAAGCTCTGAACAAGATGTAGATGCATGTTGGCTAAACAAAATGCAATAAAACAAGTGTGTTTACCATGTGTGATACTTGTGTTTTTCCAACAAGCCTTGGGTTATCCCAGTTCTAAAAGTCCTACTGTATGACTAAACAAAGACTTTAATTTCAGGAGATAAGCAAGAACTAGAGCAGGAGCTGAGGAGGAAGATCAAGCAGATCAAGGTATAATATTAAAGAGCAATGACTACTACAGGAGGAAGACTGAGGTCAGGCTGCAGCAGAATAATTTAGGTAAGGTTTAAAGGAGTATGAAAAGCATCTCTGGATACAAGGCATCCAACAACAGGCAGTCTGAGTTGGATGTAAATTGGGCCAGTGTGCTGAATGCATTCTTCAACAGATGTGATTCATGTTTGATTGCTCAGGTCTCTGCCTCTTCTTGACGACACTGAGCAGTCCCTGACACCACCTTCCACTGCAAATGAGACGGTAAGAAGGCAGCTGGAGAGGGTCAGTGCAAAATAGGCAGCTGGTCTAGGTGGAATGAGCTCCAGAGGACTCCGGGCCTGTGCAAGTCAGCAGGATGTGGTGATCCAGTACAAACAACACAGAGAGGACTGAGGTGGACCACCAACTGCTGACTCAAGGCCAATGAGTATATTAGGCTCCATTTCTTTTTGTTTTCTTTTTTATGAACTGCCCCTCTCTTTATACTGGTTGGAGACCAGTTGACAACAGGTGCTGATCAGCTAACAGCTCTGTGGCTGTCTGTTCAAGTGTCTGAACCATACAACTGCACCTCTTATAGTATTTATGGCTTAAGATGTTCTAATACCAAGTACTCTTACTATTCTTACTCGTTTCCACACACAATCACAAGCACCATGACTTTTAAAGAAGATCAAATAATCTGAACTGCTCTTAGGCACTCTCACTCCATGTTACATGCAGTCATATTGAGGTGACCATTCACTGGACAAATATTACAGTACTGCTCAGCCAGGAACACAGTAATATCTGGTGCGATGTGCCTCTCACCCTAAACTACTCCACTAAAGGAGACAGTCCAATCCCTTTCATGGTGTTTAGTTCCAGGGCCCAGAACAGAAGTAGTCCAGCTATATAAGCTCTTGCTCCTCACCCCCATGAGATGATGTACCACAGTCTTGTTCTATATTCTACTTTATGTTCAATCAAAGAAGGTATCTACCTGTTTCTGCTGCATAATGGACACTGCAACATGGGGTATCTATGGCCTGGCTGGCCTCTGTGGACCATGTGGCCACAGGGTAGCATTCTGTTTGCTAGCAAGCCTGGCTATAGAAGAGGGTCTTGGTCTCCCTCGGCTGAACAGGCTAACCCTCTAGACCTACCTAGGTCACCAGTCCAAACGTGAGAAGCACATTGTTCCCAATTATGTATTTAGCAGTTAGTTTTTAACAGCTACAGAAACATAGGTAACCTAGCATCAGTCATTAGGAAGGTTTGTGGATTTGGCTTAAACTCATTGTCAATGAAATTAACTGCAACAGTGTAGCTGTATATAGTATATACCGTAGAGTTCTAATCTTGCAACCTACTAAGCATGTTGCCGTGTCTCCTGTTCATCATATCTATTAGGCAGTACTCTGCATAACACTAAATATGTGTGTGCGCCTGTGCATGACTTTGCATGAGTGTTTGTATGTGTGTACATGCATGCGCAAATGGGTAACCTAAGAGCCCCTGCTGAGCCGAGAGTTTCCGCTGTGACCTGGCAAAGAATCGATGGCAGCATCTTGACACTGGGGACCAATCAATGACTTGAGGACACTGATAGCATACTTGAAACCTCAACACACAATTGCACTCATACACACACACATAGAAGGACTCTGTCCTATCATCATTTCCCCATTGGGCTGTGATTGACCCCTGCCTGATGGAGTGCAGGTGTAGTGACCTGGTATTTACCAGAGAACGCTGAATCAATGCCCTCCCAGTGGCAGGCACACAGTCAGAGCAACCCCACAGCACTACTGAGCAGAGATCAAGGCCTGGCTGTTTCAACATTACTGGGTCTCATTACTGGGGAAGAACATTGCTCATTTAAAACATATCATACTCAATATATCTTTTTTTTCGACTAGATTACTTTTCGATTATTCTACAAAATGATGGCACATTCTTTAGGATTATTCTTCTACCTAAGAAGTCTAAAAAAGTAATTAATGTGAAATTCTTTGAACATGCCATTGCATTGTCAGAGAGTGTGTAAATGCATACTGGTTTACCATTATATCAGTTCAGCACTAGCTTAGATGACAGTTAGAAAAATAGAAGCCACATCACCGAGTTCAAAAGACAGTGTGTGGTCTCTTCTGCTGTGTGTTAAAACATTTTTATCTTTAGGAAACACTCCAGTGCCAGTAGTATAGTGGAAAATCCACCTTGGTTTTATAGTTTTATATTTTCATCATTTTCTGTAAGGGGTATTCAATCAACTGTGAGAGATGGAAAATGAAACTGAAATTCTACCATATGGGACTTGGGGCTCCTTTCAGAGATGTCAACTTTTAAAGTTTTGCGACTGAAACTTGTGCCCCCCCACAACAGTGAACTTGAATATTGACTTGCCGATCTTCCTGTCTTCAGAACAACCCTACTGGAGTATCAATAGACAAGACGTAAGGTTGAAAAGTTCACCCATCTCTCCTCAGGGCCTAATTGGAGCTGAAGGTCAGGAGACGTGTATGTTCCTATTGGTTTATTGCCTTTATGGATCCAACAAGAGGTGGTGAATGTGTATGTGTGCAAGCTGTGGAACAATTCTCCTCTCGTGTCTTGCTGCCTTTTTCCATTTCAAAACCTGTTATTTTTATTTTTTTATGATATCCCACAAAACAAATTCAAATGTCTGTTATCTTCAAGTAACCAGACAGTGAGAGACATATTAGAAAAGAAATGAAACAAAATGTTGTGTGACTAAAGCATTTCTCCAGCACAACTTTTCCATTTAGCCGAGTTCAATCATGTATTGGAATGGAGTGCTGAATAGTTCTTTAAAGCTGAAGCAGGCTGGACTGCTGTGTTACTGGTAATTAAGCGGGACAATAATTAGCCGCTAGTGGAGGAGAGAAAGGGGGGCGAGGGAGTTTGTGCGAGATGCACTGAAACACATGCAAACAAACAAAAGCAACACACACACATTAAAGATGTGAGAGATGTGTGTGTCTCTTCCCCATGTCAAAACAGCTGACACCCTCTCCAGATGTTGACGTGTGAACCAGATGGATGCACTGTCTGGTGTCTGGTAACTTCTAATCACAGCTTAAAATGATAGTGAACTGGGATAAAACAAGGAGGATGAAGGAGACGGAGTGGGATATGAAATGACAAAATGAAAAAAGATGGAGCAGGGTGATGTTTCAAAGGACACTTATTTGAAGAGGACAAACGAATGGGAGGAAACTGTGCTCACTGGCAGCACAGAGTGTGTCTGTGAAGGAATGAGAAAATGTTGTACTGTACAGTCGGTCTCCCGCCCTCTCTCTCTTTCTGTTAGGAAAGGGTCATCCTGCTGCCACTGCCATGTGACTTGGAACCTAAAAATCAATTTAACATTGGAGCTAAACAAAGCTACATTGACCGTCACAGGTACCTGGCTTATGGCCAGTTCCATTAGCTGTGTGAGTATGTGTGTGTTTGTGAGCTGGGCTGGTCAAGAGGTTGAGCAGCACTATTGAGGAGCACAGCTGGTCTACTCCTGTATAACCTGTCTGTATAGGCATACAGCAAGACAGGGATAGCAGCCAGGATGAGATCTAATACGTGGCATTTCTTTTCTGCTGATTGCTGGGAATCTTCAGGCCTGTGTGTTTCCCAAGGATGCCAAATAACCGAGCTATCAGTTTCATTCAGACAAGAAAAGCAGGCAAGCAGGCAGACAGGGAGAATGAAGACAAGTAAAAAGCACAGGGAGGGGAAGATCCACACAAACAATGAAACCATCAGAAAAATTGAGAATGTAATAAAATAAGTCACTGGAAAAAATTAGAATCCATCACAGCAACTGCTTAACTAAGATTATTAAATTGATTAAGGATGTTTCATAATGTAATAAATACATTAATAATAATAATGTATAAGAGACAAACAATGTAATGTAATAATTAACATTGAAAGCATTACGAAATTTTACTGCACTGTCCGCTCTACAAAATTCATCCATTTTTCCGGTCTATTTTTCACCACTTTGGTTTGGGGTCATGGTGGCAGCAAGCTATAGTAGCCCAGCCATCCTTCTCTGGAGCCCATCATCTAGCTCATCCTGGGGATCCCGCGGCAAGATGGGACCTTTGTGCCTGTCCTTGAGCCATTTTCTGGATGGATATTTCCAAATTACCTTCAAGGAAGGCTCTTGAGCAGTATCCTTCTCAGGTGCCTGAACCATTTCAAGTGGCTCCTTTCAATTCAAAGGAGCAGTTCTACTCAGAGCTCCCTCTGGATATCTATTGCCATGTCTTGCACCCAGAAAAGTAACACATTTTGGTTGTTTGTTGCACGCTCCTATATTTTTGGTCACTATTCAGATCTTGAGACTACAGATGAACATTGGATAGTAATGTCCAATGTTAGTAATGACTGGCTAACTTCACTTCATGCTCAGATCCCTCCTCTTTATGACAGCCTGAGACACTGTCTGCATCACTGCGTAGGCGTTGCCTAATCTCCCTATTGGGGAGCAACTCACTACTAAAGCCGGTATGTACTATTTTCTTGCAGAAAGTCACTGGCTCAGACTAGGAGGTGCTGACCACCACTTTAGCTGCTTGTCATTCGGCTAACAACAACTCCATTGCACATCAGAGATAGTAGCCTGATAAAGCCAGCAGGATTACTTCATGGCAAAGAGCAGACATGCAATCTTGTGGCCACTAAACACAACACTTTCACTCACACATACTCACACACTACTTGGTTGCACGTTGAGTCTATCTATGAAAATTACATAATCAATAGCACAGCCCAACACCCAAAGAAAACGTATTTTGTGACACAGAAGAGCCGGTCCACTTTTCCATGACCACAATGGAAACTGGATGGGATTGCAACTTCTTAATTACTCCTAACTGGGATAAAACAAGGAAGATGAAGGAGACGGAGTGGGATATTCTTCCCTTGTTTTATCTCAGTGACCTCAGCAAGCAAATTAATGCGCTGATTCTGGGAAAAACCTTGCCCATCTTCTACTCTATGGAAGGCGTGTCAGTTGGCTAGCCCCTCCTGGTGACCAGGCCTGGACCCATGGGGGTTTGTCAGGCTCAGATAGAAGAGACAGTGTGAGGCCGCCTTCCTGTGAGCTTACCACCTGGGAGGAAGGATTAAGGGTTTGATGTGTTGCTAGCCTGGCAGAGGGGAAAGCCTGGAGACTTGATGGACATTTTAAGTAATATGTTTTAGCTAATATAATAATGTGTAGTATTATCCAGAAATGTATTATATTAAAATGTTTAAGTCATTTTAGTAAAAAAGAAAAAGGTGATGTTTTAATTTTGGAGAGGACTCAAATATGTATGCACTGTATGTGTGTATAAGGTGTTGGATTCTACTGGGACTGAATCTATGTTATTAATGTGTTGCAGTGCCTCCCTGTGACATCGAGTGCACCAGCACCAGACGTGCCTCAGCCCCTCCCCACCTCCAGCTTGCTAGGCCCACTTTCCCCTCCCTAGCAGTTTCAGATCTTATACTGCCCTGGCACCTCAGTCAAGGTCTCCCCTCCTCTCAGGAGTCTCTGTTCCACTCCTGAGATAAAACAAACAAGAAAACAGTCGTTTGACGCATCTGTAATCACCTTAGCTATATCCGCTCGAACTGAGGGCTTTTAATTTGCCGTGCTTTTAATTTGTTTTCACAGCAGTTTCGAGCAAATTGAATTTGTTAATTAAAGCAGCAAAATGAAATGCTGAGCATTATTGACGAGATGCTAATTGGGTTAGTGTGGAAATTGGAAGTGGGGGTGAAGTGGGGTGGGTGGGGGCTAACGAGAGGGTTGAGGGGGAGAGTAGGGTGTTTTGGGGTATCAATAGTCAGGACAAATCACATTACACACCAGCGCAAGAAAGGCTACATGCCAAGCGGCCCCATAGCGGCTCCATTATGGTCTCTGTGTGTGTGTGTGTGTGTGTGTGTGTGTGTGTGTGTGTATGTGTGTGTGTGTGTGTGTGTGTGTGTGTGTGCGCACTACATCTCCCCAGGCCTTTTTTGGCAGTCATACACAAACACTGAGAGACAGCTGTACTTCCTCCTGATTTTTGTCCAACACAAACACGCACAAAGCTATATGTAAAGACATGTATGCACACATACAAGCACAGACATACATACTGGCAAAGACAGACACACACACAGACGCACACTAGCATCTGTCTTATTCCATCAATAAAGCCTCAGAAAAAGAAAGAAATACGATATACAGTATATTTCACATGATACTACATCGTAGATGTGTTTATCAGGGGTGAAGTGCGAGCTCATAACACAGATGCACACACAGTAGGTGTGGCGAAATTATTTGTGCAATTTTCATGACCAGAGATGCAAGCACAACCCTGGTCCATGTGGCACAATCCCACAAAGGGGCTGGGGCAGCAACAATTTATATTTAACTGAAAAAAAATCTTATTATCAGGTGTAGTTGGCACAGGCTTCAGTAATGGCAAATCAAATCAGCTGCTCTCCCCCTTAAATGCAGCACACTCCCAGACATGATGCACATAATGGACTGGAAGGAGAGTCCAGTCTGGCTTATCCTGAGAGGAAGCTGATGGACTTGTCGGGGAGATGCAGAGTTCACAAGTACACTTATATTACTTAGGCTACAGCACCATAAATACAATATAAATATACAGCAATTCAAACAGGCTTTCAAAGGCAGGAGATGTTCCTCTTTAAGCTGGATTTACATCTCAGGGGACAGAAATTCGTAACACTGCATTTGCCACACACCGACATAGTATGGAAGACAATGCTGTCTGTGCACTTAGGCAACAAAGTACTTGTAGTACAATAAATGTGGAATTTATTCACTCATATTTGGATAGTGCATGTTAAATTCATTTTGATCAAAATGGCTGAACTCATGACAACCAATCTGAAGCGAAACAATTTACTCCACCACAACATGTTATTTGTTGCAACAATTCAGATCTGTCACTATTTGCCTTAAATGCTGGCCTGGCCATGGTACAGCTGATTCTACTCTTACGCAAAGGGGTCTCCATAACTCAGGCTGGACAATTTACCTGCTCAATCACAGACTCCACCTGTTTCTCTGATATAAATTGAGGCTGGTAAGGCTGTCTTGGCATGAACCTTCATGACAGACAATGCTATCCTCTTCCTCGGAGTATTCCAAGTTCATTCACTTCACCAGAGTTATTTTCCATTTAGTTTGTAGCATATCTACTGTTTGGAAATGTGGCTAGTCTGCCCCGTGTTTGGCAGTAGAGTTTATTTTTATTTTGTGGAGTGCTTGTTTGGCTGTGCATCCCATGCCCATAAAAATGCTCCAGAAAAGTGGAGTGGATGGAGAAGATTGAAATGTCTTCTGTTTTTTGTTTTAATTAGTCTGAAAACTACTTTATTTACCCTGAAAAGAATTTTGTGACTTTGTTTGCAATTCAAATAGTCATTGTTATGATTAAATGGTATGCAAATGTATGTGTGTATGCATACATTCTCACTTGCCCCTACATATGTAGTAAAGCCTCATGCTCAAGTGAAGGAAACTATAAAGCTCCCCTCCCCCCTGCCTAAGTCTAGTATTAAACATCACTCCCTAACCAGCTCATTGACCCCTCAGAGCTCTGCTGAGCTGTTCAGTACTAAGATCGCTCTGTCTCCCTCCAGGCACGTTGGCCCAATGCACTACTAATGAGAAGAATTCAGTCATTTGGCTTGAGTTCCACACGGGTGAAGGACAGAGGTGTCGGGTTGGGATGAAGAAAGGCATGGAGGGAGGAAGGGATGAAACAGAGCAAGAGAAGGCCAAAGAGTGAGACTAAGAAAGAGATGGAGGCAGAATGAGTGTTGTTTGGAAACAAAGTGGGAGAGGAGGGAAGGAGAGAGAGAGAGAGAGAGAGAGTGACAGAGTGGGAGAGGAGCAGCGAGCTGGGTGATATGCTGAGCAGTGGTTGAATTAGGGAGGTGATTATAGCACTAATTACAGGCTGAGCCGCTTCATTGATAAGGTCCCAGCCTACACCTGACAACGCTTACTGCCCTATTCCCTGTAATGTTGGAAATACGCAAATGCACACACATAACAAATTAAGCATGCTTTGAAGACTGCATCCACCAATCCAGATCCAAGTTACAGTATAAATACTTTCACATTTTAAATACAAAACAAAAAGCAAATCATATGCATTTTTATAAGCTCCCTGGTGCCTCAGATTTCCTGATTAATTCATGCATGTTCAGTAATTTGTTACTGTGGGGGTCACACAGCATTTCCATTTGCAAGAGGAAAGTATATGCGTTGTGATTACGAGGTGTAAATGAAATCTGGATAAAGTCTAGACAGAAAATGCAAGCCAGACAGTTTTTCATATCCTGCATCACTGACAGCACCAGTACTGTCTGTCTCTCCACTTGGATGTTTTGGACTGGTGGTTAAGACAGTACAGTGTTTTTGTGGTTGTGTTTGGGTTGATATTTGTTTCTTAACCAATTGATTTCATTAACCATGGCCCAGTCTATCCAAAGGTCATGGCTCTGTCCTTGACCACCCTGACAAGATAGATAGAAACTCTATTGATCCCAAGGGAAATTTAGGCATCCAGTAGCTTATACGACACACAAATTGAATACACTGTGCAGCATTTCTACAAGGTCTCTATTTCTACCAGTTCTATCACATAATACCCCATTTGGAGAGGGCAAATTTGAATGCTATTCATGGTCCCTATTACCAAATGTCCTCATCTAAGAGAGTGCACTCAGCAATACGAATCAACCTGAAAGGGATTGAATCGTTGGGCGCCACTGTATTTCATGCTGCCAGTAAATATATCTATCTTGTTCATAACAATTTGCAGCTCTGTGTTTTGTAATCATAAAAAGGATAAGTTTGGGGGAGATATGAGAGGCGTTCTTTTGAGAGAGCTGATTACAGCAGGCACCATCTGCGTGGAGCACACAGCTGCCTGCCTCATCAGAATACCTAATATTCCAATGGAGGGGCTCTAAGTACCTGGCAAACCCAAGTAGATAGATAACAAAGAGCCTATTAAATAACGGACAAAGTGGCCTGTGAAGGTAGGGGTGGGGGATGTGAGAGTGTGTGGTGGGAATTAGTCTTTTAGCTCCACACACACTCTGAGATGAGATAGCCCCGAGTTCTAATTAAAATTCTCATTCCCATCTAAGGTGGTAATTTTGATCTGAAGAAGAGTGGAAAGTTTGATGTCTTGCAGACAGCCTGCTCCTGTTCCTCTCACTCTCTCTCTCTCTCTCTCTCTCTCTCTCTCTCACTCTCTCTCTCAGTCTTGATCAAAATCAATGTTATCTGCCCAACCTGGTAACTCTTCCTTGCCCTTGCTCACCCTCAAAGTCATGTCGGAGCCATCTTATTTACAAAAAAAAAAAAAAAAAAACCCTCCGCTACAGAGTAATATAGATTTTAAAAAAACATGAGAAATGTGAACACATATGCCTTCCCATAATGTCCTGTGCCTTCCCAATCAGATAAGGATTTTCCTCCAAGCTTACTCTTCCTTTTCTCCTCTGGGTATCTTTGGGAGGTCAAGAGTAGAGTCCTACCACTGGTCAAAGAAAGAATGGGCTAAATCTACATTAAATTGCAAGTGCTAATTCTCAGTCAACTATTTTGTGTTATTAAATACATTTCCTTGATAAGATGGGGTGCGAAACAACTGTAAAACATTATATATATATATATATATATATATATATATATATATATATATATATACACACACACATATATATATACACACACATATATAGATATATAGATATCCAATGGACATAAACTGAAAAGCCTTGTCAAGCCTTGTACACATCAAAACAGTGAGCAAACACAAAACAAGTGACTGAAAATACTTTTCACAGATAAAATGTCATGATACTCTTGACTGTGGAAAAAAATCAGGATAAGACTTTTAAGGAGGAACTACACCCAGACAAGTAATCTTGCTTGCGCTGTCAACTAGTGTACCTTTTCAACACCCTGTACAGCTGTGATACTACATCACAACTGTCACAACAGACCACACCTAGCTGGGATCATGGGTGTGGTCAGAGGTTCAGCCCATAGAGGTCAGTGCAGCAATGGTTTTCCTCCATACAAGATCTCTTAAATGCTATTTTTGCAGGACATACATTTTCCAAGTGGAAATGTAAACTTTCAGAGTTCAATGTGCACAACAGTGTTTTAATTCCACATATGAATAACTGACATTAGATGTCCAAACAACAATATGTTTTTTTTTTACAAATATAAAGAGAAAGCATTATAGCTGGAAGGATTTACAGAAAGGAGAGAGGCTATAATTACATGTATGCTTTCAAATTGCAGCTTGTTTTGTCAGTCATGTTTACGGTAGTGCGTTAAATTTTTCTTTCTCCATCTAATAGTCACTTCTCAAGCCCCCAGCACCCCTCCACCCCCCTCGCTTTTTCCTTTTTCTCTGTCCTTTTTTTCCAGCTCATTACTCCTAAACAATTATATTTTGGTAGAAAGCCTCTCAGTCGCAGCCTGCTGCTGGCTGAAATGAAAACACTCAGTGCGGAGGCAAGACGATGGATCACAGTGTCAATGCCAAAGTTATCATCACCTTGCTTGATTTATATTTCTTCGGTGCTTTTTTTCTGTGCACTTTGCAAACATACACACACACACACACAGACACACACAAAGAAAGTTTTCTCAGACGAGCAGGTTGCCTGCAGTGGTGTTAGGAGGCTAACTGAATGGCCATCATTCTGATAGAGCGCCTTCATTGAGGCTGTAAAATTAAACAGCCAATTTCACCTGGTAATTGGATAGTGAAATATTCGTGGTCAAACTCCCTGCCGTGAGACAGTGGCATAATGCAGTGAACAGAGTGAAAACATAGGGCAGATCATCACATTTAACTGTCACCACAGCGTAAAACAGCCAAATTTGTATGGCACCATATTATGTCTATATCCACTTTCAAACTACATTCCCTCTTGCAGAACGCAAACAGCAGAGGCATGGTTCACCTGAAACAGCCACAGCTATTTAAAATATGATTTGAACTGAGGATAGTGTTGGTATTCACAGTAGCATGTGTTAAATGATACATATCGCAGGGTCAGACATTAAGAATTCTTTCAGTTAGTCTCTCCCAGGCCGCAAAAGCGCAAGCTTTAATTGCCATAAATACACTCTAATTAACAGGCTGGAATTCCTGTGATGTTTTTCACCCTGCCCACACATTAGTACAAAAATAGCATTTACAGTACAGCATAGTATTTGTTAATTACCAGAGCTTGAGAGAAGGAGTAAGGGGGCTATACACAAGCAGATGGCTATACCTCAGGGGTTAGCCTCCTCTTTCTACTGTGTTTGCCAATATAAGCTACGGAGACGCCACCCTTGGGTGGTATGATCTCTGCATTGAGGAGTGAGCGCCTTTGCTAGGATCAAACACTCAAATGAGCCGTGATGATGGGCCTGGTGATACATGCTGCTGTCTCCAAGCCCTGGCCACAGAGGGTTTTCCTGCATCAACTCTCCTGCATCTCTCCCTCTCCTTACTTTTCAACCTCAGGCTCAACCTTTTGAACTTAACTTCAGAAGACCTTTAAATATTTTAATGAACATTTTCAGTGGGCCACATGCAGCTGGTTAATTTGCTCTTTTTTTTAATCATTAACCAATGTGGAGGACTCTATTGTATTGAGTGGTAGGTATAGTTGAGACTGTCCTCACAAGAAAAATAATGACATTGGTAGTTTGTTCAAATGCTGAAAATAATCTGACAACAAGGACCTCCTTCTTGTGGTTGCGTATATAATAACTGGTGTTTTTGAAAAGCAAATTTGGAAGTAGTGTGACCTTGTTACTAGCACCACAAAACCTTTAAGGGATGAGGTTGAAGTAGATGGTTGGATCAACAAAGCATCAAAACATGTGACTTTGATCCGGGATACCTTTGTTGGTTTCCTGTTTCCTGTCAACTTCTTCACCATGATGGCAGTCATTCCCTAACCTCACTTGTATAGTTCTTCTTTTGAACATGAAAATGAAGTTTTCCTAATCATAACCAAGTAGTTATTTTTGTGCCTTATTCCAACCAAACTTTAACCACAGCCTAAAGCCATAGTGGCGGCAGTTTAGAAAATATTCACATGAATTTTGATCAAATTTGTAATGGCTACTTGTAACATTTTTGAAAGGCATTGACAAACAATGTTGTCTTGGTGCAGTTGTTAACACTCATATGGGTCGCCAGACATTTTAGTACAGTCTTATACAAAAAACAACACTTGTCAGTGGAGTATAGTGTTATTTCAGAAGAGAACAAAAGTCACACTTGAATATGCCTCATCAGCTGCTTGGCTACCACCAATCTCTCCTGTCAGAATCCTTGTGGCTTACTGCATAGGCGTTTGATATAATGGTGAGTTCTTTGACTCTCTGAGTGAATTATTATGTTGCATTGAGAAATATTCACTGTTAAAAACAGCAAAAATAGCAGTGCTGGCACAAAAGTCTATTTTTAACAAGCAGAGTTAGACACATGCAGGCGATTTACTGTGAGAGAGGAAAAAAACATTTCTTTGGGTATCACAGACCTTATTGGACACACGTAAAACATGTGTGCAGTGAACACTAAGCACTCTGGGGAAAAACACAAACCAATAACAATTCAGGCTGTTCAACTTGTGCATCAACAGTCTAGTCAGCCAGCCAGCCAAGCAGTCAGTGTCAGGGATGAGACAAGGCCATAATCCAATTCTGGTTTTTACACGGCGTCATGCCTTTACCTTTGACAGCGTGATTGATGTGTATGTAAATGTGTTTTGAGGAGGGCTGTGAGCAGCTAGTTAAAGCAGACATTTAGGCCTGCCCTGTCAAAGACGAATGGAGGGAAGGAGAGAGAGAGAAGAGGAGGAAGGAATCCAAAATAAAGACAACTATTGATCCATGAATGAAAGAAGATGGACACTAGAAGAGCCCTAGACAAGGCGTTATGTACCTCTCGAGCGTCACTCTGAATTCATAGGGAGGCAGTTTGACAGCTCCACAATAGCATACTATGGGGAGTCTCTATCGGACATACACCAAGCAGGGAAAAGGTTACTGCCTTTTCAAGTGCCCTCTCTATAGTCCTCTCTCACCTCTGGTCCTCCTTTTCCCTTCACCATTCCTTAAGTCAATAGAGAGAAAGCGCTGAACATTGAGGCCAAGACACTAAATAGATAGCAGATTTCTCTAAAGACATTGTGAGTGTGTGTGTGTTGTGTGTACAAGTGTATGTCTTGATGTACTGCACAAGTGTGAGCATGAATGTGCTTGCACGCCTGCTTTCTCTTTCCATGTCATTTGGGCACTAAAGTTTAACAACTTCAGGGGAACAATAGGTGACAGCAACCTCAAATCTGCCCACCCGTTTCCACAGCAACCAAGGAAGGAGGAAGAAAAGTAAGGGAGGGAGGAAGGAGGTAAAAAGCGTTGTCTCCATCACTCATGCACATATCCACTGCTATTTGAAGCCATCAGTCACTTTAGTCAAGTCTTTCGCTTGGGACTTAGCATGCAGGCACAAGCCTGTGTAACTGGCACCAGTAATCTGTCTGGATTGTGTCAATCTATTATCCTAAGCAGTGGGGTGAACGCATTCATTTTCTGTCCTTCATGATGGACAATTGGGCTGGAGTAAACTTCAAATGATCAGACAGAGATAATAGATTATTTTGAGTTGTCTGACAAAAGCGTGATTCCTGCCACTGCTAACTTTTGAAGCAGAGAGATACATGGAACTTAGACACTGATTTAATTAGATCACATTAGATGAAACTGATTTGATTAGATGAGATTGAAATTGGGCCATATCAGCAGCAGGTTGTAATGGGATACAGCTACAGCAGGAAATGATATAATAACCAAAAGAAGTTTGTATGAACATACTAAAACTGATATAATACATATATCATGGTATTAATATATGAATGAAAAATATGCAAAAATTGATGCATGCAGAATACACTAAACCCCAGAAAATACCACTGGGAACTTCACGTTGAAGTTATTGTTTCTTTTGCTAATTAATGCTATTAAAGGGATTTCGTTAATTCCTTTTGACATGATTAGCATTTCAGTTGTGTTATCATTACCATTTCTGTGGAACGAGCTTCACTTTCTCAGGTATTTTTCTCCATCATGGTTGTATATTTGTGTGTGTGTGTGTGTCTGCCACTCTGCTGACATAACAAGCTGAAAGTATATGTAAGTGTTGCTAACTCATTAAAGCACACACACAGGGGGTTTTTCATTAGAGAGATGGGTCCTTTCAAATTCTGTCTTCCACAAAGAATGGAAGACGCAAACTTGAAAAGAAAAGGCACACGTATATGACATGCCTCAAAAGTATGAGGCAAACAAATGGAAAATGAAGACATTTTTCTTTGGGACTGCTGCTGATTTTCTTTTTCCTGTGCTATCAATAGGCACTCCTGCATGGAAATGGAGAAATGGATTGATGGGAAACAGAATACTCATTTCCCACAAAATGTTTCCACAGCCATCAGATGGCATCAAACAATGAGACACAAAGATATGGAGAGAGAGGAAGAGAGGGTAAAAGACAGAGAGAGAGTGTGTTAGCAAGAGAGTGCAACAGAAAAAGACACCCCACACTCCATCCATGCCCTCTTGTGCCCTATGGACCCTGCACCCTGTTCTGCTGTGACTCTGATGAAAAGCAGGCCGCAATCCCTTTCAATTTGGCCAATGTGCCCCAGTCCTGTTAAAGGCAATCGACTGGCTGAACAGAGGCACTATATCACAATATGCAGGTGCAGACGAGCCAGGCTGAAGAGAGAGGAGAGACATGGCGCCTTAGGAGAGAGAAAGGGACTCTCTGGCATCCATCTCTCTCATGCTGACACTCAACCATAGGGGAGAAACACACATACACACACACACACACACACACACACACAGAAGCTGGGCAGCAGTGGGAGAGCAAGAAAACGAGAGGTGAGAGAAAATAGAAAAGTGGAGGAAAAATGGGACCCGTCACTTCCTTCATTTTTTTTTCTTCTCACTTCAGGTAAAAAAAAGAGAACTAAAAGAGAAGAGAAAATGTCTTTTGTGCAACTGGGGAGTGGGACTGTGAAGAAAAGGAGGGTGCGGGGGGGAAGGTGGGGGGGGGGGGGGGGGGGACCTGTCTGGAATGTGAGCAAGGTGTTTGTGGTGGGTAAATGCCTGTGTAGGCGTGGGGGAGACGAGTGGCTTGGCTAGAGCAGTTTGTTATCGGGGGTCTCCAGGCCCCCCAGGCGTGCCGAGCTGCTGGCCCGTGTCAGAGGGGCTGAGCCTGGGGGAGGGTGGAGGAGTCAGAGCCCTTGCCCAAGGATGGGTGAGAGGCCAATAGACTGGGGAGAGCAGGAAAGGCCTGAAGATGGGTGGAAATTCCACAAGAAAGATCTGATTTATCCTTCAAATATTCACTTGATTGACATTCGCTGCCATCTCCTGCCTAGTCTAGTTAAGCATCACATGCCGAAGTGCTTCAACCAAGCCATGTATCCAATATACTGTACTAGACAGCATATAAATCTCGACTCTTCTAGGTACTAGAAGTAAAAGTGTACATTGAGATCGAGGACTTGTGATACACACTTGTGTATGTAAGAGCATAAAGTGTTCATACCCTCTCATCTACTTGAGGGGCTGTACTGTGGGAACACTGAGGAAATGGAAGCTGAGAGCTCATAGTACAGGATCAGGTCAAGGATTTGATGTCATGTGACGTCTGATCTGCTTCATAGAGAATTCCTATCACACACAATTGTTGAGTGGAGAGGTCTATAACTGTAGGCAAGGATAAAACTGCAGCAAGTCTGCAATCATACCGTTTAACCATGACCTGTCAGTCATCACTGGCTCTCGGCTCCAGCTTATCACTAAACATATTGGGATGGATCAATCCTCTGTAACTATGATTCAAAAATAATCTAACCCTGCAGAAATACCAACCAATATACATGTGACATACAAATTAGCTTGCAGCCACACATTATTGGGTTCACAGAGCGTGCTGTACTGTATACTACAGCACAAATGTTCACAAATAAAGAATGACTCGAAGGTAGAAATTTCACTGAATGTACAATTTAGGTTTCACAGATTTTTGTGATTTAAAAAGTTAATATGCTGTATGATTTTATGTTTATTTTATGCCACAATAGTAGAAATTCAGAGAAAAAGTTAACTTTTTGAGCAAAGCCCAGAAAACTGTGTTTTTTGTTTGTTTTTACATGATGTCAGATTATGTCATGTAACTGTTTTTGTACAGGCTACACAAATTCCAGTTTTCCTAACAGGAACAGTGCTAGCTTTCATGCCTGGCTACAGATGAACAGACATGATTTCACTTGTGTATCTGAAACTAAACAAATCCACAAAATTAAACAATCAAATAGATAATTTGACTGCGCAGTCCTGAACATCACATAGGAGCTTTTTCTAGTCTGGCACCCCTATCTGCAGAAAATGTTATAGTCAAGGTCTGGTTGGGTTTAGGCAAAAAAAACATTTCGTAAGGTTTAGGGAAAGATCATGGTTTGAGTTAAAATGATCACTTTGTTAAGGTTAGAGAAACATTTGGTGTAGGTTAAAGTTATTACCTCCTTAAAGTACCTTCGTCACATCATGGCTACAATAATAACCATGGGGTTAAGGTTAGGGGACGATCTTAGTTACAGTTTTTGAAAAACAGTTCTGACTAATGGTTATAAACAGGAAATAAACAGCAGTCGCCTCCATGTACGTCGCTGAGGAAACTGCAATCTCTTTCTCATGTACCCATCTCTCTCTCTCTCTCGCAGAGAACTGAAAAGGAAGTGTGATGTTTTGTCAGGCAAAGTGAGATATGACTGACTAGCAAGATGATACTTGCACATTAGTTTCTGTTGTTGGTAATTATCATTATTCTTGCCAGTATTAGAAGATCACTGCTTGTTTTGTATTGTCTGATACAAACTTTAGAACATCGTGAAGTGAAACAACACAGTGTGAGGGTATCATTAGCTAACCATGCTCTTTACTGGTTCTTCTCACACCACAAGTACATTTATCTAACAACCATAAGGCTAAATACTTGTAATAATAAGGCTGTGGTACGTCAGGTGTATGAATATATATTTTCAACTTCAGTGTCAAAAATAACATTGGGATCCAAATTTTTTTTATTGTTGACCTAGCTTCACTGCTTTCCCTTATGTATGTGATGTCCATTCTCTCAGTTTTGAGGTGGACATGAAAACTACCTTACAAAGACAAGTCCAGACGTCACTGTAGGATAGATGTACGTTTTTTTTTGCAAATCCAATTTCTTTGTCCTTTTCCTTCACCTTAATTCACTGGGGATGACAACCTAAACACAAAAATCATGTGCATTCATATCTACATACATGTGGCACTCTCACACATGCAGACACAAACAAACCTGATGTGAACATGCCAAACTTTGTTCCTTGCAAGTAACTTTTGACAAGTTCTCCTACACATCCTGGAGTTGTATTCAGACGTGCTAGAAGGGAGTGCTGGAGAGCAGTCATGTAGAAAGAGAATGCTGTTACTGGAGTTATTAACAGGCTCCTGTGTTTCCCTCCTCTCAGCTGAGCTATTCAGAGCATAGCGTCCTCATCTGCCACAAACACATGCCGACAGAAAGACGCAGCAGACGGACACACCGCGCAGCCCCTCTACACGCTGCACAGTAATATGTTTTTTGCCCATTTACAACAAATTAAGTTTCCCTCAAAGTGAATTTCAAGCTTGGCTGCCTTTGGAGGGCGAGCAACTCTCTTTTCATTAATTTTCATTCTTTTCCCTCGAACAAATGATCTACTGTACAGCCTGCTCTGCGTTACTCTCCTCTCCCTGTCTTTTTCTGTCTCTTGTTTTCTCCCCTCTTTGCCTTCTTTTCCTGCTTGCTGGTAAATTTGGGCCAGGCAATGGAAAGCAATTACACTGTCAGAAAGGTGTATTCTGATTTATTAAAAGCCTTGAATGCTATCTGTTTTGTTCCCTCTTTGTTTCCCCCAGGGGAACTGAGTCCTGACACCCAAATGAGACAGAGTGAGTGCTCCCTGCTCAGTGCTCCATCCTCACAGTCATGTAGGAAGCAGGCAGAGTAAATATCCATTGGCAGAAGAGGACAGATAGACGGCTGTAACACAACTGCAAGGATGGGAATAGATTTGCCTCCGAAACCCAGGAGGGGTGAGACACGAAAAGACAAAGAGATGCAGAGAGAGAGAGAGATGTGTCTGCTGACTGCTGCACAGGCTCAGTTTGACATGACATACTTCTTTTTCTTTAATTTCATAAGCCGGGTCTTCAGCTATATCCACCAGCCACAGAACTCCTGTTCACAGAACTGTAGGCTCTTAGACATCAGCCATTTCAGAGAACTTTTCATTAGTCTAATTCTTACTCATGCAAAGACAGGAGGGACAAGAGGAGTGAGACAGAGGGAAAGAAAAGAGACAGAGAGGCAGAGCGCAAAGCCATTAAGGTGTGAATAAGTTCCAATTTCCAAAATAAATATTATCTCTGTCTGAGTAACCCAAAATCTGTGTGCTTTTGTGCAAACATTATAATAAGGATCAACAAGAGGTCAGCACTGCGTGAACATCACACCATCAAATTCAGAGAGCTTCACCTGTGATAGTTTAATCTATTTATCTCCCATATTTTTCTCCACACACAGTTGACCTGCTCTGTGTAAAACTGTAAAGTTAAACACACCACAGACAGCCGATCCACGCTCCCTCCCTTTCACAGTAGGCTACGCATTAACAACCATGCCTAATGCACTCCTCCACCTCCTCCCAATCCATACCACCTCTCCCTCATTACCGTGTTCTTGATCGCCAGAGAGATGGGAGCGATGCAGGGGTGGGGATGCGTAATAAAGCATCTAGTATCCTGGGGGAACCATTGGTTGTAGATAAGAGGCCATACAGCACTATAACGTGAGGACATAGATCATAAACCTGCTTATCTTCTGCTCCCTCTGGACCAGCCTTCTTAGTCAACTGTCTGGGACCAAAGGACAGTCATGGCTGAACCTTTTTTTTCAGATTCCAGTGCTAAACTACAGATTGTGCCATGTTGGTAAGAATGGTCTGATAGAATAGGGTTCTCTCACTAATGAAGTGAAAAAAAAGCAGCATAAAAAGAAGAATTCTTGCAAAGAAACTTGCAATGATATGGTGATGACCTTTCTATCTCTGAGGAATTTCCTCAGACTTCCGACGCTCAGGCGTTGTAGGCAGTGATTAACATATTATTAGATCATAAAGAGTGTAGCTCTTTTACTCAGATACCTGTTAGTTGCTGCTGAGGAAAATGCAAAACTTCCTGAGGCCAACAGAGAACAATTTATGACAAATGCAAAAAACAGGGAAACAAAATGGCAAAGAGGTAATGCAAGGACTCATAAGGTTAACAACAAGCAGAATACAAACAAAGAGAAACTTCATCAGAACTAAGTTGAGTAAAAAGTATGGAGAGAAAATTTAATTTCCATCCGTTGATGTAGTTGTGTTCCATAAGTTGCCTATTTCTTTTGCATTTTCCTCTTTTAAAAAAAGTTTATTTCCCTGTTTGATGTTAAGGCCACAGCTAATGCATTCATGAACAGTCTGGCACTAAAGGAAAAAAAAAACTGTTATCTTGAGCTGTTTACCTCTCAGCTTGGGGAAAAAGCAGTTTACTTACTTGAGTGGTGCCAGCTTGCTTGACTGGTGAAGTGCTTGTGTCTGCCTTGAATATATGCTAACAAAGCTACAAAACTCTCTGTGTTTGGGGGAATTTATAGCTTACATTTCTAATCATCTGCCTAGACATCTGTCTCATTTGTATGTAGTGCAGTAGTGAATAATATAGACTCAAGTTGCTTCCATATACATTACTAGTCAAAAGTTTGGACACATCTTCCAAATGTGTCCAAACCTTTGACTGGTAATGTACATGATTAAACCTTTTTTTTGTCTTAGTATTCACACCAAGCCAGTGTGGACTTTCCTTCCACTACTAGAACACAAATTGGATGTTCACATCTATCATGTGGTTTCACTATGCAATATCACCTCATCCACATGATAAAGTGCTGATTGGCTATTCAGGTGTTGGCCTTTTGAAGGAGACAGTCAGTATTTGGAGGGCTCTCTTCATTACAAACCAATCACAGAGCCATTCACAGAATAGCTCCAGTGTCAAGAACTCAGCTCTCAGAGTCCGCTTTCAGAGAAAGTTGGCATTAATTAGCTACAGTAATTAAAACTGGCACTTCGTCACAATGGACGCTGTTACATTACTTGATGACAATGTACGATGAGCAAAACCCCCTTGCTTAAAAGATATGAATGGTGTCAATCACTCGGCTCTGCACAAAAGACGGAATTGTGCTATTCTTAATGTGTTAGACAGCTCAATTATTATTTATTATATATTTATACTTGTATTTTTAAAGTGAAGAAAAACATGGCTCTGTAGGTTTGTGATGTGGAGTCAAAACTACTGGTGAAACATGTGATGATAAAATATCTCTCATTCAGTATGCAAAACACACGCACATCTTTCTTTTTCATATGCAGTCCGAAGATAGTCCAAAACTGTAATTCTGCCTCACAAAGACTTGAAATTCTATTTTATTACATTACAAAAAAGTTCAAAATTTTGAGCACAAATTGGCACACTGTCATCTTCTAATTTTGATCTGTACCTGTACCTATTCTGTGCCTGACAAGGAGCTAATTTGTGCTCTTCTAACATTGTAAAACAGAAATTTTAAGGGGAGCGTTCTACAATGTTGCAAGTCCTTGGGAGGCAGAAATCTCAAAATCAAAATCTCTCATTAACACAAAAGGAGTTTGTGATGCCTCATATCATCTATTTATACCCAGTAGAAACATGCCCAGCCTTTGGTGTGTGTCCTGTGCTTTCTGTGTCTCCATCAGTTTGCCCAGCCCGGCTCCTCCAGTGTGGCTGCTGACCTTCTCCTCTCTCCACGGCTGGAGTGGCTATTGATTGGATCTTGGCACACAGTGTACAAACACAGAGATAAGGAGAGAGAGAGGCAGCCAGGCAGATATAGCTGCAGTGCCCACTCCACTCCACTCCCCTCCTCTTGCTCCAGACACGGAAAAAAAAAAAAAAAAAAGAAAAACCCTGTTCTTCGAGACTCCACTCCCACTGAGCAGACACCCAGACATGGTACCTGAACACTGATAGCAGACAGGATTAGGTCTAAAATTCAATCACAACAGTCTAAGTGATGTTAAGTCACTGCAGCTGACAGTGACCGCTGCTTCTGTTGAACAGAGTACAAGTGATCTATCATAATCTTGCTTTGATTTCTGAGATTTAAAATGAAAAAAAGAAGAACTGAGTGTATATGACATCCTAGAACTGTGATTCTGGGATCAATAGTTTTACTTGATGTGGGTATGCGAACAGAATCACAGTGTAATAGCTTGCCAGAAAGGACTCAGGCCTCTTACGTTGAATGCAGGCTAGATCTCAGACAACCTTACGGCTGGTCGGTGGCCTGCCCACTCTCCCACCCTGAGGTCTCTCATTTACACTTTCTTTCCATCTGGTCTACAGGCAGTGGCTGCGCTGTGTCAGAGGTGACTAATAGTGTCATAGCCCTGCCCTCTCCACCGGGCCAGCAGAGGAAAAACTCAAACTGCTGCCTCCGCAACTCCCGGGCAGACACTGCCAACTGGTGAGAAAAAAAGAAAAACTCTTTGTCAACAGGCAAGGTGGGCAAATAAGGTACTTTCAATTCCAGATGGCCAAGGGACACTTGAGGACTTGTACAGAAATGAGGAAATAGTTTGAAAAAAGGAAATAGTAGGCATCTTTTCATAGAGGCTTGTTAGTATTGTAGCGGGTCAAACGCGTGTTGTCTCTTTCTCTGTCTCTCTGTGGACATCGGCGCCTCAGGGGGAGAGAGAGGGAGAGGTTTACTCAGATACTGTCAGGATGGTCTACAAAAGGAAATGTTCAGACAGACAGGGACCAGAGGAACAGACGCAGGGCCATGAACCCAGCAGAGCAGGAACAGGAAGAATCCAAAACCTTTGCCTCTGGGGAATATGAGGAACTCTTCTGGTATTTGTCTTTGTAGGTGATGTGTGTGCATCTACGCACAAGGGTGTGTGTGTATGTGTGTGTGTGTATGCAGACACATACACATATACCAATCTGCAAACACACATAAATACACAAATGCAAATGAATTATCCAAATTAAAAGCATTTCAATAAAAATGTTTTCAGAAGCAATTTAAAAGAGTGAAGAGTGATTTTGCAAATCTGAGCTCATAAGGCATTTTGCTCCAGAATTGAGGTGCCTTAACAGCAAAAACGTTGTCCCCTTTATTCTTCCACCTTGACATGAGAAAAGCCAGCAGGTTCCTGCCAAACGACCTCAGACTGTGTGCAGGTTAAAGGGGGGACAGTAATTCTGAGATATAGTCTGGGGTCGGGCCATGAAGTGCTTTAAAGGTAATGCATAAAATCTTGATATTGATTCTGTAATAAACTGGTAGCGAATTTAAAGACATTAAAAGGGAAATAATATGATCTATTTTTTTGGCTTTTGTTAGTCTTGCAGCCACATTTGTAGTTGTTTTCTGATTTATGGGTCTTAGCAGATTATTACAGTAATCTAAACATGAAAAAATGAAATGCATTTGCGATGGACGTTAACAGATTTTGGCAACATTCCTTAGACAATAAAAAGAAGATTGGACAAACCTGCTAATATGAAATTCAAAATGAAGGTATGACTCAAACAATACATCAAGGTTTTTGACAGAAGGCTTACTATTGTTGCAAAAAAGGACCATGTCAAGATTGTTATAATATAAATATGTATGCAGATTGTCAGGGCGAATGACAAGAATTTCAGTTTAACTTTAATTGAAGAAAGTTAGACGACATCCACTTTATATGTCTGTTAAACAGTGGTGGACAAACTAGTGGGGCTTTCAGGCTTTACTGGAACGTTTAGCTGTGTATCATCATCAGGAAATTCCCTCTAATCATTTTAGTTTCTATTTCTCTTTTCCTGTTAGATGTCATTGTGTGAAATGATGAGCAGCAAAAAACTGAAAGTTATAGGGGAGAATTGGGGAGTTACCATCCACTGTGTAGATATGAAAGTAAGTTTCCTGAACAGGTGAATTCCCCTCTTGTAAAGTCTCAATTCGCAAGGAAGATGACGTGAAAGCGAAGAGAATTGAGATTTGAGAGGCCGATGTGAAAATTATATTCAAATCCTCCTGTTCTGCCCTTTTCATTCATCCCAAAACTGTCAATTAGACTCCTACCAATGCAACTCAGCTGAATTCAGTAAATGTAATTTACACATTATATTCCATTTACTCAGTAAGATAATAAAAAATACCTGCCTTATAAATCAGTAAACGCTCACTCTCAATGATAAAGAGACCTGGTGATAAAAATTAAAAAGAGACAACCTTTTTTTTCACAGTATCTGAGCCCACCAGTGTAGGCTGGACAGCTGAGATTTTGTTCCAAGGAATACATTACAGAAAACAAATTAGTCAGCAAGATAGAAGAATGCCAGTGCAAATGGCCCTGGTTCTTATTTCCATCCTTATGAGATAACTGTACCCATTAGAAGGTTAAAGCTATTGTGGTGTCCCTGCAAAGACTCTGCCTTGGAAACGGCAGCAATCCGTCTTTAAACTTTGATGCAGCCAGAAAGCTCTCCTCATCCCTTCTCATCCCTTCCCCTCTGACCTGTGTGTGAGTGTGTGTGGAGTTGCATATGTGCATGAGATAGAGAGAAGGGGGAGAGGGTAACAGCAAGAGAGGGAGCAGACAGAGAAAGAGATATGAGAGGGTGGGGCTGGGCTGTCTGCCACCCAGGCCCAGAGAACATAAAGAGAAAAATACGGCCATAAAACCTCTCTATGACTATGAATACTAATACTGACTCTGTGAGGCAAACCAACCGAGTCTGTCCTCTCTCTGTTCCCCTCTGTCTCACTCAGAGGGATGATGTGGCTTAAAAATAAAGCGAAAATAGTGTTCTGCACAAGAAGAATTGTATAGTTTAGTATTTACACTATATCATAGAAGTTGAACAGATGTAGAGGAATGACTGTTTAGCAGCAATGGTCCAACAAAAGGTCTGTTTTATATTTCAGTAAGATGAGATGTTTTCCAAAATGATTTTTCTAAATTTGGTTGTCTAGTAGGTTGCACAGAGGTAAAAATGAATGACAGAAGTGTAAAAACAGACTACTGTAAACTAACATACCGCTCAGGAGCTAGCCAGTATTCATAAGTTCATACATAAGTGGAGAGCAACGCAACGCAACACAACGCAACGCAACGCAACGCAATTATTCATTTTCTATGGGATACAAGTGAATGACTTCTAATTATGTGACTTCTAATTTCCGATTTTGCTCTTGCTTCATAGCTAGCTTGACGCTTACATGAAGCTGTTAGTTAGCTTAAACTGAAATTGTGCTGTGCGTATGAACTGAACACAGCAGGCAGGTCTGTGTTTTATTTCTGTCCCTGTTCGTGAACATTTATTAAGGGACATATATATATATATATAAATATATATTTATATAACTACGAAGAAAACATGTTTTAGTCATTGGTTGAATTATTAAGACAGAAATGTGTAAAAATATATACATCGTTGAAGATGTGCCTTAATGCTTTGATTCCACCAGGCAAAACCCCATTGTGCTGCAGCTGCAATGTAGTTTTGTTCTGTCTTCTGCATGTCATAACCCACTGGGAGCGTTTTGCTCAGGCAGCGCCGGAGAGAACAGAGCCGTCCCTCTACCTGGAGAGGAAGCCAGGGCCCAGGGCAGTCATGGCAGCAGTGGTGTCATATACAATCTTGTGATTTTCCACTTCCAAGATGAACCTCTTGTCATCCATGGTGACAAATATCCTCTTACCGGTTGGCTTCTGGCCTGGTACCACCGGTTATGACGTAATGTTGATGTAGTGATGTGATATACGATCGAAAGTCTGCACAGGGTGTTTTATTTTGTAAATGACCAGATACTCTATGCTGTTCCTGTGTCTGACTTCCTGCTCCTGCTCATCTGCTCTGTGCAGCTTGATGTGGCTTACATCAAAAATAGACTAGGTGCGTATGTTTAGCGGAGTGGAGCAGAAAGCCTCTTCTGGGACACTTCTGAAACGAACTGTGGCAAGTCTGGTGGGATCACAAGTACTGACTAGAGTGGCTGCGATCAGCTCCGGCGGCTGGGTCGGAGCCGGAACACGACGCAGACGTGCTCAGTGGAATCAAGCCGTAAGTGTCCCCTGATAATATAGAAGAGTGTAGGTCTATGTGCCAGGGTTGAGCCCCGGACAGCCCTGGTCCAATTTAACCCCTGCCTGTCAGGTACATAGCTGACTGAACAACTTATTAATATAACTGCTAGCTTGTTAATATATAAGCCACTTACAGTGAAGAGTAAAAGAGGAATGTGGTTGACACATCTTACCCATAGAACAATTGATCGAAACAGTGCTTAATAAGGATGTAAACTGGAAAGACTACTTTTCACAAAAATAACACTATATAATAAAATGACCAAATAAAGTTGTTGGGTTGTGTGATCAATTTTTCCTTCTTTGTTTAACATTTGTTTCAGTGCTCCAACCTTATTTAGTGAACTACTATTTTCAAACTAGCTAACTGTTACTAAGAATGCAGAACAGACAAGTGGATTTACAAATAACTGGTGCAACCTAATCCTGGTTACAGCCTACAGTGTTCAGTGTACAGTATTATTGTGGTTGGATTCCACACAACACAAATGACCAGAATTAGAACCAGAAAACCCCAATTTGATATTGATATTATAATTACTATAGATCACCAGATATTTTATTTATAGAGGTATTACTCTTAAACATATTTGTAACTGTATCATCAACCATTTCCATGCCATGGTTTCTAAATTTCAGAGTCCTATCTGTATGTTATGGTCAGGTGCTCCTTACAAATACCTGTACTTTCATGGCACCCCCCCTTGCAGCAAGCTTTCCTTGACAAATGTTAGGAGGACAGAAGAAAAAGTCGTAATCTCTCAAGCATTTCTAATGAGTTTTTCTCCTACAATTATTTGATAAGAGCAGACAAGACTGGAGGCAGTGTGTATGATACACTAGCTCCCACTACCGAGGTGAGAGCTCTGCTGATTACATACAGAGCCATTTACACACACACACGCACACACACACACACACACACACACACACACAAACACACAAACACTCACACCCAGAGGCTTACAGTCCGTCATTGCAGAGCGCAAGATTCCTAATAATAACATGAGAGGCTGAAGTTATGATCGGCAGGCACACCTAAGTTACCAATCTGGGTCTCCTTATTCTGAACACGTACACACACACGCTCACACTTACTACACCTTACAACCTTTCCATCCTTAATCCTCACCTCCATTTGACTTCTTTGCTCCTGCCATAACCACTACCACCCCACAAATACTTTCCTCTCCACCTGCTCCACCTCCCAACTCACCACACTGAGTCCCAGTTGCTCCCTCTGCAGGTAGGGCAGGTTCCTACGCTCCAGGCTGGCCAGGTAGTGCTGCAGTCTGGAGTAGGTGTAAGGGTAGCAGTAGGCAAATTGGTATACATCGTCTTCTCGGTCAAAGCAGAAGGCAAAGGACATGACATAGTTGCGCCGATGGTCAGGGCATCGGTAATAGTACACATTTTTGGGTGGAAGCCTCTGCCTGCAACAGCAAAAGAGAAACACATCACACTAATTTAAGAAGAAAGGCCATCAGGTCTGGAAAATTTAAGGCTTAGAGATGCTTCAAGTGAAAATGTAGAGAATAATGAGGGCACAGTTATTTTGCAAGAGAAGGAAGTGTAAAGTGTAAAGAAAGACGAGAAACAGAGATATAAGTTATACAGTGAACTGAGTAATCATAACACTGAAGTTACATCAACTTAGTTGAAGTTTGCCTTCTTCCACAGATGTTGAGTTCAGCTGGTGAGGAAGAACAAGGACTGGAGGAATGACAGGGATGTCACATGGCAGAAATATGGGGTGGATGTTAAAACAAAGTATTTTTATTTAATTCATATGAAAACTAAACAATTCACTAATAAATTATCAAAATTACAATAACATTCAGAGGTAATTCGACTCAATACAAAAGATCTTTACAATTAAAGAAAGCTACAGTGAAGGGACTCATTGTTAAATAACGGTTGTACAAACTAGGGTTGCCATTCATTCATCTCTCTTCAAGCTTTCCATACATTCATCTCTGAAAAAAGGAGAGCCCACCATTGGACTGCTGCTTCTATTTGTAATTATACAATTTTCATTAGGGTTTGTGTCTGTACTGGTGCCAACTGGTGTTTTTTAGCTTTGCATTTTAAACAGCAGCACTTCCCAAGTGAGCACAAGAGGTTTCCAATTATGAGGATTATGACACTATAGTGCTATATGTGATGTTTTCCACGATGTGTAATGTGCACATTTTTGCAAAAATCCTTTACAGGTTTAGAGCATGACTGTCATTGTCACAATCTGATCCTCTGTCACACTCTCTCATCCTCAGCCCTCTGCATTGCTCTCTGTCTCTGTCTCCAGCCCTTGCTCACTTCTCCCAGGTCATGTACTTTCCTTCATTTCCCCATACCTGCCATCCTCAAGCTGACCACCAGATGCCCTCAGACTTTCCCTCCTTTCCCCATCTCTACACCTGGTCCCACTTCTCATCAGTCCTGCAGTTACCTGGCCTCCTCCGCCCACTCCTCACCTGCAACTCATTCCCTCCTTGGACACTCATTACTGGCTTCTAGTCTGTTACCTGTTTATCCATTGTTTGTAATCTGAAAACCTGTATCCTGCCTGTTTTTGACCTTTCTGTCTGAATATTGGAGTTTGGATTCTTGCCTGCTCCCTTTTGGATATCTTTGCCTGTTTTTGGACAGTTTTCCCGGTTTTGACCCTTGCCTGCCTCACTTAGTCCATAAGCCTGTGTATCTCAAATTTGTTATCAAATCATTGAACTGTATCAGTCATTTGCATTTGGGTCCTTCCTTGTATTCCTGTTACCCTGCTTGCACCAATGGTGACAATAATGTTTTATTCATTATACCTCAAGTTCCAGTTTAAGTGTGTGTACAATTTAGAAAAATTAAACGGGTTGAAGAAGCATCTTATCTGTCTACTAGTGAGTCATATGTCTTGTTGTGTTAGCAGTGTGTGCTATGTTGTTTTGAGCGTTGTTAGATGTTAATAATGTGTTGTGTTTAATTCTTTGTCTTGTGTCATCTTGTGTGGTTGCGTACTTAACTGAACTGTGTGCTGGCATGTTGTGTGTTGCATGCTGGGCCAAGGGCTAAATAAAGCTGATTGCTCCTTGCACCTCACAGACGACCGATGGGGTACGGGACAGTACTGCTGCAGTCCACAGAACTTCTCTGCTTACTCGACATGTTTTCTTTTCACACTCTTCATCTGTCTGTCTTCGTCTTCCTCTCTGTTTTTACTCCTCACCACTGAGACATGGTGAGCAGGAAATAGTTTGAATGCAAGTGACTGTGTTTGCCTCCTTTTTCTCCTCCTCTTTCTCCACCTCTCCTTTTTTCCTGTCTTTCTCCAAATCTCTCTTGTCTTGTCCTGTCACTCACTGACTCTGCCTTGACAGTTTACGTGAAGAAGACCACGCGTGGGGGAACAACAGTGCTGCCATAGGAGCTCTGGCAGACGCTCTGAGAGAAGAGGATAAAAGGAGGAAGAAGATGAGGACGATGAGTGATTGGTGGGTTTGGCGTGTTTGGAGCAGGAGGAAAGGTGGAATAAGGAGATAAGGAGAAGATGAGAGAGCAAGGCGATGGCAGATCTGGGCCTGATACGGAGATATACGGGAAAAGGGGTGGCAGCTAGCAGCGTAGCGGCTGTGTGATGGCAGGGCTGGCTAGTGAGCTAGCGTCTCTGCCAAAAGATCAGATGAAGATGCTATCGGGGCTGTGATAGGAACAGGACCTGATAATCAACAAACAGGACAGACTGCTCTGCGCTAACTCTGACAGAGTCAACTTCTCTGTCTGAATCGCCCCTGAAAAGGGAGGACAGGAAGGAGACACATATGAGTTTTATGTGTTTGCTCAGACACCTAATACATCATGTTCGGCTACGGACTTGCATAGAAATGCATGGTGAACACACTTGCATACATTTTCAAACACTTGAAGATGTCCCTGCAGGTACCTAGTAAAACAAAAAGCTAAATCACTGGGTCTCTCTCAGACAGAGGGGAAGAAGGGAGAGAAAGGCGGGGCTGATTATTCCTTCAGAGGAGGAGAAAGGAGAATGTATCTGCATGTGGCTATCTCAGCAGAATACTAATGCAGCTAGTGGCTAGCAATACCACACCCAGCCTGCCCACAAAAGCCAGCCAACCAGCCCTGTCTTCCAACCTGCAGAGCTGGTCAAAGACAGAGAAGAAAAGAACTAATCTTGGAAAAAATGAGAGCAAATTCTTTCACTTTTCCCCCAATGGAGCCCTGATATTATTCTTAAGACATGTTCTCCATGGCGATCATGGTTTTGAAGTAGAGCATACTGTGACTAAAACTGACCGGCAAGGAAAAAAATACATCTCCACACGACACACTCACAGACACAAGTACACGCATACAACCCCCCCACCCCCCACCCCAACATACACTGGTGCATTACTCTGGTGCCAGACCTCCAAGGTGCAGGTTAATTAAAATAAGATGACACCTCACCTCTTTACATATTTCCCTGTTTGGCTCTGCTCATCCATGCAATCCCACTTCTCTCTGTTTCTCCTTCTCCTTCTCTCAACTGGGCAGTGTGTGACCTTGCCGGAGACTGGAAAAGTCCTGGCTATTGATTTTAATTACAGCTGCTTGTCCCATCACAGCATTATAGTTATAGGACGGAGAAAACAGCTCTGTGACTTCATATGGAAAGAGACTGCCTGGAAGGCCCGGACCACAAGCTAAGGAAGGAGATGTGCCTGCTTTAAACACTGCAGTCACGCACACAAATGTAAAAATGCACAAAATCCTGGGCACATGCACACTAATGCACACAGTCCCTTTGGTTTTTATCTAAGCGGTGGCTGCTCCTGCTCGGCAGCTGGCAATTTGTTTTATCTAAATGGTGCCTCCCTGTGCCTCTCCCCTGCCCATCTCTTGACGTGGTACAGTGCCGTCGTTCCCAAACAGAATTATCACTGCGTGGGATGAGGAAAAAAAAATGGAGAAGCTTCCCCAAGATGATAACGCACTCACACATGGTTTTACAATTCAGTGATTACAGAAACACAGAAACACACACACACACACACACACACACACAAACAGGAATATGCAAAGAGTCACACATTGAAACGGCGCAGCAAACTCATACCACATGTGAGCGACATCAAGGTCATTCCTTTGACAGTGAGCTGTGGGACGAGTTAACTTCCAGAGCGTCTCATCACAGCCTTAAAGAATAAAAAGAAAGATGCAGAGCAGAGAAATAAAGAGATTGAAATACTAGACAAAAGCAGAGCAAGGCTGACAAATAGAGAAAGAGACAAGTAAAGAGACAAAGTCAAAAGAGAAAAGGACGACAAAAAAAAAAAAAAAAAAAACAGACAAGGAGAAAATGAAAAAGGAGAGGGTGTCATAGAGCTAGCAGGCAGCCTTTAGCGAGGTGTCACTTTGCTTGCCTGGGCTTTTCTACTTCTGAACCATTGGTAGCTACAAACTCCCGCTCTGATTTTGATGGCGCCAGCGTCTCTCTGAAGTTTCGAGATGAAGGCTTATAAATTGGTAGCTTTCATACAGGCGACATCTTGTCTATATTTTCAAATCAATCAAGCGTAGAGGACACGCCAATCACGGCCGCTCTGAGCACTCTCACAGACAAAGGCAAAAACATACAGGACAAAACTCACAAGGCCTGGACGGTGATGTACACACATGCACGCTCACCCACTCCTTTTTATTTTCTATCTCCACTGTTGTCTCTTTCAGATTGTCAAATGTTCATCCTGTCAACTGTTATGAAGGTTAAAATGTCTTCCAGTAAGCCTGTACAGCTGTCAAGCTACATAGATCCCCACCAGCTCATTTAAGGCAAATAGTTAGTCAGTTTGGCAAACATTTCACACTGAATGACATATTTCTTCACTCCCTCTACATTGCTGCACCAATAATTGTAGAGGAAATATTTCTTGGCACTCTAATGTGATGCCAGATGTTAGATTGGCTTATTGTTTTTAAAACGTGGCCTTTGTTCTTGTTTTGCATACTAAGTCAAGCAGAAAACAACCTCCAAATCATCTGAGAGGTGTCAAACGTGTGGGTATGTATATTCATGTGTGAGGAAGTGAGTATGTGTGTGTGTGTGTGTGTGTGTAAACATGACAGCATATATATCCTTGACGCATCCATCTTTTTGGGGGGGATGCAAATCAAGTTGCAACAAAGCTTTCTGGAGACACTGTTACTAGGCAACCTGTGCATGTTTTGCAATTTGGCTGGCCTGCTGTATGTTGTACGTGGTGGTACAGTTTATGTAGTAGACTGCGGCTTCATGAGAATGTGTCCTTTGCTTTTGAGTTAAATGACTGGTGATGAGTGAGCATCAGATGTATAGTATATGAGGACGTCATAGATTCTGATTTGACCTTTCAAGTGTGGCTGAGGAGAGACGTATACCCCATTTACACCTTGCATTATTTATATAAAGAAAAACGCATGTTGATGCAAGGTGTAAATGCACTTAGAACACATTGTGATCAGAAACCTCTAAACCACATTTAGAGGTGGTCAGGTTCGCATTGTGATTGGATCACAGCCTGGTGTAAATGCAATCTGTACGGTGTGACAAGATTCATAAGGAAAAAATCATCCCAGTAAGTTGAAAGGTCACCTGGCTCTGCCTCTTCCTGCAAGCTAAAGCAAGCCCTCTTTAAAAGCTACAAGTAGTAGCAGTAGCAAAAAGTCATCCCTCACGAAAAGTGATTTAGGAATAAATGATGTCCTTTCGTGGCAGCTGTTTCCTTGACTTGGGACGCGCCATGTCTATTGACAAGTCCGCCAGCTCTGTCTAGCTAATTTGCATATTGAAATCCAATCATAATGCAGGCACAATTGAGAAAATGAGAACGCATTTTAATAACAAGTGTAAATGCAAAGACCCACGGATCAGATGTTATTATCTAGCTAATGTATCCAGATACAGATCACATGCTAATCCCAGGTGTAAATGGGGCCTTGAACCACTTCCCATTTTCAGAGGTTAATCATAACTTTCTGCGGCTGTGTGTGTGTGTGTGTGTGTGTGTGTGTGTGTAGGCATAAAGCGGTGAAGATGCACATTATGACCGGGGCTGATGATGTGAAATAGCTGAGATTTAATGCTGCTGGTGAGGTCTTCTGGTTAGTAGCAGTAAGGTTTTGCAGGAAGAAATAAGACTTGTGAATTATGGACTTTCCTGTAACGAGAGAGCTGAGAGTTGCACACCTGTGGAGTCAACAGGCCGTTAGCAGCCTTCTCAGGTCAGAAACAGCCCTCTGATGAGGTTGAAACATGACAGAATAAGACACTCTCACCTGATGGCTGCATCAAAACACCCAGGAGGTGTAATTTCATTTTATGGCCTTTTACACTGCTTCCTGTAAAAAAGCTCTCACATCTCCACTCTTCAGTTTTTGCTCTAATATTCACGTATTGATTATTGGTTAATTTAAAGAGTTAATTAGTTTTTTTCCCCTAATCCCAGGTTTGGCAGTTTTTAGTAGTGAATTTCAAGGTGAGTTAGTCGAATCAAGTTGGTCAATATCAGATCACACCCACAGAGTTCCGATTATGCAGCCGACATAAAATGTGACGTTATTTCCATAAAAATCTGAAAGCAGCCATAAATCTCAGAATCTCATCTAAATAAAACACCTTTGCTGTTTACAGGAGTAACCCAGTTTGTACCTCTGATATGTTTAATACAGGGGGAGTGGTTGTATGTAAATATGTGTGGCTGTTTGTTTTAATCTGTGCATGTTTGTTTGGCAGTGTGTTTGTTTGCCCTTGTTTGTAAAAGTCCATCTCTTCCAGTAATTTGTGTATTCATGTCACTTCCTCCCCATATCTTCTTCCACTTCTCAGTCTAATTTACTTTGTTGAAAAAACATTCATTCTTTTGATTGAATTTCTTAAACTTTCTGGTTTTCTTCTTTTGAATAAATCATCACAAGACAATTGTCAGGGCTCTTTAAATCTGATGCGTACACTATTCTTTGTCATGTCAGTGAAACACTCTACTCAAGAAAGGAAACAAAATTCTTCATGTAAATGTCTGTAATGTAAATATGACTCTGCATGCTATGCACTCTCCAACACCTCTATCTCAAAGTTCTCATCTGTTCCACTCTAAATCTGATAGAAATGCTTGAGATGTAAAGCCCTCATGGGATATTTTTATCACCTCTGAGGTGGCATTTAGAGATGAAAATACTGGAGGCTTTACAGCAGCTGCTCTAACTCATGGCAACGAGGAAATATATAAAAAGAACATATATTCTTTCATTTCATTATTTCTATCTTTATTTTGATTTTGTTGTCATTAAGTCTCCAATGCAGTGTTTTGTCATCTTAAAACTGCCAAATGGTTTCCTGATATCTGATTTAAGAAGCTCCTGGAGGTGTTTTAATCACAACTGCACAAAATATGTTTCATTTTTAAAATATGTGCAGACAAATAAGCTGAACTTAAAATGAAATCTTCAGGTTGTTTTCAAATTTCTTTTCAACAAAGGGGAATACTATATGGCTCCACTACTGAGCAGTGTGACAGTGCCTGGATGGACCAGTAGAGGGCTACACTTTTTAATGAATGGTGGACTGTTGAGAGGTATAAGTAAAGAATTCAAAGCAAGAGCGAGAAAGCTGTGCATTTCCAGCTCGAACACTACAGTGCACAATAACTACTTTGTCTGTTGAGAGTCTTTATTCCACAACAAACACCACAGAAACAGAATTGACTCTAGGGGGAAAAAACATCTGCTGAAATATGTTGTACAAGTAGACAAGTATTAAGCATACACACCTACATTATCTGATGGTTAAGGGATACATTATGTCTATATAGTAGAGTGCATCCAATCCTACAGTATGTTTAGGTCAGGTACAAGACAACAGAGTCAATAAAGGAAAAGAGTAGAGTGTCTGCACACTGGATTTTAGCTTCCAAACAGCTTTATTTGACTGAAAAAAAGCAAAGTTTTGACAGGCAACGCTTCATTAGACAAATTGGTTAACATGACAAAGTGCAAGGTGTATATATAGACACCAAATTGGTTTCATCATGCTGACGTCATTTTATGGGATATAAAATGACGTCAGCATGATGCAACCAATTTGGTGCCTAAATACACCTCGCTCTTTGACATGTTGGCCGTGTGCCTGATGAAGAAACATTGCTTTTTTCAGTCAAATGAAGTCTTATGGGAGCTACACATTATTTTTTCCATTCATGATATCTAAAACATTACATCAAAATGGAAAAAAAAATTTACAATGTCATTATATAAATCCTTTAAAAGGAAAAAACAAGTAAACTGGTAGTTTGACGTCATCACTCAGTCTTTTTCATGGAGACGCTAAGAGAAATGCTGCACTGGACTGCACTGTAAGTTTTTCCAAATCAATCCTCAATTGCAGTAAAAAAAGTTAAACATTCCCCATCCCAGAGGGGTCTCGGCTAGATTGAGCATGCTGGGCCTGCTAGTAGCTAGCTCCCTTGCGTCTTGTGGGGCAGCAGGGCAATTAGCAGAAAGCAGATGATCACTGTGCCCTCGCCACTGTGGCGCCACTGGTCCCCTATGGGGCAACAGGGCAGGTGCACATTCGTCTGGAATAATGGGGGGTACAGAGAAAATGCACACAAGCAACCATAGAAAAAAACTGAAATCCCACACACACACACACACACACACACACACACACACACACACACAAACACACACACATCTAATAAAATGATGATGTCAGCGTCAGGCCCCTGTGGTGTGTGTAAGCCAGTGGGAGTGGGAGGAGAGGGGGAGTGGGCTTGTGTATTTTAGAGAGGAGAAAGAAGAGACCGTCCGCCTATAATTGTGTGATGCAGCATTTCCCAGAGTGCAACATTATACTCCCATCACATTATCTGTGTGCGTGGAAGTGTATGTGCAACTGCGGACCAAATAGACAGACTGGCGCCAGACTTAAGTCATAATAATAATGTTCCAAGAGACCAGACACATGCACAGACCGAGACGACAGACACACACACACACACACACACACCCACCCACCCACCCACACCCACCCACACACACACACACACACACACACACACACACACACACCCACACACACCACTACCAAAGTATATGATGTGTATACAGTATATTTGGCACAGTAGGGTGATCTATTTGTAAGAAGAAGTCCAGGCCTGATCAAACCTTTCTTTCTTTCTCTTTGTTTTTCTATCTGTCTGTCTTTCTTGCTCTGTCTGTCTGTCTTTTTTGGTATCTGTAAAATAATTTATTTTAAGAAAATGCCCATTGAAATCGTCCATTCCAAGGCGTATTTTAATGTCAATTTCTGTTTCAATGTGAAACATGCCAAAAAATACAACCAATTTTCCTATTGTCTTGTTGCCATACTGTTTAAATCATACAGGTACAGTACATGATCCATTTTATCAAACAATATGATCATTGTATATATGACTAATAATGTGAGTGGATGAGAGAATACCCTCTGATCTCACTGTATCTGACTCTCACAGACAGTCAAGCCAGTAACAATGGGTGATCTCAGATCAAGCATCCCCGGCTCCTGTGTGTGTGTGCGTGTGCGTGTGCGTGTGCGTGTGCGTGTGCGTGTGTGTGTGTGTGTGTGTGTGTGTGTGTGTGTGTGTGTGTGTGTGCGTGCGTGCGTGTGTGTGAGGTAAGGTCACACAGAATGATGAGATCATTCTCTCTGGAAATTAACTCAGTGGAAGGCAATGCAACACACATGACACATTCTGAAATCATTTTTTATTAAATTCCACATAGAGATGAGCTCACCTTCTATTGATCAGATGAGTTGCTGTTGTGAAAGAAGAACAGCTTGAATAACGCACTGACTAGGAAAATAGAAAATGAATAATCCTTGAATCACAATTGGTTTGCTGATTTGGCAATAACGGCTCATTTACCTGAAGCTTCAAACTAAGTCAACATATCACAAGCGTTCTGCCATGTTATTATGATATTCTACATTTTATAATAAAGAAGTTAATTACAACATTGTTTGTGTAATCTAAACACCTGACTGACAATATAAAAGAAATTTGTGTAGCTGCTGTTCACATAACATGTTCAAAACAGCAGGTACTGAACTACAGGAAAACATGGTACGATATGGTATAAAATGAGTAACTCTAATATGCACAGTGGATGTTGTCCTAAATGTTTTTGCAAAGGAGGATGTTCAAACATTGAAGAGAAAATTCTATAATACATACATTATATTGGGCGGAAAGACAGCTGTATGATACTAAAAGTGGGTAACTAGCGAGAAACAAATCAAGAATAGAAATACTTGAAGGAATTATAATTCCCGGATCCATTCACAGTCCATGGGAGGTGGTACTATACATTCGGAGGTTTCATTTTTCTGCAACAAATCTTCTCAGAAAATATTTGCACCAGACTTTATGTGTACGGATCAGGTACATGGGGCATTCTGGTGGCCTAGTATGGAATTACAGGTACATTTTAGATTGCAGGGAGCAGAGATGTTGAGACAGAGCAAATGAGTGAAATTAGTGGAGCAGAAGTTATTATCTTGTGTTCATATGGATAATAGCAAACATGCTGATAAATTAATTGAGTACATACTATTTTCTGTTGGCTCAAATTAAATTATTCTTTGAATAATACTATTTAAAAAAAAAAAAAGAAAAAAGGTTTATGTACTTGCAAAAAATCATTTTCTCTGCTTAAACAAATCAATCACACACTCAAGATTGAGGCGAATACCATATAACTGCAGCGTCTCCAGTTCGATTCAAGCTGGGGACCTTTGCCGGATGTTGTACTCTCCTATCTGCCCCCATGTTTCCTGTCTGTACTACTGTCAATATCAAGTGAAGGAAAATGCCAAAAATATAATCTTCACAAAAGAATAAAAATCACATCAGTTAGATTAGTGGTGATATATTTGCATCAGACTGTGAAAAGTACTTTATACACCTCTTCCTTCTATACTAGTCAATCAATGTTCCTTGAACTAGAATCAGTTATTTTCTTAACTGTTTAATCTAAGTGATCACTTAGTTTCCAAAATGTCACAAATTATAACAGATGTCGATTAAAGCTGAAGCTGTAAACACATTTTCAGTGGATGGCCTGATTGACTGATCAACACATGACTTAACTCTGGGGCCACAGTAATGACTCCACACCACACTCCCTCGTAGCGTGATCAGCACACAAACCCCATGTTGTGTCTGTGACAAGATCAGTGGAATTGTACTCATCCAAAATCTCTATCTATGCCTCTCCCCCCTCCCTCCTCCTTCCATCCTGCCTCTGTGTCCCTGTCTCCCTCTCCATCTTCCCCGAGGGCCCTGCTGGCCTTGGCACAAAGATGCCAGCCTGTCTGCCTGCATTTCCCTTGGCACGATGGTGGCAGCTGGGGGCCTGGCTGCCCTGTCTGCTTCCATACTCCCCAGTATATCACATGCACACACACAAACACACATACTGTGTTCACAGCTTGCAGCCAGACTGGTGTCACCATGTGTGTGCCAGGGGTAGCAGCACCCACAGGAGGGGAGGGCTGGAGGAGAGGAGGGAGGAGAAGGAACAGGGTGGGGTGGAAGGGGGGGGGGTTGTGGATGGGCGCTTGGGCTCTCAGACAGCCAGATGCTGCCAATTAACTTCTCCGGCCGCCACGGGGCTGTAGGGGGAGAGTCTGGCACCTGTACCATCCAGCTCTCCCCCAAATACACAAATGCTCACACACACACACACACACACACACACAGACACAGACACTTTCTCACGGCTGATGGGAGCAGTGGCATTGCGTGTAGCTTGTGTGGGAGATGAGGGCCACATGGCGCCTCAGAGCTTGGGAGACAAACACACACACCTGTATTACAGTAACTGTTGAACTCTTTTGACCTTTGCCTAAATAATCTCTTCTCTTCTCACCTTGAATCTCAACAGGTGGGCTGAGGCTCCGGTCAGTTTACAGTGTGTACTGACGCACATGTCTGCAAACACAGACACAGCTTTGCAGGAGTGACCGTGACCTCCTCCATGTGAATATGACCCTTGGATAAAAGCTTTTCTCTTTTCACTCTTTCATTCACTCATATATATATATATGTACTTTCTATATATATATATGTATATGTGTGTATGTATGTGTGTGTGTGTGTGTGTGTGTGTGTGTGTGTGTGTGTGTGCGTGCGCGCGTGTGTGCTGTCAGGCTGTGTTGGTGATTATACTAGACAGAAGGAATTACAGGCTATTACAGAAGAGAGCCTGTGGCTACAGCAGCCAGAGCTGCACCGCCCTTAAAGGCTTATGGCTCTCAAAAAGCCAGCCTATTATTCCAACCGCACCACACAGCTGCCTGCGGAATGTCAAAGATATAAATACAGAAAACAAGCATGAATCCACACTATGATATAGTACTTGTATTTTATAGTTTCATTTGAAAACAAAGTACTGCCCATTTTGAAAAAAAAACAACAAAAAAACAGGCGTGGCCTTGTAACCCACAGGATAAGAGAGTATCATTCAGGCTGGACAAATTATTATCTGATATTTTGTTCATCTCATAAACATACATGGAGAGGACAAAACAACATAGGCACCTTAAATGATAAAACTGAAATATTCGGGGGGGGTTTTCTTATTGTCATCACATGACAAGACCAAAACCAACAATAAATTGATACTACTAAGATTTATTGTCAGCTTATCTAAAGCCTGTTAGCTTATTTTTCTGTGCCACACAGATCCATTGTCATCCAAAAACTATTAAAAAACACATCAGTGAGCAACATGGTTGTACTAGCTAAAATATTCCTTCATCATGTTGAACATGGGCACTATAGTTTATATTGATGCCATCCCACATACACCATCCTGCTACTGCAAATACCCACACACAGTGCCCAGCTGCTTATTAAATCATTTAGCCTATTTAATAAGTATGGTATACTGTCTATATTTTTACAAATTTACTTCCTCAGTGGGAACCAAAGGGCTTAGTGCTGAGTGCCAAAGCCAGGGTAAGAAAGTCCAGTAGTATTGAGAGACGGACTAACACACTGTTGGTTTTGGTTTAGTTTTCATGGGATTTGTTGACAATAACAAAATATAGACTATAGTCAGCCATATCCTTTAAAATCCTATGCAATCCAATAGAACAAGACCGCAAACTATGGATCTCTGGCATAGACTCAATAAATAAGCTCCACAAACGTAGGATTTATAGCAGTAATACTATACTTGATTATAGTTTAGATTGTACAGTTCTCTACACCTGCTGGGCATTTCAACCATCTAGCATGTTTTCATGTGTACAGATAACACTGAACTACAGTGTTACACCTGGGTTCATGCACCTTGTTCTTGCTGCCCAATACAAAATAGCTTTATGGGCAGGGAAGCCTCTTTGAACTGCAACATCAAGCCAAAGTCATGTATTAGTTTACCATAACAGTAAACTATTGAAATAACAATTGATGCAACTGAAAAAAAAACAATTGAAAAAAAACAAAATGGCATAAGGTTAATATAGTAGTTACATTTTTACAGATAGTATCAAAACTCATATTTTCTTCTCTGGCAGCAACATCCGAGTGAATTTTATTTAGTGTGTGCCGAAGAACAGGCAATGTCTGCTTGTCTTCTCTGATTTGAATGAAGACATGATGAGTACTTATTGCCATTATATCTGAACAGAATGTGTCATAGATAATGTAGCTCTGCGATGCGCTATCATAACATTTAATCTTAAGAGAACAGGATATGGTGATCATTGAATGAGCAACATATTAGCCTAGCTCACGTGGCTCCAGAGTGTCTGCACACAGAAAATCTTTTTTTTTTTCACAAAGTTAATTCTGTAAAATTCAATATCTGGCATGGATGAATAAACAAATAACGACAACTCTTGAAATACAAATATGAGAAAGAAAGTCTGGTTGCAGATTGGGAAGAGGATGGGTGTATAGCATAGTGCAAGATACTTGTCAATACGAGGTTCACAATCTGACAGAAGATGAATATTCTGTTCATCAAAGTGTTTCTGCAAGTAGTCGATTTTGCACAAACTACAACTTTGCATTCGTCAATAAAGCAATCATTTGTTTAGTTAGGTTATGTAAGTGATGTTACCAATCAACAAATTAAAACAATAACAATGGCCTCATCAGATACAGTGTACTCAAGCGCATACATACACGCATGCACGCACTCACACACACACACACACACACATACACAGGGCCCTGTCCATCAGATGAGCCTGTTCCCTCGCTGTTCTGAGTGACAGATGACTTGTCAGAGAACTAAACGGGAGAATATTTTACTGCAGATTGAAAGAGGAGGAAAAGGAGAGATGGGGAATAGAGAAAAAAAGAGAGAAATTGCTCCATTACACCAGAGAGGTAAATCATTCGATGTGCTGGAGATCACAGAATGGCATTTACATTTACACACATGTTCACATGGGCACATTTATGAACATGATTAACCCTGTTTCTGTCTGTGCTCTCTCTCTCTGTTTCACACATAAGCTTGAGTACTTGCATATGCACACAGACACACACACAGACACACACACACACACACACACACAGATCATCAGAATCCAACCATGAGAAAAGTTGAGAGGCTGGATCAATGTTGGGCTCTGGTGATTAGCCTTAATTGAGGAAAAAGAGCTATGGGAACAAAGAAACATTATGACCTTTTCCCTGTCTGCACACACAGCGCGCTAATAAGACACATTCACATAATATCATACTGACCAGAACCGTCTAACTACATCAAAAGCACCTTCTCCTAGGAACAGTATGCAAATGGATGGCACAGAGAGAAAAACAAACCCTGCAGATAATTGACTAGCCTTGCCATGTTTTTGTGCGTGAATGGCAATTTTCACTCTCCTGTCAAGTGCATGCTGATTATTCTATCAGACAAAAAGAGGTCAGTGTGCGATGAAAAGATTGGCAGTGTTTCACATCCTGGTGCTGTGGAATGGCCTGTCTCTCTTCTGTCTCTCAGGCTCTCTTATTTCTTTCTCTTCCTTCATCCTCTCTCTCTCTGTCTCTCTGTGCGTGTCAGTTTCTGACTGAGTCAAATACCACTTGTCAGGAGAGCGCTGTTTGGACTGACATGAGATAAGAACAGACCAACTAGACAGTTATATGTATTCCTCACTTCTGTTCGACTGGGGAAGACTGTGATGTACAAGTAATGCGTGGACCAGAAGCAATAATAATACTGGGGCTTGTATCCAGGAATGACAGAACTACAATAGAGACCAAACAGGAGGATAATTACATACATTTAAGATATACAATATATGTATATAGGTATATAATATCTAAAATGTTTCACTGAAAGCACAGTTCTGGTTATGATTATATCAATGTTATTAGCATCCATGTATGTAGAGTTAGACAGATAAATTGGCCAGGGTGATATATCAGTCAGTATTATCTTAATGCAGATATGTTGGTCTCTCTGTGGATGTCTGATAAATTACAAGAAATTGCAGCAGAGAAATGGCTAGATTTGAGGTAATTTAGAAACAGTATCCCCATTACATAGTTTGTCCAACAGAGAGCACTGCAAAGTTGATTTTTCATCTATAAAATGTCCCACTTAGTATATAAACAAACCAAGATTGTTTATGTAAAAAAAAAAAAAAAATACAATAGGCCTATATATTGTTATATGATTTTTTGAACTCCCAAATATCAATATCTGTATCAGCCTCAAAAACCCAATATTGTCCCCACTATACCATGTATTATATGTATCTAATGTATCTTTTAACTCATGATAAACATCTGAGTTGAAAACACATCTAACATTTTGGCAAATTAGATCTGTTTTCAAGTTGCAGTTGGGTGGAAATAGCTGGGAGCTTGCTGAGGTGACCAAAACCCCATATACTGTACTTAAAGAGTAACTACACTCAGGCTAATAATCTTGAACCTTTCAACCCATAGAGATCAATGCATTTCTTCCGCACAGTTTTAATGTGGAGTTGCTCTTTCTCAGAATTATAAAGTTGAAAATGGTAAAACATCTACATCATGAGCGTTATCAAGTTATTATAATGTGCCTAAAAAGGTCACTTTTAGTCAAAAAGTAATGCAGATGACAGCTGACTAGATTAGCTGTTCTGAGTCACAATAATCTCGTAAATTTTTACATGAATAGTTTACAAGGCTGTTGTGACTCCATCTGTCCCCTGACTCCAGGTGTTAGTTTTTTGTATATCAGACTCTGTTCAGTCTGTCCTACCTGCTGTAACTAATGCTAGCTAGAAGCTGTCCCCAGATATCAGGCTGATGTCTTATCAAGAAACACAAACAGAGAAGATGAATTAGTGTGAGGACTTTGATCATTAAAGTGGATGTCTATGCTCTACTTAATTGAAGCATTTTGTACTGACAGTCATTGACTGTATGTGATAACTTGTACTTTTAGAATATGCATAACGGTGACAGCCTTGTTGGTGCGTAGGTCTTTTTATTAATCTTCCTCAACTATTTTGCACAAGAAGTCCTAAAAAATATGATGTCTCAATCATATTCCATTCCATATTCCATTTCCAGCTGTACTGTATTTGGCAGGTTTATAATACTGCCCAGTTTTGTTTGTATAATGCTGTACCAGCTGGAACAATGCAAAGCAGCTTTGAGTCACTCAAAATATGGCCTCACTTCAAAAGCAACTGCACTTTTGTTGGCAACTTGGATAATTTGAAAGGTTGATCATTTTAATTCCAAAGGTTTATTATTTATTCACCCTTGTCACAACAACTAAAGGAGCCTTCGCCTTTGCATCAGTCATGTAGACAAATTTAAAAACTCTTCTGGGAAAATATTTTTGTGTATCAATGAAATCTTATCACAGCTCTTTAACAGTAAAATATGGTGGAGGATATGAGGCTGCTGTGTTGGATAGCAAAATGCACATCTAGTAGCACTGAGTATGGCTGTTGCACAGTGGCCTGAGTTGAGTCCAGGTCTCATCTCTGAGAACTCTGAGAACCTTTACTGAGACTTGAAATGTAAGTTTAATCAAAGACTGCAATTTAACAGTGGCAGACACTGCCAGAGGAAACATGCTGTTTCTTTTTATTGCATTAATCTGCAAACTTACTGTAGCTGCTGAGGACAGTAAATCATGAATCAATAAATTAATTAATTATTTAAACAGTGAGTTTTGGTATACGCCAGCCCTACAAACCCAAATATCTGTCCGTCACTGACTGACTGACTGGCTGAGTGATGAAGTTACACCATTGGTCAGTCAAAGTCAGCTGAAGGCTGCTGAAGCTTGGGACATCTCAGAATGCATTTAGCACCAACCAGCAGTGACCAAAGGAGGAGATTTTGAGCCAGGCCAAAAGCTGTTGTAAATTTTGCTGTAGGACTGTTAATATGTCACTTTAGTAAGTTGTAATATTTTTAGAAAGTAATCATTTAGATTCCCAATATGTGGTAAGTTTATCCAAATAACACCTCTTTGAAAATTTGCTCCGATGTTTTCAGAGAAGTGAGGAGGTTTTGGTGCACTTCCTGGGGGCTTGGTCACTGTGTGTCGCCACTTCCTGTATCCATCATTTCAAATTAAAAGCCCTCTAGAGTTTCATACACAGTCCAGCCATATACTACTGTAGGTTTTGACCGAGACTTGTTATCATATAGCCGTCTATTCTGTGTCTGTGTAACCGTTCACGCTTCACTTGTGCTTTGAACTTGTACCCAGAGCATCGATTTAGGCTACAAGATTATTTTCTTCCGAGTTATGCACATAAGTATATGGCTGTGTATTGAAGTGTGAACACTATCAACATGTTTCTAAACTCACAGCAGTACTGTGGCAGGACAGATCCAGTGTAGACAGTAGACACTGACAGAGCTGCTGACCTGCTGCTTTCAATATGTGGCCAGTCTCGACAAGTTGTGCAGAGCTCTGCACTCCCTGTATGTGTGTAACAGAAACAGAGGAGGTAAAAAGAAAAGAAAGGGTGAAAAGTAGTTGTTGAGTGCCTACCTTTCATTTCCTTTCAAGGGCAAAAGAGCACACATCCTTCAACACAACTGCAAAATCTAGTATTGTGTTTTTTGTTTTTTTTAACAGAACCAAAAATAACTAAATAAATAAAAATAAAAATACTATGGTTTGGCCAAGCTGGATAAGAATTAATGAAAAAATAAAAAATGTCAAGCAAGAGCTAGCATTAAGTTATCTTGATACATTAGAAGTAAAAAAAAAGCGACAATTCTGTTATTTAGTATGTCATAATGATACTCTGGATGTCAGATTCTGTGTGAGGCTAGGAGAAAAATTGCTATTCTTATTCCTTACAGATGATGCCTTAAGAATAAAAGCAAAATATCACGGGCAACCTCTGACCTCTCCTCAGCCACTGTTCCTACAGAATTGGAGGAAAATCAAACTAGAGATAGACAGATAAATGGACAAACAGTATGACTGACACACTATAGATCAGTTGTGGTAGGTATGTGAGGGTCCTCACAAGTCCAATAAACACACCATAAAAACGAACAAACACAGTGCTGCTCTGAAATATGCAGACATCTACACATGAAACTAACCACAACATCAGTCCAAGGCTCTTTTCAATGCAGAACCTATAGAAGTCAGTGGCTCATTTAAAAAATGCAAAGGGCAGAGGCTGAACTGATACACTTTGAAGATGAGATTCCCCAGAAATTGGTTCCTGATTTAATCAGATGAGCACCTCTGAGAAATAGAAAGGGTTAATGTGAATATAAATCCCCCCTCCACACACACACACCAAGTTAAAACTTGTGTTACGTTTGCTCCCCAGTTCTCTTTTTGCTTCCTCACTTACACACTGAATTGAACACACACTCCCTCTCTCTCTCTCTCTCACACACACACACACACACACACTCACAAAGCGATTATCACCAAAGGTACGTACGTCTGCTTGTAGCTGTTCCCACAGGGAAACTAGCTGTAGAGCTTCTCCACTCTCATTTTTCATTGTCTGCTTATGATGCCCCATGTGTGCACACTGACTTTCATTTAACCCCTCACAACACACGCACACACACAAACACACACTCACATGCATGTATGATGCCGTCCCCTCCTTCTTGTCTCCATCTCTTTCTCCCTCACACTTACACACACAAATGGCTTCTCCCAGCCACTGTATTTTATTGCAGTGGCTAAAAGGAAGCTATATAGGCGTGTCCCGCACATGCTGCAGTCACGCAGTGAGGCTACAGTGACTTTTTACATCCACTGCTCATTCCCTCATCAGATATTGCTCCAAGATAAAAGAACAAAAGTATTATCACATCTAGGTTTGGGGTAAATACAATATGTACAAACAATATTTCAAATAGTCACAACAGAGCATTCAATCCTTTTTTTTTTTTTTGCAAAGGTGAAACAAATGTTTTCACTAAGCCAAAGACAGTGCAGGGTCACCTACAGAAGAGCACCCATGAGGATGGTAGGTGGTGTCTTGCTCAAGGACACTACAGCAAAGTGAACATCTGACAGCACAAGAGGGGCCTGAAGGTCATGTTACTCACCTGACCACACTGTTGTTCCAAATGCTGCATCTTTATCCATTTATATCATGTAAGACTGTGAATAGTTTAAATAATTTTAAACTCCAACATGCTTCTTCATCCAGTTCCTACCCCAGCACCTATAACTCAGTGTTGATGTTGACCACTTTTGGACAGCCTTAATGTAATTTAACATCACTGTTCTTTTGTTTCTTATTGCTTTTCTTATGAACTTTCTGTACTAGTCTTAATACACTGGTAAGTGACCTTCTAATGTCATCGTACAACAGTCGAGGGTGATAGCAGGTCAGCAATGTTGGCATTTGCTTTGCTTTGTTCTACTGAAACATGTTCACTGAAAAGTGGAATTAGTGTGCTAATTGCCAGGTTATACAAAACTAATGAGATACTAATAATAATAACCTTGATATTTGAAAATTACACATTGCATTGTTCACCTTGTGGAGTGAGATGATCACAGGGGCGGGGGTGGGTAACAAGATGCAAAAAATCTATTTTAAACTCACGTAACCCTCTGATGCACAACATATTCAAAACCTTTTAATGCACAACATGGGTCAAAAATGGCTCACATTAATTCTCAATATTATTTGATACATAGCTGAATGTTTCATTATCATATCTTTGAAGCAAAATTATGTCATCACCCAGGATTTTAAGAATTAATTGATTTTTTTAAATTATTATGAGTCATTATATTAATTACTATGTCTTGCTATGTAGGGAAAAAACATTTACATTTACATATCTAACTGAAATTTGCAGACATGGGTCAAAAACGACCCGCCAGGATGAAAGTCAACAGTATGATTTTTTTTAAAAAGAGACAAAATATAATCATACTTGTTACAAAAATGTATTTATTCATAATTGAAATGTATTAATTTGTGACTTTCCCTTTATAATATACACAGTGCTATATCACATCACATAACTGATGATAGTGTTATTGATCTAGATAGCAATTTCATTCACATTAAGACTTAAGTGAACAATGCTGACAAAAAAAAAATCCTACACAGTGTCAACATCCACTTGTATCCCTTTATTGTTCTCTCACCATGGACAATCATATCAAATAACCATGGTGTGTTTGTTGCTGTGATCCTCGCACATGGGTCTCTTGCACTGAGAGCACTAACTGCTGACTTTTCAGACACTGCAGTGAACTATGCTGCATCATGTGAAGCTGATCCCTCATGTACACTCACTGCATATGGACCCTTGTTGGGCACAGTCAGGATCATCATCTTCAGAGGGCCCTATTTTCGTGAACCCAGTGGTGCAGATCGCAGTCAAATGCACAGCACACTTTAGGTATTTTCGTAGCCTTGGGTACAGGGTGGGATCAGAAAGAATACATTATCATACATTATAGGTGGGCATGTTGGAAGCTGTGACAGTCATGGCAAATCATATTTGCTAATTTCATCCCCTTTAAACACAGGACTTTCCCTGTCATGATGCACTGACAGTTTGGGAATCCTGTGGAGAGTTTTCCTCAGAGGAAACCTAGTATTGGCTGGGATGTAAACATCATCAGCTTGAATATGCTGCCAAGAGCAGATGATGTCTTTTTTGAGTTGAATTCACCTTCAGGAGGCGCACTCAATCTTGGCACCAAGATTGCAGTGCACCACTGGATTAGGACTGCCACACCCTCAGCTGCGCCACTCCTCCCATTGTGGCGCATGGAGAGTCATCAAGATACCAAACCAGCCCAGTCGAGGAGATAATCTCAGTCCACCCCAGGAAGATAGCAGCTTGCTGGTGTGCCACAGTGCTTTGCACCCTGCGCTGGCACAAAAATAGGGCCCAGAGATTTCAGGCACTGAACTGGTGCTCTGAACTGCCTCCTCATCTTGTACTTGTCCTGCAAGCAGCATGTCTATAACCATGTTGCATCTAAATCTGGTATGATTATGACCAGCCATGCCAATACTGTCAATAAGGAACAAAATGCATTACAGTATTTTCATTGTTACACTATTTTGATTATTTTTTACTTGCATTTACTGGGTAGAATACAACAGGTCAATACTCTCTCTCTCACTTTGCCAGCTAAAGCACCATAGGTCAGCAGCTAGCTAGCTAAAACACAACAGGTCAAGCTATCTCAATAATGATTTAAACATATAATTATTCTGTTCTCACATCTTTCTAACCATTGACACAATTACAGAATGGTGTATATGCACATGATGTATATTCTGAGTTGAAAAGTACAATAAAACTTACATGTGTCACAGTTGTGATAAGGTAGTCTTCTAAATAGGTGAAACTGTGACACTGAGGGGAGTAGTCCACAATAAAATATGTTCCTAATTACAAATATGTAAACAAATCAAAGGTTCCTATCAAATTTCATCGTGAATACATACAGGTCTTTTTTGACCCATGTTGTGCATTTATGGGGTAGTGAAGCAAAAATATTTTTATGCAAAAATAAAATAACACAACATTAAAATAAGTGTTTGTGATGTTAAAAAAAACAACTTAATTAAGGAATTAAATATATTAAATATTGAGTAATAAAATGCATAGTATGCAAAGATATAAAACAAAAGCATTTGCTTGGGTCACTTTTGACCCTTGTTGTGCTCCAGAGGATTAATTTAATTCTCAAAATATTGTGTATCCTGCCATTTTCCTCGTACATTCATGAATATTTGAAGCCGCAGGACCTCCTCCAATAATTAATCAAGTAAAAAGTAAAAATAAAATCCTATATCTGAGTTAAAGTTTTGTATTTTGTGCCTTCGGCAAAGTGTGCACTTCTATGCTGCCCTTTCTCTGTCATCACAGAGGGAATGTGTTAACATGTACTGGTGTGTTTGTAGTATGTGTGTGTATGTGCGTCTGTGTGTCTGCATGTGTGTATTGATTGATGCCTTCCAGGGCAGTAGCGTGATTGAAACACCTCCTCACCATAAAGCTGTCGTGCGCGTGATGGAGTCGCAGGGTCATTTTATGCATCACACCTGTCCCCCTTCCTCCCCACACTGACACCCAATCAAATAGGAAAATGGGCATATTTGTTTTCCTGGCCTTGAGAGGGCTTGTGCGGAGGGTTGTATTTTTGTGTGTGTGTGTGTGTGTGTGTGTGTGTGTGTGTGTGTGTGTTTGTGTGCAGGTGGGACACAAAAAGAGAGAAAGACAGAGAGTTAAAGAGAGAAAAAGAAAGAGAGAGACACATAGCAGGCCTGATAAACAGAGCAGAGATTTTAGATCAATCAGAACAAAACATAGTCTTTCTTGGTCTAACCAACTTTTCTACTTTAACTTGTAAGAGCGATTTTTTAAATTTTACTTTAGATAAGACCTGACGCATTTTTATAGACAAAATACACAACAGTAATTAAAATTAGCTCCGCCTCGACTAGCTACAACATTACAAAAGCTGCTCTCATGTTAATGTGCCAGTAATAATCAAATCATGTAATATCATTCTTATTTTTGAGTTTGCTGCTTGTATTTATACTTAAGTAAGATTTTTAATGCACCACTTGTATTAGTAATGTAGTTTTAGATGTTGTTTCTACTTTACTTTAAGGATACAGCTGACGATTTTCTACATTTTTCTTACTGTTAACAAATCTCTTGCAGAGCCAATCTAACAATAAACTGATCCCACTATTGTGTGTGTATTCAAAGCCTGATATATCTTATTTTGCTGTGCCATAGACCTCCATTGTTGTCCAAAAACTATTAAAAACACGTCAGTGAGTCACACCTTTGCACTGGGCGACATGTTCCTTCACCCCGAAGATTACGGTCACTGTAGTTTGTTTAGAAACGGCAGCAAAAACTAATAACAGCGAACACGTTTTCAGTCTCCAGAGAGTAGTTCATTGCTGCTGCTTGTGCAGGATCGCAGTTCTGTTTACAGTGCTTCGCTAGCTTATTGTGCTACATTTCAGTTATAGTTACATGATTGGATTAATCTCAAGCTGAATCTTATTTCCAATTTCTATGCAAATTCCAAAATGACTTCTGTATCACAATACATTTCTATGAATATAACCTGTGCACTGGCTATATTTTGGATTTGTGTTGATACTGTTATGGAAACAAAACAAAGAATTTAGCACAAAGGCAACAAATGAAACTGTCCTCTCAGGAAAAACACCAGAATCATTGCCTAAAAACGACGTATATTAACGTTCAAGTGACAGAAGCCCTCTAGCTGCTGTAGAAATTACGGCAGGGGTACAGGAGAGAATCAAGTGGTGCTATAGAGTGACAAAGTCAGTGTAGGGAGGAGATCGGGGCGGATGGAGGGGTCAGGAAAACATTAACATTTAACACGGGAGATTGCTGTTCGTTTCCCATTTACAAATGTGAGTCAACATTGTTTGTTTGTTTTTTTAAACCATGACCACGATTGTCCTCTAACCTTAACCACATAGTTATCATTGTAGCCATGACAACAAAGGTACCCTAACATTATCATCACCATCATCTTGACCCACACCACATGTTTCACACCTTAACAAGGCTTCTTATTTTAATCTAAACTGATCTTTTGCTATAACTAAAGTTGTTTTTGTGCCTAAACCTAACCAGACATTAACCATAGTGATGTCACATAATAAAACATTTATTTTTGAACAGTGATTTGTAACAGCCAAATGATGTCATCCTGCCAATTACTGCCAACAGGGGCGTCAGATCAGAAGATGCAGCCCAGTAGCCTACTAGTTAACACGCATGCCATATAACTGCAACGTCTGTGGTTTGAACCTTTGTTGCATGTCACCCCCTGTCATCTCTCCACTATGCCCATAATAAACACATGAAATGCCCCTGAAAATATTTTTTAAAAAAGACGACTATGTGTCATTCTGGAGTGCATGGACCAAAAATCAAACCTGGCCCTGAAGATATTGTCTTTTGTAACTTACTGTATATCCACATATATGCATGTACTGTATACAGCAGAGTGGCGGTAGTTTGACTCGACAGGATTTTTTTTTTTTTTGACTTGACACCAATTAGCTCATCTTAAAAGTGCACAGCACAAAAGAAATGTAATCAAAGTGTGCTAGCATGAGACAGCAAACAACTGGGGAAATCTGAACCATCCTTTAATACTCTATTCTGTTCTCCTCGCTGTGACAGGTAATTTGACTGCTTAGATGATATTTCACTGTACTACTGACTCACTGTAAAATACAGGAAACGTGTGTGTTGAGAAACATTTGGGAAACCAGTCGCAGTTCTAAAAATAGCTGAGAAAGGCCCCTAAAATAATGACCCTGGCTGGCTGCCGTAGTGTCTAAGGCTGGCAAGACAAACGACAGCCATTCCCGCTCGGTGCCTTTAATCAGCTTGTGATAATTAACGCCACACTCCATTGGCCAAACAAATATCTTTGTCAAGGTGCTCGTTGCTGTACAAGTTCTTCTCCTGTTCTCATAGACAAGATAACAAGCAGCCTTTAATTGCCTTAATTTTGTGTCGTGGTAGTATTATAGACTTTACCCTGCGCTTCTGGCCGCTGTAAGTCACCCTCTGTATCCCTCCCTTATTCCTCCCTCTTTCCCTCCTTCCCAACAAGTACATAAAATATTTCATCATGTTGGGCTGGTGGGCAGCTGTAGTGGCATCAGACTTTAATAAAGTGAACGACCTTGTGGGATTGCAGAGAGGATAGATTAAGTTTGCCTTCCCTACTGGCAGAAGAAGCCACCTCTGTGGGGTTTCTTATCTGGAGCTTTACTTAATTACCTGCTTTAATTCTAACATTCTCTAAAATGACCCCTCACCACGATGAGACAAGCTGTTTTAATTAAACAAATGAATACGTCGCTTATCGGGTGGGATCAGAGCTCTCGTTTGTCACAGTAACAGTTAAGGATGCCGCTGATGATCACGTTATCTGGGACTTGGCCTGGGTTTCACCACACACAGAGGAAAGAGCAGCCAATGCTATCTTTACTATGTGTGTGTATGTATGTGGTGCTACTGTAGAGATATGGAAGATAACAAACAGGCCCATTAGATATAGCAGACATGTCCACTTAGTCACATTGTAATCTGATGAGCTTCATAATGTAACTATATGTCCCTTATTATGGTGGTAAAAAAAAAAGGTTTATAGCCCCCGGTAGGGAACTTTGAGAGAGGAGAGGAGTCATAAGAAATAAACATGAGGAAAAAAAGGAAAGGTGCAACAAACCAAAAGAAAACCAAAAATAGTCTACCAGCTATTCCCAAAGTCCCTGACACTGGCCGGCTTGTTTATGGTAGTTATATAACAATATTTTAGAGTGTGCAGAGGGTTCCTGTGCAGCGCTGCCTGACCAAATTTAATGGGAGAAGTGTCAGAGAAGCCATTATACCAGCAGGGGCACGCACAGCCCTATTACATATGGCTGCTGGCTGCTAATGTGTATTAGCAGGAGACAGAGGAAGCAAGGTGAAGATAAGTGATTTTGCAGTAGCTGGCTAAGTAGGACAAAGGAGGGAGGGAGTGTGTTAGGGAGCGTGAGACAGAGAATGGAGATCAGCGATGGACATGGCTAGAACCAGAGTAAAAACAACTGTGAGTTACTTATTGCTGCGTGGAAGTGCAAAGACATGCATGCTTAAAGTTGAATGCTAAATTGTAAGGACCTCACTGAAACTTTTAGGTCAATAGTAGAGTCCCTGTGCTACATTGTGCTCGTCAACAGCCATGTGTAATGTCAGAATTGTCTTAAGCAAGACATTGAGGCCCACTGTAAATGTTTGTTCAATATAGGCAGCTCTGCAGTTTTAAAAAAAAGCAATCTAAATGTTCTAAATCAAAACGAGACTGTTAGAGCATCTCAACACACCAACCACTAAAACAAGGTGACAGCCGGTATTTTCTTTTGGTTAATAATTTAGCGAGGATCGAAGGCTGCTCTTGGCAAGAAAGCGTGAGTTTGCTGTGTTTATGCCTGTCAGCAGCAAAATTCCAAACACAGTATTTTTCTACGAGAGGGGGCACCTTGCCCAGCCAACGAATCCCAAATGCACTGAAAAATATAGAGCTTCGTGCCTTACTGCCAAACACATTAACTCTCGTTCTTTATTTAAGCCTTTGTCAAACTATCTGCAGTACTTCAGTCACACAACCACTGTTTTCAAGGGCTCATTGGCCAAGTTTTGCCACTCGACACCAGAGCTGTAAGTGTGTGCTGGTATTAAAGGAGTGAGGAGGCTCCTCAGCTTGGTCTTTGACAGCCCCCTTGAACTCTGTGGGCCTGGTGATAAAGTGGCTTGATGAGTGGGCAATCTCTGTCTGCCAGCTGCTGGTCTGGCCAGGGGAGCTGGGAGGGTGCCAGAGTGAGTGAAGACCCGCTCCATACAAACAAAAACACACGCGTGCGGGCGCACACACTCACACACACCCACACACAGTGGAATGTGAATGTATGCTTGCATGCACATATGTACAACCACCAACTGCTCACATGCATTCACACACTAGGTTTACACACAATTACACATGCTTATAGTTGAGTTATATTGGTCTGTATCAGCCCCCAGCCCATTATCAGAGCAGTGGGAGACCTGGGGATGTGACATCACATACCCTTAAAGAAAATATGGATACATGGGTCCTCTGCACTAATTCACTGTGGAGTAGTCACTGAGAGAATTGTGGGATTATGTGTTTTTGAATTTCAATATTCAAATTTAAGTCCCATATTTTCGAAATCATAACAGATTCGAACCCTGACCTACTCACTGAATGCATAAAAAAAATATTTTTATCCATTTATATATTCATCCGTTTTTACAGTCGGGTGAACAAAATGCTTCACTGGCTCCCTATGCCTTGACTCTATAGACTCAATCTCCTTCTCCATCTCTATCTCTGCTACTAGCATACTAGCGTGCCTCTAGCGCACGCATGCCCAGCACCCACAACCCAGAGATGACTGCTCCTTGTAAATATTTACTTCAAGAAATAAATAAAAAAATATCTCCACTCAAGAAAAAGAAAGCATTTAACACCAAGTGATTTTTTAAGAAACAATTATTGTAAAAAAGGTTTTGTCTGCAACATTTTTTTCTTTTCAGAACATGGCATTGTGGCATGGGATGGCATTGTCCTATGTCAATCTGTTGGTCCGCTACTTTGGCACATATCTCAACAACTATTTGATGGATTTTCATGGAATTTTTCACATACATTCGTGGTCCCCAGAGGATGAATCCTAATTACTTTGGTGATCCCCTGGATTTTCCTGTCGCACCACCATGACGTTGACATTTGTGGTTTTGAGTGAAATGTCTTGACAACCATTAGATTGGATGGATATTCCTGTTCAGCTCAGTATAAATTATAATAACTTTGGTGATCCCTTAGTTTTTCATGTGCCATCGTTAGGGCCATAATTTCAATTTGTCCAATACTTTGTGTTTTGTATGACTACTGTAAACACTGGTGACACATGTAGGCTAGCGGGTTTAGTGCTCATCAGCAGATGTTAGCATGCTAACATGCTAAACTAAGATGGTGTACATATGGTAAACATCATACAGTACCTGCTTAACATCTGCATATTGTGCATTGTCATTCTCACCATCTCACCGACAATGCTTCCTTAATTCTACCTCGAAGCAGCGCTATGCCAAAGTACAGCCCCACAGCATGACTGTAGACTTCTTTTGAGTTTGTAAATCTTCGATCAGTCAATTTACAGAAGAGATACACTTTATTTTACCCTGTGCAGCTGTCCACATGGGCCATGTAATCGTATATGCCTATTTATATGCTTCAGGTGTATTTATTCCACTTGTGAACATACATACTCCATTTTAAACCCAGCAACGAAAGATAAAACTACTTTTTATTTCAACCAAATAATTATCAAATCTTATATTACAATCCTCATTAAATATAAAACCCACATGTCCCAGAATATGTAACTATAATTTATCATATTATATGTTATTGATTCACCACAAATAAATGAGAGACATTTCAATCACACTGCTCTTTGACAAACTGATTCATGACCAAGAGGTGAGATTTATGACCGATAACAACAACATGAATCTGACTCTTTGCCCCATGCATATTCAGATGTCATCAACTTGTGGATCTTAACTAGATTACAGGTTTGTGTATTGACATTCATGGCTTTCAAACTGAGCAAGGAGCTTTCTGGCTGATTGCACCGACATATCAGCTGATAATTCAGGAAGTAGAAAACACATGAGTAGATTGGACTGCATTGTTCGCTAAATGACACGATCTGTCTTCCTCTCCGCCTCCTTAATTATCTTCCTCGGTTATAATTACACGTGTGAAGGTCCAGAGGACAATCACTGTTGTGTTGTACTGTCTGCTAGCTGAAGTTAGATGAGATAGGCAGGAGATGCTGTGGAGGCCGACACTGGCTGTTAATGAAGGTTACTGTCTGCTGTTTCAAAATCACAAGCGTTCATTATGAGAATAATGCGAAATGTGCGTTAATCATTCTGTCTTTTCACTTGATTAATAGTACTACTGTATACATCTGCTGCTGCTCTACTATATACTCTGAAATGACACAACAGCTTTGTAATAGTAGAAAAACACTGTACAATATGATAAATTAGTTAAAATAAAATGGTGTAAACGCAGCAGAGTTGTCCTTTAGTTGTCAGTAATTGTTCCTCAAAATCCACAATATTACCACCCACAAACAGCTGACAGTTAGGACACACTGGAGGCTTTCATTAAGAATAGTGATGACGGAGAACAGCGAGTGACCTGGGGGTCCTTAAGCAGCCTTGTAATTCTCTCTTAATGAAGCCGATGAATAAATGATTTGAGGCGCTCTGCATGAGGAGTCTGATCCCCCGTCAGCATGTCTCTGTGGGGTTAGGAGGAACCTCAGGGGACACCCCCTTCTTGCTCCTTCTCTATCCTTTAACCCCCAGTTTTTTGCAACTATTCCCTCTCCTCAATTCGTCTTTCTCACCTTCAACTCTCCCCCCTCCACCTCCACCTCCTCTCTCCTCATCCCTCTTCCCCCACTGTCTGTGACCCTAATCTGCTCTAAAACATCTTTTCCTGGACTGTGGGAGTTGGCAGATAGTGAAGGCCACCGTCAGACTCTGACTGACTCATCCCGTCATAAACAACTGGTGGGTGTTGGCATGCTGGCAGCCCTCCAGTTTCAGACACGCTTGTTTTGACAGGTCATTTTTTTTTTTTTGTGATGCTGATTGTTATTTTCCCTGTTATTGTTTTTCTTCCCCATGACTTCAGATGGGGGGTAAAAGTGTAACTCTCAAAGATCAGGCAATCTTACTCTCTGGGCCAGAAAACAAAGATGACAGTAATAAAAAGGAGAGCCAATTGCTTTTTCATTTCATTTCCACTGGGAAATCAGGCTGGGGGAGGAATAAAAGGAGGTATAATAATAAAGTTTAAGAAAAAAGGGCCTATGGCTTTCCATTCCCTAAGCAAACCACAAGCAGTAGCCACTGCGGACAGTACATTGCTCAGGGTCATACACATTATTGGGGGGAAGGTTGGAGGTTGTGAAGCAAGCGGTAGGTGCTGTGGTGGAAAAACACAAAGACTTCAGCTCAGGTTATTCCAAGTGCCATAAAACACGGCATGGATAAATCTGACGGTGTGGTCTGAGGACATTAAAGCTTTTCCTCCATTCAACACTTTTGGAAGATGAAAGCCTATCCCTTCCATTTTCCTTAGTATCATGCAGAGGACAAGACAAGAAACTGATGAAAAGTAGCAAACGAAAGAAGATCCTGCTGGGATTTACTTGTAGGCCAGGCACAAAATGCAGGTACAGTATTAGGGTCTGAAATGGCTCTGAAAAAGCTGATTTCAGTAGTTAAGATAATTCTACTTAACCAGAGTGTTTTTTAACAGTGCATCATTCTATGCGGTGGCATCGTTATATTGCTCATTACAATGGCACATAGTGCAGCTATCGCCGCATGAACATCTGAGTTAATGGGCCACAATAAAGACACCACTGTCTTCATTTTATGGCTCAGTTTTCTAATGGCCTACTTGGCTTTCTTGCCTGTTCTCTCAAAGGAGCCATCTAGATCTCTTTAAGACCTCCGATATTCTCAGCACACTCTTTCCTCCTGGCCCATGTTTCCCTCCATCCATTCTTACACTCTTCCTCATTCCTATCCCCCTCCCTCCACTTCTGACAGCTACAGGCAGCCTGCAGTAGCCCAGGGCCGTTCCTGTGCCTTTAGTTTCATTAGCAGGCCCCAGATGCTTAGCTGCTTACAAAATTATGAAGGGCCAAAGCCAACCGCCTCCAGATGGGACCCATCTATATTCAGATGAGCTGTTTCCTCACATTCAGAGCAATCCCAGCCTGATGTCCTACAGTGTCGTCAACAAACATGCTGACAAACACAAACACAAGCGAGTACAAACAGATGCACACATTCACAGAGGAAACCGTGAGCGCATGTCGTGCACACACTCAGGGCCACCCAGGCAAACACACACACACACACAGACACACACACACACACACACACACACACAGCTTGGCTGGGTGGCACTGCTCTCTCTCTATAGGAAAACAGTAGCTTAGCTGGTGCACTGCGGTCTGAGCTGTCAGCTTAAGCTTTTATCTTGTATTGTTCTGTGGGCAGTGACGCAGGGGATTTTTAAATGGCCGTTTTACGACCGGACTACAAGACTGACGATTCAACTGTAGGCTCTCTCAGATGATGTGAAACATTCGGGGCATGTGACAACAACTCTACACATCACCAAACCAAGTCACTCGAACAACACAAAGGTTACAGCTAGTTTAATGCTAAAATATAGGACGTTTATTACATATGATGAGGAGCTACTTGTCATTTAGACAGTCTATCTCTTGTGAAGTACTTCCTCAGATACTTGTTTTCCACTCAGAGGTTTGATCAGACACAAGTCCAAATGTTTGGATTGGCAGTTCGAATTAAAAAAACAGACCAGTCACCTTATAGAGTTCTCAAGGCAATAGGATTCTGTCTTCGCACATTAATTCAATTTTACACACTTAGTAGGATGGTCATTAGGCTATATAATAACATTATATAAACAATATGATAATGACCTTTTATGCAGACCCAGGTTCAGTAATAACAATGAGTTGTGTTGTGTTTCTGATGTTTTGCAGTGTGTATATCACAACAACGAGGCTGGCATGGTTAGAGAGGGAGAGTAAATAAATCAATCTTATATCAACTTGTCATCTTTCTACATTTTTCTCTCTCCTTTTTTTCCCTCTTCATCTTTTCCTCCTGTAACTTTAACTCTGCTGCAGTAATTAAATCACAGTCATGAGTTTTGAGACAGTCCAATCCCCCGAACTTCACACTCCATTTCACCACTCACATCTCTGACACCCCAACGCATTCATGCAGCACAGAGAGGAGACCCATTTCAATACAATCATACAAGCAACACATCCATGACAGTATCTCACACACACACACACACACACACACACACACACACACACACACACACACACAAAAATACAGAAAACAGGAATAAAAAGGATTGTTGAGAGCTTATAGAGATTGTGTGTGTCTGTGTCTCTAAACATTCATGTGACAGAAATACTTTATGTATAAATGAGAGCAGAACGAGAAAGTCGTTGAGGAGAGGTGAATGCAATTAGCGGGATTTCTTCAAGGATCTATTTTCAAAGGAGAGAGGAGAACAGATTGTGGGCCTGCCAGCTGCAGATACTGGCCACGCTGAAACATCTGTGAAGCTGGATCCCGCTGCACACCACTGTTGACTTAGTGGACCCATCTGAGTTCATTGCAGTCTCTGACTCTAACACACACACACACACAGACTCCTGTGTTGGGCAGAATGCAGATATCAACCAATCCTACAGAGTGTCCTAATATGTCCCGTAAACACCTGACAGCATGGCTTTGTGGAATCGCTGAGATACCCATAATCCTTTAGTTGGAGTCAGGGGGTCAACTCGCCATCGTGCTGAGCACACCCAATAAGCTTCAAGCAGCCTATAGCCAAGCATCAGCACCAAAAACCCTCCACAGTATTCTGCACAGCGTGCAGCCTCACCTGCTATATGCAATGTAAATCAAGAATGGGGCAAGAAACCCATGTGTGTATAAATACTTCAGGACAATCTGTTGGAGAATTTGTCCTGTGTCGTACTGGGCTTTTGACCGCAAAACATTTTGCAAAGTTCATGAGATTAGGTTGCTGGAACAAAGACGGGTAAAGGTGAGGTCGTCCGCCTAAAATACTAAAAGCAGCCACTGACTTACAGTACAGTAATCAGGGGACTGTTGGCTGCAGAAAAACTGCAACGCCTCACCTAGTTCATTATAAGATGACACAACCAATTTGTACCTCTGCCTGCTGCAATCTACCAAATCTCCCCTGACAAAAGCATTTAGATTAGAGCGCTTTCAGGGAGGCCTGCGCTGACATGCGTACCCAGCCTGTAAAAGGGGAAATGAAGTGCCTTTTTAATTCTCCTCCAGGCAAACATAAAACTGTCCAGGTAAGTCATTTGTGGGTTGAATGGAGAGCCAGAAGCAAGTTGCCTCTCTGTCGCAACACCCGTCGCTCTTTCTCCCCCCCCCCCCCCCCGACCCATCTCTGCAAGACAAACATATGCTATATTGCACACACCCACACACCCAAATTCTCACACGCACATCCTTATCCTCATCTAGAAGATTATTAATCTATTTGTTACATTTTGTCCTATTATTTCTCCTACATAATCCTCTTTCACTTCCTCTGGCAGCATGCTAATGAGTTTCTGTGAAAAAGGAAGCTGCACGTGCTGTTGATTATTCTGATTGGCGCCTCTCTCTCTTTCTCATTCTCTCTTCCCCTCTCCCTTTCTGTCTCCCTCTCCGGTGTGTCCTACACAGAAGAATAAAGACTCCCAGATGGAATAGAAAAGTGAAAATGGAGAGAGGTGCCATTTCATCTAATAAAATAGACCTTTGTGATCACTTTCCTCTCTGAAGTCTTTAAAGACAACTGGAGGAAGGTGGAAATAGAACTAATTGCCCTAGAACATGAACACTACTTGGTAAAGCTTTCAGATTTCAGTGGAATTTATTTAGTGTGTGAGTTGTGCTGACAATGGTATTTTGACGGAAATGTTCACTTTTTGTCACTTTTTTTTTTTTTTTTTTTACTGTGTCACCTTATGCATGTGAAATAAATTGATTATTTTGCATCTGTAGAGTCTCTTCTTTTTTGTTAGTGTGCAGGCAATCTTTTTATTGAATGGGACTGATATTTAAAAAATACCTGCAGTATAAATTCTCCCTAGATTGTTAACAAATATTCCCTATTTTCACATCCTGTTTCCTTGTACCTACACGTATGTATTGTTACACACACTGTAAAAAAAAACAAAAAAAGAAATGGTCAAGTGACTGGCAAAAAACATAAAATTAAAGTAAAATATCCTAATTCATATAAGTCCAAAAAACTATCAAAGACTGCAAAGACTATCTGACTGGACAGACAGCCAGATGAGAGATGAAGATAGTAGCTATGATAAGAAAACTGTCAAAAAGAAACTCACATTGTCAGTAACACATGAAGACGGTAGGACTGGAGAACATTTGTCTTCAGACTATTATTCAACTGCATGGAGTGAGTCAGTCCATTGCAAAGCCATTTCCCCCTCTTATTGTCTTTATTGTTCTGAATGCATTATTGTTCTGCATGCATCATTTATTTCAACACTGTAGTAATGTAGTACTTAAATGGCACAGGTATTAGTGCTTGCAGCGGCATGATGGCTCAGTGGTTAGCACTGTCACCTCACAGCAAGAAAGACCTGGGTTCAACTTCAACCCTTGTCCTTTCTGGATGTTGCTTGCATGTTCTCCTTGTGTTTCTTCCTGGGACTCTGATTTCCATAGTACAAAGACATGCACATTCGATGAAATGAGGACTCTAAATTGTCTATAGGTTTGAATATGTGTGTGTGTGTGTGTGTGTGTGTGTTAGCTCTGTGGTAGACTATTTCCCTGCTTTCAACCCAGTGCATGCTGGGATATGTTCCAGTACTTTCAAACCTTTTTCCTCCATGTACTACTTTTTCTAGTTTCAAATGGCTCAGTGTAGTGTATGCCTCAGTGTGACTTGCCTCACTGTATTTTTCTCTAACACACTTTTCCTCAGGGCATTGATACGACCGTATGATTTCTATCTATGTACATATCAAATTCACATTTTGATCAGATAACATTCAATTAAATTCAATTCATTTCAGTACCTTACTGCCATTTCAACAAGTTGATTGGAATTTGGTGCAGTGCAATTCAAAATACAATACAGTTCATGCATACACATAATTTCTTCCATACTCAAGAATGATCAAAAGTACACAAATAAAAGGTAAAAGGAAAAAAGATAAAAAATAATGCCATCCCCATCCTGACCTCAGTCATTACATGCCAACCTAATCACAGACATAGATTAAAACAGACAGCTGTGCGGTACAAATATAAAGTGCACAGTACTTAGCAGCCTAACTATAAACATAGGATTCTATCGAATGCAGAAAAGTACAAGTGCAAGATAAAGTGCATATTACAGTTAGAGTTGCAGTGCATAGTGCAAATATAAAGTGCACATTACACTTAAAATGGAGGCCCCTGAATGGAGAGGGTCACAGCATTGTTAAGAATTTAGTATGTGAATTGCAACAGCATATGCACTGTTTTTAAATCTACTGGTTTTGGTACCAATTGACCACTATCTTCTCTCTGATGGGAGTAAGTTAAAAAGACAATTTGCTGGATGAGAGGGGTCAGAGGACACTTAAGTAGGATACAGGAGTAAAAGATGGAGCTCCTTGATAATGAAGGGTGGGTCAGTAAGATCTGTGACTGTGGAGATACTTTGTAGGCTAGCAGATTTTGAGTCAAAACCTACAATAAAATTCATTCAATTGGTCTGGGAGGTTGGGATCCTCATCTTGAATGATGTGTTTGCATAATAACAAACATTTTAAGCTGGTTGTATGCCATGAGTGTGTTTGTGAATGTGGATGAGTGGTTTGTGGGGAGTTTGAGTGTGTATGCATGTGTGCTTTTCCCATCTCTGTTCATCATTTTCTCTGTTAAGAACTTGGGATTAACTGTGTTGTTTTTAAAGCACTATATAAATAATATTCATATTAAATCAATAATATTTTTTACTTGCACAATTTCCAGAATGTGGAAATCATATAGTTGTTTTTTTTTTATAGCATTGCCATTTTCAATTTTCTGAACAGCAGGTAAAGGCCTATTCCAGTTTAATGTAACATAATGAATAGATATTTTTAGTCTACATTGGAATCTATAAATGTCAACCCACTTTTTAGTGTGCGATGGTCAATGTTTTTTTAAGCATCATCCGAATTCTAAATTGGCTCACTGGTAAACAAGTTTTACCCATCAACAAGCACACCAATAGGAACTGAATCTGCTGCTGCTCTGTCGTCCTCCTTCCCCCACACATCTGCAGAGAGAGCATGGCCTACGTGGTCTTTCCTCCAACAGCCTTGACTTTTTCGCTGTTTTCACATTCTTTGGTACTTCTCCAAGTGGAGAAGAAGTTAAGAAATGCATATAAGACTAGAAATGTTTATTTTTAAATTTTTAGATCTGAGAGATCTTCTTGCACATCTCAAGGTATATTTGAGTGAGCATGAATTAGTCCATTTCCCATTCAGCAATTGTAACAAGGCATTTAAAGTGAAGTCGTCATCTACATCCCATGTTTCAAGAACACATAAACATGAAACTGATGTAAATACTAGAGTTACATACTCCAAGCCATCTGTGTCCTCTCAGATTGAGCCCTATGAAACTGAAACTGGACCAGGTTACAGATGATATTGATATTAGGTCTTTGTAGAAGAAATCTGTGCCTGTTTTACATGCAACTCCAGGCAAAGTATCTTGTTCCGTCGTCAACTATTCAAATAATTGTTGAAGAGATCAATGGTTTGAATGACATTTGCCATCAGTACACAAAAGACAAGATTAAAGAGACACTTAGAGTTAATACTAACATGTCAGATACCGAGATTGATTCAGTTTTTCAGAGTCTTCAGGAAGCTGATCTGCATGCTGCATGTAGCTCTCATCTCTCCACTGAGTATACCAGAAGGCAATATTTTCAGACTAACTTTGCCTATGTGCACGCAGAAAATGTTTACCTGAGCACCAATGAACATAGAAGTGAAAGTTATGCACAATACATACCCCTGTATGACACCTTTCTGTACTAAAAGATCCTGTTGTGTGGCAAGAGTGTGTTAAGCCTAAAAACTGTCAGCAACAATGTGCTACTGGGGTGTGTGTGTGTGTGTGTGTGTGTGTGTGTGTGTATGTCTGTGGAGGGGTTAGCTTGTGGGTGTAGGTATTTGTGCGAGTGTCTGTGCTGGCATCGTGTGTGTGTGTGTGCTCGCGCGCACACACACACACACACACACACACACAAACATACACGTTACTTGGTGTGGCTGTGACTCAGGAGGTAGAGCGGGTTGTCCACTAATCAGAAGGTCGGTGGTTCAATCCTCAACTCCTCCTGTCCGCATGTTGAAGTGTCCTTGGGCAAGATACTAAACCTCAAATTGCTCCCGATGGTTGTTCCAGCACCCTGTGCGGTAGCTTGTCGCCATCGGTGTGTGTGTGTGTGTGTGTGTGTGTGTGTGTGTGAATGGGTAATTGAGCAGCAGAAACATTGTAAAGTGCTTTGGATAAAAGCACTACACAACCATTTACCATTTATCATTACTCTACTGACTGACCCCTGACCTCCTAACTGTGTCTCAAAGCTAATTCTGGGATCCACATAGTAGATAGTAAAGTAATTGACTATGGTGATAGCTATGCATCCCAGCATATCTCCATGCATTATATTGCCCCAAAAAGAGTGCTCTAACTGCACAATGTTACCCTGAGGCAATGAATGAAAAAACACTGTTTTAGTATATAAATAAAAACAAAATGTCTTTAAACAATAAAATATACTTCTTTACATACTCATGCACGTGCATATTTTTTATATAAAGTTATTTGAATTTAAACATTTTAAAAAATGATATTTATCTTTCCAATTGCTGGCACTGTTTCACATGTGACTTTGCTTCTTGAAAGGACTGCTCCGACCCCAGACAAAAGGTAAAACCCACTTCAGCACCTTATTTCACTGGACACAGACATGTCTTGTGATATCATATCTATTTTTTAACAAAGAAAATGTATAAGGGCAGTGTGAGGTCTACAAAGGTGGTTTGTTGCCTGAGGGCAACACTATGCCATAGAGGGTTAAGAGGCTATAGAAATGTAGTAAAACAGTAGAAAATACATCTTCACAAGAAAGTTTGTTGTGGCATACTGACTTTTTTTAATGGGATGTACAGTGGTTGTTATGGACATTGAACCTAAAGGGGACGTGTTATGCTTTTCCTTATTTTCAGACATATATATAATGTCACAATGTCGGATGTTCATGTTAAAAGTGTCCGACGCGTCAAATAACGAGGTAAACGCATGTAGCAGTAATCCCTGTTAGCAAAAAGCAGCAGCTTCAAACTGCCCTGAACACTAAGTTTCCAACTGTTTTTTCTACTTTCAGCCCGAGCTGTGGGCGGTTCATGACGGATTTCTTTATATGGACATCTGCTACGTGCACAGTGTACAAGTTCGCTGCCCCACTCCAGGAGTAGTTAGGCCAAGCCACGACGCAGCACAGCAAAGTAAAATAAGTAGTTTACCTGTTGGAGGTGTGCTGGTTGTCTGCAGCTCTTCATAAAACATCTCACTGTGGCTGTCATTATTTCTAACTGATCCGCTGAACAAATAGCTCCATATGTTGTTGTTTTCAACCATTTTTTAGCGCCGCTAACAAAGTTCCGCTAATTCAATGAGGACTATGTTTTACTTCCTGCAAATTCTTCAAAATAAAAGACTCCCGTTAGTAGGTCATTTAAAAGCTTTAAATTTGAAGCAGTAAAACAGGAAATGTTTGGTTTGCATTGACGGTAAAATTACACAATTCTGATACGTAAAGCTGGCAAATCAGAAGTGGGCTCATCGGGAAGGGCGCCTTAAAGAGACATCAGCTAAAGCGGAGTGTAAGAGAAACTGTGTATATTGAGGGGCTGCATAAAGGGCCAGTATAAGATAAATAAGGAGTTTTTTGAACTGTGAATCATGCCGGGCTACTCAAGTGGAGTCCAAAAATAAAAATTTAGAGCTCTAATATTACTGCATGTTTGGTCGGGCCTATAACACCCTGGTATCCAAATTGTTCAACCTTACAGCCAAAAATAAACATGTTAGCAACCACCTGGAAGCAGCAATCAACAAACACCTTGGCAATTACTTACTAAACACCCAACTTATGGAAACCCTAGTGATCATCTGTATTTTGAAGTTATCACCTAATAAACACTAGCAACCACCTAGTATACTCTAGCAACCAATGACTACAGCTGGCAACCACATACAAGCACTTTACCAACCACGTAGAAACACCCTGGCAACCATCTGATACACCCTAGAAACAGCCTAGGAATTTTGTGTTCATTTTGAGCAGGAAAGTGGTAGGGCTGACCCGAATGCTTCGAAGCTTCGTTCGATGCCATGGTATTTGTATACATATAAATAAAAAAATAATCTCCCTCTCACCCCCCTCCCATGGGGGGTGGTGGTGTGTCTTCCTCAAGCTCGGGTCCTCTACCAGAGGCCTGGGAGTTTTCTGTAAATTCTTCACAGTAAAAGTCTCCCATTATTTAGTCATTTAAAAGCTTCTAATTTGAAGCAGCAAAAGTACAAAAAGTGTTTTCATCAGCCGTAACTTAACACAATTCTGATATGGCTGCCCCAGAGAGCTGGCCAATCAGAGCTGTGGGGGCTCATCGGGAGGGGGGCCTTAAAGAGACAGGAGCTAAAATAAAGATAAATAAGTTTTTTTTAACTGTGAATCATGTAAAGCTACTATAGAGGAGTCCAAGAATAAAAATAGAGAGCTGGAAATGAGCATAATAGGTCCCCTTTAACGGTTTCCATGGACCAGTGATCGGGTTTCTCCAGCAGAAATCTACCTGTGCTAAATGGCTTTCTCTTAATCCCTTAACCTGATTATGGAAATTATATTTCTGGCATTCCAGAAATTGTAGGGTTTAAACAGACTATTAAAGTGCGTGTAGAGGCACTGAATGTAACAGACAACATGAGAAAACATGGAAAAACATACATCTATTTTCTATAAATACAGAAGTATGTGCATGGCTGCCATTCAAATGGGTGCATTGTTTGGAAAATCAGTGGAACCATTTAATCTGTATTATGGTAATGGTCTGAAGGGTTGGCTTGGTACCTGTTATATTTCAAGTAAGTGACATACTTTGTTTGGCATTCTAGAGAATGAATCAGAATTCTGATTTACCTGTCAAAGTTTCCAGAATTACTGGTGTGTGGAAGTTCATATTAAGATCAGATGAAGGTGATTGATTACTTGTATCGGGCCCTATAGTGACATCTAAGGAGGAAATTTCTCTATGTTTGATAACATTAAAAGTAAAATTAGGCATTGCTGATGGCTTCCTGACTCATATTGAAAAAGACTAGAGAAAAAGAGAGAGAGCTAGGAGCACCACTGAGAGAGAGAGAAAGCGGCTGTGGTCAAGCGAGCTAGAGAGTGAATGAAAAGGAGGGAGTGGTGGGAGAACGAAAATCAGTGAATCAGATAAATCAATAAAATGTTATTTTCTGATTGTTTCACAGTGGTTATGTTCTAGAGCACAAACACGCCCACACCCCCACACACCTCTGCTTAAGCCCATGGCAGTGTGCCGCACCACCTGATAGATATAGATTCCTTAAAATTAGGATTTTTCAATTTTTTTTTACAGTGTACTATACTGGTACACCAATTTTATTTTATTTATTTGTTATTATTATTATTTATCATTATTTATTATTTATTTATTTTTAATTAGACTGTATATTGTGGACTGTTATCTAAGAGTTACACACTTCTTCAGATTTTGGCTTGTGTTACCAAACCATTTTCACAGACATACATTAGGTATCCTCTCTCTTCTTCTACATATTCACTCAGATTCATACATCATTCCATTTCCTCTCTGCAGTTGAACCTATGACAGATAATTAGGTGTGTGTGTGTGCCTCTCACTTTCTCCTTCGCTTGGTTTTTATTAAAAGATTTTGTCCATCTCCCTTATCGCACAGACAATGTTGACGGAGAGGGAACATCATATATAACATTTTTTTTAATCTAAGAATCTTATATGAAACCCATAGACTGTTGAATGATTGCTACGGTTCCCGGTACAAAATGGAGTTGAGAGCAAGGAAACAACACAGAACATAGTCTCTTTTTTAAATTAAACACAGGTGCAGCAAAGCAGAGAAAGAGGCCATGGGCACAGTATACATGTAATAAAAATTATGTTACAGTAAAACACCCCAGTAAAGCTGTGAAATTAAAAAGCATGGATGTGCAAGACAGTAAAGCTTTCCAGTCTCTTGAGGAAGATGTATGTAGAGCCTTGGCTGACTATCCATTTCTTTCCTTTTGCCTTAGGTCTAACAACTATGACCACAGAGAGATGAGCAAAGAGGGAAATAGGTGAGACAGAACACTCTAGGCACTAAATATTGACACGATTGGTTGCAATTTAAGTCAAATACATAGGGAATTCATTCATTTCAATACATGGTGTTTTAAATCTAAACAGGTGAATCAAACATTTTATCATACCACAGAGACACTTATTGTGCCAAATAATCTTTGTCATCACATTCTGAAGACATTATATAGTTGTGATTTGTCTTATTGTGGCATTATCTGTGGGGAATCATAGGAAGGAAGCAGTTACATTCTTGACTACATTTCCTCTGCGTATACTTACATGTGTATGGTTGAAGTAAAGGCTAGGATGGGGGCTGCGAGTGTTCTCAAACAGCAAAATGGGGGTCGCTTGATGTTTTTATGAAGCAAGTCTGTTTGGAAATGAATCGTTAGTCTCTGTTTTATTGCTCAAATTACCCGAGCTGGTCCTTGTCCTGTTTGCCCTTAATTAACAAGCGTTCAATTCCCCTATTAATTAGCACAAGCTATTAGCTATTTTACATCACTCTTCATTTGTCGACAATTAAAAGGTCTATTATTAAATGGCATGCCACATGGTTAATTGTGCAAGTGGCTCGGCAGCAGGGGAGGAGCGGGAAGGGGAGAGTGCGGACTCGCTGAATGTAGGGAGGAGTCAGAGAGGTCTGCTGTAGTTCTAACACAACCTTTACAGTCTGTCTGTCTTCAGTCCTCTGCCTGACACTCTGTCCTCAAGAGAGAGACCATCTCTCTCACCACTGTCACACACTCGCTGCGTTCGGACCCAGATGGCCCAGCTCAGCAGTACAGTTAGAGGATGGGAGGTGTGTGTAGTTCTGGATCGGAGGGCTCTTTATAAGGCTGACAAGTGCAGTTTCCTTCATACTGGAAGACCAATGGGTATAAAATATGAGCAGGTTTAGTACTACCTAGTTCTGTAGTAAAGTTTTGGTCACTTTCAGTGATTTCAGTTGTGTCTGTGTCTAAATTTCTTATCACAATCAGAGTCACTTTACAGTTAAATATAGTAAATACATAAAAGTTTGTGTTAGTGAAATGGGAGCCTGAGAGTTTATTTGCTTCTACACTCTCTTCGTAATATTACTTTTATCAGATTATTTTTATCATATTATTTATCAGTAATTTACGCATTTAAAGCAGCTATAATCATAATCATAATCATATGACCAGATCATGAACTTGCAGATATTTACTGTATCACTGGACTCTGCAGTTCCCCAAAGCTCTATGGAGCTCATTGTTTTTCACCTCACACCCATTTTGTTTCACTCTCACTGCATTCATATTGTCTTTTTCAGCTGCAGCATTTTCAGAGAAAAAATAACTGTAAATAAATTACCTGCCTACTACCAAACTGTAGACAGACAAAGTTACAGCCTAGCTAGTGAAGATAGTGGATCATTTAACAGCCAAAGAGCCAAATATTTACTGCAAGTGTTGGTGGAGACCAAAAACAGAACTAAGGAGCATGAATACATTTGGCAGGTAGATGCATACGCAACTCCAAATTAATGTTAGTACTTTTTAAGCTGATAATACATCAGTGTTGTGTTCACACCTTATTTCAGTTGCCCCAAACTGGCCAAAAAACAGCAGTAAAACTGTTTACTGCAGTTTTAAAAATGGAGCTGAAGGTACAAAAATTCAAAAATAAATCTGGGGGTATTATTGTAGCAATATTATTTGCAATGTTGTTATTTGCGAGTTATTAAACTGTATCTCAAGCCGTGTGTGTGCATAATCACATTTGTAAATGTGTAAAAGAATCTCTAAATGCGTCTGAAATTTGTGAATGTGTACAGGAATCTGCAAATGTGTATTCAGAATTTATGTGTGCGTGATTAGATCTGTAAATATGAAAAAGAATTCCAAATCTGTATTCAGTTTTGCAATTGTATAGAGATTTGTGAATGTGTAGACAAATCTATAAATATGTACATAGATCTGTAAATGCACATTAGATATTAATGCCTGAAAAGTTTATGTATTTTGCTCCAGGAGCTGGAAATACAGACAAGTCGTCATTCAACTCAGGCACACTGCTCAATAGGTTGTCTTTTTGGAGCGGCCCTGAGCCAAGGCTTACAGGCTCCTGCTGCCAGGCTGACGCTTCTCACTAAAAAACTTCCTCTGCCACAGGCGAGCAACCAAAACAACACGGCAGGATGAAATGCAGCCACAAAAGTCACTGCACTGTTCCCCACTGCTTTAACAACAAGCAGAAAAGGCACACCCACATTTCTATGACTATCCATCTAATGAGTGACTGGTCACTCTTCAGCATCACTAATAGAACAACATTAAAACCTGTCATGTTTTAGCCTCGCTAGAAACTGCTAGCACAAGCTAACATTAGCTAACAGACAGAGCAGAGTGTTTACTCCAAGACAACTTAAACCGTAAGTAAACACTAATGTCTTATATGAGATATTCTGTTTGTGGCTAACATTGTTACAATGGAGGTGTGCAATCTGATCTGTATTTTATTGCTGGAGCTTTGCTACAATTAGCATCTAGCCTGTTTCGGTAACAAGATGTAGCTTATGTCATGTAACATTAAAGTTTATAGAGAACTTAAGGTTATTTACATAACCCCTATTCTCTGAGTAATATGAGTGAGATGTCTCACTATGGGATGCACGCCTCGCTGCAGACCTCAGAAGCATTAATCTCATTACGCCAATCCTGATTGGTGAACGTGTTCGTCCGCACCAGGTGGTGCCACCTACCTTAAATAGCTGCTGCGGATGACACAGTCTCATTCAAGATAAGCACCTCTTCTCACTCACCCAAGCAAGAAGGATTGTTTGGTGAGACATCTCACTCATATTACTCAGAGAACCGGCGTTATGTAAATAATCTAAAGTTCTCTTTCATAATATTCGTTTCGATGTCTCACTATGGGATGTGGTAGCTCCTGTACTGCCAGACAAGCTAGCATCCACCAACCCACAGGGAGAGGCGAAGACCAGCTCACCGCAGCACAAATATCCTGAACAGAAACTCCCCTGAATAAGGCCCAGGATGCGGCTAAGCCACGAGTAGAGTGCGCTCGCAGACCCGCCCGCGGCTGCAGACCCTGACTCGTATAAGCCAAAGCAATCGCCTCCACCACCCAGTGGGAGAGGCGTTGCTTAGTAACAGGTTTTCCCTTATGAGGATTAGCCCAGGAGACAAACAGCTGATCGCTCCTCCTGAAACCCCCAGTCCTATCCATGTAAGTGTGCACCGCACGAACCGGACATAACGCACGCGACCGCTGCTCTCCAGGCGGGGTGGGTGAAACACCGTCCCCCTCCCTGCGACAACAGAACCCTGCGCGGCATGCTGCACAGGGAAAAGAAGAGCGCGCACTGTGCGTTTCCTCTTGATGCGAACAGATCCACCGCAGCTCAACTGTAGCGCATCCATATCTGTTCCACTCCCCATATACTGGCACGCCCCTGGACAGCAGGTCCGCACCCGTGTTCACAGAACATGCGTCGCTCTCAGGGAGAGGAGACGCTTGCTGCTCCAGAGGATCAGTTTGCGTGCCAGCATGTGTAACTGACAGGAACGCAACCCCCCTTGACGATTGATATATGCCACTGTCGTCATATTGTCCGTCCTCACCAAGACATGGTGACCGGCGAGAGACAGGAGGAAGTGTTTCAGGGAGAGAAACACCGCCGAGAGCTCCAGAAAATTTATGTGAGACCGTTGGAGACCAGCGCTCCAATGTCCTTTCACAGACCGACCCTTGTGTATTCCGCCCCAGCCTGACAGACTTGCATCTGTAGTGACCACTTTCCATGGGCCTTCCCCGGGTCAGGAAAGACGAGGCTCGCCAGTGACGCAGCGCTCTGACGCACTCCGATGTGACCAACACTCTCTGCACGCCGTGACGCACGGGATCTAGCCTGAGGGAAGCCACCCAATACTGGAAATCCCTCATGTGGAGGCAGCCAAGACGGACTACGAGAATGGCAGACGCCATCAGGCCGAGTAATCAAAGACATAATCTGAATTGAACAGATCTGTGTGGATGAAAAAGCGCGAGGCACGTCTTGAAAGTCTTTACTCTCTCCGCCGAGAGGCGAGCTGTGAAAGACACTGAGTCCAGCGACAATCCCAGAAAGATTGCGCTCTGTGCCGGAGATGCTCTTCTCCGCATTTACCACGAAACCCAAGTCGGATAGGTGTCGTATGTCGTACGAGTGTGTGCCCCGGCTTCCTGCTCTGATTGCGCTAACAGAAGCCAATTGTCCAGGTACGTGGCCAGTCGGATGCCTTGCTGCCTCAGCGGGGCTAGTAGTAGTTTTGCAGAAGTAATGACCATCAATCTGTTGACAAGAAACCTGCAGAATGTTTGTCTACAAGTTAACATGGCAAAGATTCCAATATTGTTGGCACACAATAATTTAATAATAAGCTATAAAACTTACAAAATCTGATTATTATGATTACACACACAGAGATTCTGAATGCACAGTTGCTGAACATTCACAAAAGTACGCATTTAGAGATTCTTTTACACATTTACAAATCTGATTACATACGCACAGATTGAGTAACGGTTTCACATTTCTCCACACACTTTTGCAAATAATATTGCTACAATAATACCCCCATACATAAAGGTATAACACAAATAAATGGACAAAGAGGAGATAACAGAACAGGGCAAAATTCACATAAAAGAAAAAAGTGAAAGAAGTAAAGTCAGCAAAACTAAAACAAAGCATAATTTGAAAACAAAACAAAACAGGGAAACTAAGTAAAAAGAGGCGAGAACACAAGAAGATAAACAGGCAGGGAGTGAGTTTCCAGGAGAACAGACTGTAAAGAAAGACTGAGGTGAGCAAGGAGAGACACACAGAGCAGTAGTATCCTTTCTCTCTCCCTCACCCCGCCTCACCTATCCTCACCCCTCGCCCTCTGCCAGGGCTTAACAAGTGGCAAGGGAAGCAGGCAGGCCAGAGCTGTACTGATTGACAGAACAATTACTGCTAACACGCACTCCGATGGAGAGGCAGACATCTCCAAATAGAATTTCACTATGCTGTTGCATCACACGCTTACAGGAAGACTTTTTCTAGAAAAGCAAAATTGTCCTGACTGACTGACTGATTGACTGACTGACTGACTGTCTCTCTGACGGACTTGGAGCTGAGCACAACTGCTTGAAAAGCACTCCTGTTTTTTGTGTTGCCTCCCATGAAAAAGAGAAGAGAAAAAGCATTTACCCTTGATCAAGGTTGGTTGGTTCTAACTTTAGAGGCAATGTTTGGCAACCCATTTCCTCCAACTCTGACTGTTCATCTGTTAGCTCAGTTAGAGGTGTAGCTATTTTTATTCACACACCTACTGACTGACGAAGAAGTGGAAAGTTAATTAAAAGAGACCCCACACATCAGAAAATTTCCAATATATTATAAATTACAGATTTAATAAGCTAAAAACTATGTGAACACATGCATTTTAGACTGTGAGGCTAAAGTAACAATAATGTTAGAATTACATTGTGTTTGAGTTATCTTAATTTAGCTAAAAGCTTACACAATAAGCAAAATATGCAAAAATGTCAATGTTGCCATAAAGTCTCCTAATTGAATTACGGTCTTCATGTTGTACAGATAGGAAGGTTTGTTGTCATATATTTTAAATTTGACACTAAACAAATTGATTAACTGCACTCATAGAAAATGAATCATTAACTATTTGACAATGTAATGACAAGTAAAAGCAACTGACATTCTCCAGCAGGTTCATAAATGAGAGGATTTGTTGCTTTTCTCAGTTTCAGTCATTGTAAATTGAATCTTTTGGTCAGACAAAACAAGACATTTGAAGACATCAAGTTAGACTCTGGGGACTTGTGATAAATATCTTTTAACATTTCATTTCAAACTAATCTGAAGATTAATGAATAATGAAAATAATCATTAGATGCAGCTCTAATGTGTAGCTTTGAAAGATATTTATTCTGTCCCCTCTCTTTCTACATTCATCCACACAGGACTCTGGATGAAGCATTTGTTGGTTGATGCAGTCAGACTCGTGCAGCATCCTGGCCATTACCCCATCCCACAGCATTCGGCCTCCAACAGCTGCATTACACCACGCTCTCTGACTTTCTAATTAGCTTATCTCAGAAAATAAGGATGCTGGGCAATTCTTTGCTCTAGCAGTCCAACAACTAGCAGACCACAGGGAGTGTGTTTGGCACCTAGTGTCACCAAGGGGGCTATTGTGTTCGACAGACTAGTGCAAGAAAATATGGTTTGTTCTCTTTTCTCTGTCTCATAATCACTCTCACTCCCTCGTTCATTTCATTAACATTTTTATTTTGAAGCGCTATGTAATTTTAAGCATTTCAAATATCGATCACAAGAGCTGATTTTAATTGAAAGATTTTATAAATTTGGAATTTACAGTGAGTAATGACTAAGTTTTCAAAAAAGAAAGTTGTTTGCTTTTATTCTTCAGCTTCTGAACTATATGGCACCAGTTACATCAATATCTATTAATTGATATGTCAGTTACAATAATGGGTGTTTTGCAATTCCTTAATACACAACAAAATAATAAGATATGAAGCTTCACATGTTGTAAAGAGCACAGTACAAAATAAAGAGTCTGAGAGTTTACAGAATAAAAGCCATGGTTAATCTGTCTCACATTTCAGAAGCAATGTAACCTGTTTTAATTAGTTCATCCATGATTCATTACATATCAAACATGTAACCTGTAGCTGTGTTTAAATGCCAGACGATACTGTCAAAGCTGTCCTGATGTCTCCTGTACCAAGAACTAGATGCTAGAGGCGTCATGGAGTGAGGGATGGAGAGAAAAAAGGATGGAAGAAGGGATATAGGATAGATCCTTCCACCTGTAGCAGTGAACGTCCTGCAGGACTGTAATCTGCCGGTTGTCTCTCACTGAGACGCCCAGCTTAGCTGAGGCCAGCCAAGCCCTGCAGCCTCCAGCACCAAACGACGCTGGGGCCCCAGGACATAAGGCACCTGCACAGGGAGATAAAGGCTTCAACTCCTGGGCTAATACTGACGATTCTTTTGATAAATACAGACGTGGGGGTGTCGGGGCGAGGGGTGGGAGAGCAATCTTTTCTAGCTCACTCTTTTTCTCATTCTCTCCTCCCTGTCTACCTGTCTCAGTAATCTGTCTTTCTTGTACTCTGTGTTTTTCCTCCTCCACCCTCTCCTTCTGTCTGTTTCTCCGCAAGTCTGTCTTGCTCTCTTCTTTTTTTCTATCATTCCGTCTCTCTGTACCTCCTTTATCCTGTCCTGTGTGAGTTTGGATCAGACAGGCAAAGCTCTCCACACTCTGCCTTTTTATTTATTCCATATCTGTAACTGTCAAAAAGAAGATTGCTACTTTAGGAGCTGTCTGTGCTTTGTTGTGCTCATGGAAAGTCAAATAGAGGAGGTTGTGTTAAAAGCATCTTGACCACTTTGTGGGGACACAAACAATGTCAGCTGCAGTCTTGGAAGCCCCAGACAGTCGAAAATGGCTCTACAAATGCATGAGACATGATGCCTCTTAGATGGCACAGTGCTGAGAGGAGCAGTTAAAACAGTATTAGCCTGGGGAGGTAAATGGAGTCAGGCCTCTGCAACGTTACCTCCTGCTGTGTCTGTCACTTAAATACCTATTTATGAGAGCTTATTGAAACATAAACATGGTCAGGGTTGCATGATTAGCATATTAAGAAGAGCTTTGGGACCTAAATGACCCAACAAGGCTGCAGTACAGATTAACACCTCAGACGTTCAAGATTATGTCCAATGAGAAGTCAAGACCATTCAGAAGGAGGGATTTTTTATAACGTGGGACAATAATTACCTTGCACAAAATGTCACCTAAATTACAACAGTTGAAATAGGAATATAACTTTGCTCTATCGCGCTGTCTGCGTGGTAACTATACTGACAGCATAACTACACTCACCTGAGAAATAACACCAATTTTAAAGCAAGCACTTGCAAGCTTCCCTGTAAATAAATGGCTGGCAGGATGAGACAATAGTAGTGGCTCTAGCACTGTGAAAAAGACACATCTCCACTGGCACAACAGAGAAACTGAGTGCAAAGTTGCAATCACACCACATGGAGTCAAAACAGAGAGAGCGAGGCAGCCAAGCTGAGCTGCATCATGTTGGTGCTGTATCACAGACAGCAGTTCATCTTTCCTGTCTACGGTGTCGTGCCCATTGTCTCTTCCCATTAGCCTGCGACCGACGTGCTATGGTATGGACGGTGCGGGCGCTAGGCTAGCAGACTCAGACAGCTCAGGGTGGCAGATGCCTGGCGTTTCTGCGGATGCCCTCCATCAACTGATGACAGATGTCAGGGCTCCTCTTGGACGGCAACACTTCATCACGCTACCCTGTTCTCCCTCCTCGCCCCACTGGATACACCAGCCTGCTTGGCAGACGCTGCGCCCAACCCCACTGCACCAGCCCCATTCCCTCCTGCCACACCTATTCATCCACATACACACACACACACACACACACATTTCTGCATCCATCAGTCAACCGTTATTACATCAGACAGCCATCATACTGGCAACCAATGGATCACATGCTAATGCGCCCGGACGCATCCACTCTGAAAATCTAAAGTATCAGTCTTTAGGGTGTGTGTGTGTGTGTGTGTGTTTGTTTGTGTGTGTGGGTGTGTGTGTTAGGGAATGTATGTGTCTACTGTTGGGCAGAGAGGAAAAGTTTTTTGAAAGTGTAGAAACTTAAAGTTTAAATACTCTGTCAGCATTCTTGTAACCACAATGTGGACTGAATTTTTACAGATGAGATGACATTGCTACATTACAACATGCAACGTAAAGCTAATAGAGTTGGTACTACAGTAGGTTTGTCTTTGTCCACTTACCATTTTGGCCTGCTGGTAGACTTGACTACAGGAGACATGCCATCTCTATACAGGCTCTTGGTCTTGGAGAAGTTCACCACGTTGAAAATGACCCTCTGAAAGACAAACATTGAAGCCATTAAACATTAAAAAGCCAGTGGAGGGAGTTCCAGTGACATGGTGGAGTGAAAACGTGAACTCAAGTGCTCCTCATCTGTTCCGATATTTACTAACTTAAATCATCAAGTTATATCTTTGAAACACACACTTCTTGCATGAGAGCAATAAACTTAAACAGATTTGTGGCTAGTGATAGCCATAACCCATGGCTAGTCACTGGCAAAGCTACAGAAGCTAATGCTAGCCCTAACCTAGCCCATGAAATCCTTTCACCACACTGTAGTCCTCTCAGGTAGTAAAAATCCAAGAGATGGAACACAGTTTGAACAATGTGGATGGCAGAGTTGCCATACTGGAGCGCTCCTGGAGGCTGGGACCTCAGGACCACTTAAAATATGCAGGGGGTCCAGTACCCAAAAAGGTTGAGAACCAGTGATCTAGATCACAGTCTGTAAATTGTGCTTAATATCTGTGTCAAACTGGTGCTAATAATATAATCTAGTTTTAGACGCTGATCTGCTTATTTCTCTCTTCAGGAAACACACTTTTTCAATATGTGATAGGTGCTTGTAAACGGCTAAATAAACCTGTAATTTTAGCAAACATATATGCACCTAACTGGGATGATGACACTTTTATTATTTCATTTTTTTCAGTCCTACCCAATGTGGACAACCATCTTTTAATTATTGGTGAAGACTTCAATTGTGTTCTCAGTCCCGAACTGCTCCGTCCCCAGACCTGTACCACTGTCCAAGACAGCTAAAGTCATTTATAATTGCATTGAACAATATGGGTTGTTCAGCCCCTAGAGGTTTAGTTTCCCGATGGGAAGAGCATTTTCTTTTTTTTCAGCAGTTCACCACACTTATTCACAAATTGATTATTTCTCGACACTCAGCTTATACCCATTACTGACAACATCACATATCATAGTATTGTCATCTCTGGCCATACCCCCTTTCTTTTGGACTGTCTTTCCCTGAACAACCCGCGGCATACAGAGCATGGCACCTGATCTCTTGTCTACTCCCAGACTCTACATTTGTTAAGTAAGAGCACCTAGATTAAGTTCTTTATTCAAACAAATGCTACACCGGATATCTCCCACTGTACTCTCTGGGAGACTCTGAAAGCCTAATTCCATGACCAAATTCTTCACTTCACCTCACACAATAAAAACATATTTCCAAACTAAAGGAACTCAATAGTAACATAGCCCAATTAGATGCACAATATGCCACTTCACCTACCCCAGAACTCTACCAAAAGAGGATCCATCTTCAGACAGAATTTGATTTAGTCTCAACAGCTAAGACTAAGCATCTGCTTTTAAGGGCTAGACACACTGTTTATGAATTCATGGACAAAGCAGGCAGACTCCTGGCTCACCGAACATGCCGGTCATACGTGTTGCGTCAAATAACTCAAATACAGATCACCTCAGGTTCTGTAGTTACAGACCACAAACAAATTAATGACACATTTACTGAGTATTATGGTAAACTATATACATCTGAGTGTAGCTCTTATTGAGGTAGATTCCTTTTTTCAGGAATTGAATTTACATTTACATTACATGTAAAGATATAGAGAGGTATAGCCTTGATAGTTCTTTAACGGTTGAAGAAGTTCAGGAAACCATCAATTTAGGCAGCTGTGGCTCAGGAGGTAGAGCGGGTTGTCCACTAATCAGAAAATCGGCGGTTTGATCCCTAGCTTCTCCAGTTGACGTGTCCTTGGACAAGGTTGAAAAGGTTCTCCCAGCCCATATATTGCCTGATCAAACATAATATCAGACATAATATACACCCAGTCACAGTCTGCCTCACCTGAAGTTGTAGTAGCCTTGGACGCTGAGAAGGCTTTTGACCAGGTGGAATGGGGCTTCCTTTTCAACACCCTTTCAAGATCTGGCTTTGGACCCATCTTTATTTCCTGGGTCAAATTATTATATAATGGGCCCTTAGCATCTGTTTGAATAAATGAGGTACAGTCAGGGTTTTTTCCTCTGCACAGGGGAATGAGACAGGGTTGTCCCCTGTCCCCATTGCTTTTTGATTTGTCAATTGAGCCACTCGCTGTTTCTTACGACTGTGTTGCTCCTTTGAGGGGATAATCCGAGGAGATAGGGTACATAAGGTATCACTGTACGTTAATGACCTTCTCCTATATATCACCAACCCTGCATTGTCTCTTCCCTCTATCCTATCCAGGCTGGAACAATTTGTGAAGCTCTCTGGCTATAAGTTGAACCTGCAAAAAAGTGAAGTTTTCCCTTTGAGACCTGCTGCTCTTAATATCCCTGCCTCTCTGTTTCCCTTCAGGAGAGTGAATTCACAATTCAAATACTTGGGGATTACGGTTCCTTGCTCCTTTCAGCTTTTATACAAACTAAAATTTTCTCCTTTAACTGACAAATGCAAACAAGATATAGAGCGCTGGCACGCATTACCACTATAAATAGCTGAGCATATTAGCCTGCTTAAAATGAATATTGTCCCTAAATTCCTATATCTTATTCAGAACATTCCCATATTCATTCCTAAAAGCAGTTAAGCTCTCTTGACAGGATTTTTTCTAACTTTATCTGGGGTTGCAGGCTGCTTCAGATATGTAAGGCCATCTAACAAAGATCTAAAGCACTGGGATGCCTATGCCCAACCTTCTCTATTGCTACTGGGCTAGTAACATCCAGAAGGTTGTCATGCATGTCCAAGGCTGCTCACTTGAGCATGCACCTGAACCTGTCAATATGGAATCACATGATCTTCCAATTCACTCCTTAAGCTGAAATTATAGTTTCTGCGTCCACGAGTCTGCGAAGGTCCGCTAGGGTCCATGTGACGTAAATTTTGTCATCAGAGGGTGTGCTCGTAGGTTCCGTGCGGACATCCATGTACCTGCAATTTGTTGTGTTCGCGCGGACCTGTCTGCATCTTTCCGTGCGGTCACAACACTGTTGACCCACATCCTTTAATTGCTATATTTGCATACATGTATAATGTGGTGGCCTTTACTAACTTATTGGCCTGACGTTTAATACTTTTAAACTGGAGGACCCCCATCCCATGTCAGATGGATCAGGGATATCATGTTTCATCTTAAGTTGGAGAAGATAAAATTCTCTGAGGGGCAATAAGAATAAGTTCAAGAAAGTCTGGATGCCTTTTCTGATTTACTGTGATAATCTAACCAATGTAACAAACTGGGATACCTTTTGACTTGACTCTGGAATGGCCCAACTTATATTAATTGTAGAATGAGAGTACTTCTATGTGTTGATGCTTCTAACAATGTTGATGCTGTTAGTTTGTTTGTTTTCCTTATTGATTCAACTTGTACTTACTGTCTTTTGCTTTTTTTTTCTTCTCTGTCTTTGATTTAGCTGTGTGTAATTTCCTATTTTTCTAAATTATATTTCATCTAGAGGATCTGCGAGTGTGGGGTGGGGAGGGAGGGAGTGAGAGGATTTACTATGTAAAATTATTCAATATGTGATTTGTACACGATTTGTACAGATTTTCGAGAAAAAAACAAACAGGTATTGACTATAAGTAGCATTATGGGGGTCCCAATTTTGAGAAGACTGCAAGCTACTAAACATGGATGTAAACAATACAGGATTTAAAATTCAAAGTTCAAAAAATCATCTTTGCAAATGTTTTATGAGGAAGAAAGTGCATCCAACATGTATGCCAAGTTGGATGGTTAGTAACACTGAATGGAAATACATTTTGTTTTTTTATGAGAAAACTCCAAAGGGCACCTTTAATACTTTAATACTACTAGAATCTGACAAAGCAACCTTATGCAGTTTGCATATGATAAAAGCCAAAACTACTAACTACAAGACTAAACTATAAAGGGACTAATAGTTTACAATCATTTCCTTCTCATGTCACTTGAGAGTGGCTGAAACATGAACAAGAGAGGTACATGTTCCCCCTACCACCATGAATAACACCAAGTGTCAAGATTGTGACACATTACAGTGAGGTGATAAGGCAGCTTTAATGTCCCGCAGATGATCCCATGTTGCGGTATCAAAGTTCCTGATAAAAGGCAGCAGCTCTGAGGAGTGCCAGCCTCTAATCTGGAAGGACATTATGGTTCTCCCCAGAGGGATTCTGCCTGGCCTAAAACATTAAGCTTTGCCTGGAGCGCAGAGGACAACCATGGTGTCTGGCTTTCCACCTCCTCTGGACCAAGGACTTTCTTTCTTAGCTAAAATATTGTGGAACAAGCCTTCCTTCCTTCCTTCCTTCCTGCCTTCCTTCCTTCCTTCCTTCCTCCCTCCTACCTTCAGTATACACGATTAGGATCAGGAGAAGTGGGAAAATGTGGAGAGAGAGAAATGAATAAATATATTTTTTAAAAAGTCAAATGAATGGCGATGGTAATACTGTGGTGAGGTAAATGAATCCTATTGATGGGGCATATCAAATTACCAACTAAGTCCAGGTGGTGGAAGTTAACTGGCTGCTACTGAAATCCTATTACAGACTCCCCACCCTCCTTTTCTTCCTCCTCTCCCTCTCCCTCCCCCTCATCCATTTCTCCCTTTTTCTCCTGCCTAGCATCAGAGGAATGGGGATTGCGGATTGTGGCAGGCTGATTCAGACTTAGGTAAAATGACATCTAACTGATGTTGAGACTGGCAGCAGGCTCCTGTAGCAGGAAGATAAGACCATTGCTGCTGGCATTTCAATTACACTTTACTGCCCCGCACATCTGTTGCGAGAGCTACTTTTCAGCCTTTTCCCCTCAGGCAAATACAGCCTTACTCTGACTCCACTGGCTTTCTTTGACTGCACAGCCTCCTTCCCCATTCTTTATCCACAACAAATTCAGATTGTCTTCCTCCTTAGCTTCACTCTACCCACTGTTTGTAATCTATTTGTTCGGCCTGTTTAACTCATAGGGAGCAAAGACTGGACAGATGACAGAGACAGGCACAGGGAAGAAAAAGAAGGCTGAATCGCAGGCAGAATGATACATAAAGCAAGGGTGGGAGACAGTCAAGCAGAGTGAAAGGTACTGTAGCTAGTAAGGGACAGACACATAAACAGAGACAGGGAGATAATTGCACAGCAGAGATAAATATGGGTCGGAGACAGAAAGCTACTGTGAGTAGAAGAGGAAAATAAACTGGCCTCTGCTGGCTGGGTGGACAGATACAGAGGACACAGACAGGTGGGCTGAGAGGGAGGCATGCAGAAGTCTCTGCCTCCCTAGGTGGTTTTCTGATTTCACTAAAGCTGGACAAACTAAAAGAATCCATCCGTCCTGTGACTAAACATTGGATCAGAAAGTCAGTGTTTAACCTACAAGACAAGAAGAATTTTGAGAAACTTAATGGCAACATACGGATGCCCTTTAATAACAAGCATTATTACTCTCAGACCAGCATGATAAGATACAATGGATTCCAATGGGAGTCCATTTTTCTTTGCTCTTGGTTCTCTTAGGTAATTTCATTTCATGTCTCCAGATGTACCCACCTGTACCGTGGTGGTTAAAGCGACACGCCTGAAGTTGTGTTTAAGCAGACTGAGAGTCCCGGAGCAATTTTGGTATTCGTTTTTGCATGAAATTGTGCCTGCGTTTCCATCTGCTAAGACCACCTCTTATCACAAATGGAAGCACAAAGATCAATTTTTGTGGCTTTGGTTGGCAGACGCTTCTCCATAATCACCAAAAACTTGTTCACGTATGATGGGTTTTGCCTTTCACTTTGATTTACATAGTCCAGATTAAATGTAAACCAAAATACAACTTTTAATGCTATTACAGCAGAGTTTGTTCTGTGTTAAATTATTGGGTGATTCTTACCAATAATAGTACTTTGGAAAATTTATAAGGTGCCTCCCTTTCAGCAAATTGAATACATGTAGTCATTATAGAGCAACAGGACTGATATGTACATTCAATCTGCAGTTTCTAATTTAATGAATGAGCTGCGTGCACTTGACATACTGTGCATACATGGAGCTCTCAGTTTACAAAATCATGTCAGGTGACAGACATCGCTTTTCCCATGATATTTGCATTATTGTGCACAGGTAAATGCCGCAGAAAGTTAGACAATTTCACTGTTTCACATGCATTTCTCAACTAGCACTGCATGTACAAATACTGTGAATGTCTGACGTGAGGAGTAAAAATCTGTGTCTGTGCGAGCATACTTAACCAATGAACTTGACTCTGATTCTGTGTGCAGTAGAGTGCCTGAAAACAGTTTAAACCTCAATCTCCCTCTCTCCCTCTCTCTCTCTCACACACACACACACACACACACACAGAAAGAATTGCATAGAATTAGAATCAAACAAACTGCTGTGGGGCCAATTCTCCAGATCATTAAAACTTACGCACAACTAGGACCAATTTAGAAGCCTCCACAAGTGTGTGTGTGTGTGTGTGTGTTTGTGTGTGCATGTGTCTGCACATGTGTGCTGCCCTGGAAGATTTAATTAGGCTGGGAGCAGTTAGAAGAGATTAACATCCATGCTGTCTGAGCTGTCATGTCGACGGAGCGTGTCAAAGCCCTCCACCGTCCCCATCATTGCTGAATGGCAGACTGGAACAGGTGTCTCTGTGGTGTCACAACACACATACAAAAAAAACTAACACTGCACAGGCAAACTACGCAGATGACAATAGACATCCTTAAATATTGCATCCAAGAGGAAACAAACGCTAACGATTCAGAAAGTGACAATTCCAAATGAGATGTTGTCATAAACAGAAATATCTGCAAACTTGCATGAAGGCAGTTTGCATATTACACCACTTAAAACTATTTTGGCTGACAGAAAAAAAAACTCATATGAACCTTACTGGTGCAATAAGTAAGATTTTCACTCCATCACAGCAGGAAATCACTACAATGTATCTGCAGGTAGGTAGACAATCAGAACCAATGACTCAAGAAATACTTCCTTGCAAAATCAAAAAACTCAAAATCTTCTCTAGGAATAAAACATTGCTTTCTATAAGCTGTTTTTATTCTTTACACATACTGAGCACAGGATTACTGAGATGAGTGCTATGAGTGTATGAGTGTGAGCTGCACATCAGGGTTAAAGGAAGCACAGAAGCCTCATTCAAAACATTTCAGGTGACAGTCTAAATGACAAATTTCCCAAATTTCCCAACCTCTTTGTTAACCTTTAAATAGACTAGTCAGTCAGTCACTGTGCTTGGCACTAAAATAACCTTGCTGGTGCCGCTTCAGGGTAGGATTGCATTTAGGACCAAATGCTGTCTTTTGATCTCCATCGATCCAGTGTGTGGCCAGATTGCGTTGCTTCCTGGAAGAAGCCGAGATAAATTATTAAAGAAGCCATTCTAAATGCGTAGACCAAGACCTCTACAGGGACAATGAACACTTTGTCCTTTCCGTGGTGATGGTTGAGCAGACTTTACTATGAATTATCTGCAAAATAATAACCTGTCCAGAAAGTGAAAGCTGTACTAAAACCACTAGACACTTGCAGGTTTGTTGACTAAAATTATTAATGCCTTTAATGTCCAATCAGTAATTTTTTTAACAAGATAAATTGAAACTATATTCACGTGGCTCTGAGGAGTTTACTTAATTTAACTTTATTTAAGATTTAAAAATAAGCATTTTGTGTGTGTCTTCAATGAAAAATGAAACAAGGCCTGTTTTACTGCTGTCTACAAACATTTATGTGAGCAAACCTTTGATATGATGACAGGCATACGGTATGACTTGCTGTGGTTAACTTATGCTGATATAATGCAAAGTCACCATATGTTGTTATAAATACTGCACAGAAACAAAATCGGAAACCACCTGTTATACAATTATATCATTGCACCATATTACACAAAATGTACAAAAATATCACAATGTAGGTGCAGATTGTAAAAGGACTATATACATGATTAGGGCAGCTGGGTTGCCTAAAGCTTAGGAAGACTGTCCTGTGTTAGTTTTGACAAGAATCCATGGATCCATGTGCAAGATACTGAAAGTTAAATTGCTCCAGGGTTTGTTTCCTGCTGCTGACCACACACGGAGATCTGAGTGAAAATTTTATATTTTCCTTTGAAAACCGGTAAATCAATAAACATTATTCATCCGATGATGCTGCACTTAGTGGTCCAAACAAAACAACAACAATGCAGCTGAGACAAGTCTTCCCATCAGGTATCAGGAGAGATTACCTGTACTCATCACCAGACTGTGGTTCACTGATTCACCTTGGCTCCACTGTGATTTCCTCACAGTGTAGCATAACACAACCGAGCAGAGCAGATCTGTGAGCCCTGTCCATAGCCATCAGACTACAGGCAGGCTGATAGCTGCTGGCAGCTCTGCCTGTTCCTCTCTTGTTGTCTTTGATCAGTCTGATCATTGACGCACAGCGTGCCAGCGGCCCGCAGTTCTGGGGACTACCTGACACCGCCGGGAGCACAATACACACACCCAGTGTCCAACACAAGCACACATGTACAGAAACACACATAAACACAGATACATCACACATAATTACTGTTATGGGGAATAAAACACACACACACCACCGGTAATTAATAGAGGCAGGGTGATTAAACAAAGCCTCAATTTGACACACATTACAGTGTTTCATGATTGCTCAGATTTAGTTTTCAATCAGCAAAACTATAAACAAAATGCTCATTTTCTAATTTTGTGCTCAAGATCTCATAGTATACAAAATGGCGACAAGTGTATCACACAGGATAATGTATTATGCATCGAGTTTCAGATCAAATATTCATAATCAAATGATACTGTCAAACAATCACTGTTTCTCATGCAGTATGCAATGGTCATATTTTCATATTTGTACTATACGTAAAACTATGAGAAACAGATTTGCAATTTAAAGTAAATAGAATAATTTGAAATAATATTGAATTATTAATGTGGGCAATGTTACTAAAGTAAATTAGACATGATGTATATGTCTAATAATGAGCATGTGAATTATAGCTGCAATTACCAGTTATTTTCATAATTAAGTATTCTATTACAACTATTTTGATAATTATTTGAGATATTGGCTAAAAATATATTTACATTTTTTTAAGAGTAAATTATAATAAAGAGGAGAAATAACAAAAGTAATAAACATCATATTAATATCGTAACAAGAATGTGGTTTTAGCTTTCCTTATTGCTGCAACATACTTTAATGGCATATTATACCAGTCAGTATGCTGGTATGAGTATGTCACAGATGTTCTACTGTGTTGGCATAAAATTATGCAAGTTACATGATCAGCGTGACAATGTGTTCCACTGACAGATATCACTCTATGGCAGGTGCCATTTAAAACTGATATGTCAGTGGCAGCTGTCACTTAAGTTAGTGTCTTTGTGGTATCTAAGCTAGTGGGCTAGCCATAGCTACACACTAGTTAGAAAACTACAGTTTGGTATAACTTGGGTTTTATTTTCATAGCTCAAGCCATCGGTTCTATCGGTTATGATATTATTGATGAAATCTTGGAACTTCATGGTGACATTCCGAAAAATAGGTCAAATGGGGCAACAAATGAGAGCAGTCAGACAATCAGACAGGTTGTAAATAAACCAAAATTATTTGGAAGCTAAAACTGAGGGAAATGATAAAATTATAACAAAACTATCTAAACAACTTACATTATGACACCTTACAGACTAACTTCCTCGTTCTAATTTGACTTATTGTACTTGCTGTGTCTATGTGTACTCTTTCCTGTGCAATTAAGAGCAACAATCTGTCTGTCATCTTGTTTTTTCAACACAATCGTAGTTGTAGGTGACCCCAAAGTTGTAATAAACTGTAATTTTCCTTTAAGGCTGGCACGGACTGGCATTGTAACATGGGTGCACTTTCAATGCTGCGGAAGAAAAGTACATGTAATATGTTGTAATTGTGAAAATAGCCTGTCTAATTTACATACAATGCTACTGTTTCATAGTGGCACTCACAGAAAAGCAGGAAGCCTTTTCAGTAGGTTTGGGGTGACTCCCGTGGGTAACATTATGGTGAAGGCCTGCTCAAGCGGGGCAGCTCAGCTGTGGCTAAGCTCCTGTAAAGCCTGGTGACAGTGAGGAAGGTCACAAGCCAGCAATAGGTGGGGATAACAGTGTGACAGGGGAACACTGAGGGACAGCCCGAGCCCTTATGGGAGAGGACGGAGGTCACGGTCTCGTATGTGTAGGGTGGGATATGTGTGTGTGTGTGTGTGTGTGTTTACATGTCAGGGAGACAGGGATGAATCCTTTGGGAGCACATGAATGACCTTGAGAGTAAGTCTGCTATACATAACCTGACAGACTGTTCACAAAGTCACATGCTGACAATGTCACAAAGTACAACTAGATGTCAGAAATGTCACTAACACAAGTACCCCCCAGACACACAAGACATACATACAAACACTATTATTCCTACTCTTTCTTTTTTTACCTTCCCACCTTCTTTTTCCTTCAATGTGATGTTGTTGCTGACAGTTTAGGTCCCCAATGACCAATGTCAACTTAAGGTGCTGACACAACGAAGAGGAGGATGGGACCCTTTAAACACGTTACAGGTACACGAACACACACAAACACACAGACACTATACGCCGCCCCCCTCTGCTGCTCGGCCATCGCTCTCTCTCTCCCTCTCTCTCTCTCTCCATCTCTCTCTCTCTCTCTCTCTCTCTCACACACACACACACACACCTGGAGGTAAACTGACAAAACAACACAGTAATTTTCCTACAGTAGTTTTGGTTTGTTTGTACTTAGTCTGAGATGCCCTGTGGAAAAGTGAGCTAATATGCGGGGGAAGTTGTGAGATACCTAGCTATTGATCCTGGGGGCCACAAGTCCCAGCAGCAGCCTTTTAAATGTCAGCTTTTAATTTCCTTCTCCCTCCTTCACTGAAAAAGATTTATTCAAAGCAGTGCTGTTCCAGGAGATATCAGATAGCACGGTGACAGTCTTTTAAAGAGCTTTTGTTTGGTTTAGGCATTCATGGCTTTTTGTATCAGACTCTTTCATTCAACCAGAGGAGGAGGAAGTTTCTGCATTGGGCACCGAGCTGAAAGGCAATCTCTCCCTTCCATTGTAAAGCGATGTACAACTGGAACTTCTTTAATTAGGGCTTCTCTCGCACTGAGTGACAGCAATGGCCAATACCCTCCAGACACTGATGGAGGTCACACACACACACACATCGTGACACATAGATATGCACACACACATACACAAACACATGCAACCACATGTGCACAAATAGATATACACACATGAAAACACTGGAATTGTAAAACATTAACCTTTTGTATTATGAATGGAGATTTTACAGCTCACACAATGAGCTAGCTTTGAAAGTCTAGTGATAAACATTAGTTCACCCCTACGGAAGTCTTTTATTGCCTTCAGTTAATTACCAAGCCACATACTGCACATGCTACAGAAACACTATGGCACTATAATGTTGTGATTTGATAATGAGTGTCTTTGTGTGTGTGTGTGTGTTTGCAGTGTGTGTTCTTTTTGGAGTCGATATGTGTAGAACGTGTCACGGCCAGCTAGCCAAAGATTGTCAGATATGTGGGGACTCATCTCTGTTTAACTGACAGGGTGTTTGGACAGCTCCCAGGCAATAAGACCCTATGCTCTTTGAACATGCAGTTCCCCTTTTATCACCAACCTGCACCCTGCTTATCATCCCCCATGTGTTCCTTATAAATAGCACTATACTCTATCTCTACAGCATACTTAAATAGGCCTGATTTCACTTGTTACAGACCAACCCTGTCTCCAAAAAATTAGGTTTATGGACTACTAACTTCTTTTGGCAGTTACATTTTCAAGGGAAACGTAACTCCTGCCTTGATTATGTTCAGTGGCAATATTTTTTATGTGAAGTGCGCAGGACTTTGACACATGTGATTAGGTTTAGGCAACAAAAGCACTTTTTAAAGTTGAGGAAAGATTGAGGTTTTGGTTAGATGTTAGTTATAGTAAGTGTTAAGTAAATACATCTTGTCTTGTGCTTTAAATCACTGTTAACTTTGTCAATTTTAAAACAAGATCACAATGTTTCCCTAAACATAACCAAGTGCTGTGAGTGCCTATCCATAAAAAAGTTTTATCATTCTGTAGTTTCTACAAGTGCAGAGGCAGAGTGTGTGGAAGAATTTTAAGCTTAGTCATTGGATGTTTCTTGTCCAGATCCCCCCCCCCCAAAGTTTTTATGTACACAGGCTTTTACCTTTGACTTTTTAACAGAGAACCTGATATTTTCTAAATAAGCATTTAATCTTTTGGACTGATGATTTAACTGGGAGAGTTTCATGACAATCCAAACTATGTGCGCCCATGTCTATACTGTATGAACAAAGTTTAAGAGAAAAGGTTATAAAGACATGTTTTTAACATGCACAAGGTCATGATGCAGGTCTGAAACTGATGTGGTCAATCCATATGATCACAGCCTACCATACACAGACAATGGAAACTTTCTAGGTAATTCTTAGGAATGTACTCATGTGAATTGGTGTACGTACAAATGAAGCACAAAAAGAAGCAAGAAAATAGTATAATCTTTCTACTACTTATTGTAGAAAAAAAAGGACCTGAAGAAGACAGGTTTGCACTCTTTTCAATGACAAGCCACATGTTCTTGCTCTACTATGCTGCAACGAGGACAGAGCTAGTTCCAGCCAGTCCACCTCCACTCCCTCAGCAGCAGCACTGCCGCTGCCACAGGCACTCAGTGAGGGATGAACAAAGCGGCTGTAACAGCCGACTGCTTCTTCCCTTCTCTCCTTCCCTCCACACATTTGTCTTCTCACCTTCTTTTTCCCCAACCCTTACTTCTCCCCTTCTGCTTTAAACATGGAAGAGTTAATTTGCTCATTCTGCAGGCAGCATCTCTTTCTATTTATCTTTCTTCTTGTGTTTTTTCCCTCTCTCTCCCCGCCTCGCTCAGGCAAGGCTGTGCTGTCAGGCCCTTCCAGAGCAGTGGGGTTGTCAGGAGTGATGGATGACTATCAACCTTCTGCTGTCTTCCACTACGCTCCTGGGAGATTTACAGGCTCGCTGACTACCAGGCATGAAAACCAATCTCTCTTTCTCATTCTTCCCTCCCTTCCTCCATCCATGCCTGCCTCGCTCCTTCCATCTCACTCCCTCTATTTCAACATCTCCTCCGTTACTAAAAAAAGCTTTCATAATGGAGAGATGTGTGCAAAACAACATTGAAATTCGTGTGTGGACAGAGGGAAGCAATTCCTCCTCTTGAGGGTTATTGTGGATGTGTCAGAGGGGAATAGCGTCTTCAGAGTGATACGATTGGTCTTTGACAACCTATCTTGCCCATCTTCATCTTCATCTTCTCCATTGCTCCCAGCTCCTTCACAGGCTTGCAATACATGAGCATCCAACTACGTTTCTCAAGCTGGTGGTAATTATAGCATTGCAGAAAGGTGCTGGGCTAATTGCTGTCTCAAATAGTAATTGCTTTATTATTGCAACCATTTTTTGGTAATGATCGTTCAAAGGCATTATGTTAATGCAATTAAATGGTTTCATTATTATTTGTGCTTGCACTAATTGACAGTATTTGCCAAGGCTGGGCAACTAAATAAAGTTGTATTGAAGAACGCTTCTTTGTTGCAATGAGGAGACAGCTCAAGAAAGAAAAATACAGAGAGAGTATGCTAAACAACTCTGACACTTGCTTACAGGTTATAGTCTGTGATGTCCACTTAATCTTCATCAACAAAAAGCTGCAATATTAGTTCTATAATCCCTAAAATATAATGTTCACATAGTTTCAATCAGATCAAAGAGCACCACAAATGACACCAGACCAAGGTCACACAATAAACATGCAATCCCCTTGACCAAAGACCCAAATCAACTAAGACATCATATTCATGCATTACCAAATATTGTGTCTCAGATTTCATAACCATTCCCTATAACCACTACCTTTCAAAAACTGTCTGGGGAGGAAATCTGTATTTGCATTCATTTGCAAATTCGGCAAAGGAACCATGCTGGCTAGTGGAATAAATATGAGCTTTAATATGCACACAGTGCTGACACCACTCTTCAAAAAGAAGGTAATAGACGTAAATGACATGTAAATGTTATTTAGATTGCCATCTAATGGCATACAAAGCAGCACTGTGTCTCGCCTTATCAAATATTTGAATTAGGAGAAGATGTGGCCCCACCTAGTTCTTGGGCTGCGTATAGTAATGATACCTGTGAGTATCTGTGTGTCTCTTTGTCTGTCTGTATGTGTATGAGTGTGCCTGAATCCATGTGATCTCTACTCTATAATGATCTCTGGTCCTATCTGTCAGCACACTACATAGTTTATGCAGTGTAAGAGGTAAACACATGTGCAATGCTTTCATTGACATTCGATGGGCTCATTAAAATCAGATCACATCTCAGGAGGACAGGTTGAGGAGAATTCCTCTTCCCTGTGCTTAGAAAACATAGCATGATGCTTAACTTTTACTTATATGAGCCTTGTTAGCTTTGTACCTATCAGGTCTTTACTCATGCTGAGCGACAAGGCTGGATTGACATCAGATACAGAAAAGGCAGAGCATACAGCTTCAGGTGAATCACAGTCACTGTCTTGAGATGCCAGGCTGATCTTAAGCTTGCCTGCCTTTGAATATTTTACATATTTGTGTAGTTGGATTTACTTCTATTGTAAAACTTGATAGAACATGAAAAACATCACTACATGAATAGAAAGGATAAGTTGGAACTCTGAATGTTGGATAGTCCTGAGTATAAAGTGTTGTAATAGGTCAAAGACCAGATTTTGCCACCAGCACTGTTTCACGCCAGCACTCCTGTAATATCAGGCGTCAGTGTAAATGTTATTTTTGTTTTCTTGCACAATCTGCATTAATTAGAAAAAAGCACCCCCCTTGGTCAGGCACCACACTACTGCCAGGAGCCACAGGGCGAAAAATGAGTCATTTTGAAATGAATAATGGATTTGTGTCTGCAGGGAGAGTAGAGGATTCACAGAAGTGTATGTGAGTGTGTGCCTATGTTTGTGTGCGTCTCTACCAACTAGTGTGAGGGTGTGAACCCTGCATTGAGTCTATAAATATGTCCTTGCTGGTCATTTCACTTGGCCAGCAAAGTCTACTCCTCCAGATGCTCTGTCTCTCTTCCTCAGTCATTTCAGAACCAGGCGTGAATATGCAGATGTGAGAGCAGGACGGTGCAGAGGGAGGGGTGGAGTAATAAAATCATAAATAAACAGGAGCTTTGGGGGTTTTCCTGCCACAGTAACTGCTGCCATTTGACCTCAGGCGGTCTGTGGAGGGCAGGGATGATAGATCTGCCCTTCTCCGTCCTACAGCTGTTCACACATCAACAGCAGAAGTTCCAATTAAAACGTTGAAGTGGCGGCATCTTTATCGCTACTGACACTCTAGAGGCCCATGTGTCACTTCAGGCCTGGATGAGCTGATGAAGGAGACTTGGTGAAGAGAGAGGAGGTAGGGAGGTTAATGAGAGTCCAGTACTACTGGCAGCCCATATTCTCAGTCTCTTCTCTCTGCTCTGCTGCCACAGGCCTTCACTCTCACACACTCTGATATTGCACATTCAGACTAATTTGAAGGCTTTCTGAAAACAGAGAACAAAACAGAGGTCAAAAGGGGAAGAAGGTTGTGTGTGTGCATGTTTCTGTCTGTTTTTACAGCAGCTACACGACTGGGAAAGGATGGAGGTTGAAGGACACTGAAGCTCATCTCTGACAGCTGTGCTGTTTCAGCAGGAAGTGATGTCATGGGTCAGTGTTGAAAATCTGGAGGTGGGTCTACGAGGGTGCTAACCCCACAGCCCTGCTGGATAAGCAGAGAGTGCTGAGAAACTATATTCAGTAAGAATGTTGTGAATGGTAGACGCCCCAGAAGAATATCAATCATTTTCTGCACACTCCACTGCACACTGTTTTAGAAGATAAACATGAGCTGGTAGGGCACAATGTACAAGGTGGCAGTGTTAGAACCAATCTGTTATAATTAGATGTGACGGGAACTAGACTGTAACTCACTCACAAACTCACAACACATCCATGTTTAGCAGGCTGCAGATTGTCCAAAAAGGGGAGCTGTCATTATCAGAATAGTACTTTACCTGTTAACCTACGCAGGAACTGTTTGTACCTGCAGATGTAGAAATGTCAGTTTTGCCATCTACAGAAAAAGGAAAGTAAAAGCTGCAATTTTAACTTATGCATCGTTCCTGACAACTCGAAGCTCAAAAATTTCTGACCTCCTACTTGAAAAAATATGGTGGAATAGCTCTCAAAGTCGGAGATCCAACTGGGAAATTCAGGACAATTAAAATAAAATAAAATAAGATTGACTATCTATGTACATCATGAGTGATGTCATAATTAATCATAAACACTGCAAATATTCATATGCTGTCTGCCAAAAGAGGTATATTTCTTGCAGTCAGCCGTGTTGATTGTATTTGGCGTCATGAGTGGTGGAAAGCTTCAACACTTCAACATAACACCAGCTGCAAGTAATGTGTGTTACAACAGTTTTTTTTCTTTAATTCAATAATTAATATGAATGGAATTTTACTGTCTCACACAATTCTTAAATGGGTATTAAATACTCAAATAGAATTACAGTTTAGTTTGTGGCTATAGCACCAAAAGCTACAGTAGCTTTTAAAAATTTTATTAATGATTTCTTTTTTTAATTTTCCCAAACATCCAAGAACTGGGCTTTAACGTAAAACTACAGTACAAATGGTCACTTGTCCCGGGAAAATTCACTAAACTAAACACACTGCTTTGACGCATAATGCTTAGGGCCCCCAGCATGAGAGCTGACTCACACTGTCTCAAAATGTGGGAATCCCCTTTAACTGCGGTACCATTGCAGCTACAACCAGTACTAGGAAACCGCCCCTAAGGGGCCCCAACTCACTGGCATCTCTCTGAGTCACAGAGCTGGTCACAGACATTCAAGTGTTGCACTGACTAACATTATGCAAAATAGAAAGGGATTATCCGTCTGGGAGTGAAAAAAAATAGAAAGAAAGAGGAGGGACAGAAAAAGAAAGCAGGACAGTGGTAAGTGGAACAGATAATGACGAGTGATGATAAATGATGATCAATGATAGCAAACATTAAGCCAAAAAATTAGTTAGCAAAGATACATGATGTCATGTAACATGTAGCCTTGCTAACGTTTTAGGAGTTGGCAAGAACTTGACTAATGCTATCTAGCAAGCTAACAGAATTTAGCTTGCTAGCTATTTACCTTGAGATTATATGAGACTAATTAAAATCTAACAACTAAATATAACTAAATATATAGTTTTAAGCTTTGGTAAGGTTTGTGAAACCAGCCTCTGAAACTGATTAAAGCTAAGTAAATCAAATGGAATATATATTATATATATCAAATAAATATATATAAATATATAGTTAAACCATAAATGTATAGTTTAAAGAAAATTTTGCTGAGGGCCCCCTGTTGACTAGAGCCAGGCCTGCTTCCAAGTATTAATCAGAGAATATGCTCCAGTTAAAAATTCCATTTGAAAGATTTTAAAAAGTAAAATCCTAAAACATACACACACACAAAAAAAATCTGCATCATTCACTGCATGCAGACGGTGACATAGACAAGTCTACAACTGCAGATCTGAAGTGCTGCAGCTGTTAATTTTATTTCCTATGGGTGGCCCACGTTGGACTGGAACTGTAGGTCTAGAGCAGCAAATGTGCAACTGCATTATATTGGCTGTGCCTGTGTCAAGTGCTTCACACCAATGACACCGTGTGTCCTTGTTCCTGTTAGTATTACGAGATCATTTATGCCTAGACATTTTTACAACTTGCTGTGAGTCGAGGAGCACAAATCTAAAAGCTGACATGACCATCATCATGACAGGGGAACACAGAGGACGTTGATCCTAACAGATGCAGTTTAAATCCATAACTCAGAGTGAGGAATTAGTGTGTGTGTAGGAACACATTTTGCTGTTCAGTCTACGCATCACACCTCTTTGCTCCCATATTAAACTCAATCACCTTTTGTCAAGGACTTAATCCTAGGGGATATTTTTCTGGCCTTCTTCAAGCACCAGCTGCATGACTGCCCAATGACCAATAACTTTAAGTTTAGGATTGGTCTACCATGATTTTGCCTGTGTGTACCTTTTAGTTGGCTCTTTGTGATTGAGAGGCTGTAAAAAAGCAATCTTCTCTACCTCCAGCTCATCAACATGCACGGATGCACACACATACACACTCACAACCACACATTCTCACATGCCTCCCTCCAAGAGAAACCTTTAAAACGTGGCATAGCATTTTATTCTAGCTGCTGCGCTGACTGGAAACAGCTCGTAGTCTGTTTCTTTGTCAGCAAATGATGAAAAAGGATCAAAATGGACAACACTGCTGCATCTGCTGCTTCACTACACCACGGAGGAGCACAAGGAGAAGATAAGGACAGGAGAAGTAACAGGATGATGGCTCAGAGTCACAGGATGAACAATAGCTCGAGCCTCCTAATGGTTCAAGAGAATAGTACTGTGGCCATTTCTGCAAGGAAATGCATCATCACTCCAGGACATTGAGAGGGGGAAAAAGAAAGAGAAAGACAAAAAATGTGTCAGATATCTATTGAATGCATGATGGAATTAATGCACGGAGTAACCTTTGGAACATCACGCGTAACAAAAAGTGATAGTTTTCCCTCAGTTGACTGATTACAGTCTGATAAGCATGGAAAACACCACACCCATCATCGATTGGCAGCAAAACAGATCAATAAAGCACCACCAGCACACATGCCAGATAGACTAACACAGATCCAAATAATAAAGCACACAGCATACTTTAAGACCAACAAAATACTTTAAAAATTAGATGTAGCCTAGTTACCAGGTGAAGCATGATTCAGTTAATTAACATAGCTCAGGATCATGGCATTGGGTGTGCATTTTACTGAGGAATTCTAAAAAAAAAATAGGATAATACACTTAATATAGGAACACAAAGATAGAGATAGACGGGGGAGAGAGAGAAATAGGATGGAGGAGTTAGCTCCTTGAGTTTGAACAATGGTAAGATTTTCTCATAAAAGCTGCCCAAAATCAATTGTTAAAATGTAGACTTGAGGGCGGAAGAACCATTTTACAAATTTCGATGTCACACTGGCCATCTGAAAATAAGCCAAAAAAACATTGTTGCTGTGTGCAAATGAACCAATTCCACCAGCTTGGTTTTATAAATAAGAGTCGAATGGGGTGGAAATATCCTTACAAAACCAAGCAACAACCCCACATCAAAACCAACAGTTATGGACAGTTTAGTTTAAATCACTTCACTTCGGTTCAGCTAAGTTCAGTTTAGTTTAGCTGATTTGACAGACCAAGCCAACCTAAAAGAACTAGGGCCAACAAAGACTGACTGATGCGTTGCCTCATGTCTTCTGTTCTACACTTGAACACACTGCAAAGACAGCCATCATGCATGTATGTTATGCAACTGCATAAGAGGTAATAACTAGTGAGATGACCACGGCTCTTGACCAAAAATCATCACAGAAGGACACAAAAAGAATTAGCGAACCATTTTTCATTGTGAATGTGATGCTTGGAATACAAATTGAGAATGTGTCTAAGTTTCCCAGGTATGCTAGTTTATGTGTTTTGGTATACAGGTAACACAAACTATTTATGATTTACAAAATATCAAATATGCACATGAATATATTGTTTTCAATAACACAGTAAGCCAAGAAAGTGGAAATCTAGCACTTACTATTTGAAATTCAATATAGTTACGTATTTGTTACCTTAGACTTAGCTCCACGCTCACTCAGCATAGTAACTCCATTGTAGGCCTTTTAGTGTTGTTGTAAAATAAATTGAATCATTTATGGGAAGCTTTAGGTTATATGGTGGACCTTCCAAAACAGAGACCTATAGTATAAACTAAAAGACCTACTTCCTTTCGATATTTTGGGGAGATGTCTGTAAACAGCAGAGCCTACGATACAGTCTATTGGTACACTGATATGAAGGAGTATTATTGTGTCAAACACTCAGAATACCTTTAAAACATTCAGTGAATGTTGCACACAAAAATCTCTTGCTAAGGATTATGAAACTAGGGAAGCAAACAAAGTTAATTGAATTTAACGTACATTTATGAACACTCTTGTTCCATGACATAGTAAGAATGATAATACTATTAGCAAAAAACAATTTCACAGTGTTTTAAACACATAATTCAATAGGAATCGGCTCTTATTTGAATTTGGGGTAAACAAATATCTAATTCTGGTATTCACAATTAAGTTATTTGACAGACAAACTTGATTCCAATCTCAGGGAGTTAAAATCATGCATATATTCTGCGAAACAATTGTGTCCATTTCTTTTCGGGGTTCAACATCACTGGATGAATGATTCATTTTAATTATCAAAAAATTATCACACTCCCACTACTATATATTGGGGTACCCTACTATGTATTTTCAGATGTAGAAAGGGGAGAATGATCATTTATTTGTATTCGGAAGGTTGACAACCCCTGAAGCCCTTCAGAGGTGAATCTCACCCTTTACACTATGCTTCCATTTTCTGTTTTGTAATCAATCCTTAGAACTGAAATCCACCAATAAAGTCTGTTCTCACTGATGTTTAAAGTCTGTAGCTGCAATCTTATGTGACATATGACATTGTATGACATCTGAGCAACCTAAAATATTCAGATAAATATTTCTTACAGACACAATTAAGCCCTGATGACACAAGGCATATATTGTAGAGCACACATACACAAAAGCCCTATTTTTCATTTTTACATATACTGGAATATAAACACAATTTTCTAATGACATAATGGTAGCAAAAGGACTAACAATTTTAGGCAAGGACAAATAAATAATTTTAAAACTAATATGTAGCACAAAATATGCTTTTGCACATGTGCTGCATTCAAGGAGTGTAAAATATTTTATTTTCAAGATTAAATGTAAATGTACAGTAACTTTCATGACTTGAGAAACTTCAGTTTACAACAGTGATACTGGGGGTTTTGCTAGGGTGGGTTTCACCAACCAGTTCCACCAAAGTGGCAAATTTCGGTTCTAGTTTCAAGAGTAGGCTAAACCGGATCTGATAACTTGAAACAAAAAACAAAATAACAATAAACAATAAACAAAAAGTTCATTGCAAAATCCTTCACTGAGACATCAACATAAACCTTCCCTACAGCTTATTTAACAAAGGCACCACTCGCTGGGCTGTAACTTGCTTTGGTTTCTGATTTTTTTTTTGTCAGCTGTTCTGGAAATGTCAGATTTCTTGTACATTATCCATCAAAATTGGGCTCTGAATAATCCAAGACAAGAAATAGACTCTTGCAAGATCAGGACTGTCAAGTCATCATCTAAATAGTCTGCAGGATGGTGTGACCTCCAGCTGCTCGGCTTAATTAATTCTCTGAGCCTGTTTTCTAGACTAAAATCTTGAAGTGACAACTCAAGACAGACATAATAACACACATAATATGCAGAGAAAAAAAATAAAACACCACAATTGAATGATTAAGCCGTGCCGCTTTCCTTCAACAGTCCAATCCCTGCTGAATGACATCTCAGAGAGCAACCGAGCAGATCTTGGATAAATCCTTTCTGTCAGTTTCTGGACAATATGTTACATGAGTCCCACAAACTAACAGCGTCTCGGCAAATTGAAGAGACATTGCTGTGTTGTTCCGAGACTGTTGGCCACTAGTACCTAGGGGCAGAAGAGCTTTGGATTGGTCAACGTAATGACCTTGAGCGGGCTCTGGAGACAAAGATATCAATATATATCAAGCAACTTGAAACTTGAGTACTTCAAGCAGCAAAGTCAGACAGAACATTGGGTGTAGAACTGTATCTCCTAGGGGCAAGCAGAAGTATTTCAGGTGAGGCTAAGGGGCTATATGGGACACTCAGTCAAGCTCTAAATCCCCGGGAATTGGTGTAAGACACACAGTCCAACTCTAAAGCTTTGGCAGGAATGGGATTCGGAGGGCCGAGGCCACAGGCTTCACCCCTGAGCCCTAGGAAGAAAAGGTGGTCTGAAAAGAGCGGTGGCGAAATGGACCTCGGCTTGATTAAATGGTCACTGAGTCGGAAAGCAGCTCTGATGTGATCTGTGACCTCGTACTGCCCTGGAAAAAAAATCTTTTTTTAAAGAAATGATTAAATGAAAGCACCTTCAAAAGGAGCCTGAAGGGACCGCAGTGAAGCGGATGGACTGGTGGGAGGGTGCAAGGTCCCCACTTAGCACAAACACTAGGGGAGGGGAAAATGGGTTTGAGAGAGGAGTGGGTGTGGGCTCAGACCTAATAACCACCTGCTCCAAACTAATAGAAAGAGAGAAGAGAGAGTGCGTGCGAGAGACATACAGTGAATGATCCAGTGCCAGCGGGGCAGTGAGGATGTATACTGGGTCTGTTAGCTTGTAGCCCAGGGCAGGACAGCAGACCAGAGAAACAGCAGACCTAAGTATGGTGGGCAGAATCTCAGGCGACTTTGATTCCTTACACCCTTCTCTCTGCCTCCTCTCAAAACATTTTCAGGGGAGGTTCAGAGGGCTTCTCAGGGGAAGGAACATATCTGAAATTGAATTAAAGAGAAAGGACCCTTGAGAGCCACTGGGAAACCCTCAGAGAGAAACAGGGAGGTCTTCAATCAGCTTCTGCTGTGCTAGATTGGAAGGCTGTAGTGAGTATTTGAATTTGAACAGAGGTAAGGAAAAAGATATTTAGGCTATGAAGAAGACTGAATAATGACCAACAGCTTTGTCTTTACAGAAGAGCGCAGAGCCTTCTAGACTTAAGATTATTCTCAAACTCAAACAAATACTTGAGTTTGGACTCAGATTTGTTTTCCAAAGGACAGCCATTAGGTTTGTTTTCGCACACAGGGATCCTTAGGAATTGCACAATGCGCATCCAAAGAACATTGTATACCATCTACATTATGTCACATTGATTAAATACTCTATTTTTGTCCACACTTAAGGTTTACAGTGCAATAGTACAATGCAAATAGCGATGAAAAGCAGTCATGCTTGCCATGCCATAATGCAGCAGCACCTTTTACTTGTTACAGAAGACTCATAGCAATGCATGATTTTACTACAAATTCATTTTTGCTACAGTATGCAATTGGTGCATGCATTGACAACACAAAGGTCAATTAGATTATCATTTTTTACTTATTACTTAGATTACTTTTTTAAAATTTTTACTGTAATGATATAATTTTATACTGATTCTATTATGTTCATACTGTAACAGTAGATTATGTGACACTTTCGCACAATCACAATATTCAACTTTCAGTGAGTGGACCAGTTGACTTTGAAGTCGACAGGAGATCACTTTTCTAGACCCCCTAAGTTCAACAGTAGCTTGCTCACTTCTGAAATCTACAAAATTCTGACAGAACAAAAACGAATGGCCTCAGTTTTAGAAGATTCTCTCGATTTGGAACAATGTAAAAACGGCCTTCAATTGAAGTTCAACATTTTCATAATCTTAAAGGGCTGGTATTGTGGAAAACAAGAAAAATTAGCCTTGGGATTGATTAGGGTGATGGTGGGGCCCTCCTACCATGTAAAATGATTCAATTCTATTTCCTGTGTGTTTTTAAGTTATTAGAAATTTTGAAATTCACAGCTAAAGAGCTAGCAGTGTTGAGGTGGAAGCCTTTACTATGTCACATCTAGCTTAAAAGTCTTTATATAGCCTTCCAGAGGATGGAAATTAATGTCAGGAATGGCTGAAATTAATTTTTGGAGACAATCTTCCCTGGAGTGTCTTCCCTACAGCCGACTGTCTGCTTAACCAGACTCAGTATGCTACAGGATTTTCACCTTTTTCATCTTCAATCTTTGGATGCAGTTTTTAAAACAAGCACACTTGTAAACATTGTTTCTTTCTGTTACTCAGCTAAAGGAATATAGTATATATGTGCTAAATCTAAGCTAGCAATCTCTAGCTATGTTTGAAAGAAGGTGTAGGAGGGGGCTACACATCCAGCTAATCAGAGTGGGTGGTCATCAATAATGCTGATTTTATCAGGAATCTGGGCTGTAAGAGGAGATGGATTTAGAAAAATCTAAACAACTTTTGGTGAATAAAATGTCACAGATATATTTAAATGGACTCAGTATTTATAAAATGACTCAGAAAAGGCAACAATACCAGATCTTTAATTTTAGGATTATCTAGATATTTCATCTAGGGCTACAACTGTTTGTAAAACTACAGTGTACTTTAAATATGTTACACCATAATGGATTCTCCCATCTGTAATTATTCTGAAATAAAGTAGACACTCCAATGAGTAGTATGTAATGTATCCATAGACAAAGGTAGTAATGCTTTGTTGAGGTCAAAAAACCTTTCTTGCTTTTTGTATCTGTGAATAGAAAATATGTACGATTTTGAAAATAATTTTTGCAATTGCAACATTTTGTCACATTTAGCATAAATTATATGCAACAACCAAATATGACATACAATTTTTTATTAGATTATAATTTTTTATTATGTTCTTTCCGAGCAACTATATCCACTCCTCACCTTGGTTTATCACCAACAGAGACACATGAGGAGGCTTTCTCATTACCACAGTAATATTAATTTTCTAATCTCACAGCAGTAACAATTACATTCTGCAAATGTTGTTATGGGGCTTAACACAGTTCATACGTAAATTTCAGCAGAATGACGAATGCAGAGACAGACCATAAAAATACAATTACTGTATTTCCTCAAATAGTTGACGGGGCCTTTATTTACCTCAACTGCAGAGAGTACCAGGCCTTTATTGGAAGCAGGCTTACATTAGAGAGAGGCCTTTATTTCTAATTCCCTCTGTTTGATAGGTATATTTACTCATATTTTAGTACAAAGCCTCTCTGTTTTCTGATCTGCTTCCGTTTGTTCTGCTAATTTTTTGTCACTGCATTACTGGTAATCCACTCACTCCAACATGCTAAGCAATAATTCTAGCGCTTGAATTCCACCGAAAACGTTTTTACCCATGTCGTCATTATTATTAAAAAATGCACCATTATCCCCTTATTTAAATGATACCATGTCTTCCCCATCCCTACACATGTACTCATAGAACGGATGGAGTTACATCTAGATAACTACTATTTATGCTTAACTGGCATGCACATTATAACAAGCACCAGGAGTTTATACACCCTTGTTTTTTCCCCGGCCTGTTTTTGTGGCCGTCCTTTATTTGTTCGTGTCAACCATGCCCCCGGCCATTATCGGGGACCCAGCTTCTTTTATTTGAGGAAATACAGTACACAACACAAAATAATTTGCTGTTCACATATGCTACTCAAACTTGCCTTGTTTTTCTGCCCAGACATGGCATCAGAACCCATTACAGCAGTTACCATATTACAAGCTGTCTCGCAATTCAATATGCTAATACTATAAAGTATCCACCTTGGAACTATCTATTTTGGCAGTTGATACAGAAGACATTAACATATTCTGCTATTTTCTACTAACAAAAAGTACTGACTAAAAGTAAATAAAAATGTTTTTTCCCATGAATTTAATACTTGAGTTTATTAGTCTCATTAACATTCATAATTTGCTTTAATAATTCACAATGGATTTGGGTACATCCAGGTTGTTGAAAAATCCAACCACTAAACCTATCTCAAATCGAAAACTAAAGGCCGGTATGTCTACTTCCTTTCCTATTCAAAGTTCTAGAGCATGCCGTTTTCACTCAAAATTCAGATTTTCTGTCTCAAAATTATCTACTTTTCAAAACAGTCTGATTTCTAGACTAGTGATTCCAAAGGGCATTATTGTTAGTGATAGAAACCCTAAGGTCAGTGAGAAATGATGTCCAGTCATCAGTTTTATCAATCTTCCTCTGTATCCGATCCAAACTAGGCACCTCGGATACAGTGCTACTCTGGTTTGAGTCTTACCTCACAGGGTGATTGTTCAAAAAGTCATGGCAAGGAAAAGAGACCATTTGTCACTTCCTTTCCACTGGGGTACCACAAGGATCAGTGCTTGGTCCCCTTTTCTTCTCAATATACACCACCCCCCTTAGACTGATTATCCGCTTACATGGTTTTTCTTACCACTGCCACACTGCATACTCAAAACCCAGTTAGAATTAGTGTGTATTACGGAATTGTGACACAACTTCACGTTGTTTTTCTCACACACACATCAACTTGATTGTTTCCTATTGGGGAGAGTACAAGTAACAGGAATGGTCAGTGATAACACTCATTTAAAGTCAAGTAAATTGCCCTGCTGCATTGTTCTGCAGAGACTGACACTTTCCCAAAGCCACAGCATCCCAATCAGAGCCTGTGTAATCACACAGACATTTTTACAGCAATCCGACAGAGCAGAGGTGGGGGCTTGGACTTTTGACAGAGAGCAGAGAAACTGCTGCATCTAAAACAAAGATACTCAAATTATGTCTCTATAAAGCCTTGATTAAAAAAAAATTCAGAAAGTCAAGCAGCCGTGCACCTACAAACCATAACACTTTGAGTGTAGCAAAAGAAAAAAAAACAAGCCAATATGTCAGTGTTTTGTCTGTGAAGGATTATCCTGAGGAATGCTTGGCTCTCACGATAATCCATCCTTATCACATGTCACGTTCAAAGAGGTAGAAATTGGAATGGACTCTGGGATGGAGTTGGGTAAATGGAGAGCTTTATGACCAAGGAGAGGCGTGCAGGAGACAAAGTGAAACAAAGTGAGCTTCAAGTGTCTCTCTCCCTGGCTGAGTGAGCTCTCTTCACAGAGCTTGTGCCTCTGAGGATATTTGCGCTGCTTTGTTGCAAATTAGGCTTCCTCTTTTGAGCTTTATTTCACAGAAAAATATCAAAGTGATCACTAGAGAAATGGTGATTATTCCATGTTGGAAAATACAAAGACAAATAACACGACTTTGTTTACAGTTTATTCTATTTGTCTATCTGAGGCCTAGTGTACATTGGCGAATGGAGCGACTGTTTTGTCTGTGCCAGAGGAGTTTTCAAGATCACCATATGAGCAAGGTTATTAAAGAACCACATTGGCCCCCCTGCAGAAGATTGGGACATCCACATTTACTTACTGTCCTGAGCTCCTGACCTCATCTGGGACATCTCCACCATTATCAGATATGTTTTGTGGCATGAATCGCCAAACAAACCAAACTGTCATTCTGGGCAATGTCAACACAGAGATTAGGGTTTGGTAATGCGTGACGTCTTCTGACAAACATCCTCTTGGGTAAGGCTGTCTATTTATGGTCTATAGTTTATCTGTGTCTCCTACAATCCTTGATCAAACATTAACATAACAGTTCAACATTTTTGGAAATGCGCTCCTCACCAAGACCTAGATGAGAAGACTGATACCACTCTGTGTTTACATGTCAAGTACAGAGCTAGAGCCAGGGGGTGATTAGTTTAGTTTAGCATAAAAACTGGAAGCAGGGGGAAACAGCCTGCCACTCCAAATTTTAAAAAGGCCTACCAACACCTCTAAAGCTCACCGATTAACAAGTATCTTGTTGTTTTTAATCAGTACACTAAAAGAAATGAAAAAATGACAATTTGTGTATTTACAGGAAGTTATGTGCTTTTCAACTTTATGCTAAGGTAAGCTAACCACTTCCTGGCTCTAGCTTCAAGCTTAACACAGTAATGGGAATGGTATAAATCTTCTCATCTTACTTTTGGCAAAAGAGCAAATATTTCCCAAAATGTTGAACTATCCATTTAAGAACTATCACACATACAAACTGGTAATTAGATGAAGTATGCTAATGCACAGATATGGAGAAACAGATGTGCAATCTCTCACAAAAACCATCCAAGCTTGATCCTCATGGAGGGGCTAAAGAGTTTGTAATAGCAGAAGGGAATATGATGTTCCTGTGGAGAAGAGAAGGGAATGAAAGCAGAGGAGGAATGAGTGGGTGCAAGGCAAGAGAGAAGGTGACTTTCATGGAACAGTGGAGGGCTGACACAAGCAGTCCTAGGCTTAGGAAGGCCAAAGAAGTCTCATGCTAACAGCATCCACGTACAACTCCTTTAGTAGCACTTTCTGTCTGTCTCTCTGCCTGTTGGTCTGTCTGGAGCCTGTTCTGGGCCAGCTAGCAGCCAGATATCATTATCTCCTTGACTCAGGGCAGAGTAATCTGGCTGCCTGCTCCTGCTTTATTGAGTTGGATAAATATAATATGTGACTCAGAGCCATTATCTACTACAGAACAGCCCTATTTATCCAGCAGGCAGAGGCCTTGGCATATTCGAACTGGCCTCTCTCTCTTTGATGGAACTACACTCAAGTGATGGAAGCCTTTGAACAGCCATTCATGGGATTTTAACCAGTGGAGAAATTAACAACATGAATTAAATCTTTTATGTGGACAAATTTTGAAACTTAAAAATTAAAATAGAGTTGATAATATAATTTAAAAAGTAATGAAAGGTGCTACTGAAAAAATACTGGGGCAACAGCACTGTCCAAAAATAGACTTTAAATGCACACTGGAGACTGTCCTCCAAAGAAAACGCCAGCATCAGTCATTTCATCAAATGCCTGATAATGACATATGTTTACATTCAAGTGACAAATCCCTCTAGAGGTTGTATGAATTATGACTTTTGTCATTGTTATGGGTCAAGAAAAGGACAAACTTTGCCACAGGAGTCTGCTGCGCTTAAAGTTAGCTATTTTTGCAGGCATCTCTTTGCTAAAGACAGCAGTTAGACTACTGTAATAACATTGAATGCTAAGGAGCTTGTGGATGCAAGAAAAGAGAGAGACAGAAAAAGAAGGGAAGACAGAGAGGGAGAGGTGAGGGAAAGGCTATCCTCTCTTGTCTCAGTCTCTCTGAGGGGTTGACAGGTAGAGAAATAGATCATTGGTCCATGACAGCTCAGTATGACCCCACGCTATCATGAAGTATGCTGTCAGTGGAATGAGCTCCCTGATGCAAGTCATAGCCAGCCCATTCACGGCCCAGCTACTTAACTGCAAATCCTCTGTTCTCTCCTGATAGATTCACATACGTTTTACCCCTGACGTCTATGCACCGTCCTTGACTGCTGTTAATGTTAATGAGAGGATATTACATGAAGAGTTATTTCAGCAGCTTAATCACAGGACAAGCACAGCATTTGTGCAATATGTTTGTTGGCCTGTTGAAGGACTGGCCTGCCTTCAGCCCAATTTATGCTGGGATAGCCTCCAGTCCAGCTACCCATGTCCCTGAACTGGGATAAGTGGGTCAAGACAACGAATGAATGGAATGAATAATTGTTTTAGATGAAGACTGAGGGTATGGGGAGGAGATTGGAGTCCTGGGCCAGGCAGTATGCTGGTCTCAGCTGCCATGTAACTGCCAGATCAGTAAAACAGGGATTAACCACAGGCCACAAACTCACTCTCTCCTCTCCTCTGGTGTCTTCATTTTCCTTTATTCTCCTCTATTCTCCTCCCATATATTCTCTCCCATTTTATGTCCTTGTCTTTCCTCATTTCTTCTCTGGTGTCTCCTCTCATCTTTTCTCCTCTGTAATGCTCTTCACTCTGTCCTCCACTGTTCCCGTCTCCTCTTATCTCTCCTGTCCTCTCAAAGTGACCTGTAGTAGGATCTGCCAGGGACAAGTTTCTGTATGGTCCGCTAAAGGTAATGCCATTGAATTTTATTTAACAACAAAAAAAATGTGTGAAGAAAAAAGCGTGATATTTAGTAAATTTTACATTCTAAAAGATTTATCTTTTGTACAAATATAGTAGGATCAGCATACAGATTGAAGACGAGTCTTATAGTGTTTTTCACCCATGAAATAACAGCTCCATGAAGACAAAAGCTAATGAACTAGTATCATCCACTATCCTGAATTTGCAATTCTTAAGTTTCACCTAGCTGCCGGAGGTAGAAGTCAAATGAAAGAGAGAAAGAGGAGGAGAATGTGGAAAAAAGACAATGTCTCCTTTTTAAGTGTCCCCGCTGTCAATGCAATGCATTACGGGGATACAAAGCAAGCCATTACTGCTTAGCATTTGTTGAATCTTCGAGTGCCCAAATAGTGACAGGTCTATTTCTCTACCGTTAGTGAGAGAGGCAGGCAGAGCAGAGGACACCTAATTACCCAGTATTGTGAGGCACAATAAAACTCTTGATAAGCCTGGCGACAGAACAAGCTGTGTGTGTGTGTGTGTGTGTGTGTGTGTGCCCGTGCATTCATATGCATGTGTGCACTTGTATGTGCAGCCATGCCTGCATGTGTTGGGTGTTGATTTTATGTGTGTGTGTATGTACATTTGTGTGGGCTCACATGTTATTTCACTTTGTGTGTGCTGCAGTAGTCTGTCCAGTGATGGAGGGGCCTGTCTCTGTGTCTCAGAAGGTCTACGCAGTTGCAACGTCAACAGACAGCAGCAAGAGTCGAGTTGATGACTAATGTGTTCACTGAAGAAAAATTAATGATTTTTCCGGCCGAGGTTAATGGACATGTTAACACACAGAAATGATTTGTTTAAGAGGAAATGACCGCAATCTATATTTGGTCATCTCTGTCGCACCGTCCCAGAATCCAATACCAAATGAAAAGAACACACTCACACACACAGACACGGCTCATCTTCACACACTTCACTTACACACACTCAGTTTGTGTCACCTCCCGTTCACCTCCCGTCTACAGAAGATGTGTTGCTGAAATTTTGTGCAGTTTCACTGGCAGTAATTTTATTCATTTATGCATTTAATTTCACCTAATCCATAGATAACCTTCTTTTGGGTTCATACAAATACCATAAATACACCACATCATGTGAGTGTATACATACAGTCCAAGTAATTTGGTGAAGACTGTGTGAAATAAAAGGACTTAGTAGTAATCAGAGTGGAAGCTTAGGGAGGAGGGGTGATGAGGGAACGGATAGGGGAGGACACCAAGAACGAAGCAGAAGATAGACCAATAAATTCTGTCTCTGGTGAAGTTAGCCATAAAACACATAGCAGTTTTATCCATTTGAGGGCATAGCTGTCTTGTCTGAAAATAATGCAGAATTAATTAGTGGAGCGGTGGGAAAAGAACCTCACGACAGTCAGCCAACCGGGCTCATAAATCAAACAGTCTGGGGGAAAAACACAAAGCTAATGTCAGTATGGTTACCGAATACTCCCCAAGAAGGAGCCAAGCTGTAATTATGAGCACTGAGCCCGGATGAATCAATGTAGTGTCATTTCCATTGGAGTAGAGACAGTGAGGGGTTAGTTAAAAATAAGGTAAAGATAGACATTGTTGCTGAAGATCTGATTGTTAAGACTATATAATTTCATCAGTTTCGAGATAAGTATACTCTGCAGCACCCACTGTGCCGTAGCTCCAAGCATGGGAGACAGATTCAAACAGCAGCAGCTTACCAAGTTGTCATAGGGGGAGCTGTTTGTGTTTCAGTACTCATTCTACAATACTGTAATGATGTTTGCGTGTGTAAGTGAGCAAGTGTGTGCATGTGTTTGTTTTGGTCTTCAGCCAGAGATGTTAGCAATGATTTGGCAAAAATAGTAATATGTACTTGTTTACCAGGAGCATGCCACCAAGTCTAGCCATATTGAATAAAATATCTTGCACACATTCACACAGTAAATGATACATGAACATTTCATTTTTTGTGCAGGATGTGGACTAAAATCAAAATGTGATTGCTACAACTTAGAAGGGGGTTCCCAATGTGAGGGCAAAATGTGGACACCTTGATAATTGAGTCAAGCACAAGCAATCAGTGGCTAGTAAGCTAGTTGGGGAATATTATTGTACACAATACAGGGAAAGACACCAACAAACCATAGACAGATGAAGTTATAAGGAATCATTATAAAATATGGAGGGGGGCTGAATGAAAAATTGAGTTAATGAAAGAGACATAAGACATAATATCAGCAAATTTCATGTACAGAGCCAAACCAACAATTAATTGATCTTACTTACAACTATTGTGTGTGTATCAAGAGCCTGATATATCTTCTTCCTCTGTGCAGTAGACCTGCATCGTTGTCCAAAAACTATAAAAAACATTTCAGTGAGTCACATTGCTGCACTAGGTGACATGTTCCTTCACCATGAAGAGTTTTGGGCATGGTAGTTTGTTTATTTTATTTTTATTTATTTGATAGGGACAATGCTCATTAATCAACAGAAAAAAAAGAACTGTAAATGAGCCAGAGCTAGCATAAGAGGCTATTTTTCATCTGTTGTCCCTGGCCAGATGTTAAAGAGGCAACCTAAAATTAGAATAAAATAACATCTTGTAAAAGTCATGGTATACAGTGTAATTTATAAACGGCTCCAAAGACTAATAACAGTGATCACATTTTCCGTCTCCAGAGAGTAGTTCCGTGTAAGACAAATGTGTTTCTGTTTACAGAGCGTTGCTAGCTTGTTGTGCTACATATTACAAACCTCTTGACTTTGTACTACATTGTACATTGTAAATTTCTCAAAAAAATTACATGCTAGTGTGACCAGGCCTTTAGAACCGAAGTTAAGAAACCAGGATAACAGAGGTTAATCAGCTGGCTTTCCTGCAGTACGGTGTAATGATGAAGGGTACGTCCTGACTATTGAGGAAATGTGATGGGATGTGCATAACTGTGGCCCTGGAGACTGCTTAACAAAGGCTCACACTGCTGGCAGCCAGACAAATGAGACAAACCAGATCATCAGAAGCCAAAAGGATAAATGTCCTGTTCATCTAAGAACCATCCAAGGTGTACTCCAAGCTGCAATGAAGTTACACACCAAGAGCCGAAAATGAACTGTACTGAGAAAGCAAAAGGTAAACAGAGGTGTCACATAACTCCCAATGCTCAATGGATAATAGAGCAGCAGGACCAAGGCGTCATCAAAGCAGCAGACACCCAAAAGTGGGTTGTTAACATGGGGGATGGGCAGCACTGTGTTCAGACAGGATCCATACCTACTGGTTAAAGAATCATCACTGCATGAACACTTAGCAACACAAATTAACCAGCTGCTCATATATGGCTGACAATACTAATAACTTATTTGAGGGAATATAACAACTTATAAGGGCAACAGCATCATCTAATTAGAGTATCTTTGGACAAAATCATACAAACAATATGTCTATGATTTATGATGTGGTATGTATATTTGTCTATATGGAGGTCCCTGACATGTAAATTCTAGCGACTCATCAAAACAATTATCATTGCCTTAAGCCATTAATCTTCAAACTCCAGACAGAGCTCGCCCAGACTTATAAATTCAGAGCTATTTCTATACTGTATAAGAATGGTTGTGTACAAGGGGGATTCATGTTGTCATTCATACAGTACTTTGAAACAAATAAGGCTGAACATCGGATCTTTGCACCTCTGTTTTCTTGTGAGGGTTGTCTTGTCTGTCTTTGACTCTATCAAAATCTTCCTCCGTTCACACCCTTACACTGACTTATTGCCTGCTGTAATAAAGGCGCTAGCTACTGATGTTGACTGACAGACGGCTAACACAACCACCTCTGTGAATCTCTGTGAATCTGTGTGTGTGTCTGTGTGTGTGCACGTGTGATACCTAAGGGCACAAACAACAACCTAAGGTGCAGGTTGTGCTAGCCAGACATCTGTTGTTAGTGGTGAAAGGTAAGTGAGTTTGACAGAGCTGAGATTGAACAGGAGGCATTCTGCCAGCCAAGTGAAGACAGAAGCTTCAACCCCACCACCAAAGACACAAACACACGCACGCACACACACACAAGAGATTCACGGAGGTGGCTGTGTTAGCCGTCTGTCAGTCAACATCAATAGCTAGTACCTTTATTGTATACAATCTTCATACACTCATATAGTAGTGAGTAGCCAGGTCCCACTTAAGACACGGCATGCCCCCATGTGGCAGGAGCCCTGAGCTGGAATACTCAACTCTGCCTGTCATTTTAATTATTATCAGTGCAGGTCTGTATACCGCATGATTTAGTATCTGTCCAGTGGGAGATTTGTCACTTGCTCATTCAAACTCTGCGCCTTCTCTCTTCATCTAGCTCTCTGTGAAGAAATGTCAGCAAATGTGTCTTGAAAGGAATTAGATGATGAAAACAAAAAGAAATCTTTACTTTGACAAAGTTAAGTGTCACCCTTTCAATCACCTCTTTTTATTTCAGAGCAACTGTTAGAGAAACATGCATCAGCAGAATTTAACAGACATTTAATGAATGCAACAAAAGCAAGTTTAACATCATTGACGTTAAAAAAAATAAATAAATAAAAAATCCACAAATCTAAGTTGAAGTTTAGTCCTGAGAGCTCATTTTTTCTTTATAACTACTGGAAAAAAAATGTGGATAAATTATTAACTCTCTCTTACAACTGCTGCTGCATTTTGCTCTTTCACACACCTACCCTTAATAGTTATATTTATTACTTGAACAGAGCCCTAATATCAGCTGCATGTTTCAGGGACATCTGAAAAACAGGTACTTAATACAGTCAAGGACTTTTTCATTACTGTAAAGCTGCATTCAAGGATTCAAGGTTTTCCAGGTTTCACAGAATGCGTGAAAACTCTCTTTATGTGACTGTGTGTGTGTGTGTGTGTGCCTTCTGGCCTGTGCTTCAGGCAGGTCCACTGAGACCTTACTCCACAACTCACTGGCCTTAACATCAGTCACAGCATTAAACACCATAAATCGAGTTCTCTCACACACACAGTAGCAGCCAGAAGGAGGCTTGCATATGCAAAGTAATTCACCCTGAGTAATGTACCTGCTCTGTTTAAAGATGAGGTCTACATAGAAAATGTGTGAAAAATGTTTTTCTTGATTTCCAAGAATAAGAGTTTTTCACTGATGCTATTGTCTCAACTAGCCTGATTATTATTTGTTACTATAGTAGAAAAATGATTTGCTGCTGCTGGAGTATCTTGTCTAGCTGGATGAAAAAAAGTTCAAGTCAAAATCTACAGATTATCAGCTCAAATGACAAACTGTTCTGGTAGCAAATTCATTTTTCTCCATATTTCATACAGTGGAGGACAATGAAAGACTGCTGGCTGTCTAGTAGTGCAAAGTGTATTGTGTGGAGCAGCCAGTGATGTGTTCCCTGCTTGGTGGCCACCGCTGCTATCTGCTGTGTGCCCGCAGCTACAGTGTGTTCCCTGTTTTATCACTCTCATCTAAATGAACCACACTCACAGCTGGAGAAAGGTGACCCGACTGCTAATCAACCGCCAGATTCACAGTGCACCATGTGTGTGTGTGTGTCCCTGTGTGTGTATTTGTACTGCGGGACAGTTATCCACTCAGGCAGATGCTTGTATGTTCTGCTGTATGCAGGTCCTTACAATCTGTCTCTGAACTGATCTCAAACATCCACTCTAAAAGGAGGGAAAATTCCACCGCTCACTTTTCTGCCAGTCCTCTACTCCTTTTTTTCTCCCTCTCTCCAGCTGAGTATTAAATTCAGCAACTGAGAAGGTGACCTGCGTGCTCTGCCATAAAGAGCAGGGGAGCGGAGGAGAGGGAGGGAGGAGAGGAGAGAAGGGGAGCTGAGCGGAGGCTGCTGGATCAGCAGAATCTGAGCATTTAGAGACACACAGATGTGTATGTGTGCGCACCCGCTTTCTCAGTTTCTCTTACTCGCACACCCACCAACACACACGCGCCGCACCCTCCTCCTCAGCGGTGAGGTGTCTGGGGAGCCCAAGGGCGAGCGCTCGGCTGTCACCCTCCCCCACCTCCCCCCCCCAACCCCATCCCTCCTTCCACCCCTCGTGTGAGCCGCACCCCAGAGCCACCACACAGCAAGACACAGACCTGCTGCCAACTATCACACTATGACACACACATACACATGTACAGTACACGCAGGCACATGAACACACACTCACTGACACACACACGAACACACCGACTCCATTTCACACAAAGCACTTTGATTCTAACACATAAATGTGCAAAAGCCCTCAGTCTCTCTCTCTCTGCCTCCACTCTGTCAAATCTCTGCCTTCACACTAAACAGCTCCGTGGGGATTGGCAGGCAGGCGGGCAGAAAGGAAATAAATATGTTTCCTGACGACAGCACAGATTTTCTGACAGTACTCTGGCACTGGGCTGGGCTGCTGTGCTCAGACAGAGGCAGAGGGGAGCATAAGCTGTAAGTGGATGTTTGTTCAAACAATCTTCTGCTCAGGCTGTTCACTGACTATCCAGGCTGGGGCTTTAATGTCTGTGCATCTATAATACCTCTTTTAACTCTAGTGAAGAGTCCTCTGGCTATGGAAGCACAGCTGATGAACTGATTCATTATCATTATAAACATCTTTAAGCAGTACAGAACTATGGTACCAATGCATACATTAAGATTCAGATCTTTAAAATACTGCACAGCTTACAGATAATTTAAATTACTCCAAAATCATGAGGCTAGTAAAAATTGTAACTGCATGATAAGTACTTTCTACAGTAGTATTTCTGTAATCCAGTCTCATGTATACTTTGCAAATGAATGGTAGATTAACTATAGAAAGACTAAATATGACCTACGGTCATTGGAATCAACCAACACCATTTTGCAGGACACAAACAAAGTACTTGATGTTTCCTAAAAATTTGAATTTTCATAATTATGGACCCAACAATTTGGCCATAACCCAATCTGGCGAAAATAATTCTGGCCTGGCACCTGCCTAGGCCCAAGAGCTACAAAAAATGTCTCTCAAACCCTAAACCTAATGTTTTAAATGTTTTTGATTGGCTTTGAGATTTGATTTTAAACTCTTTTCCGCTTTCTCTCCATTTCTCTTTGCAGTCAGGGTAGACTTGTAAGTTAAGGCCTAAATACTACTACTAAAAAGTTGTATTTGGTTTCTATTCATACTGCATTGGGTATCTGTGTATGTGTCCACACATGCAGATGGTGTATAGAGTCCAATCGTACAGCATGTGCAGACATTGGTAGGTGCTAAAATATACGTCACACGGACCGTTGCGATTATGTCCACTGACATGGAAAATATCGCTTGAGCTCTAGCATGGCCTAATCTGTTGATGTCATATCTATTGTGATAAGGTAATTAAGCTAAATCAACCAAAAAACATTAGCTATGTAAGATATTAGGGGCCCTACTTTCATGGGAGAGCAATGACCGGTGCAAGCATTTCTCTGACAGTTTGTTGGGGTTTTTTTGACCTTGAAATTCGCAGGTGGGAGGTTCATTCAAATAAGGCAGTGCAAAGTAAGTTGTTGATATTTTAGAGAAAATTGGCTCTTAGACATTGCACTGAAAATGACACGTTGGCATCTTCTTGAAGCAAACGCACAGCAATGCTGGAATAATGCTTAAAATGTAAATGCAATTTTTTATCAGCTAAAACTCTCTCCATTAAGAAGACGCGTTTAAAAAAATAACGTTTGTTGTGGTTAAAGCAGGAACGCTGTAAAGCAGTCATTTATCTGTAAATTAATGTGGTGATTCTTGCAATACCTTCATTTTTCAGTTCATTAAATCCCTGCAGCCATCTGAAGTCAGCAGGACAGATATGTTGATAAATCTGCAGCCTCCAATCTGACAAGTTCTGCCGCTACAAAATAAAAACATGCACCTCTACACACATCAGACTGGCCAGTTACAAAAAAGGTGCCTCATATTTTATTTCTGAAATGCATCATGGTGGAAACGCTGCTGTCACATTAATTACAATATGAAGTGATCATTTACAACAGGAAATAGAGTGGAATTGAAACTGAAATAGCATTGGACTAATGCAATTATATTAATGGCTTCACCAACATTTTTAATTATTTATCTCTATCATCATTATACTATAATACTACAGTACTACTTAAAAAAAACACACACACACACCATCAACCTTTGGCTGCAGATTTGTGATACTGTGTGTTCACATCGTGATGCTCTGCACCTTCAAGACAACAATATGATCTCCTGGTATCACAGGAGGTTTGCACTGTGCACTGCTACACTTACATTAACCAAAAAAGCAGTGGAAAAAAGTGCTTGGAAACGACCACACAGTCTGTGTGCCCAAGACCTTCCGCCTCCGACTTGCTGTTGCAGTTGCGCAATTAAAATATAGGGCATTAAAATGGGGCCTAAACTGTTTTAGCTAGTCAGGAGGCATTAGCCTATAACTAACCATGCCAAAAAAATCCAAATCAATCGATTAGTCTATCAGACTCAGTTCTGTAATGTTAACTTTGTCTTGGCAGTCTGTTCCTGATGGTGCAGGATAATGGAGAAGAGCAGTTTGACTGAGTTTGCTTATTTCTACAACCAGGGTGACTCACTGAGTCAGACTGAGATTGGCTGAAAGATGGAGAGACAGAAAGATGGAAAGAGGGGCGGAGATGCCAAATGGGTCACGGAACATTCGGGACAAGACGGCCGTATCAAGGTTGGTGTATGTGTGTGTGTGTGTGCGTGCATGCGTGTGTGTGCGTGAGTGTGTGTGTGCGGGTGTCATACAGGAAGGAAGCCCAAACAGCCAGTGCAGTTTGCCCACCTAATCAGATCACTGAGAGAGAGGGAGAGAGAGAGAGAGAGAAAGTGAGAGAGACAAAGAGAGAGAGAGCCCTCTGAGGAACAGATGTAATTTCAGAGCACCAAAAAAACAGCTTAAAATGCTCCTGATCACATTAGCTAGCCATCACAAAATAGGATTTCTGCACTGCCACAGTGAATGCCCATTACAAATTACTTAGGCACTGCAGACCCGTAACTCAATAGGCAGGGAAGGGCGGGGAGGGCGAAGAGGGCAAACAGAGGGGCAGAGATGGGGGATCGATACTTATCAGTAATAATTATATCCTTCCTCCCACTTCTCCATCCCTCCCTCCACTCCTCACCCCCCCACCCTTAGTAAAGCACATATCTAACATTAATCATAGGAAGATTTCTCTGCTCGATAAGATAATTAACATTATGTGGGGTGTAGGAAGTCCTGATGATGTGAGGCAGTGGTCCAGCACTAAAGCTGCCAGGAATGTCCCAGACTAATGCTAGTGCTGCGAAAGTGCTGAAAGCAGCACAAGCAGGTAGAAAGTAGGCTGCTTGACTCTGAGTTACAGTAGCAACCTACTGAATTAAAAGGCCACAGTCTGAAGAAAAGAAAAACAAATGCTGAAAAAAAGGAGAAAGAAAAATAAAACAACACAATTTTTCTTTCTCTGTTGTATGCTATCTATCAAAAGCAAATAAAAGCCCTGAGAAATTCATCATAGCAGTCTATTTGGACCGTAGAAATCAACATTATGTAAAGTGGCTGGAAGCACAGCGGGTAGACGGATGGACTGGAAAACAAATAAATCAACAGGAAGGAAAAAAACATTGTTTGTCCTTTATCCTTGTACCCTCTACCTTGTTCTTGATATTTTCATGGTTACTGTAGTTGTTTGTGACTAGCTTCGGGTTGTTAGTTCAATCAATCAGCCCATTGTGCTTGGGTCTGCACAAATAATTTGATTTGGGGATATTAAAAGGATATTGTATGCCAAGATAAAGAAAAGTTGCTGCAGGATTGAGGTACTAGCAGACCACAAGGTGTACTGAAAGGCTACTGATGGTGAACTGGAGTCTATACAAAAAGTACAGTAGTGTCTGCCCTGCTCTGAACATGATGTCAGCAGCCATATTTATTGTTTATGGTGGTATTTTGGGAAATAGTGATATCACCAAGTGATATCACTATTTTGATGACAATACTGATGAATAATATTAAAGGGAAAACACAGTAGATTACCATTGTGTGTAAAAGCTACAAAACCTTTGAAATTAATAATTACAACTGTTCATCTGTGATACCTCTATATGTAAAATTAGATAAAACATTCCACAAATGTCACTTCAATTAAGAAAACTATTTTTTGTATAAATAAGGATCATTTTTGGGGTTTTTAATCAAGTTTCACTGTAAAATTCCCTGATGTTACCATTTGACCCCACAAATCCAAGTAGTAGTCGCTGTGTTTCCCGCTACAAGAACACACTGTTCACTGCAGTTTACTGTAAACAGGTCCTCTTGTGATGAGAACAGCTCAGAATATGTTTCCAGTAATAGAAAGAAAAAGAGAAAACAGAAAGACAATGCAAATGAGCTGCTGAGTCCCAAAAAGTAATGTAAAATATTAAAAAAAACAATAAATGCTACAAATGAGTATTTGCACTGCAAATTATATTTTTATAATGATATTTTCACCTGCATTTTTACATTTTAATATTGTTTTGTTTTTGTTTGTTTTTTTCATTTCCCCTCCTTTTTTATAAAACAGAAAATAAGGCCTTCAGGCTCTTAATTACCTACTTTCTCACATATTTTAATTAATTATGTGGTTGCAAATTCACCAGCATTTTCTATAATTTATTCAAAGTAAAAAGAGACCAAAAACTGCTACTGTGTGCAGTTTATCACTTGATTGACAATAGAAACAGAAAAATGCCGGTGACAGTACTTGTACTATATTACATATTAGGGAAACTACTGTAAGCTACAGTAAATTTCTGCATTACATAAAGGGAGTATACAGGTAAACAACCAATCTTTTCAGGAGGGCTGAAGTAGATCTGATGACTTTCACCGGATCTTTTTCTTTTTTTTCTAGTTCTACTTCACCAACGGGGAGAAAAATACAAGAGCTGGATTAACACAGATACCGTGTGTGTGGGTGTGTGTGTATGTGTGTGTGTGTGTGTGAGTGTAGGCATGTAAGTACTGCTTGTATGTGCTAGTTTATTAGCTGACACAACCTAAAGAGGCAGCCAAAGCTGTCAAAAGATTGAAGGAATATTCACCTGAAGTCAGACAAACAGCCTGAGATCTCACCATTTGTCACTGAGAGAGTAACAGCGGGAAGGGGGACTGGTGTGGAAGAAGCGGGTACGACAGGATAGGATAGATACAGAGAGGGAGAAAGAGCGGGACAAGGAGAGAGAATGTGTCAAGCTCCAAACTGCATTTAAGCCTGACAGCAGCCTTTTTTCTCTCCACTTACACGTGTGCACACACACACAAACCAACTCTGCACCGCCTTTCATTGCCCACACAACCACAAAAAGTGAGCATCTCTGCAACATTAACACTGGACTTATTTGAGGTTAATTAGGAGAAGTGGTTTGGAACTAACTTCCTAGTGTTAAGCGCTCTGGAGCACTGAGTGTCTGCTGAATGGCCCTGGGGTTGGAATTTAAATCTTACTGAAGCCAAAACTGCCCCTCAGAGTTTTTCAGAATTCCTTTTAATGACATGCGCGTACACGGCTAGGGACGTGATACTGGAAGGTCACTGGTTCAAACACTGCGACTGGCTGGGAAAAGCTAGCTGAGAGAGGAAATTAATAGCAGTGCACTCTCCTCTACACAACTGCGGTCAAGGTGCCCTTGAGCAAGGCTTTGTTTGAGCTGTCCGAATGTGTGAAGAAATAATTTCAATGAGAGGAGAGGAGAGAAGAGGAGAGGAGGAGTATGAAAACATAAGAAAAACATTTATAATTTAATGTAGAATAGGAAAATTGAGTTTTTGAATGAGAGGAGAGGACATGACACATGAAGACATAAGGACAGGGAGAGAAAATTACTTTTGGGATGTGAGGGTAAGGAAGATTTAGAGTACAAGGAAAGACAAATAGAGGAGTAACACCATATTTTCAGAGAAGAAGTAGTTCTCAGGGGTCCCTTAGTGGTTTAACTCCTCTCTTCTTAATAACCCCCTAATGGCCAAGTGGTCAGATAAGCAACTAGTCGCTCCATAGGGCACAGCCAGGCCAGGAAGGCCACCATTTTGACTGACAGCACACAGACAGAGTCCACCATTGATCTTCAAGTCAGATGTGGAACTTGGGCTTTCAAGGCTAAATGGTAGTGACAGCGAAGCCATCCATTATATATGATCACTCCCTGTGGAGGATTAGCCTTCACATAGTTCTGAAGATAAAAGGGGAACATTCGCTAGAAGCACTTCTAATTGTCTTGTTTGATGCAGACAAAGACAGACAATGAAGAAAAGAACACTGACGATAAAGCAACACTTATGACATTTAGAGGTCATGACCTGTGTTGGTATGAACAATAAGTAATGACAGGCTAATGATAAATGAGCTCTTCAAACATACTGCAGACTGCACAGACTCATATTCTTCGACATTTACACACACAGACATACACACTTTTCACTCACACATATACCCACACTGAGAGAGAGAAGGTGTATCCAATAGGTTCATTAGTCAGTGTGTTGTGTGGTAATAGCGTGGGACAGGTGATGGAGCAGGGTGTGATGATGCATCAACAACATCAGCCCTGGGTGGCGCCACCTGCAGAGGTAGCAGATGGCACACATGACTGGAGAGCAGCCACACACTCACACAAACACACCCCTCACGCTCGCATAAACACACCCTCGCACACATGCAAGCACATACATGACAAGCAAAAACATGCCAGCTCATACACCCAAACATGCAAAGTACAGCGCAATAATAATACGCAAACATGCAAACAAATTACAAAAAGTTAACTTCCAGAATCTATGATGAAATTGTTTTGTTTGTATGTGTTTTCAGGAGTTGCATTTGTCCTTGTAAAAGACGGAGGTGGTAGCGGTTCCCCCCCCACTCCAACCTCCATCCCCACCACACGCTCCATCAGTACCTCTTTGGATCTTTTTAATAGCGCTCTGTGCTGCCATGTAACAGTATTTCTTGCACTCAATTCTGGCTTTCACAAAGAATCTCATGAGGTCTAAAAGTTCTAGTTTAAATTGGCTCCCGTATCATTTCATACACACCATTAATGTCACTGTAAAATTGCGATAAGTTATCAATAGTCTTGTTCAAATGCACCACCATACCTAGAGAGAGACATGATAGCAAAATCCAATATGGTCTATGTTTTGCACAAAGAATGAACTGTAATTGCTGAAAATCTCAATCAATTCTCCCTGCCTGCCTCTCTTTCACTCCTGCTGGCTAAATGCTATCTTCAGCCATTCTTCCTCAGAACTAGTAATTTTGTGTAATCACCGAAGTGATCAGAAGAAGGTATGCCGGCGCTCAGTCAAATATCAGCTATCTCAATCACAGCGGCAACATTTGCCTTTGGGAGCACAGGAAAAGGTGTGACTGGAGGCTGGACGTGACATTTGGTTGGCTGAAATTAGCGTAATCACTCTGATGGGGAGCCAATCATGGCAATTGCTGTAACAATACCACTGATTAATGCTGTGGGAAAAACTCATTGTTATAATCAAGTTTCTGAGAGCTACTGTACTTTCTGTCTTTAGCGCAAACACACACAAACACGTCTCCCAATAAACTAGGATCTGAGCTAATCATGTGTTCCGCTGCCATAAAACTGTAAGCCTGCCAAACAGTTCACAAAAATGAATTTGACATTTAAATGCACATTTATGCACGAATTATATGTAGATAACACTGAATATTTGAATAAAAGTCAATGATACATTTACTCCACATGCAAAGCACATTTCAGCAACAACCAGCCACTGCTAAGGTGATCCACTGTATTTCAGTGTTGTTTTTTTCTCCCTGCATTAAAAATTTGACATGAAAATACCTGACATGAAAAATATGTTAAATTTAAATGAGTCAAATATTGTGACTGAATAAAAAAAGTGGAGTAATAAGAATAATATTTGTGCATTAAAATGTCATACCAAAAAGAAAAATCTCTCATGTAAGCAACAACGGGAAGAAAACCTGATTGCTTTTGCCAAACCTACAATATGACGAGTAATGAGAGGGGATGACCTTTGAACCACAGTCATAATGATATAATGACCTTCACATTTCTGACTGCCTGATCAAAGCCATGAGTAGCTCATCAGAAATGTATACTGCAGCAACTGGAGCTTAACCAACCACAGCAAGAGGAGAGAGCGAGAGAGGCAGTCAGCACTCGTGCAGAGCCGACCACTTCATTTCTCCAGCACCTTCCCTTTGTTGTAAATAAAACATTATTTCAGATGTTCAATTAAGATAAGTACCCTTAATTTAAGACCTCAGTCAATGTGCTGCCATCATCATTCAGCCCACAGAGCGCCTGGGCCTCGGCTCCAACTCTGGCCTAGCACACAATCACTCAGGGGCCTCGGCAAGCAGGGGGAAATCACAGTCAATTTCTGGAGCACTCATTTGCTTAACAAGGGGGAAATCAGAGCACCCTGACAGCCAAATGGTTACTGCGCATGCCGCACTGCAATATCCCTGGTTCGATTCCAGCCAAGGACCTTTGTTGCATGTCATACCCATCTCTCTTCCCATGTTTCATGCCTGCCTCTTCACGGCCTACTATTTAATAAAGGTTTAAGTGCCAAAAAAAACCAAAAAACATGGGGGAAATCAGAGGGAGCTGAGGCAGCGAGAGGAGAGGAGAATAGGGAGTGGCTCTATGCTTAAAGAAGATGCATCTTAACTACAATATGCAGATACTGTATGGCCAAAGTTCCTTTTTAGACTGGAAGCTGTTACAGTGAGCACTCTCTGAAATTGCCAAAATCCAACACGTAAACAACTTCCAGGGCAGATATATCAAGTCCTTGACAGTGTAAAAAAGCTTCTAAGCTCTCATCTGATTGTGAGAGGACTTTGTTTGTACTTCGTTACAGCGCTGATACAAGATTAGATAAACAATGTGCTATCTGTACCCTGCATCTGTTTGACTCTGCAAAGTGTACTTTCCAATTCCACTGATGACCTTCACAGAGGACTGGTTGGCAGACACTAGAACTCAGGAGGAAGTAAAGCGAAGGACAAACCTATAGAAGAATACATGCATAGAGGCATTTATAAACACGTACCTTCATAAATTCATCTGCAAAACAGTATCACCTAATGTCAAAAAGACCTTACAACCCACAATGGAAAAAAACAGCCAAGCAAGAGGAAATTCACCTCCAAGTTAAAAGAGTGGGAATGAATATAAAAAGGTTAAATTGGCAGAATTATTCAACAGGGGTCGGGAGTAAACACACAATATATAATTAATGACAGGAAGAAAAACTAAATAAGCAAAGCCAGGCCACCAAAACAGAAAGGTATACAGAATTTCCCTGCTCTGTGTTTCATTAAATAAATGCAGGAATAAGAGTGTCTGTTTCTCATTGAAATGCAGTATCCATCAGTTTAATACCTCCCCAAAGGGTAACAGTGAGCTCTTGTACCTCCGGAGGCTGAACAAAAGTGAATGCTCAGAGGGGCTGTAGTGGATCTAAGAGCCATGGTCACCGGAACCAAAGTGTCCTAAATATAGCTCTGCTTCACTCTGCATGCCTCTGCTCCATCATATTAGTCTATCATCAGAGATACAAGGGCTGGCGGTCTCCTATTCTCCTGCCACCAGACTGACACACAGATAGATGACCTTGAGCAGTAAAACTGAAGCAGAACAAGGAGTTGGGTTGCCTTTATTTTGGTTTGACTCCGAATGTGTGAGTATGTATAAGTTGATTATGTTGTTAAGCAAATCAGCCGTTTCGGTTTCCTCCATCTGGACAAATTAAAACAGATAACATCCACAGCGAGCTTGCACATGAGAGTGCACCATAGCACTGCAAAAAAGACAGAGAAACTTGCAAGACCTCGCACATCTAATCCTAGCCAAAGCTTCTCACCTTCCCTACTCTAGCCAGTGTTAATTAGCGACACCATTAGCAAGAAGTCATGTGAGCACATTTTATGCATTTATCTTCCACTACTTCTCATTTTGTTGGGAAGGGAGATGAACAGAGTGGTGTTTAGGAGGCAAATAAATGAAAACAATCTCCTGAATGTTTCAGAGAAAGGAAAAGTAATTAACTCGGGCCATGCTTGTGAAAATCCATTTGGGTGTCCACACAGCACTGATCGTTTTTATTTAATATGAGATGAAATTTGGATGGATCCTGCACAAGGTATCTCAGCCACATCAGATATCAAACACCGGCTCTGTTTACAACATTTATAAATGGACTGCTTCAAATTCTTGAGACAAAACAACAACAAGAGAGGATGTTAGTTTAAGAGAAAGACGTGAGAGGAAAAGAGACAAACCCGTGAAGCGAGAGAAAGACCAAGATGGGGAGAGAGAGAGAGAGAGAGAGAGAGAGGAAGAGAGGGCATTGACAGTGATAGAAACTGCCCTGGCCTCTCCCCTGGTCTCCTGAGTGGCAGGGTCTGTGCCAGCCTGTCAGCCTGTCTGTCATCACCATTGCTTAGTATTCTCCTTAAGACCATCTGCCTGCTCATTATACACAAGCTCTTGTTCTGGACTGACATGTTTTCTTTACATCGCTATTTTCATTGCAGCTCAAATGTCCCCTTTTCCCCCGCAGAACGGGAGGGCAGTAAGCCTGCCCACAAGGCACACTTTGAGATGGAATAATATTTCATAAGAAACTTTCTTTATCCTGGGTGATGCTGTGAAATGATATGGACAAAGAAAACAAATGACCACAATGTGTTTTATCACTGTGACAAAAAAAAAACAAAAAAAAAAAAACGCTGATACAGTAACAGCTCTACCTGCTAGCTGGGGCCATTCTTCTCATATCTCAATTGCTTTCACAACCAACTTTAATTTCCTCTAAAAGACGACATTATCAGAAGCCAAGGTTAAAGGAACGAGCCAATTTAATAACGATCTTAGCGGTGCTATCTACCGGCTGGAGGATGAAGCAGCCATCCAAAACAAGATCAAGAAAAAGTGCTATTAGTACTGCAGTGTCATTGTGTCTTTGGTGAGGAACTAAGAGGGATGTGTGGCCAATAGAAAACACCACAGCAGACAACAGGCTATTATTGGTGAAAACATTAAATTAAAATTGAAGAAACAATATTTTTAGGAAAGGTGAAAGAAAACTTGTACTGAATAAAAGCAAAAAAGGTAGAAATATGCAGTTTTTTAAATAAAAGCAACATTAAGATAGTCCAAAACAATTTAAGACAATTTAACACAAAGGGTCAACAACTCAACATATGCAATATTTTGAAACTGCCTATATCTACCTGGATTGTCCAACCCTATTATACACAGGCCCCTTCTCAACAAAGTAGCCTGAACAGAAATTCTTTTCCTGTAATTGGGTGTGCACATTGTTTTCTGTAATAATACACTGTTGGGTGGGAATATTCCCACAGAGCATGTGCTTTCATGTATCCTATTCCATGTTATCTGTCAACTCTTCAAAGCGAGGAGGGCTGTCAGTGGTGTGAAAGACCCCCATGCTCACTGTGTCACTCTCATTATAAGCCTAAAAAACAAGACAGATATTCAATTTAGATAAGTCCCCAGACCATGCTTGCCTCGCCTACATGAGACAATGCTCTATTTCTCTCGACCATGCTCCACAGAACATGGATGCCGCATTGTCCCTCACTCCGACAGGGCTAAGCAGAGGAAATTTCCAATTATGGATCGAAAGGACAGTGAGGAGAAAAGCGATAGAGAGAGAGTGAGAGTGAGGAAAAAAAAGACCATAAAGGGACCATTAAAAGGAGTCTCTCCTTTTGTTGGGCCATGTAGTTTTTATATGTATCTAAAGTCGGACAAAAAAAGTTGATTTCCTTAGAGTGTTGGGCCACTCACAGCAGCAATGGAGAAAGTGTGTGAGAGAGATGGGGAGACAGGGACAGTCAGACAGACAGGAAAAGTGACAGTGTGCACAACGAAAGGTATCGACAGCCAGAAATAGAGAGGAATGCATCACAGAGAGTCCTGAATGCTTTCTCCATACCTCCTGTGGAGAAGGATGATAATTAGGCATGAGGAGAAACCCCGACTGCTTGTGTGCAAAAAAAAATTCCGTGATAGGCCAGTTATTAGCATCCAAGCTATTGAAGACACAATCACACATCATTACTCTTCATTTCCTGAATGCTTATCATCGCCCAGAACATTGTAGTGACAACAGAATTTTAACTGAATTCAAAAAACACACAATATTCATCATCTTCCAGTGTAATTAAAAACAGTTAATATGTATGTATTTCCTATCTTCATCATTCTGTTTTGGATTGGTCTTCTCTATAGGATGTAGTGATGTATAATGTATAGCAATTGCCTCTGCTATACATTACATTTATAGCAATGATTACACTGTCAGAATATAAATAACTTTACAACATCTTTCTGGTTTATAGAACATTCTGCAAAAGCATAGATCATCTATCTGAATTTGTCTCCTTTGATAACAGCCTGCTCTCCAATTGTGCAAACACACACGTGCACGCAAAACATATCCTTCCCAAAACAAGCTGTTCGGCTTGCTGTAATGAAAAGGGAGTCAACTGCCTTCAGGTGCCGCTGTGCTGATGTGTGTTGGCAGGCGCTGCCTTCACCAGTGTAGAAAAACACAGAGAAATCTGCTCTGCTGTCCTGCCTCTCTCAACCATGGAGGACAGCGGAGGCTGACTGACAGGATTTGGAGCAGCGTCTGGGATCCACAGCCAAGACCCAGACCACAGAAGCCTGCGTCTCTCTGAGAGCGAGCGAGGTGGCTCTTCACACTCCACCAGGCCCAGATGAGCCACCGGATCTGTCAGCACCAGATGCACAGTAAATGTGCATGTGTGTGTATGTGTGTTTAAATGCCCTTTATAAGTGCTATTTTTTCATAAACTCTTGATAGTCTATACTACTTTCACCAAACTGTGTGCTGTGCTGTAACATATTCCCAATGATTTTTTGATGTAATTTTAGGCCACATAGTACAGCATTTTACTCTAATCTGACCACATAAATAGAGGAGCCATGTGGACAGGTGTTAGGAGCAGATCATATTACTCACTGACTCTTTGGGGTGCCTCAGAGCACTGAAACAGTCATGAATATTTCTTCAAGCTAATGGAGGTGCCACATTAATATTCACTGAGTGTGCTGTGATTTACAATGGGAAAGACCATCACAATATTCATCAGGGGGTGCTCACTGTTCCCCTGGTAGACAAACTAAGGCCTGCATTCAGAACCTTGGACAGTTCAAAGGGCACACTCAGGCCAGGGCTGGAACTGAGTATTAAAACTATAGAGTAAGCTTGCATTAAGAGGCTTTTTCCAACTGCTGTCATAAACCTTGTGAATAGACCCTCGTTATGTGCAAGGTTCATGTAGCCCACTGACATGAGGGGGGGAGTTTTGAATATAGGGCACCAAACCAATGTGGATATTTCAGAGGCTCATGAGGGACTCGTCATCAATATTCATGAAGGATTCCTGGGCTTCCCCACTGTATGGCAAAGCCTGTGTTAATATTCATAAGGCTAGGATTGTGATCTGCTGTGGGTGTGGAGAGCAACACAGGGAAGCCCTATAATTATTAAGCAATGACAGAGAGGGACACGCTTATGTTTCAGGACCATGGACAGTTCTATTTGGTTCAAAGTGTGATTTTAGGCCTAACATGAATACAAATCATAGAACGTGTGAATAGTTGGATAACATGGATGCTTTTGAGGAGTGAAGTCAAACAATCTTAACAACTGGTCATGGTTTAACTTAAAACCCTGCCATTTCCCATGTAACATCAATGAAAAAACTAAAACTTCAAACAAGGGTGTCCACTCTCTCTCTTACTTTTTGTCATTTTCATCAAGCCTCTTGCAGCGTCCATTCATCAAAACAATAATATTACAGGTATACAAACAAAACACTTCCACCACAAAATCAGCTTATATGTGGAACATACTTTTATACCAAACAACACAATACCTAAAAGTCTTCAATCTTATCTCCAAATTCTCGAAAATTTCAGACTACTCTACTCTAAATCTACAATTCTGTCACTTTGTGAGGAAGACTGGAAAGCTGCAATGAAAAAATTACCTTTCACAATAACAACAGGTAATATCAGATATCTTGGTATCAATATCTACACCAAGCTGTCAGACCTATATCTCCTAATTTCAGCCCATTACTTAAAAACACTGAGGAAGACCTTGTTCGCTGGAACAACAAAAATCATTTTTAAAGTAGTAAAAATGACCACACTACCAAAATTAAACTATGCTTTTTCCATGACCACAGTTCAACGTACATCACACTGGTTTAAGACCCTGGACTCTATCATTAACAAATTCTACTTGAAACATAAAAAAACAAGAATCAGATTATCAAGATTAAAGAAACCCCAAGACAAATTTCAGATTCTACCACCTTGCAACCCATCTTCAATACATAATAATTCATAACAAAATGGCTTCAAATAAACAATCACAACACCCATGCCTGGATATTGAATATGAATTCCAGGAACTACCAATATCAGATAATTTTTTACACAGCCATTAAAAAACATAATTGCTTCAAAAACCCATTCCCGTATAGCAGTGACTCTGACAGCTTGATGGAAACTTAACCGAATGATGGACCACACCCCCTGACCCCAAAATAAATTCATCCCAGTATGGCACAATCCAGACTTTCAAATTAAAAATAACCCAATACATTTATCTCATGAAATAAAAAATCAACTTATTGAACAGCACTCTTCAGCCACCTCCTATGATCAACCAACTGAAACAATTAACCTTTCACAAAAAAACACAAACCCTCTCAAAAACCTACAAGATTCTGTTAAAAAGTGATGACAATCCATTCCGACCCAAAACTGGGAAAAGGACCTGTTACAACTGATATCAACCCCTGGAAACAAATCTGCAACAACACTTTTTCAATGTCCTCAAACACTAAAATACAGCTCATTCAGTATAAAATCCTGCACAGAGTACACTATACTCAACAGAAAATGTTCAAAACGGGATTCATAGACAACAACATTTGCACACACTGCACACTAAACACCACAGACGACTACTATCATGCCACTTGGCTCGGCCGACACATTCAAACATTCTGGACAAATGTTACATGTAAATTATCCTCCATTCTGGCAGCCAGTTTCACAGAGATAGACTTTGACTATGACTTATATATAACAAATAGTTGGACTTCAGATTCATGCGTTGCACAAATCAGTTCTTGACTATTTTAAGCAGGACTACAGTACAATGAATTTTGGGTAAATTAAGACTTTTTTCAAAGTAAAAAGCACAGCTGGCCGAGTCACAGCGTCCTTAGCTCTGTTTACTCCAGCAGAAAATGTTTGCCTTCTGGAAGAATCCAACTGTTACAAGGACATTTTGCTAGGAAAATTCAGCAGAGTGTAACAATTTTTAAAAAAAAACTGATATGGGTTAATCCCACAGTTGATAGGAGCATCAAAGATGTTCAAAAAGATATAAAAACATGCTACAAGATGTAAAGAAAGAAATATTCGAAAGAAGAAATCCTAAAACAGGAAAAGCTTAAAGATACTATGTAAATGGTTCTGAAGATACATGGCGGGCAGTCACCTCTGTTTTGGGGGATAAACGGTGAGCGGGAAAGCAGATAATGTGGGGTCAACAGCAGTGCTACTATCGGGGCTCCCCAACCAATACCGCCCGGTGCTGGCACTGACAGCAGCCCACTGAGTCAAGATGGAGAGACAGAGGATAATGTCTCTAGCAGTAGTGATTGTTTTGATGGTGATCAGTCAAAAGAAAAAAAAGTTTAATTTTGTAAAAGTGGCTTTGGTTTGCTAATATTGAACCATCAAGTTACATGTCAACAAAAGTTATCATGTGGGCTTCAAAATAGAGTAGTTCTGTCTTTATTTTTGTTAGTGATCCTGTCTTTGAACAGACTGAATGATACAGCAGAGGAGGAGAGGCAGGGAGCAGAAGAAAGGGAGCCAGGTGATCAGAGGGGGATGGGGAGACAGAGTCAGCTGCAGCTGGTCTCAGCGGAGAGGTCTGCCCTTCAGTGTTGGAGGGAACTAATGCAACTCTGTCCATGGTGCTAAAACAAAACCAAAATCTCCAACTTGAAGAAAGAAAATTGCTGCTTGAAATCAAGTTCTTAAAGAATCAGCAAGTTAAACTGAAGTTGGAGATGCAGTTAATGGAGGAGTAAATACAGTATGCTGTGCACTTCTAATACTAGTGGCTTCTATAATTCAAGCTTTAACATGAATTTTACTGGGACTGCAGTGCTATATTATACTATACTATTATTACTATACAATATAATTAAATCTTTCTTATTGTGGTTTTAATTGAGTAATTATTTAAGTCATCAGAATAATTTATTGAATTAACATATCTTGTCTCGTGAGAAAGTTAAAATATTTTCACCTGAGTTAAAAAAAAACACATCACATCAAAGAATATTATATTTGTTACGTATTTAATTTCTTTATGTAACTGAACAGGGAGGCAGGCAACACAGTGGCTCAGTGTCATGTGACTTTTAGTGATTTCAGGCAGAGAAAAGTCTGTCAAAATACATCTGTTGTACATGTTGACCAGCCCCATTCTGCTTCTCTGAATCTTGTATGTCCTCCATCGATTCACTCTGTTATGTATGTATATATATATATATATATATATATATATATATATATATATATATATATATGTGTGTGTATATATATATATATATACACATACATCAGGTGGCTGGTGACTCAAAAAATTGGGGAGGAGTGGAGGAAAACCAACATGGAATCTTACAACAAACCGCATCAAACTATATCACTGTCCCACCTGATGAAATCGGAGGGGTGGGGGGCAATTTTATATGCCAATAAAACAATTTGCTTGAGTGGTGAAAAGGCTGCTTCTTTAAAGATATTTAGCATATACATAATGTCTCTAAACAAAGAAGTGCTCATTTTAGTCATGGAGTGGTTCAAATGTGTCATTTTACCAACAAAGTGAAATTCAAATTTATAGTATTGTTCTATTGTGAAAACAAATTTATGTTCTCATCAAAAACAGACAACATATCACATGATTTACACGTGTTTCCTATGTATTTTCTTAGTATACAGAAATATATAAAGTAGTACAAAGCTTATAATGTGATACAGGTTCAGATCAGTGCTGAATACAAAAGAGATTGAACACTAAAAACATTCACAGATCTAAAAGTGTAGGTTCACATCAGAAAGTATTAATGCATGTATCAAATACGTGACTTACACACTCTTATCTATATGCACCACATACAAAATATAGTCTACAAAGCTGACATGTTAACACTTGGGGTGTTAACATGAACACAAGACTCACGGTTCGGATTGTATCACGGATTTGAGTCACGGATCAGATCATTATTAGGATCAGCGAAAAAAAAGGGGGAGACAAATAAAACTTTGTTTTCCATTAATTTTGTAACACACTTACAGCCAGAAACAGCAAGGAAGTTTTGCCCATGGTCTTCAATGAAAACAATATTTAAGATGTCCAATGTTTAAATAAAATAAAATAAAATATATAAAATATTCAATGCTCAGTTATTGCAATGTGAGGCATGAAACCTTCCTCTTTTAAACAGTGAATGAGACAGCCTCTGTCCACATCATCAAAACTTGATGATAACAAGATTCACCGCTGACGTCAGTTAGCAGCTAGATGCTAATTAGCTGCTCAGCTGCAGCACATTAAAAAGCACACAGCACTCAACTCAAATGTCACATCGAACCCGTTAGATGCTTGTTTGATCGTTGCTCTTCAAAATCCCTGTTAGTGACACGCTGTCTGCCCATGACTTGTACTTACAGCTTTTTGTTTACTTTGTCTTAACTGAGACATTAAATTTTGCAATTAATACGCAGTTCATATGCCTGCCGAACCGTGGGGGGCGATCCGTACAGATCACGGATCAACTACAATCCGTTACACCACTAGTTAACACTTGTTTTTCCAGTTATTTTAAGCTTATTACTCAATATACGGCTCAGCTTAAAAACGAACTAAAGAAACTGTCAGAAGCAAGACCTCCTGCACTCATTCGCTAATCACACATCATCAACAGGTGACCGAACAACCACTCAATTAAAAAGACAGCTCACTGTAACTTCAACAAGCAAACTACCCACAACACATTATATGATCTTTGCTGCATTCTTGTTAAGGAGATAAAAAACACAAAAAAGCCACACAGAGACATTTAACCATCAGAGATGAAATTAGCAACCAAAGAGACACAGAGAGAGAGAAGCTGTATCTGACTCACGTTATCTGACGTCTTCTTCTTTCTATCATGGAGATGAAGTATTCATGTCATAACGTCCATTTGTAGCTGTTGGTCATCTTGTATGTTAGTTGAGAGAACTTTATGGCTGCTGCTTAACCAGTCTGATATCATTAGCGACAATGACAAACGAGCTTACTCTCCTGGTTGTTTCTCCGGTTGCTTCTCTCTCCAGCCTCCCTGGCAGCGTCCTGCTGCTGCTGCGCGACACAATCCAGATAATTTCTCCCATTAGCTTAACAACAGTCCTTAATAGTCCTTCCATGGTGGTATAAAGAGTCCTTCAGGCTGCTACAACAAGCCAGCTGTTGCATTGGCTAACGCAAGGAGCTATCTACTGCTGCTACTCTGCCTTACAGTGGAGAGAATTGAAGATGAATTCTGGAAATTATCATTGGACCGACTCGATGTCAATTTTGCATTCTGGTTGTTGATTGGTAAGGGAGGACAGCCTCCCTTGGAGCGTCATTTTACGTGTCATGACCAATCACAGATTAGCATGAAAAAAAATGAAATACATTAAGTCCAATGTAAGAGATCCCGCCCTGCGGAGGACAGCAGGCACCCATCCTCCTCTGTCCCCCACTCCACCACCCCCACCACCACCACCACTTCACACACTGCCCTTTCTCCTCCCGCCCTGCAGGTGTCGCTGTTGAAGCATTTTAAACAGAATATCAGTAATGGATTTTTTTCCAAAGAGGAGAGAAAAAATACTTTATAAATAATACCGAGATTTGTAATGGTTTATTTCAACCAAATATTCTTTTTTATATTTTGATCTCCCTTTTGCCTCTCAAAAAACAGAGGAGGATCAACGTCCTCTACCTCTATGGACCAGCCTCCACTGATATACATACATATGTATATGCAGTTGTTCCCTCCCCAGATGCAGTACTTATTTAACTTCAGGATAGCTTCTCCACCTTAAACCTCCAGCTAAACATCACCAAGACCAAGGTCATGTGGTTCAGGAGGAAGTGTTATGTGCCCCTTCCAGCGCAAGATATCACTACTGTCTACAGAGCAATCCTAGACCAGGTCACTGAATACAAATACTTGGGTATCTGGTTAGACAGCACTCTGTCCTTCTCACATCATATCAGCAGGTTACAGTCTAAGGTCAAATCTAAAATTGGCTTCTTGCTTGATGCTGTTGTCTGCTAGCTACCTGCCCAATGCTTGTGTGCTAGACCTCATGTCATTTATGTGATGCTTGCTGTCACATGATATGCTTGTTGTGATCGTATGTAAGTGGTGGGTGTGTTGGAAATGTTTGGATGTGTGTTGCTGTCTTTGTAACTTTTGACATTTCTTTTTAGCCCCTACCTCCTTCCCTCAAGAGGCTTTGCCTTTTGCCAGGCTGCCATTGTAAATAAGAATTTGTTCTTAATGACTTGCCTGGTTAAGTAAAGGTTAAATTAAAAAAAATTTAAAAAGCACAGCCTGGTCTCAGTTTGCAGGTGTAAGCTTTGTTCTCACAGAACTCATCGAAGTGGGTCTCCATGCCGAAGAAAAAAAGAAAGAAACAGATAAGAAAAAAAAAAAACAACTTTAACTAGGCAGTATGGCCAATACAATTTTCTCCTCCAATGTTCTCCCTTACTGTCTTTTAGGTATGAAATTTCCTGTATCACAATCCCCATCCACCGCAGTTCAGCAGGGTATGCAGTCAGGTCAAACATAAAGAGGGAATGTTGTACTAAAAATACAGTAATTTGGGATGATAACCCCTAATTTAGACTGCAGAAGCCTCATAAAAGATTCAGCTATATTTTAGACTGCATTTTTTCAAAGACTGTCCCCCAATCACTTACATTGAATTTGCAAATGGATCTTTACACGACCAGAAATGATTACAGTGACCAAGAGCGCTTTCATTGTACACATTGGCATGTGACTATTATATCAAAGTAGAATTGAAAAGATAGGAACCTATCCTTTAGGTCATTTGATGATATTCTAAAGCTGTCTAAAGCTGAAAGTAATATTTTGTGGATGCATTAGAGAACCTTAATAAAGCTCTTTTCTGTGCAGAAGACATGACAATTTAGCGACACCAATAAACTGAGAGAGAAAAATAAATTCTTAGCAGCACTTTTGAGAAGTAGTAACTTCTGCTCTCTTTGGCACAGTTCACTCACAGACGTGTTGTTTTGAAGAAAAACTTTTCAACTCCATGTATTTAAAAATGAAGAGATGCAACTCCTGTCTTTCACAGAGGGTATTACTCTGATATTTTGTGTTTTTAAACTGGGCTTAAATCATATTCCCAACATGAGCTAAAACTAACAATGAAATAAATATACAGTAGGTTGCTAAAATAAAACCTATTTGAAAAGTAAAAACCAAAATGGAAGCAGTCAATAGCTCAGAACTAAAACTATGCTGAAAGTAAAGCAAAATCCTGAAACATCATGAAAAGTCAAACTAATTTGAAAAAATAAGCTTTATACTGATGCAATTATAAATACAGTTACAAGCAGCAATAATCAGGATTCAAGCAGATTGCAAGAAATCACAAAATTTGACATATTTAAAGCAGAAGACCAGATGCAGATGCCTTGAGAGATTAAGATGATGAAAGAATTTTGACTCTTCGCCAAGCGTTTTCAAGATGATTGCAAAACGTAAACTTGATTATTACAGCCTGAATAGTAGGTGGAATTTACAATCCACCTGTGACATCTAGTATCCAAAGAATGCCCAAGAGAATCTTGGTAAAAACTGAATGAAGACTTGTGGAGATAAAGATGTTAATTGATTTTGCATATTTTGAAAAATATAGTGACAGATTTCTGAATTGACCACAGGTTGCAGTGACGCAAACTTTGTCACAATTCAGTGGATGTGCTGAAAAAAACTTCAGCTCTGTAGGATGTACATGTGATTTATTTTGATTTTTTGAAGTTTGGAATATGAAGTGTCTAGAAATTTAGCTTTGCTGTAATAAGCCACACCCACTTTAATCAATAATTACCAAATTTTATGCATCGACTGAATCATCACCCTAGATCGTGCAAACTAATTTCATACGAATCCATGCAACTGATTTCGAGATATAAACTTTTCACATTTGTGGCGCCTCCTAGCAACAGAATATCCTAGGACTGCGTAGCGAAGCTTGGACCTAGCATCCGAACACATGCACCAAGTTTGGTTACAATAACTTATGAGCGTTTATGTAAGATTGAACTTAGTGACACAGGTCTAAAAAAATATAATTTCAAAATGGAATGACCTATGCTGACAAAGTTTCAAGACAATTAGCCCCAAAGTTTCTGACAAGTTATAGAAAACAGGATTTGGAGAAAACTGAGTTGCAAAAAGGTCACAAAATTTGACATTTTTAGAGCAGAAGACCATTGGAGCAAAGATGCAGACTAACTGAGAGATTGAAATGATGCAAGAATTTTGACTCTAAGCCAAGCTGTTTTCAAAATAAAGGTGAAAAGGTAAACTTGATTGTCGCAGTGCACCTTGAGGTCAATGAGTGTCATTTTATGTGCCCAAGTAGTGGGTGGAATTTGTAACTGACCTGCCAATTTTGGTGACTTTAGGTCTCACGGTTTTTCCTGCACAAACACTTTTAGAAAGAAAGAAGAAAGAATAAAGAACAAAAACAGTAGGGCTCCAGCAGCAAGCTTTGCTGCTTGGAGATCTTATTCCTCAGAGTGAACGCAGCCGTTTTACAAGCTGTATAATAAAAGCAGTAAAAAGTACAGCAGCAGCAACACAGGCTCAGTAGAGGGCAGATGTCCCAGCACATTGCAGAACACAGATAGCTTTATCAGGACATTAACAGAGCAGGGTATAGCACACAAGCCAACAATATCAAGTCAGCTAACAAGTGGGCCAACTGGCCAACAAGTCAGCCAGAAAAGCAGAGACACAAACTGTAGAGTGAGCCAATCAAGCCTGAAGTCTGGAGCAGTTTCTTTCTGAAAACACTGGATGACCTTACAACTTGATTAGGGCCGACTGTCAGTCAATTATCACAAAGATAAAAAAGCAGAAACATAGCAGTTACAAATTATTGATTGCTCTAAACGTTTAAAAAAAAATCAAATGCTTTGATTTAAGACTTAACCTAAGCGTATCTGACTGCCCCTTGTTCTGATCTGGACTCAGTTGATTCAGTTATTTTGCTGCAAGAAACTATTCAGGCCGGCTTCTCTGGCTCCCTCCTCTCCTACTAACATGCACACACACACTTACACACTCATGTACACACCGTACATGCCAATAACCTCACCGTCCCACCCCCTCACATACACACATTCATATGTAAACACCCAGAGACAGGCTGTCCCCCTCTGAGTGAGTGCAGCAGAGCACAAGCTGCTTAATAACTGGCAATGATGGGCTGCTCGGTCCCAGTCGGAGACCAACCTGAAGCGCTCTGCCCAGGATGTCAACTCTATTCACATCAATTACCACTGACTGCTAGCCTGCCTGCACCACAGCACTGACTGACAACTAGATAGCACTCTCACTACTGTGGGCTATGGTGACTTTGGATTTAGGTTTGCGGTCGTCACAATGTCAAACACCTGCTCCCACAAGCGTCAAGTAGCCACTCAACTTCAGAGGCTGTACTCTCCAGAGCCTGTTTACTGTGGGTATGTTGTAAGGGGAAAAAAGCTCTGAGGTTACAAAGGATGACTGGATTTAGACAGGTGGTGTGGTTTCACCAAAAACCAAGTATGAAGAGAGGAGAGGAGACAAAATAATGGTCAACATTTTTCTTTCTGACTATGTCTCTGTCAAAGCCATCGACTGATCTAGTCACTGTCAGTGTCAGTATTCCTCAGCTAGTGAACTCACATGTCTAGCTTGGCAACACACTGCTCACTGCCAAGACAATTCTCAATCCAGTGGGTTGCTTAACTAGAGAGCAGTCAATATCAGCCTTTTTTTTCTACTTAAACTCTTAAGTTGCATTTAGCCATTATTAGGGTGTTTCTCAGAAACAACCACAACATCAAGCTAACATGCCACCAAACCAATTTGTACCAACCAATGTACAAACTGCCAATAGCAGAAGAGCATCACAGTGCATACACCAGAAAGCTTATCAATTCACAAAGACAATCAAAAGAAGTAATTCACGATTAATACTAAAGCAAATAACTGTACATAGGTGGATAAGCCAGAGCTTAAGCCAAAAGCAAATGTTGGCAGCCAGCACCACCAAGCACCATTACTAATTCATCGCCCACATGAAGATCTGTCAGGCAGCAATAAAACCCTCCAAGAGAATTTTTTGCCGGCAACAAACTGTATCCAACTGTTGTCACACCCTTGCTAGAAAGAACAGCATAACATTGAGTCAAGTTTAGCATAATGAAAAAGGGGACGAGCAGCCGGCTTGTTCATTTTTTTAATGCTACCTGATGTGGTACGGGTACTGATCTTTCTCAAGTGGCCAAGGCAGAGCCTCATCAGGGTGAATCAATAGTGAAGTCTGTCTGAGGGCAGATGAGTCATAGAACTGGAGTTGTTGATTTAACAATATTTTGTTTTTGGTAATCACACTTTTTTTTTTAATGGTGTGGTATTTTATATCACTCTGAATATTAAATTACTAACCGCAGTAGCAAGAGAGGATGCCAGCCAGCAGCACAGGTCTGTGTAGCATATTTAAAACACAAACATTTGCTGAATGATTTAAAACTTATCAGCTGTGTGTATGTATGGAGATCTACAAAGCTCAACTTTTAACTTCAGCAATGCAGGAAACAGAATTTTAACCTTGCTGAGTGGATATTTCTTACTTCATTGTCTTGTACCTTTGACTTCTTTTCAGTGAACCAATTTTATTATTGTAACTGCAAACTGTTTTAAGGGTGAATTAACTAGAAGTGTTTTGTGTTCATCTGAATCTTGAACACGTTCTAACTTCCAGCCAGCTCACATTGTCTATGCAAAAAAAAAAAAAGATTACGACTTTTACTTCCTGAACCCTGGCCGCCAAAAATCTGTTCTATAGCCAAAATGGATCACTGTGATCTTTGGCTGTGAAGTAGCTTGTCTAGTCAGTGAAATTAACATTAGTTCAAGCAGCTGGAGTGGACAGCTGTCAACAATCTAATTTAGGGTATGTCAGACATCATTAGCTCTCATTGTCAGACTCGATTTACAGGAGGGATGTCATTATTACCACAGGTAGATATATAACACCACTTTTAAAAGTCATTATTGTTATTTATGAGAATATAGGTATCTAATAATGTTACTATTAGATAACTATTATTATTATTAATATTATTACTGTCAAAAAATCTTCTCAAATGGACAAAACAATCCCTGCTTCTTGTCTGGCTCTTTGCTATGAACTGTCCAATAAAGGCTCAAATGCCCCCCCCCCCCCCCCCCCCCCAAAAAAAATACTATACTGATGTGTTGCCTGAATGTCATCGTGACATTCGTCATTACACTGAACATGGTTGGTGCACTTTCAATCTCTTGTGGGTAGCTCTGTGTTGGGCAAACATCACTGCGCATGCTCAGGGACGACTTTCCATGTTTACACTGCTTCACTAGTTTGATGAACAGAGAGAAATACAGAGTTATATTTGCTACTGTATCTTATTACACCTCTTCAATGTAATGTGAGGTTTGGATAAAGCCAGTTCCCCTACTGCAAGCTTATGAAAGGGATTCCTGGGAGTTTATAAATAATGATTAGAAACCTCAGGCTTCGGTCTGCATGTTCTGCTGCTATTGTTCTTTCAGCCCCTCAATAAGACAGTTCAGTTCAGTAGGGATTTCCACAAGGTCCATGTTGATCACATCTGGCCCTGCTCTGGCACGGGCCCTTTATGATAGAGAGCAGGAGGGTCTCGCATCTCTCCAGACTCTAATATACAAGACCTGCTCCTTTTGAAATTGACTGTGACCTCTGCCACACTTGCAATGGACTAGTGCTCTCCACTGTATGGGATTTCTGATCTCTCTCTGCCGTTCTCTCTGCTCTCTTATCAGCCACGTTCTATTTTTCTGCCGTGATATTAAAGTGTGCACAGTGACACTGGCACACTTATGAACACGTTCTACTTACACAGACATACATGCACGCACATATACATAGACACTTACATTGATGACAAGAGACACAAACTACACTATAATGCACACATTCCCACACACACACACTGTCGTCAGACATAAAGTTATAAAAAATGAGACAAGCTTCTTTAATAAATAACTTTCTTATTTATATTCTGTTTGTTTTCCTCATCATCAAAATATTTTAAGCTGCTACAGAGCTCCACTGTTATAAAATACACTGATACTGTACTTCAGATTGCAGAGCCACATATGGCAGTTTACGTTGTTTGGCAAGAAAACAATTTAAAAATCTCACTTCGTATCACACATGAATACACACATTCAGATTGTGATTAATTATAGTACACACACAAATGCCCACATGTGACAGCTCACATTTGTTGGTGTCATATTCTACTCAAGCCATTGGTGTGTTTGTGTGCTCTCCTAAATGCCAGACATTGTGTGCATACATGCGTGCAAGTGTACCTCATTGGGACCTTTACCGGTACAAACACCGACCTTGTTGGGACCAGTAGTCCTCATGGGGACCACAGGCTGGTCTTAATGAGGCAAAACGTGATTTTTGAGGTCCTGGATAAGGTTAGTGGTAAGGTGTGAATTGAGGTTAGGGTAAGGTTAAGGTTAGGCATGAATTGGTTATGGTTAAGGTTAAGGTTAGGGTTTGGCTACACTGTCCACAATGAATGGAAGGCAATGCAATGCCCTAACAAGGATAGCTGCGCAAACTCTGTGTGTGTGTATGTCTGTGTGTGTGTGTGTGTGTACGTGCGCATGCATGCATGTGTGTATCTCGTGTCAATATCTTTGTTCCTTAAGGTGTGGTTAATGCACAAGTGTGAGTGTGTTTGTGATTGTGTGTGGTATGGGGGTAATAAATCATGATCTGAATGTGGACGTGGCTGGGTATGAAACCTCAAGCTCTTGCTGCCACCCCAGGCAACTGCTGCCCTATACCAGCCAACCACCGTCACATTTCACATGCACTCTAATCAACAGGGGAAAGTGCAAATGGATTAATATAGTTAGACGGCTAATGCCACAGATTACAGTGCACCGCAGCCTAATGTGAAATGTATGTGTTGCTCCAGGAACATGATTGGAAAAGCTGTTGATAGATAGAATGTTCTATTAAAAAGGAGGCAATTCTATCAGGGTTTACCAGCTGACACTGGTTTAAAATATGACCAAACCAGACAGACATGGGTAAGGAGGAAAACTGAGCATACACTATGTAAAAATGTTGAACAGTGGTTACTTTCTAAATCAAAATCTATACAAGTAGGTGTCATGACTGGCAAAGTTCTCCTTGGTTTGTTTCAACAGCTGCTTTTATGCCTTCCTTGTGCATTTGAGTGACTTCTCTCTTCATATGCAACAAGCAAACAAAGAAAAGAGCACTCCGTTGTGTACCTGTTCTGTCTCTAGGAGACATGCAGATGCTTTGTGTAAAGAGCTGAGCAGATTAGCACTTCATTACCATGGTAGATTGTTTAACGAAGACACTCAGGGAACAGAGAGGCAGCTGGATTATGACCAAGCCATGTTTTCCATTTAGACAGGATTATTACTTCAGACTGCACACCTCGCATGGGGAATATGACTTAAAACTGAGAAAAACACCTATCAGCCAATCATTTTATGTTACCCTAACTCCCTTGCCTTGTGAGGCCTGAACTGACAGGAAGTTTTGGCATCTGCCAGCAACATGAAAGTTAAACAACTCTTCTGCACTTTGAATTTCAGAGAACGTACTGAATGAATGTGTTTTCGGTATTGACTTTTTCAAAGAGCCAACAAATGGATGCCTGATTTCACCATCCTTATTGAGGAGGTCCTGACTAGCAAGAATAGTCATTCAGTAAATTTGCCATGGCCTTGGATGTATCTTGGATTGAGATCAAATGTGTATTTCAATTTGTTCAAAAGAACAGGATACCTCAGAAGAAATACTGACTTTAAGGGGACAGCTCACATCATGTTTTTTTGTGATATTCTTATACTGTGATGATGTTGGATGATGTGTTAAACATGGAAAAAGGTCTAAAATTTGAGATGAATGTACTGTATGTAAAAATGTTTCCTGAAAGTCAAAACCCCAGACTTCGGCCTGCTCTGAGCACTCCGTTTGCAATGTTACCTCTACTTCCTCCTCGTTATGACATTAGATTGTTCGTATATACCCCAAAATGGCTGTTGCGATGGTTGTTCCAGGGGTTGTTCACATCGTCCACTCGCAAATTTTGGATTGAATTCAGATGTATTTGAGAAGTTTCCATTTCAGGTAAAGAACAAAAACAGGAAGTGAAACCCTACTACTACTTTTTGTTTACGTAGCCTCCGGAACCTCTCGAAGTCTGCCGAAGGGCAGGTTCCAGAAACTAACCAATCAGAGCAGAGCTAGCTCATTAGGAGGGAGGAGACAGAGACAGGAGCTAAAACAGCCTGTTTCAGACAGAGGCTGAACTGAGGGGCTGCATAAAGGGCCAGTATAAGATAAATAAGAATTTTTCTGAACTGTAAATCATGCAAAGATAAACCAGTAGAGCCCCAGAATATAAACATAGACCTGTTAATGTGCATGATATGCCCCCTTTAAAAATGTCTCTGACCACTAGAAGGAAAACATACAAACATCCAATTCAAAAACAAAAAATGATGCAATCCAGTAATCAAAACATGTACTGTATACTATACGCCTTCACAAAGTCTTAATATGGTTGTAAATTTGTAGGGTTAAAGGTTGACAAATGTGTCAATTTAAAGATAAAACACAAAAACAAACTGAGTCACATATATTTTCTCTGATTTTATGCGTTTTGGTACTTTGGTCCAGACTAATGCTACTCCAACAGATTTTTGTCTTGGTGAAGTTTGGATGAGTGCCCCACTCTGAAAAGAACATGTGAAGAAAAAAAAATACATTAAGCAACAACATGCCTCTCTGGATGCACCATAAAGTGGCATTATTGTATTCTGAGCAAAGGGAGGAAATGAGAATAGAGATGAGGTTCAAAGGCAGTGACAGGAAATGAGTTCTGTTTGTCCGCTGTGGCACCAGGTACTTCATCAAACCTGTGTATGTGAAAGATATACTGTATATGTTACAGGGCCTCTGAGCCCGCAGGAAGTGTGTGCATAACTATGAGGAGACAACCTGACACAACAGCAAAAGGCACGCAATTGTCCTCTTTCTCACTGGGGCCTCATCATGGATACAATAGATCAGACACATTCAGACAGATGTATATACATGTGAACAGAAGCATGCATATTAATGACCAAATAAATATGCATACATTCATGTACTCTTAACAGTACAGACATACAGGCATCAGTCAAATACACTTTTTTTAAAGTTACTACAAGGAACCTTCATTTTGTGTTGAATTTGGCGGCCCCTGTGGACAAAAGCAGTTGTGTTTCCTGGAATGAAGACTCAAGTTCCCATGATCACTGCTGCCTTGTGTTGTAAAGATCTCGATCTGGCTAGCGCATGCATATGCTTTCGAAGCGAGTGAAAGACAGAGGTAACTTATTTACTTTTTTTAAATACAGCTGTTTGCAGTATGCACAGTGACGAGGTGATGTACTCTGTTTGTGGTTATGTAAGATTAATAATTCTAATATGATGATGGTTGAATAAAGTTAACTTTGTTTTAGTGTACCTCTCTTTTTCTCTCGCCTTTTTTTCTAAAATGAGTCGGGAAGCCGACAACAAGTCTAACTTTACTTGTAACGTCAAACATCAACATCAAACGAAGAGAAATGTCCTCCCCTCGTCCTAGTAACATCTTTGTACTTCCTCATGCTACAATGCTACATGTAATGTAAACATAGATTCTTCTGGTCTGTGTGCCATAAATTGTTTCATCTGATTTCACAGAGAATCTGACCCGGTGGCAGACATTTAGAACAACTATATAGAAATAGTCAATCTTCTCGCTGATGGTCTCGTTTGCTCATATAGGTCATATAGCAGCAACAGCATTAAATTGAGACTGTTTCATAACCAGTCAAAAACTCCTCGTAGTTGCTTTAAATACCATAATTTCCACACAGTATTCCACATCACTAATGATCTCAACAGTGCTACAAATCGTTCTGAACACTAAAAAACCCAATACTTGCTCGCCATGATGTTTTTCAGCAAAACCACAAGGCCCCACATATTACTTTTTAAAAAATGTATGTGCTTGTGAGCGTATGTGTCCGTGTGTGATACAGTATGTTTTTACCCTCCCTCCCATTCTCCTTTCATCCTCTGTGTCTCAGAGGACAGAAAAGGGAGAGGGAGACTGCAGTGTTTAAAATGGGCCGTCAGTCAGTCTCCCTGGAGTTTCCCATCCTGTAGGAATCTCATTATCAACAACCGCTGGCACATCAGAGACAAGGGATGTGAGTGTGTTTTGTGTGCATGTGTGTATATAGTGTGAATATGTGTATAACATAGAAAGTGACAAAAAGAAGGCGAAAAGAGAAAGATGGGAAGAGCACACACAAGAGGCCATCATTTTGTAGAATCTCAAATACTGGCATGTCTGCAAGGAGCCTTTTTATTCATAATGAACGCTGCTTTGTGTCAAAGCTCCTACTAGAGCGTATAGCTTTGTATGTAGCCAACCCACTGCAAAACATAGCAGGCAGTGGACTGTACTGCTCAGTCTTCTTCTTGTTATAAGATGATTATAAGAAGTAGGTTTCTTCTGGTGAACCATCACACTTAAAAAATAAATAAATGTCGACCCAAGATCAGATATTTGTCAGTGATTGGCCAGAGCTATGTGTGTGGTTACTGTTATTGGAAGAAAAATTGGAATACTGAGCAAAAAGGGTCCTGTAGTGATAATACAGGCCCCTCAGTGCCCCAGTATTCTATAATCCAAACAATGTACTCTGAATGTTGAGGGTTCGATAGCTTTATGTTTTAAGTTCAACACACCATCTCGAATCCTTACAGTCACTCCCCACTTTGTGTATGTTTAAAAAAAGGGGAAAAGACATAAAAATTAGGGGTGCATGATTTTTTTTTTTTTTTTTTTGCTGGTATCTGATATTTCCCAACTCATTTTGGCCAATTGCCAATGCTAATACTGATATATGCACATATTTTTTTCACCTGGCTGAGGAGACTATTACGCATACAATCATAGATTGTGCTAAATATGATCAAGACAAACAATATATGAAGGAAGAACTTAGGAAGACTGGATTTCAGGAGCTCAGCTTTAAAATTTTAATGAATCTGCCAAGTGAGTAAAGCAGTAGAATTTTCTTTGAGTTTATTAGACAGACAGGATTAATAGTAAGGTTTTCATCTCTGGTCCACACTCCGAGGCGGAAGGTGGCGGTAAAGCACCCAGTACACTGGTTGCCAACTGCCATTATAAACCAAAAAGAAGAAGTTTTTTCAGAGTGGTACATCCTGTCCGCTGAGGTGTTTCCTATCTCATCCAAGGTGTTTCCTATCTGTGCGGCTGAACACAGCAGCTCCTCTGTGGACTGTTTCACCTTGACAGTCCCAGTGCTTCCTCCGCAGGCTCCACTTCACTCAACTGCCCGACAGACCCGCTGCTTCTTCCCACTTTAACCTGAATAACAAACCAGGGGTCAGTGCTCCGGTTGGATCCACATGGAGAGCCGGGGCTAGCTGGGAGGCTAGTGGAGCGTTAGCCGCAGCATGGCCAGAGCCTCCCAACTAGCCCCGGTTCTCCACGTGGATCCAACCGGAGCACCAATCCCCTGTTGGTTATTTAGGTTAAAGTAGGAAGAAGCAGCAGGTCTGATGGGCAGCTGTTTGAAGTGGAGCATGCAGAGAAAGCACCAGGATCGTCAAGGTGAAACAGTCCGTGGAGGAAATCACAGCTAGGCAGCAGAGGTAACGAATGAATTGACCTGTCATATCGGCAGAAATGTTCATTTCAGGCTGATGCCGATATTCCATTTTAAAGCATTTATCGGCCAATACCGATGATGTGCCAATATTATCGTGCATCCCTAATAAAAATTAAAGAGGACAGAAAAATATACTGTGAAAACATGTTTGCTATGGAGTAAACTAGCAATTTATTTTCATGTAATCATATAATAAATCTAAATAAACATGTTCATTGTCTTTTATAACCTGTTCCTGTTCCCTTTTTTCTTAATCTTATCATTAGACTCTGGCTGACACAGACTTCCACATAGAGCTAGCATACACACCCACTGGAAAGCTTGGTGACTGGTTAGTTCACCCAGTGCTGCAGCAGCATCCCATGTAATGTTTCCTCTCTACCATAAAGGGATTATTGGACTTTCAGTCAATAGTAAGCAGATTAAACTGAGCTACGTGTGTTAGCAGACACCACACGAATAGACCAGCAGCTCTAATCCCACTAAATACACACTCTCCCTGCCACATGACATATGTGTAGAAGAACATTTTATTTATGACATAGTACTGCAAAAATATTTAGTAGAATAACCAAAAATATATATTTTATTGATGTTTCATGTTACATTTTTACAGTAGTACTGCAAATGTCATGGATTGGCAAGGTAAACATAAAAATTCTTACTTTGGTGCCCAAACTGAGATCATAATAACTGAGGTGCTCATATGAAAAAAATGGTTTAGATACAAAACTACACATCTTCTTCCTTTTTTTATTTATTGTGTCTGAGCATAATTCTGCCACAATCACATTGGTTTAACTAATTTATAACAGTGAAAAATAAATGGCTGCACATTTACAGAAAATAATTCGGTGCCAGCCTGGTTTATTACTGCTTTTTCTAAGCCTTGAAAATCAGTGGAGTCAGTGGATTTAAGTCTGGGAACATTTTGTCTAAGGTGTCATTGTGTTTTCAAATTGTGCTGCCTTGCTTACGTTATAAGCAACACAGGTAATTTTTCAGCAAATTACCCTAGATTGTTTTTACATTGGGTCAAGCACAAGACTGTAATGTGCTCGAAAAATATCACAACAGCAGTGATTTTGGCTGTGGGCTAGATAAAAAAATGAATGCCACTATAATTGGCAAAATTATTAAAATGACCCATGTTCCAACACAATTAAGCCTGATAACTTACAGCTACCTGCCATATGCATGCATACACATACACATTTACCCACAATCATGCCGACAACCAAAGGAGGCACTTCTGAGCAAAGTTAATTGAAAGGTTGAAAGTAGTTGCAGGTTCAATTTGGAAGTTAATGGTTTAAAATTATGATAAACTCAAGTTTTAACATTGAAATGACCTTTTTGAGCCAAACGAAGAAAGAGGAAATGGCCACCAGTGAAGGATAGGCTGATGAAACCACCTCAATGCACCCACCACCCACCCATTCCCCCTCCATACTTTCTAGCCCTTGTTGCTATCACCGATATTAGTGTAAAAAGTAAAGACAGACAGCAGGCGCTTTCTTCCCAGTATCATAAACCCATTAGGTTGCTATCATGCCTGGAGCAGGCATGTGAGCATATGATATATAAATACATTTTCTCCTCTGAGGTACAGGTCTGCACAGATGGGGGAGCATTTTGACGGAAGTCAGCTTATCAAGTCTGCCTTATCTCCCTTAGACAGTTTGTAAAGAGCAAAGAAGCAAAAGAGAGTGAGAGAGAGAGAGGGAAAGATAGAGAGAAAGTGAGGAACAGCCAGAGGTCAAAAAGCCACAGGACTGCTGGTCGCGTCAGATTCACAGCCCTGCAAGGGTCATCTTGTCACAAAGCACACAGCTGGGGGACTCACCTTGATCAGGAGAACCAAAGTTGACTTAAATTTCTGTTTCTTCTTTCACCTGACCTCAAACTAAACACTGGAGGTAAGGTACTTAAAAGTGTTTACTAATTTTTGTGTATTATATATTTTGAACACCAATAATTATAAATATGGTTTAGATTTCATACAAAATAACATTTAGCATGCCTTAAAATCATCTCCAGTCAACTTCAGCTTTAGTAATGTCTTCTTCAGGCAAAACATAAAAATTAATGTTTTTTTCACTACATTACCGCTCTTGTAATTTTGTAGGTGACCATAATGGAAGTCATCTTTAACAGTTTATCTCTTGCAAGTGTATTTTTTTAAACTTTCACAAGCTCATTATGCTATTATACAATAATAAAAGTACAGGATCAGTGTAAAGTCAAAATTATAAAAACAAATGACCCTGGTAGTAAGAATGACTTCCAAAACTGCTGAGTCTGGCTATTATATCGTAGCCACATTTGGTTCATTAAGCTGGGAAGGTGAGAGCTTCAGTTCAGGACTGGCACACTGATCTCGATGAGCAAACCGCCAAAGGTCACTCTCATAAAGCTGCTGTGGGAGATCATCCAGTGCTACTGAAAGCATGTACAGTCACTATCATTAAGTGTAAACATGGAGCTCCCAGTAACTTGCAAAGAGAATGACAAAACAAGAGTTTCGTATCGATAACAAATAAGGACAGAAATAAAGAAAAGTTGATGGTTTAATTTATGGTGAATTAACAGATATAACAATAATAGGACATGATATAAAAAATACATTTTGGCAATCGCTTTAAGATTGTTGAGAAATTATATAAACTTGGATATCAATCACTACAAGGAAGGTGGAAGAGCACAGAGTGCTGCGTGAAGGTCTAGGTTGGATATCAACCAGCCTAAACTAATCATTATCACCTGTGACTCGAGACAAGGTTAGGGACTCAGTTCGGCAGGTAACTAGTCACCTAAGGCCTGATTTATTTTCCAGAGGGCTGATTTATTTTGCGCTTATATCTGTAAAGAACCTTCCATCTGGCAGATCACAAAACCATCAACACTGTAATTAAAATGCAATTACCACCTCTCTCCTCTTCCAGTTACACAGTAATCCCTGAGAAGTCTTTCCATCTGTGCCATACATACACACTCTCAAACACGTGCACACACACACACAAGCGATCACACGCACGCAGTTCTTTTGCCTCAATCCACGGCGCACTTTCAGCTTGCAGCCCCTGTCAGCACTCCACGACAAGACAACACTGTCTTACAGCTTCCAAATCTGCTCTTCAACTCAGCTTACAGTGCAAAGCCTATCTGTTTCTGCACAAATCACCTTCTCATCCTTTTGCACAGTCTCCTCCTTCTCACCATGGTTCCTTCAATATTACATATCTTATTCAAAACCCCCATTGTGCCCAGAAAAAAGGGGGGGGACTGCCACATGTGATACTGGATTGTGAATTCTGTTACCCAGCTGTAGTTAGACGCTCGTAACATGATGAATATGTCTGGGTATCGAATACTTACTGAGTGCCACCAACCAAATAACACATGCCAAGAACTGGAAATTGGCAACAAATGTTTGGACACATTCTTAGTCTTGTTAACTCATGTTTTTTTTCTGATTTTTTTAACTATCATAATTTTGTTAATTTTATACAGTTTTATTTAGGTAAAATTCATGTGCAACTGTTTATATTGTAGCCATATATTTAACACTGATGGATTTCAAAGATTTGCCTATTTTGTCAAATGAAAAACATGTTTATACTCACCAAAGTCAGGTATCAAAGAAATTGTGTTGGTATCTGTACAGAAACTTGGTATCTGCAACAGTACCGACAATGATACCCAGCCCTAGTAATACATTTTTGAAGCCCATGTGATGACTTGCAGTTCGCCTTCAAACTTTATTGCACTTTTTAGAATTTTCTTGCCAATGACATAAAATAGTAAACTTTGGAGTACAGTGAGAAAGTCACAGAACAGGAACAGACAAATCTTACAGAAATGGAGGAACAAACAGGGTGTGCTTACGGTATGGTATGTCAGTGTGTGTGTGTGTGTGTGTGTGTGTGTGTATGTGTGTGTGTGTGTGTGTGTGTGTTGGGGGATGGGTATTGAGTTTCCCCTCTAGATATAAAACCTTAATTACTTCTGACTAAAACTGTAATTAAAATATATCACAGCTGCAGCCTTACCTGTGTGTGTGTGTGTGTGTGTGTGTGTGTGTGTGTGTGTGTGTGTGTGTGTGTGTGTGTGTCTGTTTCATACGTCTGTGCACATGTTGGTGCACATGATCGTGTTTGAGTGTGTGTGTGTGCCACTGCAATGGGACCTCAGTGAGTGCCACAGATAAATCACCTCCACACGCAGCTCGCCAGCACAGGGACATGGGGAGTGGGGGTGTAAGAGAGATTAGAGAGGGGTGCAGGGGAAAAAAAAGAAAGAGATGTGGCAAAAAGAATAAAAGAGAGAAATACTGAGAGCAAGACAGATAACATGACTTACATTTTCATTCAAGCTCTAATAAGAGGAAAAGCTATACTGTACAGTGTGCAGAAAGAAAGTACACACAAAAGTTTTCATTTTCACCAACAGAACACCAGAAGTAAAATCTGATCTTTCAGTACTGTTATGTAGAACAGAACCACCTCACTTTGAAAACTTAATAAAGATTATCCTTTTATCTGGGATTTTTTTCTCTTCACCAAACCTCATTGAGGCCAAATCAAATGCTTTGAACACTATAAAACTGGATACAGGGGATGTACTGTGCCACAGAGCAGGCAGTTCAACCACTTCCTTGCTTTTTCCTCACATAGGAGCCACAGAGTCAGACGATGTAGCCGCCATGAAGTCATGAACCATACTTTCATTGCTATTGCCTGAGTGTGCGAAGGCATTGGGGGAGGCAAGGGAGGAAGAGGTGGGATGACAAATAGTGGGCAGCTGAAGCCATTGGGGTTAAACACAATTGTTGTTGCAGAAAGAGGACATTATTGGAAATGGCTTTGCCACCGTGGGCGCCCCTGTTGAATAGTTTTTTTCCCTTCTCCCAGGCTAGCAATGATTCCCCTCTGCCTCCCCGTTCGCACACATGCATACACACATGCACACACACACACATACACACTTAAGTGGAGAGGGATCTGCAATAACCTGTGGGAATTAAGTAGGTGTCAACACAGACAGAGCTCAGTGAATCAGGGTGCAGCAGGTGATGTAGCTAAAGGGCGAGGTGCCGGTCACAATGCCGACGTAGCACAATGAGTATGCATAACTATAATGGCTGATCATAGCAAGGAAGTCGGTTAAAAGACACCCTAGTAATCACCCTTCAGTATGCCCCAGCCCATCTTATCAGTGCATCCCCAATAACAAGACAGGAAGAGCTATTTGTTTCCTGAGTCCATTCTACAACTGGCTCTAGGGACATGCTCCCCTCTGTTGCTGGTGAATGAGATAGCCTTTCACTGCAACCTTTACGAGCTTCTCTCACAGACAACACAATGTGCGCAATCAAATCTGACTCACTCAAATAAAAGACACTTCTGAATTGGAAAAATGTTCCGGTGTTACACAAGCCAGGTGTGCTTGTGGCACAGAGTCTAGATGGAGCAGGTGAATTTCATGAATTACATAAATAAAACCAAATAATGAAACATTTTGCAGTCATGTGACACCTGCTCTGTTTGCTTTGATTTTACACAACACACAAAGCTTTTATCTGAGTGAAATGTGCAAGGAGGAGGGGGAAAAGGCTTTGATTTTGGGGAGGGGGCAGACCTATTGATTTTCTTGACATTGGGCTCTCCTTGGCATTAGAGGTGCTCGTCCCTCTCAGCTCTGATTACCTATGTGCAGTGTAAGCTGGGCTTTTTAATCTTATCTGCAAAGATAAAATAATGGTGAGAAACCATCTGCTCCTATAATAGGAGAGCACCTCTAGCTTGCTATCAAGTTCTTATCAGGGTCCACGGAGAATGCTGTAGACTATATTGGAATGTCAAACGGTCAATAGAACAACACAATACGCAAGCTATTTTCCTTTAAACAAAGACAGCTGAATGGTTGACTTTTTTCTCATTAGATCTATATCCCTAACAGGTTAATATCAGCTAGTGAAGCTTTTCAAACGCAGAGAGAAGGACAGATACCATATATAATAAAAATAGGGATTAAAAATACCTGTCGAGTAAAAAATAAAAGTCAGAGAATTTCGTTTGAGAAAAAAGGCCTTTTGATTCTGCAATAACTAGTCAGTTAATTAATAACATCTTCACCCTGAGCTTAAGTTTTTCTGGTCTCATCAATCAGAGTCAACTGCTGTGGTGATTTTGGCAGTTGCGGCATTAACCATTTCTCTTTAGGTTACTATGTCCATCAGGGTGGAGCTATCACAGGTGGGCTGCACTCATGAGGAAGAGAATCTCTATACAGTCAACTGTAGGACCATTTATCAACACAGCTGAGGGTGTACAGTATGGAAGGGCTGTTTGTCATGTGCAGTCATGTAGTGTCATCAGAGAGCTTCTGTCTGAGCAGGCTTTGTTACGCAAAACTTTGTCACATGGAACTGAACTACATATAACTATGTACTGTATGTTTTTGTATCTGTCTCAGTACTGTAGGGATGTACAGTTAGTTTAAGTTGTATGTGGCTTTTGTCTACATGTATTTCATACAATCAGATGGATAAAATCAAGCCGCAGCTACTTTCCTCAGCACTATGCTTTCCCCCAGCAGGGCTCCTGCTCGGCAGTCTCAATCAAGACAGAGCTGTTGTCAACCACGTGGAGGGGACAGGGAGCGTGTTAGCTCCACCAGATTAAATTAAGCTCAATCCCCCAAAGATCCACATTCAGGCAGGATTCAGGTCAACGTTGAGATGACGAGCAGCGCTGTATTGATTTCTCCCAGTTCCCAATCATATTACTCTTCTTCTGCCGGCTAATTCAATTCCCTTACAGACAGTTCACAATTCAGTTCATAATTACGGTGATACCAAATTACAATGTATCTTGCCAAAGAAATTGGATTAGGGGCTTCAAACTGCGCTGTTTGATTACATCAAATACCTATTGTTGGGTGGGTCGTGACAAATTCGGGAGTGTCTGTTCACAGAGGCGTAATGTGTCGAACCAGCCCAGTTGGGGTAGTAATGTAACTACAACTGTTAGAACAAATTAGATTGATGTCATGAATAAATTGTGGTTCTTGCAGAAGAATACTTTTGCATTTAAGATTCCTGCATAAGTTTTCCAAACTCAATAACTCTAATGAAAACCCCAATGCTTCTTTTTTTTTTTTCATCCTCAAGAGACAGTATCATGTGTCATGTAGGTCCATTTCTGGCTTTCACCTGAAAGTCATGGTAAAGGGCAGATGGCTTTGTACTGACAAGGAGCTCAGCCTGCAGCATTGATTTGTTTACTAATAGCTGATGGAAACCCTAGAGTGCCTCTCCTCTTTACCACCAGCCATGGGGAGATGAATAATTAATGGCTTTTTAGCTCTTTTTTAGCTATAAAAGGATTACTGAAAGTCCATTCAGTAATGTAATACAAACACTTTTAAAAAAGCCTTTTCATGCTGCTACAGCGCTAGTTCTGGAGATCAGCCTCTCTTCCTTTTCACTAAGGCCTTTTGGAAAGCTTTACAGACTTTGGGGCTGCTATAAGGTGGTTAACGAGGGAGCTGTTAATGAAACTGGTATGTTAATCTACAAGTGTAAATATGGCAAATGAACATATTCATTGTCTGCTTAGTGGTTCCCTAAAATCTGCTCTTTTCCACACATATTTTACATTTGATGTAAAATGATAACATGCTACTACAGGGTTAGATGATAACTTGTTGGGCAAATAGTAAGCTAGTTGTATGAAACTTAATGCAAACAAGTAAAATTGGCGTTACAACTCTCAGCGTTATTTCCAGTTGAATAATAGCAAATGCTCTTAATAATATCTTCCAAACATCACTTTGCTTACACACACTAAAAGACAGACAACGGATGAGAGACAATTTAATCTTCAGATAAAACCAAAAAGCATAGACAAAGATCTTGCACAGAAAACAGAACACTTTAATCTTTCTTCCCCCAAGGCTAAAGAAAGAGAGACAGACGGGGAGATTGAGAGATGGAGAAAGAGAGAGACTGAGAACAGACAGACTGATAGAGACATTGATATAATTGAATGTGACTTTTTCCCAGCACCCACCTAGCCCTATGTCCATCTGTAGACAGCCCTGGACCCACCACAAGCACCCACAACAACAACCATACTCTCTCCCCTCCTCTCACTGCGCACTCACACACACAAAAAGAGAACATCTGGAGTGTGCACCAATGGACCTAGCCTAGTGCCAACCTGCCTAATAGCCTATGGAGTCAATTATAAGAGGGGAGAAATGTTCTGGCTTAATCGCTAATGGTGCCATCTGGATAATGGCAGATTTCAGAGAAGAACTTTTGCTTCTTCCTCTTACCTGGTCATCTGGGGATGTCTCATCTGATCACTGGCCTGTTTTTGGAGCAATGGAGTAGAACCAAAGAGACTAAACAGTTTTTCATATTTTAATGAAGTTCCCTTTTTCAGAGCCCAACCACCTAGCTACAGTGATGCGAGATCCTTCTGTGTGTATTTAAGGGCACCATTTCATCTCTATTCTATACAAAAATAACTCCTGTTGAGCGTCTCACTTTATCTAATGGAAGTTTAACAAAATATTATCTTGCTGTTTGTTTTGGTGTCTGTGCTTTGTAATTAACTGTGTGACCCAACATTTTATTGCAGTTTTTAAACAAGATATGAGTTACAGCTGTCTCTTTTTTTTGTGTTTGTAAGAAAGAACCACTTCTTTTGTTGTTTTTCTTTTTTGGTTAGAATTCTGAACTTTCTTACAATTGTCTTGTATTGTGGCCTTTTAACTTGACAAAAACTACTCTATTGCCTGTGGCATATTGCAGCCGTATCAATTTCCCCTCTACAGCAGGTGATATTTTAACAAATGTGCTCCAGCAATAGCCAGTAGAGCTGAGGGCCAGAGAGGTGCAGGGTTATTTATCGGGACCTGGGAGGAATGATGGCAGGGGGAATGGGAAGACAGGTAAGGAAGGCATGCAGGCAGGCAAGAGATGAGAAGACACAGAGATTGTCCTAGAAACACAGGGGACTGGAGGGAGTCCAGAGGCAGAGGGAGAAGGACGAGAGTGGGATGGTTGGGGAGCAGATAGATTGAAAAACACATTTACTTAGTGTCTGGCATAGCACTGCTCACAAATCCAGCTTGGCATGAAGGACAATTTGGAACCAAAACAGACGGCCCTCTAAATGAAGGACATTGAAGGGACTAAAATAGAGAATGAAAGAGAATTAACTAGCTTTGGAGGTGTAACTACAGTTTCAGTGAAAGAATATTTAAGTTTCTTTTTAACATTTAGATTACATACTGTATATAACATCCTACCTCTGTGGCTGCCTGCCTTTAAGGTCAAACAGCCAAGTTTTTAGGTATAGATAAAACAGCCCTAAAATAAATCCTGTTTGTGAAGCTAGTCATGTTAAATTTTGGTTGACAGGGTGTCAGCTAGTGGTGTATATAAAAAACACATTATATTGATAGGTGTTTGTAACATTTGTCCCCTCATGTATACTGTAGATGTGGGTGGAAAAATATTACATCTTTCAACATAAATTGAAAATCTCTATGTGTGTGTAAACCAAACAGAATACAGACTAGTATTAGGACAATAGGGTGACATTCACATTAAAATGCTAATGTCTTTAGGTCTGTTGCTACCAAAATAAAAGTCAAAGCGTGTCATGCTCTTTTCACATTTGAAAGATCACAGCACCAGGACTAAGAAACCTGAAATGTTTAATGGCATATAGTCAGGATCCTTAACTTCAACACTGTTTTTTTCCCTCTTAAAACACACATATAGTATGAGGAGGAGGTTTTTGTGGAAATTGGAAACCTAATGTGGCCAGATGGAGGCAGCACACAAGCTTACATTTGTTGTGATGACTGTGGTGATTTAGTATGGGAAATGACTGAACAAGCATGTTCTCAAGAAGGGGGGCTTAAATACGGCACAATGCCTTTGTATCACACTGACTTTTTTAATGGCTCACGCACCACAAACAAGAAGGCACGAAAGAAGTGCAACATAATTAGGCTTCAGAAAACAGCAGTACAAAATCACTGAACAAAAGTAAGACCATAACACAACAAGTCTATGCAACATGTTCTGCACCCAACTCAACCAACACATAACACATGCCACCACCTTAACTGAAAGCCTGACAGCAGCAGGAGAGCAGTGACTGCGGGGTAAAACAAATGTGCATTTGATTTGTTATTATTTGTTAGGGAAGGGGTTAAAGAAATAAGCGTGGGGGCTAACAGCACTCTGACAAATGGAGAACGGGGTATATGAACCATGAAATGAACACTCTGGCAATTGGAAGGCAGGAGGCTTTCAGCACCATGGTCAGCAACAAAGTGCCTGCAACAGCTCACTGCTTGAGCGATGGTATTCACAAGGCTAAAGAGAGCCGGGGAGAACAACAGAGGACGACAGAAAAGGCAGAGGACTGTGGAGAAAGAGGGGAAGGTGGTGAAAAAAAAAATCAAACCAGTTGAACAACATGGTGATAGGATGGTATTTTGGAGATAAAAAAAAAGGTGCGTTTAGAGTTACACGCTTTTCAATGGCCGAGTTTGAAAAACAACAGGGAGAACTACACAGTGAGCAAGATCAATAACTTTATTTGAACAAGGACACACATTGACTGGATGGTTTATTTCAAGCAAGAATATAGAATAGAATAGAATGGAAAGATCTTGTTGAAAATAAGGTCAGTCCAAGGTATGTATTTTTTTTCTCCTAGAGTCTGTAAAAGTAGCTGTCCTCGCCGCTGTCAGCCTGTCTGTCTCCAGGTAAGGTGTTGGGGAGTTTATCAGGGTAGAGCAGAAGGCAGAGCTCAGATAAAGTTAGAAGGAGAAAATAACCTCCACCACCTGGCTCCCCCACTGCTTGTGAATGTGGCTTTTTCTCATTAATTGTTGTTGTGGTGCAGTATACAGCCATTAAACAGTAAATAAGTCATTAACTATGCTGGCTGCCAGGGTGCCCCGGGCCAGGACCTGTATTTGTTGCAGAGAAATGGAAGTGGTAGGCCCTGCAGGCACAGAGGCCGAGGTTAATGCAGCTGGGTTGATGACGGACAGCCCTGACTCCACTGCACAAGCAACACCCACAACCAACACCTATTTGTGTACATCAGATAGGGAAAAATATGACATCCAGACAATAATTTGAACGCATAAATTACTGTATCATCAGATATTGTTAATAATGTAATTTGCTAGCACACAGGTTAGAATGTTATACTCTATGGTTAATTCCTGTAAATCTATGTATATCAAGCAGAAAAGCATTGTAAAAGTGTACTGAATCCCTTTCTGTTTTCTTTCCACTTTTAAACTTTAGATTGCCATTTGTGACATTAAGTCTCACCCCAACTTTTTGGCTGGACTGCAAAAGCGCAGCCATCCCTATAAACGTGAAAGTCAGTGACTGACTGATGAAGTTACACCATGGGTTGGCCAAAGCTGGGACAAAGTTGGGACAGCAAAGTATTCCAGAGTTAAGTTTTAATATTTTTTCAGGTAATAAAGTAACCATTTAGATTCCCAATATGTGGTCAGTTTATCCAAATAACACCTATTTGGAAATTTTCTCTGACATTTTCGAAGATGTGAGGAGCTGCTGGCTGGGTGAGACCCAGCCGGTCACCTCAGCTGCTAGCAGCCCGACTCCTGAGATGATCAAACGGTCAACATCTGTCACAATCCCAGGGAGAACATGATCCAATGAACTGATCTGTGCAGCTCTTTGGTAATTTACTGCTGGCTGTAATGTCTCCAAAGAAATTTTGATATATGATATAATTCCTTCTAGAATATAACTATTAGGTTAATTAGGTTATTCTTTTGTGAGAAAAAGAGTGTTAATGGAGCTTTGAGTTGAGATTATTTTGTCACAGTGCAGTCAGGTAGTTGTGTTGAAGCTGAGCTGCTGCTGTCAACAAGTATGCTGTTGTTCCAATTGCAGAATGATCATAATGCATCCTCCTATCCACGGAAGTTTGTAATCCTGAGTCGAACTTGTCAAGTCCGAACTAGCAAGCACACAAGTCCAAACTTGGCGTACTTGGTATTGAGAAAGGCCCTATGTCAAATTGGCTTCAATCAAAGCCCGGCGCACTTCCTGGGGGCTTGGTTGCCACATATCACCACTTCCTGTATCCGTCATTTCAATTTAAAAGCCCTCTAGTGTTTCATACATGGTCCAGCCATATACTAGGTTTTAGGTTTTCTAAAGATCATTGGACTTTTATTCACAGTTTGCTATAAAAATGTTAAAATATTAAAAAACAGATACAACTCAATTTAACAATCACAATTCAATCTATCAACACTTTTCTAATATAAAAGTGGATTATAATGACATCAATTTTTATTCCCACAATAACTTTCCTGTTTTGTCAGAGAACCATGATGCCTCTGTTTTAATGAATATAACTTAGCACTATGTTGGCTAGGGTTGGGTACTGAAACCCAGTGTCAATATGGCACCAGTTCCTATATGTCTGGTGCCTACTGGACCAAATGGCAACGCAGATTTCAGTGCCTCATTTCAGTGTCACTTAAATGCCTGAGTTGTCAATTGAAATATTCACCCACTGGTGCTCCGAAACTGACTTTATAGGCAACAGAAGCATCGCCATACGTGCCAAACATTAAACTTACTGTTAGTTAGTAGCTACCTTAAACCCGGTTAAAATTCTTAAAGCTAAATGGTCTAAAGTCTAGCTGTATTTCGAAAGGATTCCAACATCTGGGGCCAGATTCATAAAACTCTGTGCAGATTCATGACTAATGCTGTGTGTACGCACAAAGCCAGAAATATGCATACGTATTCTTTTTTTTTCAGATTTATAAAGCCATGTGTACATATGGCTCTGTTTGATAAATCTCAGTCATTGAGGAACTGGGCGCATGTGCACGAGCCTCATTTCCACTCCCACAATTAGCCATAAATGGATGAAGACATATCTGTTCACCGCCTGCTCCACCAGTCTGTACACCTGTGAAACAAATGGGAAAGAAGAAGTGCAGTTTCACCGATTGTGTTGCATCGGCAAGGTTCTCCAACAGCCAGAACAGCTGTCATTACACTCGACCATTACACACGGCTGTGCAGCTCTTTATACTGTCCATATCATTAATTTATCACATGGACCTGTAAACCATTGTCAGCAGTGATATCTCAGAAATGTAATCAAAGATTAGCTTGTAGTACTCATATCTAAACTGACTTTACAACGTGGACACAACTAAGGATGAAATAAAAAGATTAACAGCAAAATAAAATGTTGACTCCTATGTAAATTAAAAGAATGATAAAGATTAATCAATGTTACATTTATAAGTTTGCCTTTGACTGGCATTTTACAAATCTCTGTATATTAAAAAAAAACACACACACACAATCAGCGTAGCTGGTTATCAACCTGAACAATGTTTTACTAGAAAATTCTGTCTCTCACCTTATTTCATCTCCACCTCACCACTTCACCCTCAGATCGCTTTAGAAAAACATGTGTATGTCCGGTCTAAAGAATGCGTGAAGCATCCACATTCTCACTGCACATTATGTGTTTATAAATACCAGTTTATGTGTGGAAAATGGCATATGCATGATTTTTGTGCATATGCATCATTTATGCATCTGGCCCCAGGATGTGCAACAAATGTTTAAAAAGAATTGCATGTAAAGGGCAGAGGGATACACTGTGTTCAACTGCCTGCGTGACCCAATACCAAGCACATCAGCTGGCAGTGTGGGTGTCCTGGTCCCCAGCGTTAGGGAAACAACTATTACCCCTACTCAAAATTTAATTTGCTGTTATTAGTACTGTAACTGTTATTTGGTGTTAAATTATTGTAGTTGGGTTAGGTTTTATATATTATGTGAATTTGTTATGTAAATTATTTAATAGTGTTTTGTATTTGTTTATATTTATATATTTAAGTATACTTTTAACTGTTAAAAGTTAATTAATTGTTCAATTTCAATGTCAAATTTGCCTTTGCAATAAAAAAAAAAGCCATTCTTTAATGTCATCAACTGTCGCTTTGTTCTTTATTTTTTTTAAAGTATCGGTTCAGGCACCGTTTAGGCACTGGTACCGTTTTAAAAGTATCATTTTAGCACTGGTATCAGAAAAAACCTAAATGATACCCAACCCTATTATTGGCAAATATTGAAAGATTTAAAGAGAAGGTGATGCAATAAATTGTAAGTGCTGAAATAAGCTAAATTGTTTTATCATCTGATTGCATATTTGCCTTGCAAAACATTTTACATGGGGACTAAAAGAGCCCAACTCATCTCGGAAAACACAAGCAAATCCAGAAATGCTCCAGTGAACACACAAAACAATGGAATTGAGGTATAAAACAATGGAAGTGTTTTCATGGAAATCAATGGCTAAACACACCCAGTTTCAGTGGGGGATAAATCAAATGCCGAACCAATCACCCATGGGGAGAGTTTAACAGAACTGAGAACCATTTATGTTTTGCAGCATCAGCAGGATAAAGGGTGATTTGGGCTCATTATGTTCAGTTATTTATTAGGGTTTATTCTGATTATTTTGCCCATTATCAGTAGCTCATTTGCATTTTCCCTTTACTTTCTTTTATTGGAAGCATACTATAAGCTGTCCTCAGCGCAAGAGGACCTAATTTATGAAACACTTGGAGCAGGAAGCTCTACAACATTTGGATGTGTGTTGACAAATCCAGATGAAAATCATTTGAAAGCAAATTACTATCTGTCCTAGGTGTTTTTCTGTTGAAATTAATGACAATCAAAAACAGTGAACCAAGGGTGATCCAGTCACCTGCAAAGCAATTGCAGCTCATACTAGACCACAGTGAGAAAAACTAAATTTGTAAGCCGCCTTTCCAAATCTAGTGATCAACCATCTCTGCTGTTACTCAAAAAATGAGAAGTCAAAATAAATATCTTTTGTGTGTAGGCTGAGAAAAACAATCTTTAAAACCCACATGTTCTGGCTGAAAAAATATGGTGTCAAATCTAAGAGACAAAAAAGGCTAGGCGCCAAAACGAAAACATCCCATCCTATCAGTCAGTATCAGTGAGCGATGGGGGCTGGTGTTATTCTAATAGGACTGTAATTAAAGCCTCCATCTCATCTCACTCTCATACTTGTACGCTTGCTCTCTCTCTCTCTCTCTCCCCCAAAAATACACACAGACAAACAGACACAAACATATGCAGGGAAGCACAAAAATGCTTTGTTCCTCCCACCCACCTCTAGTCCATCAAGGGGTGTGTGTGTTCGTGGGGTGGGGGGGTAGAGGGGGTTATAAAATCATTCTTAATTACACATTTGTCACATGAAAAGCATTCTGCCTACTTTGTATGAGCTCTAGCAGTCTGATTAATTCAGCAATCCTCACATTCCAACTGCTCATTATACACCAAACTTCCACTCTTCTCTGTCGGTTTTATCTGTCTTCCCCCATTTCATTTTCTTCCCTCATTCCTTTGGTCCTCGACATTTCAGGCTTTTCATTTGAGGTATAGTGATGTATGCTTGCCAGATCCAGTAGCCACAGAAGCAAGCTCTTCCTTGGGGATTCAGAGTTTGACAGCACACATAGGCTGTCAGTGTTTTAAGTTGGCTGATGATGATAGGACAATTAGAGTGGAGGGGAACACTCTGTTTCTTGTTATTTATGTACCACTCCAGCTATTATCTATACAGGCGTCCCCGTTGTATTGGAAAGAATAATCAAATTCATCATATAAATTTATCTTTAGACAAAAAGCTTAAGTTCTATAGGTAGGTTTACCTTCAAACTGTATATTTAATATTCATATTAGCCCTTTAATACCTGAGCCCATTTAACAATCAAGACATAATGGCTAACATTAGAATTTAGTTATATATTTATCATACATTAAATTCAGGAGTTTTGGAAGCAACTCAGAATTTTGACAATCTATACCTTTTATATTCCAGGTAGTGTCAATGAACTAAAGTGAAATCTAAATGCATAAATTTAAAAAAAGATATGTGAAAATGATACATCTATAACCCACTCAAGAAGAGAGTCCATCCTTTCAACCATATTTACTTTATTTCAACAAGCAATACAACCACAGGACCATATTGTCCATGACCACTGCGGTGTAAAAAAAACATTAGTCTCACTTTTGTTGTGAAACAGTGTTCATCTGTTTGAGCTATTTCCATCTCTGATTCCTTTGTGAGCTTACAGGAAAGCACAGGTCCGCTGCATCCCTGGAGATGCTAAATCTCGACATCAGAAAGACAAACAACATCTGTTTACTCTCAAACACTCTCTAGCAGGGCTGCTGCAATGGTGGAGATATCACACATGCAGGCTGAACAAAAGCAGTAAGGTGTCTCTACCGCACTGTGATCCCCAATCTGAATCATGTTTTAGAGAGGGTCCCTATAAAGTTTACTTTGCTTAAGGTGTCTGGGCACCTTTGACAGGGATAGTCTCCTGTAAGAGCAGAATCAAGAGCTATGCTTTCTCAGAGGAAATTCAAACATTCAGGGCCCTGTTTTCATATCAGTGCAGATCAACCTTGCACTAGCAAAATGGTAGTTTATCTTTTGTAAGGCAAAATCGATTTAGTTGCATCTGCTTCCATTTGTTAATATTTTGGCTGAAATTGATTGTACTGAAAAGTGCAGGGAGCACTCTAGAGGGGAGAGTGTCAATACAAATCATGTGTGGCAGTGCAGTTTTGGTGTCAAAAATAGCAGCAGTTTTAAATAGTTTTAGAGTAGCCAAAGGTATTCCCTGTTTTTTTCTTTAGCTGGCTGGGTGTACCCATATAAAGCAACCAATCATCCCACATTTACCGCTTAAGTGTAGTTTATACCTGTCTGTTTCACACATGTATCCTTTCTTTAAGCCATACACACAACAAGTCATCCACATTAAACAACAATATATGTTAATGGTCCACACACTCTAAAACGACACACAGAAGCGTTTTCTAATCTGACACCACTATTGGTATTTATCACGAGGACAACACCATTTTGTCTGTGCCTTCCAAAACCGTTACCACTCACTGCTGAAAAATAACTGCGTTTTATAATGTGACAACACTATGGTTAAGGTTTGGTTAGGTTTAGGAAGAAATACAACTTGGTTCGGTTTATGGAAAGATCATGGTTTGTTACTATTTTGGTAAGGTTAAGGGATCTGTGTTGTCATGATCACAATAGAAATATGTGGTTAAGGTTAAAAAAAAACCAACAGTGCATTAACATTAAAATTCATCTTAATCAACGTCATCTTAATCTGATTGCCCATTTAGTAGTTGATTTACTATATTAGTGCAATTATTTAAATGTGGAACCAATGCTGCTTCCCATTGTTAGAGCAAACTCAGCGGTTAATAGCATTTAAATTAATAAAATGCATTTGCACAGGCAAATATAATCATTTCAATGATAAATGATGTGATAATAAATGGAATTCTAAAGTGATCTCTTATGGTGGAAACTGTAAACTTTTGCACTTGTGTGTGAAATAGAAGGTTACCACCATTGAGACATGAAACAATCATAGCAGATGTGACCAATGCATCACAGAACAGGAAGTTGGATCCCCCAGGGGCTCTGACATGCGCACGCGCACACACACACACACACACACACACACACACACACACACACACACACACACACACACATTTGAGTCAACCAGCTTGAATAACCCCTGTTTTATTTTATTGACATTCGGCTTCTGAATATATACCTGCAGGCACCAACGATGGACAGAACCCACACACACACACACACACACACACACACACACACACACACACACACACACACACACACACACACACACACACACACACACACACACACACACACACACACACACACACACACACACACACACACACACACACACACGTTTGAGACCAGTCTTGATTTATGGTGGTGCACAGTGCTGACACCACCTACCCCAGGTGCTGCTAGGAGATAGAGCTCTGCATGAGCTGCAACCCATCACACACATACACACACACACACACACGCACACACACACACACAGATAAAGTACTCTAGCTCCAAGCTAGCACATGATATCACACTATATGAGTGTATTAGTGATTGAGCATGTACGCACTTGCCACAACACTAGCTATAAATGCCTCTCCTCACAGCAGGCTCTTTGGGCCGGCATGCCACCAGCAGCTAGCCCCCCACCCAGTGTCACTGACAGGACATCGAGTAAATTAGCCCTACTGGCTTGACCTAACCACATGGGGTGTGTGAGCACAGTCTGAAAGTGTCTCCCTCCAAAAAACCGCAACATAAAATCAGCACTGAAACAAGCCAACGGTACAGCACTGCCTGTTTCTTGGCCTCCATGGAGTCACATGTTCAGAAACAATAACCACAACAGCATCACCACACAAGCATGTGTGTGAAATGTTCTATTTTACAAGGCAGTGATCCAGAATACATTATCATATTTATAATACATTTATAATATGTTTGCAACAGAAAGGGTAAACGTTGCTCAAAATTGCCAGATAAAACTTTCCAATAAGAAACAAACAATACTATATAAATTCACTGGATCATACCTTGCTTTTTGATCTCCCTGGAATAAAAAAAAAAGAAAAAGCCTGAAATACAGCGGCAAAGAGCAGAACAGCTCCAGAGATAACTGTCTTCAGTGAAGGAAGGAATAAACATAAAGTAGCATCTTAAATGTTTAAATGTCTGCACAAGTCACAGAAAACTAGCAAATAACTACAAAAACTGAAATCTGTAATCTATACATCATTATTAACCTTTATTTAGGGAGGGGCTATTGAGAGCATGTCTCTTTTCCAAGGTTGCCCTGAATACAGAACGTACAGAAAATGAAAACAATATAGAATATAGAACAATACAGTGTACAATTTCAAAGTAACAAACAACAAGATTTATAGCAGACATACAACCAGAGACAACAATCAAAGACATTCAACCGAAGACATCCTCATCATTCATAGAAAACACGTACATTCACACTGTACCAAATCTGCCAACAGATGTTTGAAATGAATGTAAGGGATCAGCTCTTCCATTTTAGCAAGCTTTTGCAAATTGTCCCACTTTTTTTCCAGCCTCAATACTAACCTGATGTTCTTCAAGAACCAAATAATCCTGGGATCTAGCGTACTGTGAAAGTGATCTATAATTGAGAAGACATGAGATATATGTAGGATGTTTTCCCAGTAGTGCTTTGTAAATAAATGATTATTGTGTGCTGTTATAATGCTTTATATCTTGCATTATATTGTACAGTGTTCATACTACTCCCCCACCTCTCGCACTCACTCATGTACTGTATGGAAGAAGAACATAACCTCAATACCTTACAATAACATGCAAATCCAATAAAACAACATTACACCCTCAAAAACTGTGGTTTATTAACTTACAAAGACTAAAAGAGTGACACAAGATTGAAGTTCCTTCAGTAAAGGATGGCCTTTGTCTAAACTAGGTCCCCACATCTTCTAGGTTAAACTCCTTCAGCACTTTACGCAGCCTTTACTGGGAAAGGGGTTGGTAGGTCTGTTTTGATTGGTCAGTTTCTGTTCACTGCTGTGCAGGGGTGAGTAAGTCTGTAGAGCTCATTAGCACTCTGCCTGTGCTCACAGAACCAGTGTTACAACGCATAATCTTCTTTCTAGCCCCAATACAAGGACAGCCCCAGCTCATACTTCCCTACTACAACTTTTAATAAACATGCATGTCAATTCATTTGTGTACTACTAAACATCACAGGCTATGTGTGACTGTGTTTATCCTCTGTAGTGTGTGTAACATTATACAGTAGAGTTGTACGTACTAATCTAGTCTGCCTGTTGATTTGATTACATGAACACTAATTAGAGCCAGCAGCATTGAAATCTAATCAGTTACACGATTTGGCTGAGCTCTAGATGGGGGATGAAATCTTCAAGGCTATGGCAGAATGGTCACTTGTTGTTATTGCTGACTAAAGACAGCAACAGGGTATTTAAAGGAACCACCTAAGATTTGTGATGTGTTTAAAGAAGCTGAGACAGAGACAATGTAAAAAAAAAAAAAAAAAAAAATACATGAAACAATATCCTACAAAATCGTAGAGGGTTATCTCAGATTAGAGACAGCCTGCAGAGAGACAAGGATCATTGTTGTTCCAGTTTTCCAGTTTAATTCTCACTACTCTCCCTATAATCCCCTGTGTATATCATGTCTTATTCAAATGTTATTAGCAGCAGGAATGAATGTTGTAACATTGTGAACACTAAATGAAAGCTGGAGCTCTGATCTCTCCATCGATGTGGTCAGTCCCCATACAGTAAGTTGGTATGGATCTCAAAGCCTCTAGCCTGAATTATAGGAACTGTGATGTTAGTGATGCCGCAAACCAGCCAATCAAATGTGGTGTTCAGAAAAAAAACAAAAAACACTGCCGGTTTGCCCACAAAGGAGATAAATGGGTTGTATTCTCTACAGTTTGTTCTGAGGAAGTGTATCAATCACAGCCACAGGCAAAGATAACTCATAAAACTAAATATCCAGTAATGGTTTAGAATACATCAAACAGAATTTCACTAGTTTTATGGGTGTTGCTTTCTCAGTGCCATGGTATATTTGTATTATAATAATACTTGCCACCACTCATCTTATCTAATCTTACTCTAAATTTGTTTTCTCCCTGTAAGTTTTTATATCCTGTTTTAGGCTTGAAATATTTCCTGCTACTGGTAGTTTTGCAACTTAGCAAGCAATAAGTTAATGCTATCAGCGATCATACACATTTTCGGATGGATGGATGGATGGATGGATGGACGGTAAAGACAATGCAACATTGCAGGCATTCTCATCAGATGGCACATATTAGAATAGTAGCTCGTCAGCAGCCTCCCGAAACAATAAAACAGCAGTCGATAGACAGCTTAGCCCATCAGCACACTGTTAAATTACAGCCATCAGCACCCCCCTCCCCCCCTCTGGATCTAAACTCTCATCTCTAGCACCAGGAGAACAATCTGCAGAGTAATTAGCCTCCACCAACAGACAGTTACAGAGAGAAGGAGGATGTTTGGCTTGATTAAATTATTAAACCACACAAACAAAAAAAACAAAAGCAGCATCAAAGAGGCACTGCGGCTCTCCTTCAAAGCTCCTCGCTGTTCCCTAAATACAGAATACAGAGAACATGTTCTCCCAAGCCACTAGTTGGCATAATTAGCTAAATGTGTGCATTTGCGTACAAGTGTGTGTTTGCATGTGTGTGTTTGCTGTGATTGGACCCATTCCTCCAACTGCTATCTAAAATAACCAAGTGGTTAACGACAACATGATGCCAGGGAGGGCCCCCTACCCCCACCCCCACATCACACACACACACACACATCTACACACATACACATTAAACAATACTTTAATTACAACATTTATAACTCCCCATTGCCTCCTGCGTCTCTCCAACCCCCAACCCACAAATCTGTGAATCTGGAATTGAATTTAGCCCAAGTTGAGGGCTGCGCTGGCATGAAAAGACTATTTGATTAGAACGGCAGTTGTTTCATTTGTGGTGCAGCAGATTGCAGAGCCTCTCTATCCGGTGTGCAATCTGTATTCATTACTGGATGTAAAAGGATGATCCATGTCCTGACACCAGGCTCATCATTTCATGCAGATGCACAGCAGCTCCACAAGGCCCTTACCGAGCCACCATACCATGCCTCCCTCTGAAACCTCAGCAATACTCTTTTCTCCCTGCTCACTACTTTCTTTTTCTTTTACTGGTTCCTTTCCTCTTTTCTCAATGCTAGCTTCTTATCATTTTTCTCTGATGACTTCTTGGCCTGTGACAAATAGGCGGCTGGTTGGCGGTTAAGATATCTTTGCAAAAACTACAAAACATCAACATAAATCAGTGACATTAAATGAATAAACATTGAAAATTGTGCAAAAAATTCATTATATTTTATTGATATATCTATATATATATATATCTATATATATATATATATATATCTATATATATATATATATATATATATATATATATATATATATATATATATATATATATATATATATACAGATATATAGATATATTTGACATGTTTATAGAACCTCACTCCTTCAGTTCCCCCTGCATTCACTGCCCTCTTTCTTTTTATTCCATGCTGTGGCTTGCTCTATAGACTGCAAAGGACTGCTGGCCCCCTGCCACCACCAGCCGCCAAATCAAAATTATCAAAAGACACACAACATCCATTTTAAACTGCAAGGCATTTGGCCCCTTTATTTTAGTGTGTAAGAATTGATTTGTGTAGGATCTTCAGTGTTGCATCTGTGTGGGGATGTTTGTGCATATGTGTGTGCTCAGTTGGAGGTGAATTTATTAGATGCCTTTAAAGGGCCAGTTTTTAAGATTTAGTGGCATCTAGCAGAACTGACTTGGCAGAAATGGAATATAACATTCATAAGTATGTTTTAATTAGTGTATAATGAACATGAAAATAAGAGTTGTTGTTTCCATTACCTTAGAATTGGTCCTTTATATCTACACACAGACTGTAAAAAATATGGATGTAGTCACCGGGACATCATCCATCGGTTTGTGGACTGCCGTTTTAAAGCCTCAAGTTTAGTAATTTGATCATCGCCATCTTGGATTTGACCTTTGCCATCTTTGATTTTTGGAGCCAGAAGTGACCATATTTGGATGAGAGGGTGGAGCTGACCCTAGCGCTAGCTGCTAGCTTTGTTAGCACTGTGCATTTACAGGCTTTTACATGGTTAACTGTGATAATGCAAATGCTAATTTTCACTAGCGAAAAACAGGTCTAAAACTGTTCAAACAAAACGCACTTACCGGAAAAAATGACTTTTTTTAGGCAACCAAATGTTACAATTAACTTTCATGAACAGAAAACACCCTGTGAAGTAGCAGCAGCTACACCTATACTCTGTGAATCTGGGGTTACGCCATGGTTGCTTTATGTAATCAACATTGTCGCCGTGGTAGTGATTTGTCAATCACAAAGTAGCCACGACCTAAATCATACGTTGCTTTATTGTCTACTTTACTTTAAATGGGACCATAATTTACAAAATGAATAACATGCTGTATTGAAGAGGACTTGAAACTAATGATTGAGACCATTAACTCATTAGGAAAGTGTTTACGGAGGTAATAAATCAAGTGAGAAGTAGGGTCATTTTATCATAGACTTCTATACAATCGGACTTCTTTTTGCAACAGTAGAGTCGCCCCTGCTGGCCATTAGAAAGAATGCAGTTTTAAGGCACTTCCGCAATGGCTTCACTTTTCAGAATGGAAGCTACCCACTTATATCTATATAGGGAGCGGGTCCTCTTCCACAGAGCCCGCCATGTTGCACTGCTATGTTTCTAAACAGGCAAACCACTGGCTCTGGCTCTAGAGAGGGCTTTTCACATTTTTCACAAGTTTCGAAGCCACCATTGGTTGGCGTAGTGTAGTGGTATTTTTTTCTTCACATCCACTTGTTCAGTATTTTGGTGAGTCACTGTGCCTTGTGGTGGGCAAACAGCATGACTGCATTTTTCCGTTATCTGTTGCCTATCAATACAAATCTAAACTAATGCAACTTTACAAGTAAATCTCTTATTTTCAATAGACCACATTTTTATGATAGATTTGTTGTAATCTTACCCTGTTTTCCACAGCCACAAAATGACTAGAAGTTCTCTCTTTCGCACTTGACTGCGCTTTGCACCCTGCACCTTGATTCGCGAAATTGGTGCCTAGAGGCCATTTTGGCAGCATCTCACACTGCCATACTGCTGGGCTGCGAATGGATGGCCCACTGATGACTGTCTTGATAGGCACAAAGGCCAACCCATCTACAGATGTTCCAATGCAAGCCAAACATGTCACAAACTACAAGCTGTTTCATGACATAAACATAAAATAAGGCAGAGGTCCCAAACTTTCAGTTAGGCTGACTCGACTATAGATGTTTTTAGTTTTGTACACTGAGTACTGTCAGAGATTATTGTGACACATCAAGAGAAAAAACTGTAGTATTTAGGCGTATATTTTAAGTACATCATTTTTTAACCCTACAAGTCCCAGGAAACTGTGAACTAAAAGCAAAGCATGATTCTCTGCTGTTTGAATGAAGAGAATCCAAATGGTAATAAAAAGTGTGTCTGCTTTATTTGAAAACATGCCCTTAAGCTCCGTGCCTCCTTTTTAAAGTGAATCAAGCTAAAAATAAGCCAATGAATTTTGATAAGGAACCTTGCGTCAGCAGAGATAACCCAGAGAAACTCACTTTGCTATCAGGGAGACTATTTGAAAATTCATTTTGTGCTGTTGTCATATCCTTTTGTCCATGTCATTACGAAGTGATCTGGGGAGCATCAGCCTTGACAATAAGGAAGCATGCCTTAGTTCCCCTTAACAGAACAAGGTCACTTACGATACCCTACGCTCCCTGACACAATTTTCTGATGTCTTGTACGTCTTTCAAAACCGCACAACTCTTTCCACAACTTCCTAACGGGGTTTGAAACTAGGATCCTAAACTTTCTGGGCCTATGTGGTGTATTTGAAGTGAAATAATCCCTTTGGCAGAGTCACACAGAAGCCAATGTGTCTCCTTTGGAAACTGTAAAGAGGGGAAGCTTAAAAATGAACTTCCAAAGCAGAAGAAGACCACAAGCAAAGGATACATGCCTATCTACCTTGTGCCATATGTAGCAGAGGCAGAGAGGAAAGAATATGCGGTGCAAAGGACTAAAAATGACACAGCCAGTTTGTGTGTGGAGTCTTTTAGACAGACAGGGCAAGCAGACCTGTTTGCAAGCATTTAAGAGTTTGTTTATGTGGTGAGAGTTTGAGATATGCATCTTTGTGAGTCTGTATAAGCTCTTTCCTGTATATTGTTGACAGTATGGGTAGTACCTATGGATGAGCAGAGGTCTAATCCTAGAGCTGCATATCCAGCAAGTCTTCCCACAGGCAGACCCAGTGTGATCATGCCATGAGTAACTGCCACCAACCAGCTGTCTGTGGTGCCCGGTTGTGGCCACGCTACGCCAGCCATGATTAGGAAATGTTCATCCAATGGCACTCGCTAAAGATCTGTCTGTCCTCTTCTCCCCCCTGTCACTGCTGAAGGACATCACACAGACATGACAGTGGAAAGATGCAAGAAGTATGGAGGATAAGGAGGAGGAGAACTAGGTGGAATAGATAAGGCAGGATGCAATGTGTGCATCCAGGAAAATCAGGAGGTGCAAGCGTGAAGTTAAATGTGTTGATCCACAGACATGGCTGAGACAGGCCTCCTACACCAGAACATTGTCCAGAGCTGATCAAGCAGTAAGCTCAGATAAGAACCTCAATTGTACAGGCTTGCACTGATGTTACACACCACAACCAGCAGCTGACTTCCCAGAACTGCAGCAACATGCTCTATTTAGGAAGGGAGGGAAATGTATTGCTTACACGAACAAGTCACTTCTCGTAAATACACCACTCCCACTCCTCCTCTTATACCCTCTCTTCCTGCTTCTGTCTGTTCTGTATGAAGAAAAAAAAAATCAATGTGCATCACATCCATTACCCAGCCCTTGCGCTACTCTCTCCCTATCTCTCTGTCTTTCTCTCTGTCTCTCACTCATCCTCCTTTACTTTTTTGTCTGCTTTAACACAAGACATCAGTATATTAATGCTGTATCTTTCAAACTGATAAGTAAATTGCACATTTAGAAAATGACACATTGTAGAGGATGTCTGAAGGCCTTTTAAACCCAATTAAGCATTATGACATGTGATAACTGACTCATATAATAGCATACTCATTTATAGAACTTCTTCTAGCCCAAACACATTCTGCAAAAAACAGCAGCTGCAATAAAGCAGGATTGGTTGATTAGCGTCACCAAAACATGATCCATAATTATTTCCTGATAGGTTTAACATCCTGTTTAACGTTTAACTTAATGTGCCATCCAACCCCACGACAAATTGCATAACATCACTGATGATGAATTAAAATAGGTGAGCATTGTCTGAAACAGGAAAGTAATGATGGGTCTTTAGGGATTTTAGGTAACACATGGCCTATTCTGATTTAGTCCGTCCTCTTTCCTGATTATGGAGAGTAACCGTCCTGCACTGTGCTTTCCCTGGACAAGTGAGGCTTACAAATCACCCCTGCAGCAGTTGGAGGAGTTGAAGGCGATTCGGCGCAAGGTTTTACTGCCTGTCTTCTATGAATGGCTCCCTGAAGGCTCCTATGATAATAGCTCACAGCCGTGCCCTTCACGGAGCCTGACATCAAGCACACCCCTACAGCAGAATGGAATGGCATATCAACTTACCCAATGGGGTGTCATATCAACTCATCCACTGGTTTCTGCTCATAACATAGGCAGAAGCTGAAATGAAATAGTGGTCGCTGGAACTTACATGTCAAGTTGAAATTCACTGAGTTTGGACATAGGACAAAAACTTTTTTAAAGGTTCCATGTTACTGAGTTCTGATTATTTTAATCAAAGTAAAACACATTAGGGCTGAAAATAACTATTGTTTTTGTTATCAATTAATCTGCAGATTAGTTTCTCAATTAATAATTTCATCAATTAATTGTCATAAAAAGCAAAAAATGTCTGTTATAATTTCCCACAGCTCCAGGGGATGTATTCAAGATGATATTTGAGATGTTGTTTTTGTCTGACCAACAGTTCAGAACCTAAAGACATGCAGTTTACTGTCATATATGTAAAGCATCAAATCTTCACATTTGGGAATCTGAGACCTATGAATTTTTAAAATTTTGCTTGTAACATGACTAAAATGATTAATCTATTAACAAGATAGTTCTGATTAATTTTCTATCGACTAATTGTTGCAGTTCTAACATCAGGGCCCTGCCTCTAAAATACATGGTTTTATACAAACTGTGGATTTGTACAAGAATGTTTACCAAGTCAACAACTGCCAAACTTCAACACACTTCAACATTCAAGCAGTTTACCAAGTAACCCAATCTTTGTCATGACCAAGACAGGTAAATCAGATAATGTATTTATGTTTCCACCTCTGCTGTTTCAGTATTAACTCTCTTTTCCTTTCTCTTCCTCCTCTTTACTTGTTTCACCCTGATTATATGTTTTCTGTACTGTTGAATGAAGTGAAAATGACTGATGAAAACTAAGTCAACAATGCCAATCTCAGATGTTTTTGATGTATTCTGGCATACAGTACCAGTCAAAAGTTTGGACACACTTTCTCAGTCAAAGGAATGGGAAGGTGTGTCGAAACTTTTGACTGGTACTCTAAAGCTGCCTTCAGATGATAAGAAATTTGTTCTTCGCTCACTGCGAGGTAGGGTGCAGAGCATAGTGCTTTTCTTCCATCACTCCCTACCTTCCCTGCTTGCATGTGTCGCTTCTGGCTATGTCACATACAGCTGTTATCTCAATGGTTGCGCTTTTAAAGGTCAACGGCGACTAGGGCTGGGTGATATGGCAAAAAAAATGTTGATAATTTTTTCCAGATTGATCAATATCAATATATATCACAATACATATAATTTGATAATGCTGCCATTTGAAGAGTATCCTGATAATGACTGAAGCCTGAAGAAACAAGAGGGTTCATTACTTAAACTTTAGGATATAGTTTATTAACATAAAAATTAGAATAACACAATGTAAACATTTAACTTTGCAAACATGCTTTATCTGCCATAAAAAACAACTTAGCTTGCCTTATAACTTATAAGTTATAAAATAACATAAATAAAGCTGGGATTACTATCACATCAATTTCCTTTGGCAGGGCAGCAAATATCTCAAAAGTTTAGTACAAACAAGAAAAAAAAAGTGAAAAAAAGTAAACAAATGGATCACATAGGCCCTGGAACATTCATACACTCAAAGGTATTAATTATGTTCTAAGTTTTGCATCTCTCAAATGTTTTAGAGGTAGAAATCTGAGCAAAAAGTGCAAAATTGTAATCCAGTCATTATGCTACATCTTTTATATATATACACAGTATATATTCTGCTGTAACCCCTTCATTTATCTTACTGACTACGTTATTTTCTGTGCTAAGTTCACACATCATTAGATTCGCTAGTTTTCTTTATGAAACAACACTAGTGTTAGTGGATAACTAGCCTTTCGTTGCTACTGTTTACTAGCTTTGAGCTTAGCAGTTAGCTTTGTGCATTTGCAGTCAAAGCAGCCTCATTCAAACGATGGCATGTGATGACTGCTCTGCAGTTGCAGACAGGATGTCTCTATTACAGAAATGTGAGTTAGAGCTGCTTTTTTCAGCTAACGTTACTTTAGACGTGACAGGCACTCCAGATAGTCGTGTTGCTGCTAATGATAACACTAGTGTAGTCTTGCTGGCTGCTGTAGGAAATGGATGTGTACTTTGACAAACAGGCTAGAAACTGCAGACTAACTGGCTGTTGTCGTGTTTATATCTGTTGAGTGATAGGCTGTTAGATCTATCCATACTGAGTAAAAAATGTCCAAAGTTTATCTTTGTTATTGACATAAATTTTATTGCGATCCCATATCAAGATCGTTTTATCAACCAGTCCTAGCAGCAACGGAGGTCAAAGTTGAAATAATTTAAACTTTAAGCGCAGTTCTCGGTGGCAGTTTCAAACAGTGCACCATCCCAAAAGTAGCGCTTCCACCTAGTTGGGCACCAAGGCTCTCCTCATAGGAAAACAGTGGCATAGCCAGCACAGAGCGGTTTTGCTGCTGATTAGGTGTGGGCACCTTAAGTCCCATCATCCTTTAAAACATTTGTGCCAAAGAAGCCGTAGACTCACACCTCTCTCTTTATGGAACTGGGAAACACTGCAGAACATGTACTGTACATTTAAGGTACACTGGATGGGTATAGTACTAAAATGACTTGTCAATCAATCAATTAGACAGAGGTCATCAATGACAATTGTGATTTTTGTTTAATTGTTATTGTAGTATTGTAAATGTACAATCAGATCACTTGATTGTTGGTCACACAATATTAAAAACACACAACACAACTTGTAATAGCTACAGTGAAGTGTACGAATGTCACATGTTAACGCCAGGGCTCAATTACATGTGAATCATGCTGGGTCAGACGACACAAGATGACTTAGTAGGAAATTATGTCTGTCTGTCTGTAATATGTTTGACTGAGAAGTCATGCAGAGCTTTTTGACAGATCATAACAAGATACAGAAAGTAAGTTATAAGATTAAAAGTGGGATTTGGTCAGTAAATTTAAGTGAAACTGATACTTTGGTGAAAATTGACCAGAATAGAATACAATACAATACAATGCCTATATTGTCATTGCACATTGTTGTACAACAAAATTTGCTGTGCAGTTCCTAAAATGGTTCATTTAATATTCCACACATCCGCACACACACACACACACACACACACACACACACACACACATACATACATACGCACACCTGCCCATACAGATAAAAATAATAATAATAATATAAAGATACAATCAAAAAAGTAATAAAAATAAAATAACACTAATGTGCATTGTACCAAATGCTATTGAATCTTATAAAAATATTATTGTGTGTTATATACAGATATTTACAGATGTTATTGCACATTTCCTCAATTGTTTGGAAATACTGATGATGTTAGGGTGGTGGTGGCAGGGGGACAGTGTTTTGTGGAGTTCCGTTTAGTGATGGCTCTGGGGTAAAAGCTGTTTCTGAGCCTGGAAGTGCGGAGCCTTCCAGATGGCAGCAAAAAGAAGAGATGATGATAGGGGTGAGTTGCATCCTTCAGAATGCTGCTGGATCTGCAGGGCAGCGTGAACTGAAGGTGTCTTCCAGTGAGGGCAAGGGGGGTCCAATTATTTTGTGGTCTGTGTTTATGACTCTCTGGAGAGCTCTCCTGTCTGCTACTGAACAGTTGGCATACCATACTGTAATACAGTATGTCAGAACACTCTCTGTAGAGGCATAGTAGAAGGTCGCGAGCAGCTTCACTGACAGGTTGGTTTTCCCAAGTGTCCTTCGAAAGTAGAGCTGCTGTTGAGCCTTTTTGATCAGAGCAGTGGATTGTCCATGTGAGGTCTTCTGTGATGTAGGTTCCTAGAAACTTCAAGCTGGAAACCCTCTCCACTTCTTCTCCTTTGATGTTTAGAGCAGAGAGGTCCTCACGGTGTCTTCTAAAGTCTATGATGAGTTCTCTGATTATTTGATGTTCAGTGATGGATTGTTTTCTGTACACCATCCTACTAGTTTGCAGACTTCATCTCTGTAGGCTGTCTCGTCCACATTCGAGATCACCAGTCAGTCCCACCACTGTTGTGTCATCTGCAAATTTAATGATTGTGTTTGAGGGGTGTGTGGGGATGCAGTAATATGTATAAAGAGAATAGAGGAGGGGACTCAGCATGTAGCCTTATGGTCTACTGGTGCTGAGGGTCAGGCTTGGAGAGAGATGGAGACTGTCTGTGGGTGGTTGGATAGGAAGTTCTTGATCCACATGCACAGGGAGTTACTAAGACCCAGGTCAAGCAGTTTGGTGAGCAACCTGCTGGGGACAATAGTGTTGAATGCAGAGCTGTAGTCTATAAAAAGCATCCTCACATATGTCCCCTTCTGTTCAAGTTGGGTTAGTGCAGTGTGGTCAGCCGTGGTGATGGCATCCTCCGTTTTCTCTGTAGGCGTACTGGTGCTGGTCCAGGGTGGAGGGGGAGGGTGGATTTGATGTGCTTTAAAACCAATCTCTCAAAGCACTTTGCTATGATGGGTGTGAATGTCATTGGTCTGTAGTCATTCAGACAGCTGGTGTTGGTCTGTGTGGGCACTGGCATATGGCTGTTTTCAGACATGCAGTTACAGTAGCCTGGAACAGGGACAGGTTGAAGATGTTCGTAAACACCTCCGCAAGCTGAAGGCCACAGTCTTTGAGCACCATCGGGTCCCGCAGCGTTCTTAACATCCACAGCGCTGTGTCTATATGGTAAGTACATGATTGGTGGTAGCTGGTGGGGGTGTAGCTACATTGTCTGACCCTTTTGTCTCAAAGCGGGCAAAGAAGCAGTATTTGTTGCTCCTGTAGTTGGTGATGTGCTGGATGCCCAGCCACGTGTGTTGGATCCCTGTTGGTGAAGTGGTCCTCAATCTTTTTCTTGTATGCAGCCTTAGCACATTTGATGCCTTTCTTAAGGTTGTGTCTGTTGGCGCTGTACTGCTGCCAGACACAGATGCTACAGACGCAAGGGTGCACTTTCATGCCAGACAGACAGCTCCAATGCACTGTGCCACCAGACAAAATTGTGACAAAATTCAGGCTACTCTGCACAAGTATTTTTTAAAAGATTTTTTTGGAAAGAAAAAAAAAGCAAACGCAACACTCAGCACTGCATGAACATCAAATCATGTCAAATAGTGTCACATGGTCCCAGTCATTGCAACCAACTTAACCAGAATTGGTCTGGGCTTTTTGAGGTAAGTGAGTGGTTTGGGAAACACAAAAAAAGAAAGGACATACAAAAAAAGAGACATTCATCCATCCAGCCATCCATCATAACCGGTGCTACGGTGAAGCCAATTTCCACAAAGCTGCTAAGCTGATTGAGGCAGACCAAATCTGTTTCACCAGCTTACATTCCTTCAAAATGGCCATCTCACTTCCAATATCACGGGCTTTTACTGTTCCCCATTCCCCTGGCTCAGGCTGAGAGTTAGCAAGGCTTAGCTGGATGAAACACTCCAACAGCCCAGTTCTCCCCTGGAACCCACTGATATCTCTATAACACAGCCTCTCCCCACACAACTGCACTTAGTTGGTTTATTTACTCATGCTATTACCCTTTGTCTGTTTAATTTCTCTGTTTCATTTTTTGTTTCATATCATAACAATATTACAACCATTAGGATGTAAACTTAAGATTTATGAGAATTCTGATGATTCTAGAGACACAGACATAATCTAATCACACATTCTGTACGTATACAGACACACACACACACACACACAACACACACACAAATACACACCTTGGCAAAATGCACAGGCAGCACTTAACCACAACACCTCTGGAGTAGATTAAATTCACACAAGGCCTCTTTGAAGAAGGAAATTGGACAGATAAGAAACAGATTTCTATGAAAGAAGCTTGTGAGGTTGCCTACAGTATAGAGAGAGAGCGTGGAATGGAAATGTTTGTTCACCTGTTCTCGTCACATGTAGGCTTTCTCTTGCCTGTGCCACCGCACATCTTGTGTTTTTATGCACAATAATTATCAATCTCTCGCCATTTATTGTGTCTTATTCCCCTCCCCAGTTTTATTCCCCTCTGTCTCTCCCTCACACTTTCTCTGTCATTTTGCCACAACAGCAAATATCCTGTTGGCCCAGGCTGCAGGCTGCTGGTGCTGGTCTATCTGGCCCTGGGATCGATCCGGCTCCAAGCCGAGGCCTCCCATTCATCTCAGAGCCATAAAATGTGATTAGTGCTGACTACAGCACTGCAGGGAGATGGGCTGATAGGCCTGATAGCCTCAGATAGGCTGTGTTGGACACACTACAGGAAGACAGCAGCAACAGCATGCTGTGGATTCATCCTCGCCTTATTCTGCCTTTTTCTCTATTGCTCTCTATTTGCTTTTTTCTCACTCTCATCTCTTTCTCCCTCCCTCTCTCTGTTACCCTTTCAGACTGTCTCTCTATACATTATCTATCATTTGTTTGCTCCATATCTAAGCCTGTCAAGCTTGTCTGTGCAAAAATTACATAGTAGCAGCAGTCAGTCTTAATGCCAATATTTTCAGTTTTTCAGTTTTACCTTCTTATCCTGCAAAGTTATATTTAAATGGCAGAACAAGCCACCATCCCCCCAAAAGCCACACTCACTGTTCCCACATACAGTGTATCTCTGTGGCACGTGACCACATCTGTCAGCCAATCACAGAGCTCATAGTTTACTAGTGGCAGAATCAAGCTAGGAGGCTGTAACAAGAAGTGAGGTAGGAAAAAAGAAGATTGCTTCAAATCTGAGGGGGTTCATAGATAATGTTATCAACATATGATCCAACAATAATGCATACTACATAGTTTCACAGCACAAAAAAGACAAGATTGATTTTGACACATCACATGTGTTTATGGTTAATTTGATGCAAGGTCGGATCAAAGAAGGTGTAGCTAATTAAAAATTATGAATTGTGTTGGGTCATCTGTGTTTACCGGCTCTGACTCTGGACTAGTGAATTCCTGAAATGTTATCACACCTGAATATAACGCTATTTCATACTTGTTGAGATCCAATAGCTTCCAGAAAATGTATATTATATTTACCTGAGCGAACTGCTTCTGAACAATAACATTCCAACACAGGATCTCATATCATCCTCAAAATAACTGAACGGCCTCTCCCACATCTTTAAATTGGCTCATTGACAATTAATTATTTCAGGTGATGATTAACAGGAATTTTATTAATCAATTAATCTAATCTAATAAAGGCATCCCGGCTATCTTCACTGGACTGACTGTCCTGCTGGCCACCAAAAGCCCCTTGCTAACTTGTCAGTTTCCTTTCACTCAACACTTATTTTGTATCTAATAACTTTATCAAATGTAATCCAACTACTTATTTTCTGGACATACAGTATGTGATATTATCATTCTACTCAGCAAATGTATTGTATATATTTTTGATGTGGTAGCATTATGATATTAGTGTAAGGACTGAGATTTTTATAGTTATGTATCCTTCTGGCTTTTATTTCCTTATGGTTATCTCGCTAACTGTGCTCCTTATCCAGAGGTTAAGTAAAGTGGAGCTGGATTTGTTTGCTGCGGCTGTAAAAACATTTTCCCAACTTGCACAGCATCACTTTTATTCATAATGCAGCCTTATCAGGCCACACTCATGACATGAGGAAAGAGCTTGGGATTCCAGACACTAACAAGACATTTTGCTTTTACTGATGTGAGAAAACATATTACTTTCTTTGCACCAATTTAGTGCCCTAAAACTATAGGTCTGTGTGTGTTACATTGTATGAGTGGTATGGAATTAGCAAGGAATCCCTCCCCTATGATGGCTGATGACACAATATAAGACCACAGCATGCTAACCTGTGTCTCACGGACGTTCTCCACGGTGAAGTTGAACCACACTCTGAAGCGGGGGTTGCAGGTGTCAGGCCGGATGAAGAGGTCAAACTCAAACTCACTGATGTAGTCAACACGGCCAAGGTTCCCTGCAGAGGCAGTGAAATAGCTTACATTAGCATTAAGTAGAACTGAGCAGTCCACAACACAGAATCACAGTGGTTCATTTCATCTGTTTTCCTTAAACTTTGCCATCAATTGACTCCAAACATTACAGACAGACTGGCAGGCAATCACAAAAAAGGATGATTCTATAACAACACAGCCTCACTTCAAACTGAGGGTCTGCTTTAAAAGACAGAAGTGTTTAATCAATATGTCACAATCAAGTGTCTACTAACAGTGCATCACTGTCATAGTGGTCTCCTGCCAGTTTTTTTTTTTAGTTTTTTATTTTTTTTACTGTATGTATCTACACATTTTCCTACATCGGTAAGCCTCTCAAATATAAACTATTCCCACAGAGAGCAGTAAGTGTGAGGAGCAGAAAGACCAACAGACAGGGTTGCTCCAGCCATCCATATCTGACATACAATATACTATCCACAGCAAAAAGATCCAGATGATCAGTGGAAGTATAATTAATCCAATGGGAACGATTTCCCCACTTGCAATTCTCATAGCTGTCTATAAGATGACTGGTTAGTAGATGATTACATGACAAGCATTCTAAATATAAGCCTTGTCTGTAGCTTCTGATTTATATCTGGACACATATGTAGTAGAGACTCTTGTGGTGCATGCAGAATTAATGACTGTCAGAGTGAGAGCAAAGAGATGGGGAATAAATTGAGATGAGAGTGTGTTAGCCTTCTTGTTGGAGCTGCAAGCAAAAGTGATGAACTGACAGCTTATGTTAACTGAATGCTGCACTTAACCCAATACATGAGACCAGTCAACTCTGTCATTTTAAATGTTGAATTTAGATGCTTCATAAGACCAGCAGCCATTGAAGGGTTAACTTTGTTGGCAAACTAAACAGACCACAAGGCTCAACGTGCCTCACAACTCTACATCAGGGTACTGTTGACCACCTGGTGGCAGGTAGTACCATAACAGCAGCACGCACACACAGACGCAAACACACACAGCTGATTATAGACAGATGGGCTAACTACCACACTGTCAAAGTAGATCCCTCTCCTTCTGCCATCGGACAGAGCTAATCCACTAGTCAGCTTGCAACACACATACACACACACACACACACACACAAAGACATACAAACACACAAACTGCTCTGCTCCACTGAAGCTACCCACAGAAGTGTAATCATTAGTTTATATAGGACTGCAGAAAACTACCAGGTGCTCTGAAATGAAAAAAAACAAGCAGTTTTAAACTTTCTGTTTAAAATGGTATTTTCATTTGCAACACGTATGCAATGAGAAAGAAATTGCAAGAGGTTATTGTGTAACAATAATGACTGATCCGTATTTACATTTGAAGCTCATCCACTAACAGCTTACGCAGCTAATACTAATGGTGAGTGGCGTCTCATTCCAGCACGCTGGTGCCTGGAAAAAAACATCCCTCTCTGCAGAGCGCTACTTGGACTGATTAGGGAGTGGCTGGGTTGGGCTGAAATATATAACTGATGTACCTTATCTATTCATTCATCTAGACTCTGTTAATTCTACATTCAAGCATGCATTTACAACATAGGGGGGATGGGGGTCTGGGGGAGGGAGAGGGAGGCTACAGGTTGATAAATGAAATTTATCATGTCAGAGTTACAATGTGCTGAGGAAAACTGTTTGTCTGTACTGTATGTGTGCGTACATGTTCCTACATGTCTATGAATACATGTCAGAATATGCTCTCTTCCACACATCTTGACAATAATTACATAAAAAAAGTGGGGAAACTATTACATGACCGATTAATCTAACTTTTAGGCAGGCACATTTCAATGAGCATACTATAAGAAAGCCCTTCTAGAGCTCTACGAGTGAAAAAGCTGTAAAAACTAACTTTCCCCTCATTGTTTTCTCTTAAACCAACAAATCACACAGTGAATTCAAAGTCCCGTTTGACCCCTTAAGACAAATATTTCTTAGTGTTTTACAGGACAAATTTGAAAATAATACATATTTAGGATCTTACATTTTTATGTATTGTAATCAAATTTAATGAGAGCTGTGAACCGCAATGTCTTGATATGAGAAATCTGTCTTGATTTTATTACAAAGAGATGATAAATGATAATGCTGAATTTTCATCCATCCCTAGTTTGTTTTGCACAGTGTCTGGTTAGCTAAGAAGTGGCAGGCAGGCAGGCAGGGACTAGCTTTTTGGCTGGTTGGCAATGCAATCCCGAGCCATTGAAAGTAGATAAAGCCAAGAGCAGGCGGAGGGTTGAACCAGACCCAGCTGCAGCTAGCCTAGCGAGCGCTGACAAAGAGAGGAGATAGACAGCAGAGCAGCACCTGTTCCAGGCAGATGTGTCATCAAATCGATCATCTCTCATACCAACATCACAGCTATTCACAGAGCTGACACTGCCAAATACAGCCTATTAGACCAAGTTGATAATGGCCTCCAAAGGTCATCCTTCCCATCAGAGTCTTAATAACGCTATTCAATGATGGAAACACAACCACTCTCTGGGGGCACTTTCTTTATTTATTTGGAGGCATTTTTTTTTTTTAAGATTTAAAGTGAGTAAATGCTTTTAAACCAAGAAATCCACAATGCTGATTTACGAATCTCTACTGTAAAATCTGCCCTAAAAATGATGCTAATCCATTTTCTCCCTGATTTGTATGACTATAGTGTACTCACACAATGAGTGCAGCTATGGTGATGAGCCAGAAGAAGGTTAATAGATGGCCATAAATGCAGTCAGAGATGACGTACGGAAACAAAAATACCCAGTGGAGTCTCCCATTTCTTAAGAACAAAAACTGACTATGACTGTTATCAATGCATTTTCACAAAATCAGGGGTTCTGTTTAAAAAAACAGATGCAGTGACTTCTTTCTAGGTGTAAATTGAGTTTTACTTATACAATTAAGAATGAATTGTGTGTAAATGAAGCTAATGTACCGTGTTTGTCTTTTCTCACCTCACAGGAATTTATCCAAAACAAAACTCTTGAAGAAAAATGTGAGAAAAGACTACCAGGGGGGTCCTTGCGAGGCCCTTTGGCTTCTTGTAGTTACACTTGCTAGAACTGTCAACACTGATGCACACAACAGCAAAACGTGAGTGTGTGTGTACATTTGAGTTCACAATAAACCAATTACATTACATTTCTTTAGAAAGAAACTGAATAATTTCTATTTCTTAATAAATTATTTTCATTCTTTTATATGTTTCTATGGTGTTTCATCTGAAACAGAGAAAAAAAATGGAAACGGCTGCTGCATGGAGGCAGACAGGCAGGTTAGCCAAGCGACGCTAGTAAAAGCCCCTTATACTGTACACCCCCTCCTCTTACGAAGAACACAGGAGTCAAATAAAGCTTTTTGATTGGCACAAAAATATTATTTCCAAATCAAATTAAATTGTGTATTAGAGTGCAAACTGCTTATATTTTAATGAATAATTTTAATGTCCTGTTTTTTAACACTTATACAACAACCTATGTATCTCTAATTGATGTAAACCCCTAAGTAAATAATACTGTATGAATACAATTATGGTACCAATGGTAATGACCAAACTTCTGTAGAGAGGAGACATACAATAGAGACTAAACTAATATCTGTCTGTTTCTGCTTGTGAATACTGTAGCATGGGTAGCAATAGACAGCAGCCATGGGCGGCTGGGTTATTGAGCCCGATGCTGGAAGGCCTGACGTGAGAGATGGCTGCAGCCTCAAGGTTAGAATTACATGTTCAGCCCGCGGAGCAGCAGGGATATGACACGCCATTGATCCCCGTTTTAATTTTATGGTGGCTACCTCCAGATTCAAACGCTTTGGTGGGCTGGTAGTCTGACCCTTTTAATCAATCCCATATCATTTAGTATTTAACTAACATAAATGGCCAACTGCTCTTTCTGAAATGCCCTCTGAAAGCATTAAAGATAAACTAGATAAAGCAAAGATAAGTTATGTTGAGTCTGCGTAATGTTGAAAAGCTTCGCACAGTACACCAGATTTGTCAAGAATTATTTTTGGCTCTTTATGGAACAGACAGACTGTATTAGTGTAAGTGAAGCTAATGAACTACAGACTGAGGGAAGATGAGAAAGAGGAAAAAAGACACATTTTCTGGTCCTTGAAATCTCTTGCATAATTCCTCTTGAGTATCATCTCTCTCCATATTCTTCTTCAGTGGTGTCTTGGCAGGTTATGTTGAATATCAATCTTTGTCCTTGAGGGAAAACTAGTGCAGCGTTTAGACATTAACAAATTGGTTTTCAACGAACAGCTTAGCCCTGGTGGTGCAGCCCAACAAAACACAATTGCTGGTTCTGAACAAGATTTTACACATGACAGCCTCTCCTTGAGGAAAACCCTGAACAAAAATCCCTCTCTCTCTCCCTGTCTTTCTCTATCTTTCTCTGATTCTTCCTCTCCTTCTGTCTCTCTTTTCCTCACTCTCACACATACCCATGAACACAAATGGGGAAAAATAGCAAAAGGTGAAATATTTTTCAAGGGAAGTGGAAACTGCATAACACAATATGTTGCTGAAAACAAAAGCGTCAGTAAAATGAGTATGAAACCTGCATCATTACACAGGGCCATAGGCAAGTAAACAGGGTGCAAACACGACGTGGCCAAGTGGACAGTCAGTCATTCACACATGGGCTCCCAATGTGTGTGTGTGTGTGTGTGTGTGTGTGTGTGTGTGTGTAGGAGAGAGAGAGACAGAGCTGGAGAGGGAGCAGAAGAACCTGGCTAATGTAATCCCATTACGGAGGTACAAGAGGGAGCAGTCACAGCGCTCAGCCCACACAATGGGCCGGCCTGCAGCCTGTAGCTATCCACTGGATGGATGGTTTCTGCCATGCAGATGGATCATCGTACAGCAGCAGCAGTCCTGCCTGCCTCAGGCCTGAAGTGTAACTCACTCACACAGCCAGCCATTACAATGGAAATAGGCAGTTGTTTCAAAATGAAATAGACTGTGTGGTTACAGTGCTTCCTCCTTAGCAGACGTGTGGGCTGTCATGTCCTGAATCTTTTATATTTTCACACACAGCTTGCCACATAAATTAGCTGTTAACTCCATTATTTGTAAAACTGGGAAATATACATTAAGTGTATTTTTATTAGAATTAATGATTCTTACAGAAATTAGTTTTGCTATACCAATTAACTACCCCGAGATGCCTGCAGTGTAGTCAGTGCTGACCAAAAAAAAAAGAAGATGATAACTCTGGGGATTATAAATCAAAATTTACAGACTGAAATACCAAAATTTAAAGGTGACCCCCTCAACCCACGCTCCCCCATCCGTACACAGACGCACAACAACACATTCAATTTCTTTTTGGCATAGGCAAGGCCACAACTGTGTTTAAACACCAGACTAGAGATTAAAAGAGTGCTGTACTGCTGAGGGAGACCAGCCAGGCACCTTTTTAAACTTATTTTTCGCTGTGTTCCATTTCATTATTGGAAAACACATCAGCATCGCCCCCACCCCCCCCCCCCCCCCCCCCACCCCCCACCCCCCCGGCTGCTCTGCGGTGTGAGGAGGATTCCTGGACACAGAAGAGGGGGACTGATAAAGATAGAATTGATTCCAGCCAGCAGCAGAAGCCATAGTGTAGGGGTCTCAGTTTAGACCTGCAGCTAAACGTCTGGTTTTTCTCTGTCTCTGTCTCTCTCTCTATTTCTCTCTCTCCTGCTCGTCTAAAGGCAAGTTGTCACTGAGGCAACATCAATCTCCTGCCTCATGACTTCTTAAAGCCTGCCTTCTCCCCTGATGCCTTATCACTTCATCTGCAGGCAAGATTAAAGAGGTCACCTCCAAGTTTCTACAAACTAACTACCTAACAGGTATACTAAACTGCAGTCTATCTTTTTAAACAGCTTAAAGGACAGGTTTGTGGGGAGCTTTTTTTTAGGTTTTTTAATACAATGCGTACATGCCACATGTAAGTTAAAAGAGTTATGTGTCGCAGTTATCACTACACCTGTCCAGTACTGGCTGTGAAGAGATACTGTACCATTGTGGCACAACTACACTCTAAGAAAAGGGTTGAGTTAGCCAAATGAAGAGAGTATCTTCGTCCTGGAAGTTGTGTGCAGTTTATTATATTTTATCCCAACAACAAATCTACATGTCCAAGACCCACAGTTTGTGGAAAGAAGTGGGAATTTTGAATTATACTAAGAAGACTAACTTTGGGGAGCACAAAGTCTGCAAATTTTAAACGTTATAATTCATTTTTGTATAGAACAAGGACTCTGTTTATAGTTGCTGTACAAATGGATCTGTTCACTGCCAGTATGGGGAGGAGGAATGATTATAACAACCTATAATTCTCACCATATGGTATGTGAATATTGTACTAAGATAGACTTGAAAATATCTGAACCTATCTTTTAGCAGTATGGTCTACTTTGCACCATATGTTCTAAATCAACATACTTTGGATAAGAAGCATTTTCTTTTAAATCTAATATTTAAAAGAATCTTGTCTGATGTCTTATACAGCCACACACACACACAAAAAGCGACCGTGTATTTGTAAACATGTGCAAATTGTTCTGAAAATAATCTTAATATACAACAAAAACAGGATAAGAGCATACAATAAGGGAGGACAATAGGAAAAAATCATATTGTTATGAGTCCATCTATGCACCAGTGAGCTCCTCGTTTCAATATAGATGAGGAAAGCTGGGCCTGAGGACAGCGGTGAGATATGCAGGCAGCCTGCACATATGATGTACAGGCCAGCCTGCACATTCTAAAGAGAACACATTTTCTAGCTAGCCTTTTATAATTGTATTTTTTTTTTCCCCCTTCCACAAGGCCCCTGAGCTACACTGGTATGCTCCATCTGAAGTGGCTGGTGTAGTAATGGGTCATAGTGATGCATTCATACTGGAACTGGCTTAATTGTATTATCAATCTCATCCAGACAGTGCTTTAGCCCCACAGCTCTGGACATGCTACTGTCAGACGCTCTGCATTAGTATAGGGGAGTGAACCATGAGGAATTGCAATCTTCACTTTCATCTGTTTCTCAAGCCTAAAACGGTGGGTTAGCTGGTTAGATGATGTTTTCATCAGAATCTGGGCAGCATCGTCTCTCTGTCACCTTTCTTTCTCTCTGTCTGTCTACTCATCTGTCTCTCACTCTCTCTCTTTCTATCTTTTGCTTTTGTGTGTGTGTGTGTGTGTGTGTCCTATGTGTTAGTGGCCGCTGAGTAAATACAAGTCGTTTCCAATTTCATGCTATCTTTTAACAAGTTAATTATGTGGAGCCCTACAAAGACTGAGGACAGACAGAGGAGGTGGCGGCACTGGCAGAGGGACAACTGCTCGGGTCTGCTCTTTGTTGTTCTATCTTGTTTTGTGTCTTCTTCTCCAAGCGCTCTCTCCCTCATCTCTCTTTTCTCTTCTCCTCTTCTTATATTCTCTTGGTGTGACTCCATCCTTCTATTCCTCTCTTCCTCAGTAGTAATCTTTCCAGCGGCTCCAGTGGTGGAGGAGAGTTTAGAGATAAAAGCGTAGGGAGAGCTGAGGAGTCCTTGGCAAGCCTAAGGCAAGGAGAAGGTCAACAGGCCTGCTAAGAAGGGCTGTTATCATCTTGGTAACATGTTATCGGAGAGCCCGCAGTAGTGTTTATTTACAGTTATTGCTCCCTCTGGGTGCACACTTCAACGCCTGGGGCTGATTGCTCTGTAATGAGTTCAGGAACACAGGGAGCCGATGCAAGAAAAGAAGAGAAACAAGGGAGGCAAGAAATCACTGGCCAATAACCAATAGGTCAGCAAGAAAAAAACAGGGATGAACAAAAAACACTGGTCATTGGAAATGCAGGAAGACCAGACAAAAAGCAAGTGTATTCTTCTAACAAGACAGTTTTTCTTTCCAGTGCCTATGTCCTGCCATTCAAGAGCAAACAAATCACCCTAAATTGGACAGCATTTCTTCAAATGAGGTACAGGCCAGTTAATCCAGTACAGCAGTAAATGGCTCTTGACCTAGTCGGCTGTGTTTGTTGTAAGGAAGTAGCACTGCTCAGACTTAAAACACTTGATTTCCATCTCTAATGTCCAGAATCCCTCTTGTAATTTACTTTGCCGGAGGTGCTTTTCTGCATTTATTTGCTCGACCAGTCCAGTATTGTGTGTGCTAATCGGATTGGTCCATATTTAACAGGCTGAAAGGTGAAGTGGCCAGAGTGAATCCAAGAGTTGGGCAAATCAGGAGAGAGGATGTCTGTAAATCCCAGGGTGGGTTTTTCAACAGTTAGGAGCAATGCAGAGGAAATCTCTCATTGTGGAACAGCTTTTCAATCTAGGGAATTACACTAAGTGCTGCTACTGTCAATGCAATGCCAGCTTTTCAGAAAGAAAAAAATGAAAGAGCAGGAAAAGCCAGTACTGAATGCCATTCAAAAGGCTTGGCATAAGATCAAGGAGTTTTTCAGCAATAATTTTGCCAGGCACTGCACCCAAGCCTCGTGCAATTAAGAGAAATTAAGCAACATAGCAATAAACATATATATATATATATATATATATATGACAAAGTCATAAAGTACAAATTTAAATCACTTTTTTTTCTAGAATATATCATAAAAGCAAATCCATCCAATGACAAACTAATCCCTTTTTATACCATCGGATATGGGAGATTAAGAGACATAATTTGGTAATTCAATTTAGACATAATTCATCAGAGAAGAAGAGCACAGGGAGCTTTTTGAGATGAAGTTTTTCCATCGCAGCAGGAGGTTCGATATGATGCCAAGTTCATGATGTAGAGGAGATAACTGAATTGGCTGCATTTAGGAAGACATGACTCCAACCATCTTTGGATCTTAGAATCTCTGCATTACACGTTGTGGGTTATAGTCATAAGAAGAAGAAGGTGGAACAGAGTCCTCAAGAACTGAAACACTGAGAAACAACCGCAACAGTCAATAGTTGTGAAATCAATGGAGTGAAGTTGTTAAAGAGAGATTCAAGCTGGAGTTAGACATAGCCCACTTTCAGTTTGTCATTGTTTCTAACACCATGATAACATATATCACAGAAAAGACTCTTTAGCCAATTTTTATTCTGTTTTTGTTTTAGTACTTCCTCTCTTTTTTTACTTCCAGTTTGAGAATGAATGGCTATATCTGCTCAAGTAGCTTGTGTACAAATTTCCCCCATTGCAATTTTAAACAACAAAATGAAAAAACACTGACCTATCCTTCTCTTTTGGTGGACAGTTTGAAAAGTATTGCGTGGAGTGGGGGGGCCGAAACTTATATTTAATTTAATTTTATAAAAAAGCAAAACCCTTCCGAACTGCAACACCCTCCCACCACGATCTCAAAGCAATATTTTTATGGCTAACATAACAAAATGGTGAAAAATACAGCCACTCTCCGATTTTAAATAAAAAGCTGTTAAATAAGCGGTTATTAAAGCCACAAAATGAGCACACATGCATATATATGAATTCCAAATAATAAAGATAAAAATGACTTAGATCAGATGATGTTGTTGCCTGATATGTATAAGATCTGTTGTCTGTCTGTCCATCATAAATAAACCAATTTTAGGCACATAGCCAGGTGTGTTGGAGACTATGTTGTGTCAGGTGTGCCAAACAGTGCGCTGTTAAATATTAAAACATATATTAGTTACTGTTGATAAATGGTTAGAGGGAGAGAGACAGCTGTGTTTATCATGCACTCTCACTGTAAGCTCTTTTTTTGTGCACTCGATATTCAGGCATAAACAACCTTGTAAATGTCTGTAAATGACTTAGTAATAATTAAACATCTGAGGAAGGACAGATGATAAGTGTGTGAGTTCAGATCACTCATGGACAGTAAGACTCATAAATAAACATTCCAAACTGTCCATGGTCAGTTTAAATTAAATTTCATTTAAATAAGTAGAAAAAGTTGGGAATGAGTGATGCTGAATTACTGTTTATCATATGCATTAACTGTATAAGACATTTTACATTCAGCAATGCTGTAGGTGAGTGAAAAATGACGTGCTGTGTGGAGAAATACTGTAACATTCAACCATTAACAACTATAAAGATTCTTAAAACTGACATATTGGTTCTGTACAGTAGTTGATTTTGATGAGAAAAATAAAGCTCTGATACAGAGACATACAGTATATGACCTATATGAGCCATGGCACACAGAAAAGCCATCTTTTTGATATAACTTTTTTTTTTTTCAATAAATCTCACAAGGAAAGGCTGAATGAAATATAAATCCAGGATGAGAAAAAATTAAGACCCTCCCCAGCTCTCCTAAAAAAGTCACACTGCACTGTACAAAAGTTGCTGAATTAATCCAAAATCAAAATTTAAACCTGAATTAATTCATATCGTAAACTGTCTCAAACAAATTCTAAAAAACATTAGCACAGACAAGAACTTTAAACTCATTTATGTGGGATTTGCAGTTATCTCCATATGTTTTATCTGCTTGGCAAGTCTCAATTTTTAAAAAGCTCATTTTAATTGTTTGCACTAAAGGTTTGAGAGATTCTAGCCTATCTGAGTGCTTCTTCACTCAGTATCATAACATTGCTAAGTCTGATTACATGCCCACATAACTCTCCTTTTCCAAAATGCACTGTTATGTAACTCACCAATGAATCTTTCTCATTCAAAGTTTTATTCTGAACCACCATGAGTGGATAACAGCTTTTTAAAGAAAAATACAGTTTACATATATTTCAAAATGAGTCTAAAGCATCTGAGTGCCTCTCAAAACTAGAATACACACAATTTTGGGTCTTCTAATAACTAGAGCACATTTTATCATGTTCACTATTAAGTGCTGTTTGAAATGTCCACGGAAAAGAAATCCTAATAACACTATTCGCCCTTGAGGAGTGAATTTCAATACTGTTTACTTTGAGCAGCGGACCTACAAGATAGCTGCCTGAATTCAGCCAAAAATATATTCTATCAAAATTCTGCTCCAGTCAGTATTTCACCCTTCACTGTATAAGCATATTCTGTACATGAATTTGTGTTATCAAACAAACCCTGGCACATCAATGAAGCTCATCTCAGAGAGAGGTTTTCTAAATAAATCAGCAGAATAAACACAGGCAGCTTGAAAAACATGAACTGGTAAAGCATTACAAATCCTTGCCATTTTCCCAAACTGTACAGTCTTGCCTGGGATGAAAAATGAGACGTCTGCTCTAAAACTGTGTTTATGGCGTCAGGAATTGCTTGGAAATGAATTACTGGATGAATCACTGGGGCCTTGTGCGCGAGCACCACTTGTGCAATGCAGAAATCTGGTTGCAGTAATTTTCACTCACGACACACTTGTATCATCATGCTAGAGGCAGGCCCAGAGCCAATGAATAGTGATGTTCCAAAGTACATTCAAAACACAAATAGCCCAAAGCTGGAATTTAAAAACAATAACAAAGTTCAACCTGTTTGTGTCACACCACTTCCTTCAATACGAATTAAGTAAAAACAACACCAATTTTTATGTTACAAATGGGCTTTTTCTTATAATATAAAGTATCTGAACATTCTTCCCCTCAACCTTTCCAAATCTCACAGCCACACATTGTGTACAGTTGATAATCAAATCCTTTCATTACTCAAAATTTCCAAAACAGCTTGCTGCTGCTAGCATTTGGTGACATTTCGAAAAGATGAGGTTCTGGCTGGGCCTCCTATGTATACCTCATATCAGAGCCATCAACAATTAACTTACAAAACACTGACGTTGTTTGTACTACTTTCTGGCAGATGAGGCATCTCCAACCACCGCAACTGAGCCAATGTGTTCACTGAGCGATTAGACATGACCAAATGCAACAGGCCCGAATGTCAGACAGGATTATCGCTCTGTTTCATTTGCTCTGCATTTCATGCAACCCCACTGATATCACTTCTCACCTCCTATGGTAAGACACTCTGTCAAGCCACCATGAAGCCATGTGATAAAGTCACATAGTTAATCTATATGCGTGAGTGTTAAGTTATAATTTCTCAGATCGACCACCTTGGGAGTGTTCTGCTCAGACACCTAAATTAGTACAGAAAAGAAATAAATTTACACATCCAGCGGACAACATTGACATTCATTTGGAGTTGTGCATGTGTCTTCCTGATGAACATCAGTCCAATATTCATTCATTCATTAACTGTACTGTAGATCTGTTTCGCTCTCCACCAACAGCTAAGGGAAATATCTGGCCCTTTAGCTGCCACAGTAAATGCTCAATTATGTTCACAAGCTAGTCACTAACTTTTATTTGGTGCTGGGCAAGTAGTGTACAGTGGATTTTTAGAGCTTTTTTGTCAAAAACAGCTGGCTCCTGCTGATGAGAGCCATGAGACTGAACCAGAACAGTAAAGTTGCGGGTCAGAAAACCAAAACAATGAGCTGAAAAACAGTAAACACTTGTAGAGCTGAGGGGACCTGTAGAGTATAGGTTTGCCACTAAGGTCGCATACAAGTAGTCATGTGATCCATTCGTAATAAAAAAAAATTATTATACCTGCTTTGACTGATCATTTTAGACACTGAATGTGTGTGTTTGCGCCTGGTAACACGCCTGTTGGGAAGCCTCCCTCAGGGTCAAGCCAATATAACACACCCCAACTCACATTGCATGAGAAGGCACAAAAAGGGGAATAAAACTGACAAAATATGCCCGTAGAAAGCCACAGATAGGATATGACAATAATAAAAAAAAACACAATAATAATAAAGAGTAATCTCTTATGGATACAAATGGCCAATAAATAGCATAAATCAAAAGCAATGGTCTTGCCAACAGTCCCTAGACAACTCAAATTTATCTCCATACTCTGCTCCTGACTTAAAAGAAAGAGAGAGGAGAGAAAACTGCTAAAAGGGAAAACTGGAGAGGCCATTTAGTGATTTGAGCAGTGAAGCTTCTCCGCTGCCAAGGACATGTAAGAGAGACAGAGAGACTGCGAGTGCCTCTCAATACATCAGATGTCAGGAGTGCTCCCTCCCACTCAGACGAATGGATCTTCTTTTGGAAAGCCCATAAGAGTTAGAGCAATCTAAGGTCGGTGAGCTACACAAAAAACAAAGTAAAAGTCAAAAATCGAACAATCAAAAGGCCTTATCACTGAAAACTGCGAAATACTAAGTAGAATCTTTGTGTGGGGAGGTAAGTGTCAAAAATGTCTAAATTACATTCATATTGACAAAAGGAAAATATTGCATCGACAAAAAATATCTATTTTCATCCTTGGGCTGCCTCTTTTTCTTTGTTTTTTCATCAGAGAGGGAGGCGAGGCGAGGCAGAGAAATGTACTGCGGCAAGCTCAGGCCTCTCGAAGCCACTCGTTTTGAGCATCTGGCTTGATTGTAAAAACGTTTCCCTCTTCTTTAATCAATGGAAACTCAACTATCCTGATTCATGGGGCACTCTGGAGTATATAAATATCTTCTGACAAGCTTGACTGCGTTCTCCCCCTGCCAGCTCCAGACCACCAGCCTGCCACCCTCCTAGTGTTCACAATATTCAACTCCTCTTTACTTCCTTATTTCTTTTCCTTTTCCCAACCATCTGTCTGTTTTTATCTCTCTGTCTTATATATAAGCTCTCTAAAGTTTGCTTTGGCTAAGACTCTAATCAGTCATTCTTTAGAGGGACTGCACAACTGCAACATGACAATTTCTGGCAGAAGATAAGGCCGGACAGATTAAATACAATGTTCAGTGTTGGAAAATTTAAGGAAAAAGGCAAAAAGGGAAAACAATGAAACCTTCATCAGCAGTGAACAGTGGAAATATTTTTCTTCAACATTTATCCTCATTATCTTCTGGCAGCCTTTTTTGTTTAATTTTTTTCCCTTATCTCAACAATAGAGAAAAGATTTCTTCATCAATTTCCATTACTGAGGGGTGATTAAAAATCTGCAAAGCAAATCCATGAAGTGCTTGAGATTCAATACATGCTATAATGCTATATTAAATCAGACACAGTGTTGTCATGAAGCATAGTCACAGGCACTGCCTTACTTTTGATAAGGCGCTGTCCAGTGAAAACTATGTATCTCCATATCCGGTCATGTATAATTTTTCAAATAAACTGAAGAATTGTGTTCTTTTATGGGTTGAGAACAATATCCTACTTCTTAAGCTACATAAACCATGTAAAACCCAATTGGATTATGATAAAAATGCACAGTCACACACCTGAAACCAGGGCTGTTTTCCCAGCTTATGAAAAGTTGATGTTATCAGAATCATCAGAGAAGGAAGCATCCATAGAGATGTAAACACGTCGATGTAAATCACAGTTTTACTGAAAAAGGGAAAAATTGTTATTTATGCTCAAGTTACCATCCTGTGTCTCTACTTAATGGAGACATAAAACTGTATGTCAAGGCGCCTGGTCTGCATCTAGAGTCAGTACTGCCTAATTTATCTATAAGACTTTGTTTAACAAAGATTTGCATCAGACAACTTCAGACAGCTTTTACATGTTATAGATGCGGTGTCTAAAATACTGTCCCCATGTGCAATGCTGTCTCTTGATGCTTTAAACTTGGATGGATTTAAACTTACTGTTTTATGTTTGAACAACCTGACCTATTGGATGGTACTCTTGGACCTTTAGCTTCTTACAGTTGATCTTTTGTTAAGAATCTTGGTGTGATTTTTGACGGCTCCTTCAAATCTGATAAACAGATTAATTCAGTTGTCAAAACTAGTTTTTTTCAGTTAAGACTTTGAGGCAAGGCAAACACCTTTCTCTCTCTCAAAGATTTTGAGAGAGTTATTCATGCTTTTATTACCTTTCGGCTAGACTATTGTAATTCTTTGTATGTGGGTGTAGAGCAGTCGTCTCTTCGTCATCTGCAGTCAGTACAAAATGCAGGCACTCGTCTTCTAAGTGGTTAAAGAAAGCGTGATCACATAACACTAGTATTGGCCTCTCTCCAGTGGCTTCCTGTCCATTTTAGGATTGATTTTAAGGTTTTATTGCTTGTTTTCAAGGTTTTAAATGAGCCGGCGCCACCTTATCCAGCAGAACTCCTGCATCATCATACTCCAGTTAGAGCCCCGAGGTTGACCAACGAGATGCTCTTGGATGTTTCGAGATCCAGGCACAAAAATAGCCATGTGCCACGGTCCTTGCCAGCAGCACTAAAAATCATCTATAAGTTTAATACTATCTCAGGTTACAAGATAAATTTGAATACATTTATAAATTAATAAATTGTATTTATTATTTATTTACTCCCTCTGAACCCAGTTATAACCTGACCTTTATAACAAAGACTCCACAGTTTTTCTGACATTTTTAATTAATGCAACCTCAGCATTTTTTAAGATCTTAAATGAACTTTTAATGCGCCAAGCACCTCCTTCTTTTATGTACCTACAGCCACAAACAGCAAAGTGTACCTGTTTTGTCCCTTCGAATCAACCCTTGTCACTTCATCATTTGTTGCATTTAATGACTGTTGTAAATTCAAAACTTGGTTTTGTCTCTTGCCTGTATAAAGAAATAAAAGACAAAGTGAATAGACCTGTAGGTTCTGTTGCTATATGGAATGTTGATCTAAAAGACTATGATCTGAATGTAAACTGTCAGTATTGTCAGTATGAAATAACATTACTTTTTTCCCACAGTTATAATAATTAATGACTGAACTATAAATTAATCCTAAGGTCTTACTTAACACACAGAAAAAGATGCAAATTAAGAATAACTCAAATCCTGTATGCACCTCATGTGTTCAAAAATCAGAATACATGCATATAATGTGGGAATGCTCAAAAGTGTACTGGTTTTGGATTCAAATTGCTTCCATCCTCTCGATATATTGGATAGTTCTGTACCCTGTCTTCCACAAAACATATTACTAAATGATGAATCAACCCTAAGCCTATCTGTACATAGGACAAGAGTCTTGCAGGATTATCAGCACAAATAAAACTTCTGGTAATGAAATGAAAACCTCTCTATAATATTGGCATATTCCAATGGAAGCTGTGATTTGACAAAGTCTTGTCATTTATCTGTAATCTGCTGTTGTAGCACCTGTGTGGGTGGACTGTGGATTCCAAGATCCCATCAGACAACTGTTATGAATATAGTAAATATGACTGTATGTATATTGTAAGCTTGGCAGCTACAGCAAACCCTCTATTAGGTATTTGTTTTGTTTGAAACACATAATTTAATAATGCTTGCATTTTTTTCTTATGTTTTTTTTAATGTGTTTACTTATTTATTCTTTTTTTCTGCAGCCAAAGGGTACAGGGTATATTTAATTTTGGAGTCAATGTTCCTTGCATGAGTGCACCCAGCCTCTTTTTTGTTATATCCCTATACCTTCACCAAACTAAATGGGGAAAAAGCAATTTAAAAAAAGTTGTCTCACAAAAAAAGTTGATGTTTTAAAGATCAATTGTTTCCTCAGAACACCAACAATACTCTGATGAACATCTGGCCATGGATGAGTGTTTTTAATTACTAGTTTATGGTGAGTCAGATTTTACACAACATAATTAACCATGGTCACACTAACAATAATGAATAATCTTTAAATAAAACTGTCTCTAAACAGACAAACTTCACATTGTATTTTGTTAATAAAAATACCCTGTGAAGGTGACAGTGAGTGAATCAGAATGAGTGATGATGATAACATCTGATGACATGTGAGAGAAGATTTGTTATGTTGACATGAGTAGGTTAGATAAGACATCCATAAGATGTGAATTTGTGAATATTGCTCACCCAGATCTATTGCTATACTGTACAAGAACACATCACCTATTTTATGTACAGCTCAAAAGGCCTTGACTATTTGGGTCCTAACAGACAGAAATACCACTATGTGCATTTCTGTTCTTCAGTCTGCCATATAAGTTGGATTGTATTGACTGAATTGATTGTAAAGCCAGATGAGTCTATGAGTTGTGCTTATCAATGGACCCCATTAAACACTTGTCACCCCTGGGGAATTTCTTTGACCATGCAAGTCATTGTCAGCAGATAGCAGTCTGACTAATCAATGAGTGCTTAATTACATCTGGTGCACGGTCCAGAGGTGCAGTAAAACAATATGCCCGCACTGTCAGTGTCATCCTTTGTAGAGACAGATGGTACTTTAGTCAGCGACATTGTGAGGATGCATTCACAAAAGAATTTGGGACTTAGCTGAAAATGTCAACAGTTGGAGTATGTGACGAAACAAATGTGACAAGACAAGATAAGAATGTCATTTAGATTTCACTCTAAAAAACAATTAGGGCTCTCTTATCGCTTTCAGGAATCTTTGCCTCTTGACACAATACACTACAATAGGCCAAGACTTAATGTTTACAGATTAACAAAGTCTTGAATTCTCTACTGTGATTTTGCAGTCTTAAGTGGCATAAAGAGATGATCTCAACAAGTAAAGCTATTTAAATATGGGGGTTCATATGTGAAAATGTGCATATTCCTCACACCATCCAATCAACTAAAGCAATCAGTAAGGTTTGTAACAACGTCTTGAGGGAATAAATAATCGTAAATTGGCATAATGTTGAACTTTTACTTAAGACTGCATTGTCAAGGTCGTCACCATACTGTATGTTATCTTCAGGCAATGAAGTCAAAAAAGGCTTTTAATGGTTTAGAATGACTGTCAGAGGACCTGTTGGCTGAGCCACCTACTGTATCTGTAGGCCATCACTGGCTTGATCAGCATAGGGCTGACAATAAAGTGAATTAAGCCTCATCTAAATGTAAATGAGTTTTTATACCTTTGGCAAACAGCTTACATAACAAGTGTCTATTTTAATAAACCAATTAGATTTTATTCTGTGCTATACTAACACAACAAAATAAAATCTGTTTCATGAAAATGTACATGGGATGCAGATAGCTGTCGACCTAAGGAAGGAAAGAGAGCTCGACACAAAACCTCACTGAGTTATAGGTCTGCATAAATTTCAAATGAAAACGTCTGCTTGAAATACCGTGTTTCAGCAATTCAATCTGGTTTGAGAGGAGCAAAATAGACATAGGCTGTCATGGAAGACCATTTCAATAGCTTTGAAAAATATACATGCCTGTGCAACATGCAATGCATGTGGCAGGAACTTACACAGTAGTCTCCAATTTCCTTCCTGTCATTGACATCATACTGAATGTATGAAAAACAGCGGCTCATTTTATAAGCCTTACTGATATGTTTCAATATTTAATATACTAAATCTACTGTAAACACAATATAGCATGCTCCTGGTTAGGTGAACCTAGAAATCTTATGTTGTTTAAAATCCTCTACCTATAATAAGACTTGGTGAGTTAACAGACCCAGTTTTTTTCTACAGTTTAGATGTAGCTGGTTGCTCTGGCAAACATCACATTCAAGGTTTTAGCCATGCTAGCGGCTGGCTCTAGGGATGTTAATGTCGGTCAGTTGGTCAGACCACCACTTTGGTCCAGACTGAAATATTGTGACAACTATTTGATGGATTACTGTGAAATTTTGCTCAGACATTCATGGTCCCAGAGGGTGAATCCTACTGACTTTGGTGAACACCTGACATTTCCTCTAGCGCCACCATGAAAGCTGGCATTTATGCTTCAGAGTGAAATATTTTGACAACTGTCAAATGGATTGCTATGAAATTTACAACAGATATGACTCCCTAAAGGAAGGACGTTTCTTCTAGCACCACCATGAGGTTGACGTTTTAGCTCTTTATTGAAACATTCTAACAACTATTGGATAGATTGCTGTGAAATGTCTCCACACATTCAAGATCACCAGATGATGAATCTTTGATCTCCTGACTGGTCATCTAACGCTATCACAGGGTTAAAATTTTGTACAATACTTTGCTATATGACCAAATATGTGCCAAATTAATGGCATTCCCATCAGCCTCATCTGTATTTTCTGTTCAGTGCTAATTAGAAAATGTTTGTTTACAAACACACTAAACCAAGATGGTGAACATGGTAAGCATTATACCTGCTATACATCAACACGCTACCATTATCATTGTCAGCATGTTAGCACGCCGATGTGTGTGTTTAGCTCAATTACAGCCTCACAGATCCACTAGCATGACTGCAGACTCTTAGTCTCGTTATCCAAGGACTGTCCTGCAAATAACTAGTTCTATGTCATGTTTAATGTAAAGTGCAACAACGCCGATTATTCAGAACTACTATGAATACTCAAATAAATCTCCTAATACAACTTCCACTCAACAGACATTCATGTGTTCTACCAATATTGGACTATTTCTGTTTCTAACATTAAAATAAGCAGTTTTTTTTTCATTAAAAAGAAATAACAATGAAAATAAAGAAAATGTTAATAAGAATAAAAAAGAACAGAGTATTTCAATCATGTCACAAATACAAAGCCATTCAGAACTGAATAATTAGATCACACTGATTAAATGTATTGTTTGTTAATAAGTAAGCAGCGACTTTAGGGAAGGGAAATCAACAGTGAAGGAAAATATAAGTACTATTTTGCTTTGTAAAAAATTCTGCTCATATTATGCCAACATTACTTAATCATTTGATAAAAATAGTGGGGTTTTATTCATTGTTCTCTTAGGTTTGATACAATCCACATAAATTACATAAAATTGTTTTTTATGAAGAATTTCAGCTTTTTATTTCATTCAATGACAATAAATGATACACATTGCATTCTTCAATATCCTAAACAAAACATTTTATAGTACAGTTACCTTAAAAGATAAAACTCATTCTGTATATTTTACAAAGGCAGTGTATTCAATCATATATGGCAAAATTATCACTGTATTGAACATATGGATGATCAGCAGAGAAGTAGATTATGCTGCAGGAGTGTTTGGGGAGTTTGGAGTATTACTTTAGGAAAAAATAACTTAAATGAACATGTTTGCAATAATCAGAAGATGATAGCTGCTTGGTACAAGTTAGCCAGAAATACACATATAGTATACTGTAAAATAACTAATATAAACTAAAACCAAGACTCACTTTAAAGTAAGACTGACAAAATCAGTGATCTTAAAATGACACAGAAACAAGACAATTGTTTGATATTAGCTGACAAACATCAATTCATGCCCCATTCTAACTTTAGTAATGCATTTACTGGAAAGATATTAATATCAATACCATAAATCATTCAGGAGATACATCTGGAGCCAGAGACACTGGTATGTTAGCTGATCTCAGTGTGGGAGGTCACTGCCCATTAATCAATGTCTAAGCTCCTCGGGCCATGTCATCTGGGAAAAAAGCTAATTTATAAAAAGGGCAATCACTACACCGATATCTCAGCACAATCCTCCTAATGTAACATGTTTAGATCTTTACATACCACTACTATATTTATGCACTCACCTTCACATGCCTCTTGTTTACAGAGTACAAAACTGTGGATTAGGTTCCCTATTTCCTCATCCATCCCTTTGCACGATTGTTTTTCATCTTTTGGATGAATGAGTAAAGTAGGACATGTGACAGCTACAACAAAACCGTACCTATTTATGTGTGATCAGCTGACCTCTAGCTCTTTGAAAATCAAGCGTATCAGAAACAATACATTAGTAATAATCATCTTTGAAGAACAACATTGACAATGACACCAAGGCCAGACATCAAAAAGTAAACAGAGTGAAGTTAAAGCTTATCTCAGCCTGCAGAAACTAAAATGGGCTTGTCTGTGGAAATATGAAATCTGAGTGCCGTCTGAACCTAATCTCCACACAGAGATTCAGTCCCAGAGAGGCCTGCTGATTCCGTGATTTACTCTGCCTACTTGTGTGCTTGAGTGTGTGCCTGTGTGTGGGTATAACCAACTGACCTTGTCAGTGGTGAAAAAATACTTTATTTTAATTGTCGTGCTATTCAGCTTTCAGAAATAGTGACAAACAAAGAACATTCATAAAGGACACTGGAGAATATTAACTTCGTCTTACTGTATGACTAGTTCCAACAAAAGAGATGGACAAGGTAACAGGTCAATCACCCTTTCAGGTGTGTGTAATATATTTCTCTTTTTAACCACACTGGTGCCATGACTCTACATCAACACTATACTGTACTGTACTATACTGTACATGCTCAGACACAGTAAAGCCACATACATATACTTATATACATACATTTACTGTATATACATTAAGTTACACATAACAGCACAGTGGAAAGCTGCAGCAAGAAAATAACTCCCTGACACCTGCTCTAAAGCCCCTGCGCTGACTTCTAGTTATTCATCATAAAGATTTTAAGATCTTAGCACTTGTCTATAAATCTTTATATGAACTCGTCCCTGACAGTACTGTTGCCAAGATATGTCATGTCCCTGACAGAACTCTCGGATCCACAGACTCACATTTGGTTGCTAAAAACTCAGAAAATTGCTGAAGCTGCCTTTTGTATATAAATAAATCTAATATTATTATTATTATCATTATTATTATTATTGTTATTATTATTCATTATTATTGTTGCTGTTATTGCTTAGATTACTAGACGTAGTGGTGGTAGTATTAGTTGGGGTTTATGTCTTCATTTGAAAATGTTAATGGAGATGGTCGTCCTGATGACTGGTGAAAATGGATGAGCATGTCAAAGATACAAAACCTGGTGTGAGAAAGCTCTACTTCCAGCTGATTTCTTGTTTATTCTCAGACTATATAAATACGCCACATCTAATAAACAAGGATTGTGGGCTGGAACATATACTCTGATAAGGTTGGATAAATTAGTGGTTCTCAAACTTTTTCACATCAAGGACCCCTATACTGACACAAATTACACCACGGACCCCCCAGTCACCTAAGATTTTAGATTTTAGATGTTTTATTACAGAAGGGGAATGAAAACCATGACCAAAATAGTCATACATTCTATTATTGTGTTACCTATGGATGGAATTATAGTGAAAAACATTATTCCCCTTTTTGCTGGGGACCCCCTGGAACCCCCCTAAGGACCCGTAGGGGTCCCCGGACCCCACTTTGCAAACCACTGAAATAAATAACATGGAGCTAATCCATGCAAATATATAAAATTCAAAAGGATCTTAAAAACAGATTTGAATAGACAACCAATGCAGTGAGCCTAGAATCTGTGCACTGTGGTCAAACATATTAGATTTTCCTGTAATGAGAATTCTAGCTGCGTTATTTTGAACAAGCTGGAGGTGTTTGATGGAAACTTTAGGCCAGAGTAGGTGGCATTAAAATAATCCAGTTTTGATTGAACAAAAGAGTGTGTCAGAGTTTCTGTATCAGCGACTAAAAGGATGAGATGGACCTTAGATGTGGAGGAGTGCTGTTTTTGTAATATGAGACGCATCACACAGAGAAAACAGATGCTGCAAAATTGTACATCAATCAAGATTATTGGTAATGTGTGAAAATAACTATGTGTCCAACTGAGGGAACAGTTAAGGTATCAGTCTTATTGTACTGGAGGGGACAAGAACATGGTGCTACTTTCTTGTACATATTACAAGGGCTACAGAGCAAACTAATCATCACATTCAAAGTTTTTCAAGAATGTTTCCTAGAACATTTTGGTCAAAATTGTTATTTTCCATTTTTTTCTCGTGTTTTCAAAGATGTATGGGAAACCTTGCAGTTAGGTTAAATGATGTGTTAATGATGTGCTGGTTAATGGTGTGTTTTTGATGTGATTTGATTTTGTGACTGACAAAAGGCATCAGATCTATAAAATCCACCATACTGTCTGTAAAATATCCACCTCTTTAGTACCATGGTGTGTATGTGTGTGTCTGCTGTCTCAAGTTGCGGACAAGCCCTTACAAAATCTTGCACTGGACCATAGCACTTACACTCAATGCCAAGTAAGGAGCAAATTGGGTCACAAAAAAATATAAAAAACATGGATTACTACTTTAGCTCCCAACATACCAATGTGTTTTTCAAGTTTACTACTCACCACTCTCAAAGCAAGCATCAAAAACCAGATGGCCTTTTCGCGGAGATCCTGAGTACCCTGGTGGGCTCACCATCAGCTTGTTCACATTCCCCACCAAGGCATCCTCTCCTCCAGTTTCACTGCCTGAAGAACAAGTTCAGTATGTAAGAACATGTTAAGTCTCACTTCATCCAAAGGTGTTTGTAAAAGTTTAGGCTAACTTCATTTCAAATTAAATAAAGTATACACACTATCAGGATTTAAGCGGGTCTTGGCTTTTATAAGATCTATCAATAAGTCTCTAATGTAAAATAACACAGGCCTGAATTATTGTCCTCAAAATCATTTGCTGTCATGTACGACCCTGTGCCCCCACTAAATCAAGATTATAGGTAAAAATGTACTAATTTCTATACAAATTTTAAGAAATTTACATGTCACTCCTTAGAAATAGTGATGTATGTATGTATCCTACTTTTCAAATACTGAAACTTTATATCTACTTACAGTAAGATAAGATAAAAAGAAAGTAACAACAATAAATAAAGCATATAAAGGCTAAAAGAAGTTTATTTTTCTGTTAACAGCACAAATGATTGTTGCACTTCTGCATAAAGACATGTTTGTTTTTTTACCACAATGCTTCTAGTACTGTACATCAAAAATACAAAGCCTGGACTTTTTATTTTATCATAATTATTCCTTTTTGTATCATTTATTTTTATTTATTATGGAAATGCTTTTGTGTGAATATGCCGATCCATTAAATTTCATTTATTATTTTCATATAATTTACATTTTGTGCATTTGTATTTTATTTATTTTTTGCTCCATCTGCACAATTGCGCTATTTGTACAACAGACATTATAAACCATTTATTTTGTAACTTTTCATAAAGCACAGCTATATGTATTTATACACTTACTAATCTGTCCTTAAGAATACCATATCCACACTCATTGGAATTAAATGAAAAGCTAAATTCCTTATAATGTTACAGCGTCTCGGCACCTCAGTTATTGTTATTAAGCACTTAAAAAGACAATTAGCCTAATTTTTATCATATTAATGACTATTAAAGAAGCACGTGACAAGACATAGAGTTTAAGTTATTGTTACTAGATGGGAAAACCTTCAAAACATTCAAAAGGTGGGCTATTTCACATTACATTTATTTTCACATTTCGTTTCCAAACATTACCAATGTAAATTAATATTGCAGTAAATCACAAACCTACATTTACCCTTTATTAATTTAGTCTTAGTCATTGTAATTACAGACCTGTCAGTGAATTTGGCCTGTGCTGTTGGTAGTGCTTAACTTATCCTTTTGTTTGCATTAGTTCACGGATTCTGGCTTTAATTGAAGTGGGTAGCGGCCAAATGCGAAGTTAGGCAACCATGAAGCAGCCACACATACCGACAGCTAGCTCAAGTAGCTACACAGGGGGGAGCTAGCCGTCACCACTCCAGGTAACAGCTAGCTAGCAGATACTCTTAGCCAATACACCTGCACTATCGCTCGTTCTTACAGCTAATTAGTTAAAGTTATTGCGTGCAGTATATTGTATGCACAGTATGACTGGCTAACGTCGGTAGCAGCAAAGCTAGCTCATAACAAGCTGGTGACATGAGTCTTGTTTACATCAATGTACCTGCTAGCTACACGGTTAGCACACTACACACATAAGCGTCAATATAGAGACACGCAGCAGGCTCGAAACACGAAGCCACTATTTGACAGACACGTGGGTATCACGCGACGCCTTCTGCGTGCATAGCAATGAAGAGGAAGCCAGGTAAGGCTCGTATTTACACACCAGTCTCGACGTCTCTAACAGTGCTCTCCTCCATCTTCCTTTCCTCTGTCCACAGAGCAGCCGACGCTCTCTCTGTGTTGCCATGGCAACGGAGCAGGAGGCAGAGGGAGAGGTGCTGTCCTCTCCATCAGTGCAGAGCACCGCTGCACACATACAAAACATCAGTTTACATATACAGTGCATATGGGGAAGTTGAGTTAAATGTAGTTGTTGAATTTTATGCAAAAAAAAAGAATAATAACAGACGAATTTGACATTCATTTATACACTTAGATTTAAGTGCAAAAATAATTTAATAAAGCAAATTTAATGTCATATATAGCCCAATCTGTTGAGCAAAAACACATGTGGGCTATGTGCATAGCCTTTATCCTCAGAAATGCACAATTCCAAGACTCAAGTTATCAGAGTGACTTGGGACAATTCCTGTCTTCAAGACTATAATTCTGCTTTTGTCTGTGTCTGAAAAACACATTTTACAAACATAACTGAAAGTACCCAATTAATAGTTATGATAATACAGTTATTATAATAGGAGGAAAACCTAATATGTCAGTGTGCAACTCACTTTGGTCCTTTATATTCTAGAGGTAGGCCTAGACCTAACAGTAAACTTGAAATGACTTCCAATACACTGCCTGTACACTGTAATCAGTATATTGTTCACTCCTCCTTTATTGCAGCCACACCTGCATTTTTAATGGTATTTTCAAAGAAAAAAGCCAATCATTGCAGGCAGCAGCCAGAGATTCTGAATTATCCTGCAGATTGATTAAAGCTGGAGGTTTTCTAGACAATTGGAGCATAGATGTCATCAAGGCCAATCAAGCCTGGCCCTATTCCTTTCCCATTACAAAGGCTGCACCTGATTAAGTACATCAAATGAGCAGCCGCACAACTCCTGGAGCAAGAGGCATACAGGCTGCTGCTAATTTTCAGGTTATAAGCTGTGTGTAACAGGACCAAATGAATAAGACCAGGGAGAGGGCAATGATTTTTCTCTCTGTGTGTGATCTGTATTTGATGGCAAGCATCAACAGGCCGCTGAGTAGATAGGTCGGACTGATTATTTTTCAGATGACCGGAAGAGAATACAGAGCTGCTGTGTAATATTTTGTTAAAATTGAAAATTGAATAGCTGTCCTCCATGCTATGTCATTTCTTTAACACTATGCCAATTAAAGAGCTCTATGGTGGTACAATCATTCATTTTCAAGAGGGAGATTGAAATTGAATTATGGAGCATGAGGAGAATGAATTAGATACGCTACATGTTTCCCTTGTTTCCCAGCTCTTATCAAATAGAGACTGCATAGGAGTAGTTGTATTTATCGCATGATCCTGGCCTGTGTCTGCCAGATTTGGGCACACTTGAGAAACTGACTGTAACCTGATCGTTTGGCTGAAAATCGTACTTTTTAGTTGGCTTCTGAAAAATAGAATTTTACTAAGACATTAATTTGTAATATTTTAACATAACACTATACATAACTTGACAATATCTATCAGATATTTACATTTTTCTATGTTGGTGAAAGGTGATATTTTCTAAGATATATTGAATCTAAAAAATAAATACTTTTCTGCGTGTTAAATCCTAAGTTTTAAATGATGTATACCATTTACACATTGCACTAAAAACTCAAGAGTTCCTGGTACCTTCATGATATCAATATGTAGGAGCTAATAACAGCAAAGTTTGAGTTGAATTTCATGAAATGTTTTATCTGTATGGCTTTCCTTTTCTTTTAAAGCTTCATATTCTATATTGGTGTGTCCTCCTTGAAACACGTTTGAAGAAAACGAAAAAATAGAAACACTTTCAAGAATAACCCCTCCTCTCTCTCTGCAAACATACTGCACACATGCAGTATGTTTCTTGTCATGATGTCTGCAAAGTGCAGCAATAATTTAATGAAAACATCCATCACTGGAAAACAGTATAACATGAAAGAGAAGAGGAGTACAATCCACACCATGGTCTCTCACATTTTAATTATCTCTCAAGAGAGTGTATTTTCACACGCATATCAAAACATTTTTGACCTCTAATGATTTTACATATGAATGTGCTTCACATGTAGACATCCCTGTCATGGTTAAATACAGAATCTACAGTAACTTTAAGAAACTGTGGCTATTTTTAAGTGTTGGTTGCTCGTAACTGGAGGACACAGAACATATCAAAAACTCCTTGGGGAAACAGTAGTTTTGGCACAGCAAAGGTATTTTTCAAAACTAGCTTTTCATTCTTTCAGAGAGATACGCTCTCTTCTAAATTGTAAAATGATCAAATAAGTCAGTGCTTGTACGTAGCGGTACCACAACAAAAAGAAAAAAAAAAACTGACACTAAGAATTTCTTGTTTTTGTCTCCAGCAGCCTTAAGCGTGATCCATTTGTGTATGTGTGAGTATGTGTGTTCGGGGGGAGGAGGGAGGCAAATCTATGTGTTTGTATTTCAGGAAGTACAGGGAAACCCTTTTTACTCTGGTCAGCTAAGAACTTCCACACATAAAGTCCATCATCAATGAAGGAGGAAGTCATGCAAAAATCAAAACACAGGGCACAAGTGGCAGCGAGTTGGAGACGGGTGGTTGTGAGAGGCACGGTGGGGGGTTTGGGGAGGGTTGGGAGGGGAGGGGGGGGGGGTTGGAGAGACCAGCCGGCAGTACACAGAGAATCACTATGGTGACAGCAATCAGGGGGCTCAGGGGAGTGAGGCTGGGTCAGAGAGGAGGGCTTGAGAGGCAGCTGACTGAAGAATCAGCCCTCACTCTGGATGATTCAACTGACAGCTCCCCCAAGGGCTCTGCCGGACCAGCCATCCCCAGAGACCACGGGCTTTACAGAACAGGGATGTGGCTAGCAGCCCTTTTTCTGAGTTGGAAAAAAAATTAAACGGAATTGAAGCCAAGATGGTAAAACTGACACATAACAACACGGTGGTGATGTTGTTGATGATGATACCTTCACATATCCTGCCACTGATTAAAATGTAAAAAGAGAAAATGTGCTAATTTAAAACATGTAAACAATATCATATGCCGCATCCTTGAAATGTGTGTCGCTACATATTTTTTTCCTTCCCTGTATCACATAAACATCCCTTAAAACTAACAGTTTGCTAACACTTCCTCTGCTTTTCACCCACTCTTCTCCCTTTATCTGTCACTTCCTCTGTCTCTGTGTCGCTCTCTCCCTCCCTCTTTATTGTGCTGGATAGTGTCCACAGAAACAGATGGTCTGGTGTCAATAGGCTGATATTAACTGGCCGCTCTCCCCACTCTGAACCGAGAGAGCAAAAAGCACATTCAAAGCGCTGGGAATAAATCCTACGCCACGCTGATGGAGCTACTAATAAGACACCACTAAGATTAGTGGAGATGATGGCGGCCCCAATCACTACAACAACATCACCTTCATAAAAGGTTATCTTTCCTAATACACAGCCTTCAATTTCATAAACATTTTGACTTTATTTATAACTAGATGCAGATACAGCACACTGTGAGTCATCATTCTGAAGTATCTTAGATATTAATGACTGAAACCAAGAATGTAGTGAATCATACTCTTGGCACAAGCCTCCCTAAATTTTTTTTTTTGCTTGTTTGTTTGTTCTGTAGTTGGGATCTCCTGCCATGCCTGTGACTAGCTGCTTCGTCATCGCTGTGCCACACCCTGCTGAGGAAAAGGACAGCCACCTGACCTTGATGCTCACATCAGCCCAGCCCTTACTTTTTTTCCTTTGCTGGCTGTTACAGAGAGGTACCCTTCATTTCCACTCTCTTGAGGTCTCTCGACAGTGTTCAGGTGTTTTGTTCTTTTTTACATTCCCAAATGCATCCCATACTTTGATAACCCTTTTCAACACATGAATCCACAACCTGTTTCTGTAAGAGCCTTAATTAGAAAACAGAACGGCACAATATAAGTCCTCACAGCCTCCTAACTAATCCGTTTATCCTGCCTGTATGTTTGATTCGGTCAGGGAGTGAGAGCAACTATAGGCGCGTTCCTTCACTGTCTATACCTGTGTTTGATAGACACACACGAAAAGAGAAGAAGAGAGGAAAATCTAGAAGATAGGAGTGGCACGGAGAGGAAGGGATGTGGCGGTGATGGTGTCGCTGTTGCTAGAACAGTCTTCCCACCTTGTGGTAGCATAGTGAACTGTAGCTGCATCAATGCGTGAGCAGTGGGGGATAGAGAGAGAGAGAGAGAGAGAGAGTGATGCAGAGAGAGATGGAGTGAGAGAGATAGAGCGAGAGAGAGGGAGGGAGGGAGAGCAAAGGAGAGAGCCAGAGGGAGTGATACGGAGAGAGAGAGAGAGAGTGACGCAGAGAGAGATGGAGTGAGAGAGATAGAGCGAGAGAGAGGGAGGGAGAGCAAAGGAGAGAGCCAGAGGGAGTGATACAGAGAGAGAGAGAGAGAGTGAGAGAGAGCAAAAGGGAGGGGAGTTTAAACTAAGTGCTATGTTTTGGGACAGGCTAATCTGCTAGCGAGCAGTGTGAGGATCGGAGCGTATTGTGTGAGCCAGTGTGCGGGGGACAGATAAGGGAGCCAGCCAGCCCGCCAAGCCGACCCACCGACCCACCGACTGCCTGACTGCCTGTTTTAATGTGCTGACTCTGGGGAGATTTTAAAAAAAAACAGCGTATTGACTCCTTAGACGCGTGCGGAGACCCTGGGCACAAACGCCACCACTACAGCCACAGCCAGCAGAGGTGCATCAGCAGACAGGGGAGAAAGAAAAAATAGAGGACTGAAAAATCACAACTCCGAAATCTGAAAATTAAAGAGGATTTTTTTTTTTTATTCCCCTCTTTTTTCCAATTGATTTCATTTTTTTCTTTCTTTCTTTTTTGTGTTCCCGGGACTGACTCCCAACCGCAGAAAAGAAAAAAGGGGAGCAAAGAACTGAAGAGAATCTGAAAATAAAAAGGACAGAGCGAAAAAAGCACCGAATCTGAACATGTTCGAAATAAGCCGAACACTCAACGCTGCTTTGTTGAGCAATGAGGTAAAGAGATTTGGATTTGCTTCTTTCTCCACACCTCACCTGTGTATGTCTGCTGCCAACCATTCTGTCATGTGTGTTATTGTATGTCCGTGCGTGTGCATGTCTGTACACTTCTGTATGCTCATAGCCAGAAGACAGAGAGGATGATTGATAACAGCAGCTGTTTTTATTATATTTCCCCGGCACGATGGTCGGTACGGCGAAAAAAGGGACTGCTACGCTTCTCACGCTCATCCTGGCTTGTAATAATAAATGGAGAGCTAGTGCCCAGACTTTATATCCCCCAATTGTAACAAAACCAAGGTAGCTATCAAACCTATCAAATGTAGGCTTGCTTGTGAAATTGCCCACCTGGGGCTAAAATAGTATGTGTGCCTTCATGTGCACGTACAGTATGTAAGCGCGAGTGTGTATGCTTGTACGTGTGTGAGTTCACACATGCATTTGTGTGAGAGCAAAGTGTACTGTAATCCCCCTCTACCTCCTCTTTCTTCATGTCCCCCCCCCCCACCCCCACCCCCCACTCCTTCCTCTGTCCTTTACCATTCTCACCGTCCTTCCTACCTGCTGTTATCTGTTCTCCTTCCCTTCTACCCTCTCTCTTTTTTCCTCTCTCTCTCTCTTTCCCTCTCTCTCTCTCTCTCTCTTCCTCTTCCTCCTCCCCTCTCCTCCTGTGTCTATGTACGAGTGTGTGTGTTCTGTGAGCAGCATCTCAAGATGATGGCGAGGTACGGGCAGCTCTCGGGACTAGCAGCCAGTGGCGTGGGCTCCGTCCCCGAGACGCACTCGCCGCTATTTCCCAGGGATCTCCTGTCATCGCCAGCCCAGATGGGCTACAGGTCACCCCTGGTAAGAGGATAGACAGACCGATATATCTCCATCTCTTTAATGAACATAGGCAACATAATACCAAGAAAAGAAACAGGGAAAAAAAGATAAGCGTGGTAGTTAGTCAGTGTGCATCTGTGTGTGTGTGTGTGTGTATGAGTGAGAAGAAAAGAGCAAAAGGGCAGAAAGAGAGCAAATCAATTGTGGGATGCTGCCTGTATCCCCAGTGGATAGTATTAGTAAATATTTACATTGTTATGTTTGTTCAATTACAGACGCCTACTCTGTCTTTAGCCTCTGCCAGTCAGACTGTTATCAAGGGAATTTGAGGTGTTTGTGTGTGTGCATGCATGTGTGAGTGTGTGTCTGTATGGGTAATATATTTTATGGTGGTTGTATTTTGTTAATTCACTCAGCCTCTGCAGCTTTTGTATTTAATGTTTGTATTTGCCACTCAATGATTAATTAACTTTCATAGTAAATTAATAAATAGGCTTGTGCATGTGCACTTGCAATTCTACTATTTAGAAACTTTATATAAAAACAAAAGGGAAAATTAGCCGAAAAGGAACGATTGTTTTTCTCAGCAACCTTAGGAGATGAACAGTTGCGTAAGATGACACATTTCAAATGACATTTGATCACAACTATCAATATGGTTCAATTCCAATCAACATCTGACAAGTCACATTAGCACAGGAAGCTGGAACACTGTAGATAGATGGGATATTTTGCAGCAGAGTCAACGTTACTCTTGCCATTTACATAGAAAGGGAAGGGAATGAGAGAGAAAAAGGGGCATGAGAAAACCCTGAGCATTTAGGCAAAAGCGTTGTAAGAAAATCCCTGACTCGCCGCATTAAAGCGACATGAAGCTGTGGGTGTCTAATCCGCTGTGGGCTCTTCATTGGTTCGGCTCCCCTTCAAACTGGCTCAGATCCACACCCCAGAGCCTCCCGGAAGCCTTCATAACCCACTGTCATGCTGTTGACTGTACCCAGGGGTTTCCGTCAACTGTATGCAAATGCACGGCGAGGATAAGCGGTGAAATACGTCCGTGAGGAGTTGGGGTTTCAAAAATGTTTTTTCAGTTTTTGCTTTGAATTCTTACACGAGTTCAAAGACGTCTGTCCACTGTTTTGTTGTTATTGTACAGCACACAAAATTACTGTGTTTCCCACTGCCAGTGTTATCTGTTGTTTGCATAAAGCTGCTGGACCATAAATTATTTGTTGAAACCAGTGGAACTAATTAGCTGAATTTATTATATAAATATGATTGACGTGTTAACGTATTTTGATGCATCTTATCGGCACTATTGAGATGGAATAACAGAATTCGAGGTGATTACTTCACTAGTCAATTCCAGGGTAGAACATGACGATCAGATTACTAGTTGCAAATTGCATTGAATTTAACAGCACAGCATATAAATGGAATTAGGAAATAAAGTGCATACGAAATGAATTCAAAACATTGTTATGAATAACTCAGTGACTATGAGGTCCTCATCATACATAGTTACATTTCTGGCAAAATGGTTTCTTAATGGTTTATTTTTGTGATTTTGCACATTAGTTATCAATGTGTTGCTGGTGATGAGGCGTGTTCCTATGTGTGTGTGTGTGTGTGTGTGTGTGTGTGTGTGTGTGTGTGCGCGCGTGTGGGCGAATGAGAGTGCGCATATGCGCATACGCTTGTGTATGCATTTGAAAGTGTGCTTGAGAGCGTGTGTGTGTGTGTGTATGTGTGCACACGCATGATTACCCTGGTTAAAAAAGACCATCGTTATAGTGATTAATGGTACCTTCATTAAGCACAGCAAGATCATTTGCATACATTAGATAAATGTGCTGGAAGATTCTGGTGGCTTTGGTGTGTAAAGCCTCAAAAGCAGCATCACATTTTTTTACCTCTGTGATATCAAAAAGGAAATAAAACTCTGTAGCCGCAGCAAACATTGCCCTGTATATCAGAAATGGAGCAATGATTTCTTTGTTTCATAAAACAGTTATTTTATCTATTAATCACTGTAACTATTGTATAATATTACCCTTCAAAATTAAGCAAATACAGTGTATTTCCAAGTAATGCACCACTGCATTAAATGAGTGCTTTGATAAATGAATAAATAGTCAAATGGTTTTGTCCTCCAACATACTACATGCCTGCAGCAAAGTTTACCATCACTTCTCCTGGCAACACTGTGTGTTCAGCTTGTTTAGAGCATTTGAGTTTGTGTTTGTGTACATGTTGTTTTCTCTGTGTGTGCTTGTTTGTGTGTGCGCATGTTCTCAGTCGTGCATCTTGTGTTTTAAGGTGTGGGACAGTGCCTTTAAAAGAGGATTCAAAGAATCAAATGCGGAATTTATCAGGACCCAGGCACACGGAGAAGAGGTTCAGCATGCAATTAACGAAATTTTAAACTAATATTCTTCGGTTCAAAATGAGTATCGGCAGTATTAGTTTACAGCTTTAGGATGACCAGGCAATCTCAGGCATGTCACGTTAGACAAAGCGGATAAAATTAAATATGAGCAAAAACTGAATTGCAAATTATTCCGTATTTCAGTCACTGAGATCTAATTTTCAAAAGCCCACATCTAAAAACCTGCAGTGCGCCGTGCTTCAGAGCTGAATGTTGTTAATTTGTAGAAAGCTCCACTGATTACCCACTGCAGGCAGCTGCCGTTCTCTATGTGACACTAGGCTTTGTTTGACAACTCCAATCTTTTCTGTTACAACATTAAAAAAAAAAAAAAAAAACAGGGTTGAATTTCAAACCTGCATGAAGAGGTTCATCACCACCACAAAAACAAACAGGAAGAGAGGACTAAAGAGGAAAGAGAGAGAGAGAGCTTGTACGTGGCACAGTCGTTGGCAAGTGTGTGTGTGTAGCTACGGTATATTAGCAGCCAGGAGATAGTTAGAGGTCATCTCTATTTCATAACAATGATTAGCTCCTTCCATCTGCCGCTCGCTGCATTTCCCCTTTCCTTGATTGCAGTGTTCTCTATATCCAGGAAATTAGTTCATTTATGCTCCACAACCCTGCCGTCAGCGAGGCACAAACAGGTGCAGCAGACTGAACGACGCCACAGAGGGAAAAAGATGCTCATAGAGAGAGAAACACAGAGATGGAGATATGTGCAAAATACACCATCGTCAACTATGACAACAATCATGCCTCAAGTACAATGGTGGTTGATTAATACAGGATTGACAAAAAACAAATGAGGTGGTTGTATTCTATTTTACTAACATGAAATATTAAGTGATCTGCCAAAGAGCAGCAAATAATCACTGGAGGGAGTCAAAAGTGTTTATATGAGAAAATAAACAAAAGAAGGTTAAAATATATTTTACATCATTTTATCCTTTTTCTATTTATCACAGCAGCACATAATATGGGGGTTTGATGTAGTGCTTTGTTCAATAAAGCTCTGTGGGCATAGGGCAGCAGAATACAGACATGCTATTCAGCATCCATAACATCCCTATAGCGTATCTCAAACTAGAGCGGGTTATGACTCCACCGTGTCATAGAATTTACATGCAACATCATACGAACACGGATTGTGGAGCTTGTGCGTGTGTGTACATCATGTCATGTTTGCACTTGATATGAGCACATGTGGTGTGTCAGTTACGGGAGAATAGAGAGAGGCTGAGAGACACTGCAGGGTTCAGATTTGTTGGAAGAGCTCTGTGTGTGTTTGTGTGTGTATGTGTGTGTGTGTGTGTGTTTGTGTGTGTGAGTGTGTGTGTGTGTGTGTGTGTGTGTGTGTGTGTGTGTGTGTGTTGGCCACCAGTGCTGCAGGGAGGGCCTAGTGATCAGCAGCTGAGCCTGTGTCCCGCTGGGAGCCATCACTGCAGAATGGAGCAGGTGTCTGCAGGCTCATGCACAGACACACACACACACACACACACTGTAAAGCTAAGTGAACTCTCTCTCTTTCTCTTCGCTGTCTCCCTTTCTCCATCTCTCTCCAAGTCTACTGTAGACACACCCAACCTGGCAATTTAGCTCGTCCGCGGGGTGCCTTTTAGCGCGTATTTCATCACACATTACCATGTGTTTGATCATTACCTATTTTTCATACCCATCAACTCTGTAGACAAGATATAAAAACGGCTGGAGATGTGGATGTGATCCATAAACAATAGTCTAACCCCCGAATAGCCTACTGCACCAACACAAGCGCCCACGCCCAGCCAAAGGTCACCTTTCCATGTTCAGGTACTTTGACATGGAAGTAATGACCTGTAATTTCACCTATATAATGGCACATGGCAGAGCTCAGGGGTTCAGAGTAGAGTCTGTACACTGTCTAATGTGTCTTCACGTGCATGACAAACCAGCCATAAAGGACCGATCATGTGAGTAATTATTTTAGGGTTAGGCAACAGATCTTTGTTGTAAAAAGCACATCCCATAATCCAGATGTAAACAAAAGGGTCGCCCCCACCACCAAAAAACAAAGCAGACGATTTGAACATGCTATTATTCCCACACTGATTGACAAGTCTTTTAATACACGGATTAACATTACGAAATCTAAGTAGCTCAGGTTTTCTGATCATGATAATATTTGTCAACAAATCATTAAAAATAGATGTTTTCAGTTACGATGCAAGTAAAAAAAAGCAGATTTTTTTGAAAATCAAACTGTAATATGAGTGTGATTTTCATATTTATGAACTAAAAATACAGACTAAGGCCTTCAAGTGTAAAAAAAAAAAATAGAAAACCTCACCCATAATGCAAGCATGCAGGCACACATAATTATCACAGTTTATGTGGTAGTGGATTATATATATGTGGTGGGCCAGTGAATTCTACTGGAGATTTAACTCAAGTCAGTGTTTACATTTGTACAGTTCAATAGGTTGAATAAACAAAATAATCTCACTTCCTGCTGTTCATTTCTCTCCTTTAATTCAAAAAATCCCAGCACTGCTCTCTTGCATGCTAGAAGAAAACATTTAATTTCAGAGACAAATTTGTTGCCTCTCTTGGACAATGTTTTCAAATCCAGTTGCAGTTTTTTCATTCGGCTTAAAAGGATAAATGGAGAGGGAATAATGAAACAGACAAGACTGGCAGAGAAAGTCGTATTGTGTTGGTAAGTTCTTCATATTCTGTTATTTGCAAACAAACGTTAACAATTATTATGGAAATATAGAAAAAAAAAATGCCACAGCTGCTATTTGACAGTGAAGTCATAATCTGAGGGTTGATGCAATGCAAGAACCAGCAGTTTTACTGAATTAATTATAAAACTGACAGTGATGTCAAAATGTTGCATAGATATGTCAGCCTTATAAAAATTGACAAAAGAGGTATTAGCCATTGCAAGCCCTTTACTGGCCTGTCTGCATCTGTGATAATCTCAATCAGATGGCTTCAGCTCTGTCATCTCCTGCACAATAGACACAAATCCATAATTCAAATAAAATCTCCCACCAAAAGGAACAGTCAATTGTTTTTTTGTTTTTTTTCAATTTATAGATTGTGCCCCTTATAACACCAATTTGAGATATTATATGGAACAGACACCCATTTTGTAGGTGAGGACTCTTGACCAGACAATATCTGGCAGTCATTTTAAGAGCAGTGATGTGAGGAAATGTGCCTGTTAAGGCTGAGCTGACAAACGCTGCCGATACTTGAGTGATCGCCTGTGCCTCGGATCCTGGCATGTTGATGAACAACACTATTTTTTCCTCCTCTCAGAATTGATAGTTTCAAAGCCAATGCGTTCTTATTGATTTGCTAATTGCCGGGGATGAGGCAAAGTATCTGCTGTCACCATGAATAAATGATGTACGGCTGACTTGTGCATTAGCACCGCAGAGGAGTGACCATTGATGTTACAGTAGCTAGCCACTGGCTCCACTGGGAGATATCCAGTAGTTGGGCTCTGTGTATATTGTGTGTGTACTTAAAATAAAGTGGTTTTGAATGGGTGATAGACATTCCCACATTTCCACATCAATTGATTACCCGAATGATATGTTCATGAAAAGCCAGCTAAATCAAGATAAGATATTGGAAACTGATAAAAAAAAATACTATAGATATTTTTGCCCAAGGGGAGGCTAACAGTAAATGGTTCCTCTACACAACCCAGAGTTAGATGCATCAACAGCACCATCATTATCTGCTAACTCTTCACTCTCATTAATAATGAATGTATTCTAACAGCAGCATTCAGGTTTAAATGGTTTTCCATGGAGCCTGTCTTGAGCCAGTATATTAGTGACAAGACTGTAAAGTGAGCTAATTTACAGGAATACACACATATTTTGTATATGACTTACTTTTATAAGAGACATATTTTCATTTACCTATCCGTTTGCAATATTGCATTTATCTGTCTTGGCTTAATTTAATGTAACACTATGAGTTGTATATTTACTCAGAACACGACTGATGCTTTTTTGTACACTGTGTCTTGTTATTTTCTGAGTGGAAAATAATTTCTAGAGTGTTTGTTTTCCACAAAAGAATCTTGTCTTTCTCTTTAATCGGCTAAATGTTTCAACAACACAAAATAATTGAAACATGTCTCTAAGCATGTAGGCATTTAAACTGAAACCCGGTGGAGTTTTTCTGTTTGTGCATTGCCCACTTGCTTTTCTCCGAGCATGAGAAAGGGCGGTTAAGCATGAAGTGACATTTCGAGAGCTGGATTTGTGCAGCGTGGGCATGTTTTGGTCCACAGTGCCGTAGGCCAGCCCTGTGAAGGACTCTGGATGTGTCTCATTTCTAAAAGGTTATTCCTTATCAAAAGCCAAATAGCAGATCTGATAGCGGGAGATTTTTGATGAGGTTTTAAACGTCATTACGGATGGCAGGTGGTGTTTCAGTGACTCATGTCTTTCCACCTGGTGTCTGAGGAGGAGCTTATGTAAAAGGTAGAAAACAGGATTCATTTCTGCAGGGAGATACATGACTGCCGAAATGATTGAAATAAATAATAAAATAAAAAAGGTCTAACAGTGAGCAGCAGTCAAAAGAATCTCAAGTGAGGAGCTCTGTGTGCTTTGTGTTAGTGTGTGTGTGTGTGTGTGTGTAAGTTGGAGTGGGAGGTGATTAAAGCTTCCACCAGATGGACCGCAGCAGTCGCCCTGTGAGCATGGATGTACCCCGACCGGGATCAAACGCAAAATGGACTGCCGTCCCCGCGGCCCCAAAGCCCACCACTATACTCCATGATCAACTGACCCACCACACTGCAGCATGGTCACCGCTTCATTTCACACACGCAGAGTCAACCAATTTAGACAAGATGACAGGAGAACAGCAAAAAATAAAACACAGTTTGCCATCCTAGTCATCATATCCACATTCGACTCATGAAAATACAGCAAATCAATGCCTTTACATATAATGCACATTGATGACAATTAACAGCAAGGCTAAACATCATGATCAGTCTGTGAGCTGCTGGCCTGCTGAAGTTGAATGTCACCCCAAGCTGCGGACCACTCTGTTGTCCAAATGGACACTAATCCACCAGTCCTGTTGAGAATACACTCCCAGTGCCAGAACACATGCCAGACTCAACAGCCAATGCATAGCTAAGCCTCTCTGGGCACCTCCACAAACCTTCTCTCATTTATGTTAGGCTACAGCCTCTAAGACCCACCATTATCTCTTCCATAGAAAAACTAAAATTGGGTTTGCTTAATAGAAAAGTGGGAACTAAGACAATGTGTTCTGGTTTACATCTTCAAATTGTAAGTGTAAATTTAATGTGTTTTCTTATACGTTTTTGTTGTGAGACACTTAAGACAAAACGTCAATTAATCTAAACACAAAAAACAACAAAGTTAAATATTATCTTGAATTAAATCTCCAAAAGAGGAGTGCGTTTCTGCAGAGTTTACACAGCGATTGAACAAGCGCTCACTCCCTGTTCCGCAGATAGAGACAGAGCATTCAGCCTGAGCTTTCAAACGGCCCCTGTCACATCTCTGCAGTCTGCAAAGCTCCAGCCATACCAAACAGCTTTGAGTTAAAGTGGAAGGAAGTGGCTGTGACAAATGCAGCACAGCCTTGTTCCGGGATCAGCATGAAGAATTCATTTCTGATCTGAGGAGTTTCTACCAGGGAGAATGACACAGGCAGGGGTTAAGCTGACTGTGTATCATGCCCACTGACATGGAGGGAAGAGGATGTAGGAGGAAAGCTTCAACTAGATTAGTTAAATTTTTTACCAAAATGCTTGTCTTTAATATAGTGTAAATGTAAGTAGCATACAATTTAGGGGATCCACTTTGCCTTAGTGCCTCAATGAATTCACACATTTGTAGGACTTGTTAGTTTATCCAAAGGAAAATTTTAACTTTTTATTTGCTCACAATCAATACCAGGAACTGGTAACTGAACTTGAAGCACTGAGCTGAAACTCAGTTTCACTCAGTAATTAATGTAATGTCATTTTCACCCCCTTTAGTTAGTTACTCAGCAGGAGGTCATGTATAAATGGATATCCATGCGTTGAAAATAATGAGCAAATCATTTGATTTTTGTTGCCCAAATTTAGGATTTAGATCATTAGTATCTTTTACCATAATTGTGAAAACAGTGCAGGCAGAGACATTATTCTAAAGGACATATTTTCAGGGTCAGAATACAAGTTTAAGTTAAAATGTGAGAGATATGCTTGATGTCTTTGATTGTAGCAGGAAGTTGGAGAATTTTCTCATCATAGGCGCAGGTTTGTGCTCTTTAAATGCCTGCCAGGGCTCTAATTTGGCAGGTCTTTGCACTGGTGAATTGGAAACTTTCTTTTAGTGTGCACAGACTTTTTTTCCCCCTCATCTACATCCATTTAGTATTTCCATGACTCGCCGTGAACTTGACTGTCTTCCCAAGATAATTTAACATCATTTTCTCTCAGTGGTTTCAATAATGTGCTGTTGTGGTGATTCTGCTCCTCCCGCTTAAGGACATCAGTTTCCTCTTAGGAGCTGCTTTTGTGGCAGAAGTACTCCCAACTGTCCACTTCCATTACTAAATTGTCAGAGCACCATGGCCTTTCTCTTTTCTTTTTGAAGAGAAAGAAAAAAAAAGGTGATTTGATTGAAGGTACAACAGTAGTGCAGGTGCACTGTGCGCCTCTGACCATGAAATTACCAAAAATCAGTATCCACACTGTGTGCGCCATTGATTCATGAAAATAAAGTCCCTGGTCTTAACACTGAAAGCAAACAACAAAAGTCAACAGAGTCTAAACCGCCCATGGTTGTCCGGATACAGCCGCATGTTAATAGCTGTCTGGTGTCTGGGATTCAGTGATGCTGAGTTTGTCGCTGGGCAGGGAGACAGGCAAGTTGAAGGCTGTGATTCTCATTTGTTGATTGTTACCGGCAGAGGGTGGACACCTGCCAGGAAAGAGACGATCATCAGTCTGAGTAGCACAGCAAGATGCTACTACTGCCAGAACTTCAATAGAGAAACTAAATCTATCCTTCAAGGGCAAATCAAAAAGAGCCTAAGTAAGCCGCAGCATACTGAGGAGTGTGTTCTGGGCTATTAAATGTATTAGGCTGTTTTACTGCATAGACCGCTGTGATATTTTGAATTAAAACCAACCGAGCTTGATACAGTAAGTTTAGCATCGCTCTCTGTAGCTCTGTTAAAATGCTTTTTCTGTCCTTGATTATAGAGCTGTTGCCCTACAGTGGAACAGGGATGATTTGGTTTAAGATTGTGTTTACTGTCATTTATCCTTTGGTTGCATGCATTGACTCTGAACCTGGCTGGAAAACACAAGTTTTCCTTCTTGTTAATAATCAAGGTATTTTCTTTCTGCACTTTGAGGTAACACCTCTGCTGGCATCTTCACTTCTCCTCCTTTAAATAGAAGTCTTATTATGCAGAGTGAAACACAAGACAGGTGTTGAAACACCGCATCTGACAGTTAACAAGACTCAAACCGAGAGCACCCACAATTATCACTGTCTGCACACTGCATATTCAAACCTGCTATACTGTGTATGCTATTCTTTACTTGCTCTTTCACTCTTTTTGTCAGAATACTATGTGTTGGCTACTACCAGAGTATATTTTGTATGTACTGTAACAATACAGTGCTACCAGTATATTCAGTCTTTGTTCAAAGCTGGAGATTCAACACATTCTTTAGGGCGTGGCAGATATATAGCATTGTGAGCTTGTCCAAGAGAACCAACGTGATAAAGAGGGAGTGAGAGAGAGAACACAGCGTGCAGTTAATCCATTAAGGTCTGTGACTAGGAGGGGTTTAGGGTGGAGAAGCAGGGCAGAATAAAGGGCAGGAGGAGTTCATGACAATTAGCCAGCTCTCTGCTTTCCGAATTAGCGGACTGAAGCACACTTCTGAGGTCCAGCCCTTAAAGCTCCCACTCCACGGCAGTCACAGCGTCAGACTGTAACGCACTCCGTGAACCGAATTGTTGCGTGTTTTTGTCTTTGCGATAGCGGGTATGTATGCCTGTGCATGCACGTTTGTGTTTACTGTGTATTTGCGTGCATGGATTCAGCTGTGCATGACTGTGTGTGTGTTTATGGATGTGAGCCAGAGCCAATCAGTGAGATGGGGTTTCACATTGCTGACAGTATGGCTGGCCTTCCTGGGTTAAAGCCACAAAAGCTTTTTAACTTTCGAAACTTTGGAAGAAGAAAGAAATATAATTTACCTCCTCAAAAACTATTTAGTATTGCTCATCAGCTAAAAGGCCAAATAATGCATCCAATCAACGCTGTGCACTCTTTTTGTGCAAAGTCTGACAAAATTGAACTGCCATTAAAGCAGAGTGGTCTTTTTAAGTCATTACCTTTAATTGCTTCTTTGACATTTTTACATTTATCCACTGCTGTATTACATTTTATTCACGTACAAACATAAACTCTAAGTAGAGAAAGGCCAAATCCACAAGATAATAAGCTGCACTGCAATATCTGTAATATCCAGACTGTAACGTATCTCAGCATGAATGCCCTTGATAGAATATCTCAACCACTCCCCCCATCTGTCCATACACAATATTATAATGCACAATGTGTACCCTTAACTAGGACATGGCAGCAACATGGTTTCATCTTTGGTATGTGTCTGTATATCATAACTACACACACACACACATACAGACACGCTCCATAACAATGGAGAGAAGAGCAGATTGTGTTTATAGCTAATTTACTGAGTGGCGGCAGTCACTTTCATTGCTTTATAAAACCATGGTCCTGTGGAGCAATTTAGGAAAATGACACGCCAAGCAAGACAACTGTTAGAGACTATCTTCACTTTCAAATCATATTCTAATTTAGAGAAAAAGTTATTTGGATCATATTACAGAGAGAGAAAACAACCTCAAAACACTGTCCTTTATGAAAGAAGAAAATGATCACACTCCATTTTCACCCCACATTTTACTGCCTCTACACAGCAACAGTTAAAAGTTGACGATATACAAAGAAAAAACCCAGATGTGATTAGTGATTTAGTCATTGCCATGGATCTGACTTTCTATTCTTTACAGTAGGGAATTAAAAGGCAACAATAAAAACATGGTTGGGAGGAGAATATTAGAGGCAGTGAGGTGGAGAATGGTTTTCTTGAGTCCAACCTAGAACCTTTATTAAACTCAAAGGTCAGAGCAGGAGAATAAAAGATGGACAGGGAACTGAATTTGTTACCTTTACTATTCAGCTGCAAATTTTTTACTTCTTTCTGCTCTTTGTTACGTGCCTCCATATCATTTCTGCCACAGAAAAATAGTCAAAGATGCACCTCTATTTACTTCTAATTTAATCTGTTTTGTTTGTGTTTCATTTTACATTACTCTCCCTCTGTTGTGTTATATACAGTATGATCGGTACAAATCTCCAGACTGTGAGTGCCAGCATATTCTATTCTATCTGAAACAATAGCGAGCTTGTTCAGCCCATCTTCCCATGTTTGTGTGTGTATGCGTGTGTGTGTGTGTGTGCACATGTTCACCTCAGTACTGCTCAGACATAATTGAGGGCGTAGTGAGGCTCTCCTATTATGTCAAGGCACATGGTTCCACCAGGCTAGCTAGCTAGCTGTAGCTAACCAGACAGGTGGAGAGGTCAGGGGTGAAGTGGAGAGACTGGGGAGCTCTATCTCACTGGTCCCTCTTTGTCTGCCAGAGCTGGCCTTATCACTTGTAACATTTTGCCTTCTTCATGTTTTTCCCTTTCCTTACAGTTGTTTTTTCAGTGTATTCATGTGGGGCTAATTTGTGAAGCTAGTGTAAATGTAAGTGTATAAGGTACAGTATGTGGTACATGCAGTATGATATACCATATGCTGTGTTTATAATGTGAGATTATATGTGTACACAGCAGGGCCTTTAAGAGTTAAAAATTGTGTCCAAAAAAGCTCTATTATTCAGACCCTAGCAATACACACTGGATCTGGATCTTTTTTAAGGAGATGGATGCAGTGGTTTTTGGAGACCCGAGTGTTTCACAACTTGTTATGATCATTTGTTGTCGTCAGGTGACAAAAAGTGCAGTGCATGTTCTACAAAGAGAAACCTTTCCAGTTTGGTGAATTTATGCACCATGTAACTAACCATGATTCTACTTAAATGTAAACTGCAATCCTAAAATGTATCCCTACTGAGGTATTAAATATCTACTTGCTTTCAAACTATTGTAAATATCACTTAAAAGCTTTTAGTGGCACATCGTCTTCCATCAGCATGTGTATTGAGCTGAGAGGAGCAGAGAAATCTCACTGAGTTTAATGGACGTTCACTAGTTACATTAGCTCTGCCAGGCCTTACACAGCCAAATGCTAATTGAAATAAACCAGCATGAGAATAAGAGATGACTTGCTGACTGCCACTTACTGCTGTGTTGAACAGAAAGGAAACAGTATGATCACGTGTTGAGAAACTGATGTTTTGATCTCTTGTCTGGCAACATGAAGATATATCCAGTGTAAGAGCATTTGCAACAAAGAGTAACATGAGGCTCCATGTGGGCTATACTGTACAGCATAAGGTGGCCGAATATGTCAGAGCACTGGTGAGACAGAGCACATAATCTGTGTGTGCATAATCTTTGTGTGCATGTAGATGAAAAGATTTATGTGAGTATCTTGTCTGCCAACATGTGTTTCAAGTTTTGCATTTTCTGGAGTGAGTGCATGTAAATGTGTGAATGTACGTATATGTGAAAGTGCAGTGAAGTACTGCTGCCTGTCAGGTAACTGTGTTAAAGGAAGCAAGAGCTCCCTCTTCTTGTCTGTCTGAGATAGGGGACAGCTGGACAAAATCAACCTGAGGCAGGTGTTCTGCTGGGCACTGAGATTGCTGCTCATTATAAATAATTATTGGAAATAAATAAACTGTTGTAAAGATTATAATTGGCACCAGCATCCAACAGGTCCTGATTTGATAGTAGGCCTTTGTAATATCTAATTAAATAATCTATAGTCTAATTACTACTGTTCAAAACAATAGAGCTTACTGTGTGGCTCACCTATAGAATATACGGTGCTACATACTACAGTTAACACTGTTTTAGAATGAGCAACTGCTTTGAAAAGAGGATTTGGGGGTTGTATGGGGTTAGGACCCTTGATGAGCATCGGGTTTTTGTCACAAGAGCACTGCTGATGCTGTTTTTTAGCTGGGGAGGATAGGTCTATACACGCTTTAGTTAAACAATGCAGCAACAATGCAGATAATCCTTTTTTTTAGACGTGCTTGAATGACAAATGAAGGGGACTTACAGGACGCTGCTTACAATCTAAAAGCCTACATCGTGCAGGAGTTAACGTGTAGACTGCATTTATGCATGATTATACAGCGAGACGATGGTTAATTACGTGCATACACGAACATAAAGTCACTTCTCGAAGCATGGCTCATCTTCTACACTCCCCACGTCGTGGACCACACGAGCCTGCCTCCTCCACTCGCATCCGCGAGCGCACCGCCCCGTCCGCACCTCCCCAGCCAATGGGAGACCGCGCGCGAGGTGACTGGACTCGACGTGCCATAAATGGCTTTTTGGGGAAAGGTGTTTCTTCAGTGTCTTTTCTTTTTAGTGGACTCGCCTATCTCGCCGTGTTGTTTTGTTCCACTTTATACTAAGCGCGAGTGTTTTTTTCTTCTCTTGCACGGGATAAAGCTGCAGCTCTTCCACTAGACTCACTACACCACCACGTCGGTTCATTCATCCTCTCCAACACGCTGCCTCCACTCCATCCGATTCTCCTCGCTGACTTGAACGGCTTTTTACACTACAGTTTGTCCGCCGACAACACAGTTACAGTCCGTAACACCAAGAGCCTCAAACAAGAATGGTCATGGTGAGTAGATATTGTGATGCACAGGCTTTCTATCGCACCTGTTTGTCCCTTTATTGTTCCTTTAGTCCGTCTTTCTCAACCTACCCATATAGCATACCGCAGCAGGCAGACAGGTAGCACCGTAGTGATTTGTGTTGCCTACAGTAAACGTATTGACAGCCGCATTTTCGTTTTACCGTTTCTTAATTTTCCATTTTACTACAAAAAAATCATAGAAAATACGCATCTAAACACCACACCTGCCCGGACAGGTGTGTGCCGCGTGCTGAAGTGTGCGCGCGCTCCTTAAAATACCCCATAAAACCTATCAAATGCAAAGTTGTGAAATATCAGTTTTCAGTCAAATTCTGCTGCACCGTGTTTTTTTCCGTTGTGTATAGATATCTTTGTAGAAAAAAATTAACAGAATTAAAAAAAACAAACTAATCTACAATTCGTTAAAGACTTTAATCATTATTTTTGAAAGCAAAAGCTGTAATTAGTCCTTTATGTTTGTGTAAAAGTGTGTGTTTGTGTGTGGAAGGGAGAGAGACAGGGAGTAAAGGAGAGTGAGATAGGTTGTATACACAGTCATGTAAATGTACAGGGGATTTTAACATGCACCCAGTAATAGTTAATTTATATACACAGTGCTGCGCAGGCATCCTATTACCATAGTGCCTGAGGCTGCAATCACTCTCCTAAAGCTCTGCTCTGCCCGGCTCACTCAAGCACAGACCTCAGCAGCGATTGATTGCTTTGCTGGGATTCAGAAAGCCTTTTCTCTGCCAAACCAGGCTGAGGCTGGCGTGTGCCGATGAGGGCTCAGAGCCAGCCAGAGAGAGAAGGTGTTAACACTGAGGGAGGGGGAGGTGAGGCCAAGGGCTGACAGGCAAGCCAAGAAGCCAATCACAAACTCTAGAGGAGAGGTTGGTGGGGGGGGGGGGGAGTGGGCGGGCTCTGACCTTCCAGCTGAGCAGGGGACTGGGCGGGTGGCTGTGGGAAGGAGGGAGGGAGCAAGGAGGGGAGGGCGGAGGGAGGGAGGGAGACTTGCTGCAGCCCAGCACTCTCTCATCCAGGCACACCATTCTCCTCTCAGCATCTGTGGAAGAAGGCGATGCCTGCTCTGCACGCCGCTAAGACTCAGGCAGAAACAGGAAGAGAGGCAGAGTGAGACGGAGACAGGGAAAAAAAAAAGGAGAAAGTGTCAGAGCAGACTGAGACAGTGAAGGAGTAAGAGTGTAGATTTTCTTGGCTGAGGCGTTGCTGTAGCTGTTGTGTGGGGAGAGAGAGAGAGAGCGTGAGACAACGGCCGGCGTCTCCCAAATGGAGTGGAATGGGTTTAAGATGGTAAGGAAGAAATGCTACAGACAGCCTGCCACTATACTCCACTGTACATTGTTAACCATCGTTTCAATTTAGGCAGCCTATAGTGGCTCGAGCACGATGTAGTTGTAGATATACTATCACCCACTGTCAGTGTGTATTAGATTCTTCTAGCACAGGCAATACAGTGATACTGTTGAACTATGTGTTGTGCAGAATGTTAAGTTCCTTCATACAGGGAGGAAGGGTACAGCAGGGGGTTGAACTGCCAAGGTTTGTGGGCAGTATGAGAAACGGGGGAAGAGAGAAGGAGGGACGGAGACAGATATCATGCTAATAGGAGAGGTATGGAGGTAGAAGTAGAGGTAAGGAAAGACGGGGAGAGGAACAGAGGGAGGGAAGGGTTAATTCGGGGAACAGCACCCATTTTATGTTGAAGCCAGGGCTGTAGGTGTCCCCCCCTTTTCCTGCCTTTGCACCACTCTGAAATATTTACCTGCGTCTCGTACCGCAGCAGAGGTGGAATGCATATAGTTGATGCCGAATGTACTGTAAAATGATAGGGAAACTGGACTTTTGTGGATTTGATATTCATGTATGCAAAGTAGCCCATATTAATTAGAGGAGTAGACATGTTATCTGTTATGCTGCCTGTGTACTCAGCGCGAGTGTGTGTTGTCTGTCCATGTGTTGGCCAGAGCCGAAGAAAGATGGAGTAGGTGTGCTTGAGTTACGCGCATGCCTGGATAACCATTTGTAATGCTGTGAATTATTTAAATTTTAAGCCCGTTGCTCACGTGTGTGTGTGTATGTGTGTGCCAGGTATTCCTCATGTTGTAGGGATGTAAATCTGTTTACACAGTCAAGCAGTGGTTATGGTTAGGGTTAGGATAAGTCTCCAGGAAATGAATGTAAGCCAGTATAATGTCCTCTGAATTGATGGAAACATGACTGTGTGTGTGTGTGTGTGTATATGTGTGTGTGTGTGTGTGTGTGTGCGTGCGTGAATATTGCTGTGTGTGTGCTCACTTATGTGGCTGTGTAACTGTGTGTCGGGATGAGAGAAATCATTTAAAGCTATCCAAGTATTCTACTTTGCTCAGCTTCCTGAGACTCACTTAAACTTTCCATTTATCCATTCATCCATCACATTCAAGCGACAGAGTGAGAGGTTCACTAACAAAACTAGCGGCCATATTTCTTTCTCCTGACGTTTCCACCTGTCATATAAGACGGAGTTTTATTTCATTGCCGATACTGCGTCACCATTCTGGCTACAGAGTCAGTAGCAGTATTTTGCATTCTCAAGGCATCCATCTGTTTTTCAAAATGGGTTGCTTGCCATTCACAAAGTGGACTGACTCACTTTTGTATTTACATGGAGAACATTAGCAGCGTCGTTCATTTGTCGGCAAGTAAATGTTTGATTGTTTGCGTGCTGGCTTCTTTACATTGGATGCAATCAAAATGCTAATTGAAACGAAGGCAACTCCCCGGCTTTGTGACTAGGCTAGTAGCGCTAGCTGGTACACTGTCTCCCTGGACGGCTAGCAGCCTAGTGTAGCATAAATGGAGGGGTCTGGCTAGAACACATGACTGATGGAGAGAGGAAACGATGTGGAAAGATGGGTGTGAATGTCGACAAAGGCAGTGTATACTCTATGCTGCATACACTGATAAGAATGCTTTATAGTTATGGATGGACAGAGGGTGAAAAACAGAGTAAAAAGGAATAGTGAGAGAGGGAGTGAAATAGTCAAACGTCCATCGGTATAGAAGGTAATGAGTGTGCACCATGAAGCCTCCTGATGGGGAGCTAGTGGGGGACCTGGGCTAGAGACAGGCCATCGTTTCACGCACACACACACACACACACAAACATGCAGTGACTCTATTACCCTCAGGCACAACACCATGAGCTCCAAGGTTACACATCAATGCTAATAGGGTGGGGTGTGTGAGGAATTTATTAGCTACAGTGCACCGAGCGAATGTGTGCTCAGTGATTTAAAATGTAACCGAAGATCAGGGAAACATAAGATAGGGATAGGTGATTTGGGTATGCGGTTCTGAGCTAATTATAGGTCTGAAGAACAATGAAGGTGTTTTATAGAAATTGAGTATGGATGATGAGCTAACAAATAAAAAGGAAAGTAAAAGTTACAGGACAAGAAACGTTGCTTTTTACATGAACGCCTGCATGTGCTGTGTTTTGTATGTCTGTGTTATCGGTTCTAGTTGTCTGTGTGTGTCCGTATATCAAAGGGGCGACTGACGTGTGTCCAGATGCGGAGTGACATGGTTAACTAGAGCCTGATTAAACACTACGCAAATAGAGTGAGAAATAGAGAGAAGGAGAAATGGTTCAGACAGAAGAGCAATTCACTCTTCCTTCCTATGTTCCTGTGCACAAGTGTAGCTCTCAGGGATTTACTCTAAGTGGGTGTGTTGTATCGTACTTAGATAAACAAATCTTTAATTGTTTTGCATGGCGCTTGTGGAAATGTCAGATGATTCCTTTTTTTTTTTTTTTTACAGACACATACAACCACCATACAGTTTTTTTTCTGCAAACTGTAAATGTTAAGAAACACAAAGAAAACAGTCTGCTAACCTCACATGACCAGACATCATTTATATATATATGTATATCCTTGATAAATATAAATCAAGTAACATAACCAATATCAACAACGACAGCAACTCTTACAAACACAAACAAGACAATATAAAACCAATTAACGAAAAACAAATGACAAGCTATAATACGAGATAACCCACGCTGTGTAATGGATAATCTATATTGTCCTCCAAGATACAGGGATCAGTCAGATATAGTATTCAAACACAGATGGTTCAGAGGCCCTAGATAGGCAGTTGATCGGCTCTACAGTCATGTTTCTCTAATTGTGACACAAACAAACCCCACACTCCATTAAAGATATCTTCTCTCCCATGTAGTCTATATGTCACCACTTTACACATTAATTCAATGCACTCTTTAAAGGTGGACATAGTGGAAGATTTCCAGTGCCGTAAAGTTATTCTACAACCAGTAACCATGGCTAAATGAAACCATAACATCCCGTGTCCTTGATACTGGTCAAGGAGTCCCAGTATCTTTTTCCGAACTCATTGTTAATCCTGCCAACTGTGGGACTGAGCACATTTGATATATTTGTAAAATCTTGATGGACCAAACTGTGTGTTTCCTTTTTAGGAAGAGCTTCTGAATTCCAGTTGAACCACCAAGTTTACATTTTTTTTTAAATCAAAAACTATACAATATCTAATTTGTAAGAATCTCCAGAAGTCTGAGGTAGGCAGATTATGTTAATTTTTAAGATCCTCAAAAGATCAAAATCCTCCATCCTCCACAAGGTCATCAAGAATCTGTATGCCCGAGTTGACCCATCTTTACCAAAAGAGAGATTTCCCATCTGTTAAGATCTTCTTGTACCATACACAGGCTCTTGGTGTGGCATATGGATTGGACCCTGTTTTTTGATGTACCACCCTCCATGTTTCTTGAGTGAAGGCCAACACAGGGTTTTGAAACGGAACTGGTCTACCTTGTTGAATCAGGAAGGCCTTCAGGGAGGACGGGTGTGTCATTTCCTGGTCAATTCTAACCTAAGAAGGGACATTATTTTCAGGAAAATTTATTTTGGCAAGTTGGGACCGTGAAAAAGTCCAGTGATACCAGTCAATGCGGGATAGAGAGAGTCCACCCTCCTCTTTTGCCATATGTAATTTTGCCCAGTTAAATAAAGGTCTTTTCCTGCCCACACAAAGTTCTCTACCATTGCATTGAATCTTTCCAGTAGTAATTGTGGGAAGGACAAGGGGAGCATGTATAAAATGTGATTTATTTTAGGAGCTATCATCATTTTACTAGGTTTATTCCTAATAGAGATATGTTTATCTTGGCCCAATTTTGTAACATGGTCTGTATATTTTGAAGTATGGGTGAGATATTAATTTCCATTATTTGTTTTAGACCCTGTGTTAACCTGATCCCGAGATGCATGATGCCCTCTGGCATCCACCTAAAGTGCCAGTTGGCTCTTATAGCTGGGGTACATATGCTAGACAGTGGCATAGCCTCTGATTTTGCCCAGTTAATTGCATAACCAGACACTTTGGAAAAAGAGTTAATGACAGAGCAGATTTCTGGTACCACAATTTCAGGGTTGCTAGCCACCAGTAATTAATCATCAGTGTAAAGGAAAGGTTTGTGCTCTACCTGACCAGCCCTAACTCCAGTTATATTTATATTATTTCAAAATGCGATAGCTAGTGGTTCCAGGAAGAGTGCAAAGAGGTGATAGAAGCAAGCACTGGCGGGCTCTGCGGCTTAATTTGAAAGGAGATCACATTATCCCATTTGTCAGAGCAGTGGCTTGTTGGTCTGTGTACATTAATTTAACCCACTGCCTGAACAATGGACCAAACCTGAATTCTCTAGTGAGAAGAATAGATATGGCAGCTCTACTTTGTCGAATGCCTTCTCAGCATCTAAGGAGAAGGCGATTACAGAATCTACATCATTCCTTGTTTTCCACATAATATGCAGCAATCTCTGTATGTTATCAGATGAGTTTCTTCCCTTCACAAACCCTACCTGAGCTGGGTGAATAAAAGATGGAGTCACCTTTTCTAGTCTAGTTGCTTATATTTTTGCCAATATTTTTTCATCAACATTAATCAGAGGTATTGGTCCGTTATTACCACGCTGCTGGGGATCTTTTCCTGATAACAGCTGATCACATACTTTCAGGAAGTCTTCCCATCTGAAAGGCATCCTGATAGACAACATGTAGTCTCGGAGCCAGCTCTTTCTGGAATCTCTTATAAAAGTTGGCCATAAACCTATCTTTCCCCAGGGCCTTCCCTGTTTTAAGGCTGCTAATCTCTTGTCTCACTTCTTCAAGACAAATATTCCCTTCTAATAACAACCTTCTGTTAACATTGGGAGTCCAATTGATAAAAAAAAATTCTTCCAGTTTTCCCTACTCTACTATTCCTTGTGACGTGTACAGCTCTTGAGAGAATGATTGAAATGTGTTGTTTATTCCTTTTGTGTCTGTGACAAGGTTGTTGTCCTCATCAAATACTGAAGGAATCAGGTTCTGTGTTTGTAGTTGCTTTACTTTATGTGCCAATACCTTCCCAGCCCTTTCGCCTTGTTTGTAGTATCTTTGACTTGTGCAAAAAAGTGCAAATTCAGTTTTCTTCTTCAATACATTGTTCACATTTAAGTTTATTCAACTTATTCCATGTGTTTGGCTTTCTGTTTTCTATATAGTGTTTTTCTATCTTATTAATTATCTAATTTTAACATTCTCTCAGTATCTTTTTTCAATGAGAGCTATGTTGGATAAGGCATCCTCTCAGACAAGCTTTGAACACATCCCATATTATACAATTTTCAAATGAGCCCTCATTCTGAGCCCAAAATTCGTGGATTGCTGACTTAATAAATGTGTATGATTCTTCCTTATTCTTAAGGACTTATTAAAGGATATTGTAATGTTTTTCTTATGTTCCATGATAAGGCAAGGACTATATCCACAGGTGCAGACAGAACTATATTGCCAATTGTGGCACTCATTATTTGATGTTATTCTTAGTGTTAGCATGGTAGAGGACCTTCAACTTACCCTAGCGCTACCACCAAGTGTACCTCTGTGAGTTATGAGTATCCGCAGATACAAGTATAGATATCTATACAAACCATACTATACAAATTAATCATAATTGGCAGAAACAGAAACATAGCTTTTTCTCATTTCTAACTAGCTCTTGTAACATTTTTCATGCTGTGAAATAAATTGCTGAAACAACTGGATCGTCCTTTTGACCACGTCAGACCTCTTGTGATAAACTAACAGCTAAAAAATTGCTGTACAGACTACCCAGACTGGTGTTCTGCTGAGATATTCAGAGTAACAAAAACTAAGCTTCCTGTTTTCACTTCCTTTAAGTTGGTCACACGAGCCCAGTATGTTTATTTGCTTGTAGAAAGAGTTTTTAAAATGCTGTATGGCTAATTTTATAGTTTATGATTGTTTCCCTCCAGAAAAACATTTTGGCAGATGTGAACTACGCATGTGGTGGGTTTGATTCGCTGTTTGTGGCTGGTTGTGTGTTGTTTCTCAGCCTGTAGTGGACGTCTTATATTGACCTTCATCAAGTACACTTTGTACAGGGACAAGAGGTACTTAACACTTAAGAATTCTTAGGATTTGTGTTAAGAGTGCATACTGTAGTCATGGCTGTGCTGCTGTTAATGCTGTTAGTTCAGTTTTTCACAAGTTGAGGTTACACTGCAGTTCATTACACATACCGTTAGCTACAGAAACCTGAAATGTCAAATGGTCACAGTGTTGGGTGTGTGTTTGTGCTTTTGTATGTAGTTGTGGGTAATAATGCATGTGAGTGCACATACTGTGAATGACTAATGTGTGCGTGTGTGTGCATTTCTGAAGTGTGTATGTCCTCCCTCTGGCTTTAGGTGTTCAAAAGGATTGGGGCGGAGACACAAAGACACTAGTCAGTCAGTTATGATTACATATTTACTGCTTTAACTTTGACCCCAGACTGTAATGAGGTTTAGAGTGAGGATGTTAAGAAAGGGCGATAGGTATATGTAAGCCAGAGATGTGCGTCTTAAGACTCATAACAGTATGATACTCAACTTGTTAAGTGAACTGTGAATTACTTTTTTTTTTTTAGTAGAATGGCAGTGGCTCCCCCCACATTACACAGTCATAAGGGAAAGTCTGATCCACAATAATATTTAGATTAGTTTGTCAGTTCATGTGTTATTTGAACAAATGCCTGCAAGTTCATCAGTAAGAAAAAAACTTTAGAGAAAAGAATTGAATTATTTTCATGCAAAATAAGTGTATGATTCAAGATACTGATATGATGCACCCATATATTTTTGTTGAGTGGTGGTTAAAAATAGCTACTATATTACAAAGTAAAATTTTGATTTGACACCACTAAGATACCTGAATAATTGATTTCTTCTCAAATTTCTTTGGCCCATATTCTTGAGATAAGAGGTTTTACCATTACTTTGGTATATTTTGTCTAAGTGCATTATGCAGTCTATCAGTATTTTGGTGGTATAGTGTCAGTATAAATATTGCAAAATATTTTATTGTCTTTAAATGTCTTTTCCACTTTCCTTTAAATAAAAGCTGGATGGAAGCAGTTAATGAGCCAAAAGCCTGTTTGAATAAGAAGCTGCTGTAACAATCTCTGTCCCAATTAGCACGCTTTGGTTTTTAAATATTCCTTTTGTGTGAAGCCTAAACACACATGAAGACTCACAAAACGGTCACGTTGAAAATTTAATAGGCTTCCACAGCGATTTCCTTCATTTATTTAAAATGTTTTTTTTTCCTCTCTTTTTAAAAAGCTAGAAATCTGAGAGGCATGGCAAGGCATTCTGCTGTGAGGGGAGCAGCATTCACAAATACTAGACCTAATTCCTTTGGCAGCAGCTCAAACTGCTACAGACAGACACATAATCAGCTGGGGAGTGTTAGCGCCTCAGCCCACTAGCAAACACAGGACCGAGCCCTTGTTGTGCATCGCTGCTTTTCAGAATAAATATCCCGATGGAAAATACAGTGGGAGGAAAGAGGTATTCATGTGTATATAGCTCTTTGTTCAGTCAAAGATACAGAAGGAGAGAGGAACACTTGCTTTCTTAGCTGCTTTACTGCTCATTCTTTCTCTATCCTCTCTCACCCGCTCTCTCTCTCGCTCCCTTCCTTCTTCCCCCTTTTTCTCTCATCCTCCACTGTACCCCGTGTGTTTTGGTATTCATACAGATGTTTGGATTTGAGTGGCAGTTTCTCTTGAGACTGTGCACAAGCGGCTGACTCGTCTCATCTGCATTTTGCATCCCAGGAAAAAAAAAAGAGAACAGAAAGCAGCGGAAAGTATCAGCAGGCAGACAGGCTGTTTGTATGTGTGTATGTGTGTGTGTGTGTGAGAGAGAGAGAGTGTGTGTGTGTGTGTGTGTGTGTGTGTGTGTGTGTGCACATTGCCTGTTGTTTGGCTTTGGCAGCTTAACTGGCCCCAGCGCTGTTGCTGTGTGATGTTTAAAGGACGTTTCAAGGTCATGCTTTCGACAGGCCTCACCGCCTCTGACATATTAAACATTTATATATTTCTGTAGCTGGATGAATTATAGATTGAACATGCAACTGAACATGCTACAAAATGGCACCATTGTGGTTGGTAATAGACACATTAGGGCCTACAAACGCAGCATCCCACACGACATCCTTTAACCTGCCTTATCTCATCAATAGCAACACTAACGCAGGGACAAATAAAAAGACTGGTCGTACTCGATGCAGTGTACAAAGACAGTAGAAAATCCCACCGCGGCAGGAGAGTGTGTATGGAGGTCCATCTGCAAGTCAGTTGTGGTCAGTGACTCATAAAGATAGGGGCTGCTTTACATAAAGATCATAAATCTGACAGACTTCAATGAAAAGGAAAAGCTATCTCCTCATGAATTATTAGAGGGAATGCAGGCTAGGAGGTAGATAATACACATAGTCGGACTGGCCATCGGGAGCACCGGGAGAAATCCTGGTCACGCTGTGGGCCGCTTCATTATACAAAAACAAGAGCGAGAGAGATGCGTTGTCGGCCCACTTTGATTATACACCTCCCCCCCATGATGGAGTATCTGCAGTCTGGTTGTGGTGGGCTGGTCTGGGTAGAAAAGTCCAGGGCCATTTTTTAGTCCCAGTCCGTCCCTGATAATACCTGACTATTTCTCTTGTCAGTCAGTGATTTGGTTTGCCTTTTATATGTAGTACAGAACATGTGAAATCAGAGATATCCAACCAGCTATTGGGAGTTATCAGGCCGCGGTTTGACATGGTAAATTCTGACAATGGAGCCGTTGTCCCAGCAGGAATATGGATTGTCACAGTCAATGCATATTCCCTTTCAGTGGACAGGAATACTGCCTTTCTATCAGTATAAACTAGATGGAAATGGAGGAAGGGAAATCAGATGCGTATGGAGACTGATAAACGTCAGCAGCAGGCATTAGCAGCACCTGTCAAGTTGATATTATGGGTGTGTGTGTGTATGTGAGAGAAAGAAAAAAGAGGGACAGAGAAAATGGAAAAAGTTGAAAGATAGATGTGTGTTATCTCATTGATGTGCAGCTCTCCAGCACATGCTGTCAGACTAAAACGCTGTTGCAGAATTTTGTATGGCAATCAGCCACCGCCTTCTATACATTGCCTTCCTGGCACATGCCACAGTATATGAGCAGAGATAGTCTCCTGTGGGCATTTTCAATTACTCTGCACTGTACAGCAGTAGGGGGGATTAATCTGCTCGTTTGAATGCACGCCACACTTAATGGTTTAGCTGGTGTGCCGCGGGCATCGTCTCTTAGCTGTGCTGGTATACATTTAGGCTTTTTGTGTCTCACACTGTTCCTGCTGCAGTACGACCAATTTCTGATTGCACCACTCTCACATCAAGTTACACTTAGATTAGATTTTCACAGAAGATGGGCTCACTATAAATTCTCTAGTCAAACTCCAAATTGATTGCATAATGACTAGTACTAAGCAACTCTGCAGCATTTCCTATGACTATAGGAATGAAAACATATTCAAAAAGGGAATAAGCACAAAGAAATCTGGTTTATACACTGACTAATGTAGCTTAATATTTAAATGACAACAGGCTTATAACTATACTAAGGACCAAATAAGATAAATCATGAATTCATAACGTCGTCCAGCACATGAAGGTTGCTAAAAGATTTGCCAGGGGATAGATATAAAGTTTCAGCTTGTCTCTCGACAGCGATGGTTGTAACCTCCTCTACATCTACATGTAGTTTCGAGTTATTCATTGCCTCCATCAAACTGTTTACTCATTAAGACAGATGACGGACGGCTGTCCTTTTCCCTTGCAGCTATTTGATTATATGAGCTCCGGTTCTGAGCTGAATCGATAACCAGTTCAGCTAGGCACACGCGTATAAACACACACATGCGCACACTAACATACACTCAGACACACCCTCACACTGTACCCTGGGCTGTGGAATGAATTCTTGAGTACAGCGGTCGATTGGTGTCTATGTGATTTAGCTCTATGGCTTTACTGCAAGGCAGACGCATGCAAACACACACACATACATACACACAATCACACACAAGCAGGCAGTGTCTGAGATGCAACTGATGGGGGGGGAAACAGTGATTAGATTAGGAAGAGCTCTGCTTAGCAGCCGGGCCAGTGCTCCACTCTCTCCCTTGTTCTCTGTGTAAGTGCTGTGCTGTAGGTTTTGTTCTTATCGTATACCTTCAGGCTGTTTATAACTTTTTAAATACCTGTTCAACAAAGCCAATATTACCACTTCCAGCCTCAAACCAGTTTTAATTAGAACACCTACTGTGAATTATACTGAAAATTGAGTTCAGTCTGAGGAGTTTATAAGTTTCTTATTCTGCTGTTCAGGAGTCGCCTTTTGGGAAGGTTGCTTTAGCCAGTTATCTTGTTCTTCAAGGCTCTTTTTTTATACATAGAAGAAGCATGACTAGAGGCTTGAGTAAGCTAGGAATCTACAGTAGTTTATAGTTGCTACGTTGCAGTGACATGATGCTGCTTATCCCTGACCTGACACATGCAGGTGGACACAGTAACAGTGTGAAGTTGAATAGTTCATTTGGGTGAATCTGAGTGCATTTGTGCATGTTTGCATATGTTTTTTTATGTACATGCTAGCATATTTTAGTGTAGTTTGCTAAAAATAGGAAACAGCTTCTCTAAAATGACTGGTTGCCTGCACAGGTGCATGGCCGCATTCACCTGCCAGCTACTTGTGGAGGTGGTGTCCTCGCTCATGACACATGGTGCTGACTCAGATGGATCAGCCTTGCCTGTTCTCCCTACCTCACTGTCTACTTCTGCGTCCTGCGTTCTACGTTCTGTGTCCTCTGTCCCAGCCCAGCTAAAAGTAACTTCAGCTGAAGACATAAATGAGCAACCACTTTAAGTAAAAGTAGCCAGGTTAGATCATAGTCACAGCAACATGATTTTTTGTGTTGTGAAAAATGAAGACAGAGAGAGAGAAAAAAAAAGTAAGGCCCTTTTGGGAAGGATCAACCTTTTATGTCATGTTAAATGACAAGCGTGATATAGGCCTACTGTAGCCTGACAGTGCTCCTCCTGTCTCTGCTGCTTTGCCTTTACCCCTTTCTCTTATTCTCAATCTGTCTTTTGTACTTACCGTCCACATAAACATGGTTAATACTTACTGAATAGGCCCTACATGTTAGATAAGTATCAGCTCCACTAAAACCTTTAAACACATTAATGACATTTAATTAAAGATGGAATCCCATGTAGGGGATGAGATGATGATTTAGCCTCTTTAATCCACCAAAATGTCCTAGCTAAGGGCCTCGACAGTGATCACTCCCATCCGTCACACCCAGGGATTACAGCAGGACAGACAGCGATGCACAGCAGAGACATCTTGCTGATTTGACTGAGCTGGGAGCCGTGGTGCTGGCTGCAGAGGCTAGAACTGGAACAAAGGCTGGCAAGCTGTTGATGGGGATTTGATGCTGTTCAATGGAAGACTGCTGTTGGGATGATGGTGCTGCGTTGACTTGCAGCTGAGGATTGGATAGAGAAATAGGGGTCAGGGGCATGAAGCGAGGGACTGTTCTTGGCACATTAGAGAAACTAGGAGAACTGTGATGAAGACCTGAGAGGCCAGGCCAGGGCTGGGGCTGAGGGACAGGGACTTGGGCTGACAGGCAAGGCCAGGCCTTCAATTCCAAGGCCCAGTCCCCATGCCTTAGGCTTCAGCCAAAGAGCGAGGCAGGTGTCCAGCTGATCTCACACCCCCACAAGGGAGGAACTGCAGAGCACCAGTCACTGGAGCTGCACAAATTGAAGTGTCATCTCCAGAGTCAAGATGCTCACCAATTTTCTGCATGCGTTGGTGCAGAGTTGGGATTCAGCCAGTGGACAAATGGCTCCAGTTCCGCCTACAGTTTGGCTGAGCAAAGGAGACTGTGGTATCTCTGTGTGTGTATTTTGTCTGTGTGTGTGAGAGAGACTGAGAATGTGACTATGTACAGTATGTATGGAGCACTGCAGGTTGTCAGCGTCATCGTCCTTTTTTTTTTTTTTTTTTTTTTGCCTTTTTACTACCTATAATGCAGCGTGAAATAGTGTTTGAGAAAAGGTTTTAGATAAAAAATTAAGTCAAGTAAATCTTAATAGATTAAATCAAGTTACGTCACTTTAGAAACAAGAAAAACTGAACAATACATCAAATATTTACAATTTGAAAATATTTGCCAATAGACTCATCCTATGATTGTGAAACATAAATCTTGAGAAAGCTAAACGAGATATAGATCCCGTCTGACATATCCCTCGGGCAATTGACGGTATCCTGTCATCTCCTGACCTCTGACCTTACGCAAGTATGTGCCGATTACCCAAGAGCTGTGAGGGGGTGTGTGGGAAAGCTTCATCGATCTCACTGAAAGACTGAAACATCACAAAAGAGAAAAATGAGAGGAGGGGGTGGGCGGGGGGAGAGTCAAGCCAAAGTTAAATGAAAAATTGCTTACGTACACGTCTCGCGCGGTCTGGAACATTTATTATTCCGAGTCACACAGAGAGAAAAGAGGTGGAGGAGGATAGAAGAAGAGAAGAATCCATTTGGTAAAGTAGATGCAGATCGATGAGACTGGAGGCAGGCAGGCCAGAGTGCAACAGAGGAAGGGTGTGTGTGTGCGTTGGTGAGAGTCTGTGATGTGTCTGTGTGTGTGCTTGCGTGCATGAGGTGTCCCAGATTATTTTCCCTGATTGATCCGGCCCAGCATCCGTCTGACCTGCAGGACATTTCAGAGCTCGTAAGATGCTGGTGGAGGTGGAGAGATGGTGAGGGAGAGACGGCCAGGAAGAAAGGGAGAAGAGAGAGAAAAATAAAAATCAATAGCACGGAGAAAGAGCATTACAGGGAACTTGACTGGCCGAGAAGCTGAGATAGTAAAGTCGTATTAATCTCTTTGTGTCTCAGTCAGTTTGATAGGAACTCCAATTCAGTATCACTAACTCCTATGTAGTATCACTTTGGGGGAATGAGAGGGAGTAGTATCAGGTGTAGCTGCTGTGTGGGTGCAATAAGGGTACATATAACACAAATCGTCATTTTTTATTTTCATATATGAGTCATGTAGTATCGGCATCTGACAAAAAATGACTGTAGAATTAGGTGATGTTTTCTGTCTGATGTTTTCTCTTCTGTCATTTTCACATTTGTAAAAATAAGATGCATAAGGCATAAGGAAATCACAAATAAAGTCTGAGGCAAGATGGTGAGGCAAAGTCTAACAAGTCAGATGGTTGCTTGCTGGCTCCATTTTGTAGCTGCCAGGCAGTGTGTCTATCAGCGGAGAGATCCTGCAGCATACTGTCTATTCTGCAGTCTCTACAGCCTCCATCTATCCTGGCCAAGTGAGGGTAAATTGATTGTCTAAGCTCTGTAAGAGAAGGGGGAGGGAAACCTGCACTAGGCCAGTCATATGAAGTAGTGGTTTATGGTGTAAAAGTAGCAGAGGAGTGATGAAGGTGAAAAAGGACAGAAAAGCGAGACAGAAAGTCCTTGGTCATTTAAATTTTAGCTGGTACCATATGTTACATAGGGCTGTGGAGAAGGAAAGACTGTCACAATCTTCTTGCATAATATGGAAGAAAACCTTGTAAAATGGATTAATACTCAGTAAAAAAGAAAGATATGTTTGTCCCTGTGGCATTTTCGACTGTTAGAGGAAAACAAATGTATACTCCCCTTCCTTGCTGTAGGCGGATAAGGCTTGTCCTATTTGACTGCAGTACCCAGACACCACTGGCCGGGAGCCCAAGGAGACAGGAAGCACTTTTGTGGCATCAAATATTAATGGCGTTATAGAGTGTATTGATTATATAATAAGTTTTCCCAGCATCTGAGCACCGACTGAAATGTATTCCCTGAATAATTGAAAATGTATCCATGAGCGGTTTTTCATCTCAATGGTTGGTGAATGTAATTGCATTGCACCCTTATTCCAGTGTTATTTGAGATTTTATCAGAAGATGCACATGTGTGTTCATGTGATAAATGCAAGGACAGCGAGAATATGAAGAAAGATGAAACTCTGTGTGTGTGTGTGTGTGTGTGTGTGTGTGAGTGTGTGTGAGTGTGTGTGTGGTATGCCTGAGACTGTTTTATCGAATGGTTGAGCATTGAATATTGAGCACTGAGTAGTGTTTCGAAAATGGGACACAGGGACTCAAACGCACTTGTAAGAAATGTAATATTCCTTTTGACAACATTATGCTCCCTTGCACTATACATTAGTTGTTGAAATGGAAACTCATATACATCTGCTTGCTGCTTCTTACATTTTTATCACCACATTTGTACATGCTACGATAATACTGCACTGTCTGCTTGCTGCGGCACACCATTCCCTTACGCACTGACCATAGTGTGTAAAATGACGGCTTTGCAGAATGGGTGAAAAATGCTTTTGATGTTTCACCTCTGCCTAACGTTTCCTTTTTTCAGGGTAGCTTTTCAACTTTACTTATAATGGATTGTACAAGTCATTTTTAACATGCAGACTATACAGTATGCTGTCCTCAACCCTCTGGATGAGATGAATGTTGTTGTATGAGGTGGCTTCAAATTGTTACTAGCGTGGGCACCTTAGCCCTGGGGTGTAGCTATCCCTGGCACTACCCACACTTGGCTCTTTCAAAATGGTTATAAATATGCCTCCCTGGCTTTGGCACACCTCAATGAGGTTGACCTAACACTGCTAACTGCTTTTAAAATTGAAATTTAAACAAAATCCTAATGCTTCTCACTAATTTCTCAGATTTACCCAGTAGAAAATGTTTTTATATTTTACACAACCATTTAGATCTGTCTGTTTTATACCAATAGTTACCCTTTGGTCTTCTCCAGACTAAGACAAAGATGGCTCAGCTTGATATTTATCTATGATCATCTCAAAAATATCTCAATATTCACTTTTAGCTGTCAGTAAAGTAGACACAATATTCCGTGTCCTCTTTTCTACCCTGACCTCTTTGCCCCTGTGTATCTTCTTTTTCCCTTTCAAGCTGACAGTTCACTCTCATTTAGACCTCCATTATGCATTCTCGCCTAAGTTTACAAGACACATTGACAACAGAACATGTACAGACTCTCTCTCTCCTCCCCCACCTCTGTCTCTCTCTTTCTTTGAAGTATTGGAAGTGTCTTCCCCATTACTCAGCCCTTGCCTTTTCTTCCTCCTCCCATCTGATCCCTCACTCCCTCTCTTCATCTCTCTGAAGGAGTAAATGAAGGCAGAGGTCATCCCTCCTCTCTTCCTCCTCTCCTGCTAAATTGGCTGCTCGTAGCATCCATAGATAGCTGCAGGCATTTAAGCCCCCTGCTCTGGAGAGCTAGTGAACAGACTTCCTGCTCATTTGTGGCATTTCTGTCTCTTCAACCACAGGCTTGTTTATCCACAGATAGCAAGAGGGAAACCCTCATTATAAACTCTGCCAAGGTCATTGCAGTCACCACACCAATCTGCTGGCTTCAACACACATATGCAGTTTTATTCTACTGCTATGAAGGTTTACTCAAATGATTAAAACAGACTGAAACAAATCTTTACCCCCATTTCTATCTAAGCCATTTCACTTTCAGCTTGAAGAACTATTCCAACAATTTGAGTCAAACAGTTTGACAATGACAAACCAGTCATACCAACCAAAAACAAAAATCCTGAGCCACCTGTCTTTGTTTTAGTGTGACCGGTGGAATGACCGCAAAGGTGTAACTGTATTTTTCTAGTGAGCTGCCATTTTTCCCCCCAATACCCCCCACTCCCCAAATCCCACTACAACCCTAACTTTGCAAAGTGAGTGTATAATGTTGACGGTGGGCTATGCGTCCCTCCCTCCCTGTGCTCCGCTCCATAGGGGTCGACAGAGACACAGTGGCGTCAGGCAGAGCTCCCACAGCTCCAGGGCTGGGCAGAGAAGGGATTGCTGACACAGCCAAAGATGGTAAGGAGACTACTGCTGCCAAATGGATGGCCCAGCCATTTTACACACCCATGAAGTAATATGATCTGATATTGCACTGTGTTTACATAAATACACACTGGTGGTGATGCTGCTGACTGAGACAGTTGGAACTGGAGCAGAGATTGATGGATGGGGCAACAGACAGAGAGCAGGAGGGAGGACTGGGGTTGCGAGGGTAGAGGAAATTGTGTAGAGACGAGTGAAAAGCAATATTCAGCTGCTGACGCATTCGTTCAATGTATATTTTTAAAGAGAAGGCAATACATGGTGTCAGACTGCATGTCTCTGTCCAGTGTTTTCTCCGTTTATATGTTGATGTTTTAGCATTTAAAATACATCCGTTACAAATCAATTGTGCTGTTTAGCCTTCATTAATACAGTCAGCAGGATATGCATTGAGTTCTGTCCACAGCACTAGGCTCCACAGTGGGAGAGCAGGGACAGCCAGAGTGTTCACAACCAACATGAAGTGGACTGCTGAGCAGCACAAATGCTGGTGGGCAGGGACAAGGAGAGGAATATAATTGGCCACTGGGACTCGGCAGGTCCCTGTTAATTAGAGGCGGCCATTTTGGTGTAAAAACTCCTCAGAAAACGTCCCATGGAGTTGAAAGTCTCTCTGACAGAATGGAGCCCAGCAGGGAATGTAAACAGATTTAATAAGGCCCTCTCCAATCAACTCTGTTATGGCTAGATACTATTCTCTCCTCTCACTCTCTCGCTCTCTCTCTCTCTCCCTCTTTGCCTCCGTCTTTCTCAGTCTGTCTCTGTATCTCTGTTGTGGTAGAGTGGTGAGTGAGTAGGGAAGGATACTGTCAAAAGAACAATTTGCATGCAGCTCTCATCTTGAGAGCTTTTAGACATCTCACGGTCTGTTTGTTTTCTGCTGTGAGCTTGGGCCATTGTTCTGTCTCTGTATTTGTGTGTGTGTGTGTGTGTGTGTGTGTGTTCTTCCACTCACTGCAGATGCCACAGAGTGTGAATGTGGGGAACTGTGTGCATACATGCGTGCATGTATGTGTGTAAAATGAGAAGATGGAAGCAGATGCAGCTCTGACATTTTGTTGGTGCTGAACCTAAACACATAGATTGACAAAAAGAAGTCAGAAGAAATACAGTACAGACTTATTTTTAAAAGTCTTCCTAAAACCAGGGACAAGATGGATGCTTGAACTTATGTAAACCCCAGTTTGGTATCCCATGATATTGTTGGTATCGTTATTTAGAGACAGTTTTATGTGTACTAATAAAAACGACAAGCTTTCCTTCCTGTTCTCCTCATTAAAAATGAATTCTTTAATCTTTGCTAACTGTTTTGAACACACATTTATTTACCAATTCAGTAACGTAAGTCTTCTCTAAACAATCTCACATTTATGTATACTTTATAGCAAATTGTGCTGTATCTCACTGATATTATGTGGATATCAGTAGTCTTCAACAGAAAATAAGCCAGAAGTACTTACTCTTCTGAAAAAAAAAAAAAAATATTAACATTATTATTGTTTATATACTGGTAGTGGTTGTGTGGTAACTAAAGAGTTATTTGTTTGCCTGCTGTTTCAGTTATCATCACTGCTCAACACTACACATAGACAGATAAAAGTAAAGTGATTAAAGCCAAGAAGTATACTCACTGTAAACTATTTCGGGACAAACTGTGAAATTTTTAAAATCTGCTTTGAGCTATATTATTAGAACACAGGTCCAGTCTTTTGATAATCCAGAAATAGAGTGAAATACGACTTGTGTGCTGCTTCTCCTCGCTGAAACCAGCTCTGCTTCCAAGTGCAGGCTGTCTGTGTGTACTTTAGAATAGTTAAAAATAGACCGAGAGCTGAATGGCTGAACAGGGGAAAGGGAGAGATCTGAGTGATGACTTTAAAAATTTGATTGAATCAGATTAAAGAATATTTGCATCTTAATTTGGGTTTCAGCGTGTGTGGTCATTACAATTCTTGTGCAGAAACATGATGGAATTTTATGCTCAAATGGCAACGGACATACACAGGTGTTTTTCTTCCCGGGACTAGCCGTAGTGTACTATAGGCCATTACACATACACATGATACAGGGACCACAGGATCTCAAAATTGGTGCAAGGGAATACTGTAGGACATTTAAAAGATAAACTAAATAAATAAACTGTTAATTATATTAGCTACTGTTTGAATGTTGTGCTCACAGGTTACAGTCTACTAGTTTGGTCGAGCATGAGACAAGATAGAATGAGGCTCTTTATACCTTTGTTACAGTGTGTCCATCTTCCTTTTTCTGTTTTATCTTCCCCTCCCATTTAGTGATTGGATGTAGTTGTGTCTACGCCTTCCTCTGTTGAAATACTGACAACCCCTCACACACAGTCACACACTCACACATACATGCGACAAATCCATTAATTTGATCAAACAAATGTTTTTTATGCAAATGTTTGAATAATTTCACTTCACACATTGCTTTTGTTGGAGAATAATGTTCGCTCAGAATAAGCATTCATATTAAATATGTGTCAGAGTGCTCTGGCAGAAAAGCAAAGTGCAACCTAGCTTCCTCCTCCTCCTCCGACTTCTGACTCTCACTCCCTCTCACCTTTTTTCCTTTTTTTTTTTTTTGCTGTTTTCTCACACTTACACCAAGCTCACAGCTCCTCTTTGAACACTTTGATCCTGAGATGCTCTTCGAAACCAGATATGACAAATCTAAACTTCTCTCTGTCACAGCAGCAGCATCAGCAATCAAATACGGTAACTTAGCTGAGGGGCCGCTCCTGTTGCTGCCCCCTCCCAAAATCCCCAGCAGCTATTAGAGAACTATTCACAGAGGCCTCTTATTGTCTTCATGAATATTTAGCTGTTTATCCTTTCTGTGTCTAGTGTTTGTTGTACTTTTCAGTGTTTAGAGTTGTGGAATGTAGTGTGTATAACGTGTTCAGTACATGTTTACTTTCTAATTCCGTATTAGGGCTAAGCATTGTTTCAACTTCAATGTTAATGGATGATTTTTGACAGACATCATTGATGTGACATTGTGATGTGAGAGGCAATTTGTTTTTTCGCCAATTGAACGCTGTCATGCCAAAAGACCACTTGTCAGCAATTGGGCATGATTTATGAGCATTTGCTCTTCCTAAATTCAGAAAAATCATAAAATTTTGAATTACCTCAAAAATAAAGATAATTTGTAAATCACTTGTATGTTATCCCATACAATATATTGTCATATTAACCAATCCTACCATGTAATAATGCATTCCGTAATCCTTTTCTAAACACTGTGAAAGTTCATTGTTCTAAAGGAGATGATAATATTTGATTCTACATCTTTAACATTTCAATCCAAGTCATCTAGAATGACAGGAATTCATTTTATGCAATTTCAACGCAATGGTATACACCAAGTACAAAGCTTGTTGAAAACCATTCAAATGTGGTTTTGCAATATCTGGCTTTTAAAAGCTATTTTCATCCAAACTCTTGATCTGACTTAATACAACAAAAGTCATGCTTCTTAGGAAATTATTTTTGAAAATAACCACTCTAACAGAGTTTTGTATACCTTTCAGGATATTCAGTGCTTCAAATTGCTTAAATACCATACAAGCTTTTGCTAATGAATACTATCTCCTTCCTTCTTCCTCTCCTCTTTTTTCCCTCCCTCATTCCTTCTCCTCTTTGCTGTGCTCCAGATCATCAGTAACATGGAGGCTCCAGTGACAAATGGCCCCAGTGGAGGAGGCAACACAGCCAACGGGCCTACCACCAACAGCCGCGGCTGCCCCTCGCCCATGCAGACTGGCCCGACAAATGACGACAGCAAGACCAACCTCATTGTTAACTACCTGCCCCAGAACATGACTCAGGAGGAGTTCCGCAGCCTGTTTGGTAGCATCGGGGAGATCGAGTCCTGCAAACTGGTTCGCGACAAGATCACAGGTACAGAACGGAGACATTTAATGTTGCTGTTTGTGTTTCTCAAAATATTAACTTTTCATGAGCTGAAGAAAAACATGAAAATCCCCAAAAGTGAAATCACAAGGCTGTCAACGATAATATGATACAATCACAAGTAGAAGTAGGAAGAAAACATGATATACTGTTGTATAATTAGTTATCATTTGCTGGTCCCCAAAGACAATGTAAGTTTTTCTAGACCTCCTCCAAAAGGAAAAGGGGAAAGGCAAACACATAAAGTGAGATACTATACTGAGCTCCCCTGGAGATAGAAGGGATTTAGATGCTCTCTGTTCTGACAGTTTTAACTGGTCTGATACTGGGAGTTGAAGACTGCACTTCTGATTCACTGCAGCATCCTGCTTTTGAAGTATAATACTCAATCCACTACCGTACACAGTTGTAGATTCTCCAAAACCACATGCTGTATTTTCATATCGTGTTTTTGTTCACCTGTCACAATATTTCTTGCATATTTCTCCTAATAGTCAAATAACAGTAAGAAGGTAATAATAAACTTGTTAAGACAGATATTACGCAGCAGACAGCTGATGTGACTGCTGTTCACACACTGCTAAAAGATCAAAGGTAGGTGTAGATATGACAGTGTGGCCGTATGCTGTGTGTCAAGTGTAGACACACATGTAGATAAAACACACAAAGAGGAATAAAGAATTAAATAGGACACAAATTGTTCATGAATAGTTTGAACACTATTTGGAATCGTTCTGAACCATTCAAGAGAAACCAAAGCATGTGTTGTCTTCTACAAGGAGAAATCCATCTCTGCCCTCCATGAGTGTTCAAGCGCTGTGACTGAGCAATGCAGCAAAGTACCACATGTTCTCCAGAGGTGTTTAAATTAAGCAGCACTTCGCGGTGCTAATCATGGCTGTAATCTGGGCGTAGTGGCTGTGTGGGTGGCCATACAGCAGATGGATCGGGGGGTGGGGGGGCTCTGTGATAATGCTCCATAATGGCTTTCATTTTAGATCCTACTTACTGACACTCTTCTCCTGATAATCTCATTAAAGAGGACCAGGCAGGCAGTCGAGATCACCTAGCTTGGATAGCAGGCAGGCAAGTAAGCCGTAAACACGGGGAGTAAATACGCACATACATGGACACATACGTGAGCATAACCACGGAATTAGATTTCCTTTTATAGATCAAGTATTACCAAAAGGCCAATAGTGATGACAATATTGACTGTAAACCTGTGATGGCCACTAGTGCAGCCATTCCTGCCTCCTTTTGTACTCTCGTTCTTTGAGGCATGTTTTTGCAGCTCTGTGATTCCTCTTTAGGACCATCTTCCTCTTCCTCTGTAATGGGCCACAAAATGGAGCCTGAGAGTCAGATACACCAAGATAATGGAGGATGGTGTGTTACAAAAATAACACTGGGATACCACATGCTATCATCATCACCATGTTCTCTCTCCACCCGTTTTTCCCCTTAAGTGTGATTTGCCAAGCAGCAGTAAGGAACCAAGCTAACAGCAGATATTTGGAGAGTTTAAAAATGAACAGAATTGCTGTAAACCTGCTCGAGCCCTAAATGGAGGAATGCGAGAGAGGTAGAAATCTTCGCTCACTTCTAAACAATTTAGGGTACTTCTCTGCTCCGCACTACAAGTCTCTCTGATGACTTAGCATCAACGCAAAAAGTTATAAATAAATCCTGCCCTCCCTCCATCTCCCCCTGTGGTGTATGCCTGTTTTGCTCTCCCATGGGTGCAATTTCCTTGTGCAAACTTTTAGGCTAACAAAGCACAGATCCCCTCTTCCAGCAGGGAATGCCAAGAGGCTTCATACTCTCTAACAGCCATCCAAATCATTAACAGACTAAGCCAGGTTTGCAGGAGGGAGGGGTAAAGAGAGGGATGGTGGGAAGAGTAAAGAGAAGCCTTTTTTTAGGCAGATACATACACCTGTAGTCTTCCTCATCTGTAAATATCTGCACATGGATATGAGAAGGATAAACATTTTTGTCAAGATTTCTGAGTAAGTCAAAGATTGCGGGAGGAAAGGGTATTTTTTACAATGTGGAAATTCTAATAAGAAACTTGAAAATATGTCGGGAGGATAGATTGAGTGTTCTGTAGCTACATATTACTCATCTTGATGTGAATAGTAAGTCTGAGCCTTCACATTTTATTATGCAGTGTGAAGAGCATGAGGAGTATATAACAAAGTTTAAGAAGTTTAAATAAATTCACTGACTGGACTTTTTAAAGAAATGTACTTAGATAATAGTTTCAATTTTTTATGATTACAAGATTGAAGTAATCCTCCAATGGATTTCCTTACTCATGTAGTCATGGTGTACATACCACCAAAAGAGTTGTTACATTTTTTGTTTTATAGTTCTTTTGTGCTAGCTTTTTCGTTTCAAATGAAAAACCTGAGTGCAGTATTAGCAAGTCTTCATCATTTGTTTGCTTGTATCTCCTGATATGTTTCCCATCAGTACCATCTTGATTAACCTGTGAGTGTTTGCTGACAAGGTGTGAGCACATGAGCCTCTCAGAGGTAGGAGAGACAGACAGGTCCTCAGCGTCCTCTCAGCTTCCTGTGGACTTGCTCCTGTCAGCTCCAATGACACCAGTGTGGCGTGATGCTCGGGCGGGTGCGGGCAGGCGTAGACACTCCAGCTCCGTCTGTCACCCTGGCTGACTTCAGCTGGTAGAAAGCCACCTCTGGGTGTCTTTCTTGCTCCCCACATGCCTGCCTGCCTACCTTCCTGCCTGCCTGCCTACCTACCTTCCTGCCTGCCTGCACAACTACCTTCCTGCCTGCCTGCACAACTACCTCTGCCTGGTGTTCTCATAACACGCCAGGGACATGCAGGTTAATCTTTTATTTAAGGCTACCTTACACGCACCTAGCTGCAGCCCACACACACTTGCACATAAGCCCCAGGCCTTCACTTGTGAATTTCCTTTCTGCCTCTGCTCTTAAAGCAAAGATATCTTAAACGTGTCATTGTTTAAATTAAGTGTGTATACTGTAGTAGCTTTTACAGTTGTCCTCTTGCATTCCAGGAAGAGTGAACGCTACAGTACTGTACATATACAAATGCTTTCATCAAGGGCATGATGGCTTTGACACACTGTGCACTATAGATAGCTCCACTTAGAGCGCTCTTGGTTCATGTTTTTTCTTTATTCTTTAAAGAAAGCAAAACGTCTATTTAAACTGAAAATTGCCAGTCCGAAAGCACATATCTTGAGCAGTGGGAGCAACACTCCTTACTGTTCTTACTGATGTTAGTAAAAACACACATACCCTTGTGGAGAGCTAAAAAAAAAATTATGTAGACCTTGCAATATACTGAATCAGCACTCACAAACATCGACACATGCCCATACACACGCACAGAAATGGAATCGACTGATCATTGTCAGTAAGTCATTTTTCAGGATCATTGTTCTGCATCAGCTGCATTTCTATTGGAGAAATGAATGCATTTATTTTCATAATGACATGGAGGAGAAAAAAAATAGCTTTTCATGCTGGAACAAGAATTGATTGGTTGGGGTGGGGGTGGGAGTGTTATATTTTTATGGCCAACCATTTTTGCATTCTCATCTTGAGCCAGTAATTACAGTAGCCCAAAGATCAGTAGTCTTCTTCTGTGGAGATACTGTAGATATAAGACATTTAATTGGCTAATCGTGTTTACCAGCTGCTATGTGTCTGCCCTGCTCTTGCTGTTACGTTTTTCTTCAAGTAGTCACAGCACTTGCTGATTGCTAGCTATCAGCAGCACACTCTACACATTTTAATAACCAGAATGGCATTTTCCTCTGTTTACACAGATTAAATAATTTTTATCTCTACATCAAACCCTGTAAAGACGTCATCCCAAAGCCCACTGACTGAAGCCTTTTACACACTCTACTCTAGTCACCTTCCATGTGATGGTTTTATACATGGAATCTGGGGAGCTGATGCAAATCATAGTGACAATGTAGCAAGCCAAGCAGATGTTGGCTATGAAAAATAGATGGACTGTGATGTTAGCTGTGGAGTAGTTCAAGCCAGAGCACCTCTGACCAACAGCGGCTTCAGTACCATGTGAAAGCCTGCTGTGAACCCAAATCTTACATAAACACAGGTATTCATATACCGTAGGTGTGCTGGATTTGGCTTGCTTTGCACGCATAACCCTGTGGTTCAGGAAGCACACTTCCATTAGTTTCAATGTCGTTCCATTTCTGTTATGGAACATCAAGTGCACCCACAAGTATTGCAAACATAAAATATGCATCTAACCTTGATCTGCAAGGACAGACAGGTGGAGCTTAGCTCCTGCACAAGGTCTGTCAGTCTAACAGGGAGCAGATCAAATATTCACCATATAAACCTCAGTTTACCCACATCTCTTTGTTGCTACTGAAATATACATTGACAACACGCTCAGGAGCAAAGCTGATTCTCTTTGTACTTCAGATTGCAAGCCGAGCTGTTTTTCACATCATTACTAGAGTGATGTGAACAAAACTCACTATTATTCCTCTGTTTGCTTTATGATTAGACCCATTTATACCTTCTAAAACACCTAAACAACACAAATGCAATGTTGTTCTGTGTGATGACAAACCATTACATACTTTTTAAATCCTAACTGAAATCATACCAAGGGAGATCTGGTGCAGTGTTTATATCTCACATACAAGCTGCATTTATCTAAACCTGAAATGGGCTGAAGGCTGAAGATAGCGTGAACAAAGCTGACAGGGAAAGAGATGAAAAAAGGATTTGACATCTCCAAAGCCAGGTATTAAGAGAGCTGCCAGGCTCAGAAGTGCAGGCACAAGCAGGCAGACACACATTAAAGTTTCAGAGTCCCAGGTCCCGGGAACGTCCTGTCTCTCTCCTCTTAGCGCCCTCCCCAAATCTCCTCCTCCTCCCTCTGCCTAGGACCCAGAATTGGACGTCCTGAGAGCTTGCTTGGCTGCACTGCTCCTCTTGTGACCCTCACTTCATACTGCCTCTGTCCCCTCTCATTCCACTCTTAGTGCCCTTTACATGGAACACAGAGGTTGTGACTGTCCCCCATGTCGGCCTCTGATCCAGAGGCTGAATGTGCCGTAGGGCTGGTTCGTCGCCGTCTGACCCTCCACCCTGAGTCCACGGTACCTGGGCAGGAGAGAGCCAGACAGTCTCTTTGTCCCTAGCATGTCTGCTGCAGGGCTGGGGGTGGATAGCTGAGGGCTTGTGGCTGCTCACTCTCTGTGCTCTCAGAAGGAGTCCAAGCAGGTGCAGCAGGGTAGGCTCCGCAATCCTGACGTAACAGGGTTATCCAAGACTTAAAGGGGCTCTTCTGTCTGTCAGCTTGCCTTCTATTTCTCAGCTGCACAGCCAGCCAGCCAGCCCACACACTGCAGGCTGCAGTCCACTGGCCCCAAGGCTCAGGGAGCCACCATGAGGGGGTGGTTTACGTGTGTGTGTGTTTGTCCCTGAGCTTCTACGTGGGCAAGTGTGTGTCTATGTGTGTGTGTTGGTGGAAGCAGGGCCTTGGGAACTGAGAGTGGGAGCCTCCTGACTGCAACAGTGGCTGCTACCTTGGCAACCCAGGAGGGAAAGATGTGTTGAATGAGTGAGTGGGAGAGGGATCTACAGTAGATATGTGTGTGCGGGGGATGTGGCTCTGTTTATGAATTTATTTATTTAAACAGCCTCATATATGCCTCATGATATGCACTAACTGTACTGCTATTATTTGAGGCACTGTAGTGTTTTGTTTTCTTGGTCATCATCTTTTTGCAAACTCACTCAACTCTCTACCTCTACCTTTTTCCTATGGAGTTGACCCGCTTTAAGGTAAGTGAAGTGCATTTTGACATGAAGCTGGTGACAGGGCACCTTTCCAAATGTTTGGGAGTGCTGGCCCATCAAAAATAGCACCATCTCAAGTTGCTGCTGCAGCAGCAAGGGGCAAAAAGTCAGGATGGGAGAGGATGGAGGCAGTGACTGTGACACATTTATTTTGACAAATTGAATTTTTTTTTCCTTTAAAAAAATCATCTTAAAATGTCGCTAAATTTAAGACTGACCGACCAGATTTGCCTGTTTCTGGGGAGAGGGAGCTGGTCCTATCAAGGTGTGTTAGTGTCACCGGCTCACAGCTCTGATGATCCCTGCATGCTGCAATTCCCCCTTTGCACCTTTTGATGCGTCTATCCTCCCATGACTTCTGAATGACAGACTCCACTGCTGACAGGGTTTGGGACTGTGGGAACAACTAAAATATTTTATAGGTAGCCTTTAAGGGTCCTTTCACACAGATATTTCACTCAGGTTTTTCATTTTGTTAGACTGTTTCAAATTCATGCAGAGCTTTTTCCATTTGTTGGGCAGCGTGTACGACACAAAGTTCTCATTGTTATGTAAATATATAAACTACACAGGAACAGACGACAAAGAAGGGAACAATTTAAAATAGAATTTGAACAAGTTGGCATTTGTGTCACCACTACAGAATGCTTCTGCCCCAAGTACAACATTATAATATGTGTTTTCCCTACATAATGTGCGCAGTTCAAATTAATTTTTGACTAATAACTACACACAGCGGATAGTGTTGAGAACAATAGATTTCAGCAAGGTACAAAGTAAAATAGAGGGTTCTAGCAACTATGTGTTTCATTTGGTAGCTACCACTCCAGATCAAAGAGTCTATAGTGCGTTGTGTGAGCCTTTCCTGATGATAGCAGGAGATGAAGATGCTTTCATGTCTGCAGTACAGGGCTCTTAGTCACATAATACAACAAAAAGGCACAAAATAATGACAGGCAATATGCAACTGGAGTCTTTCCATGTGTACCTTACTGTGCACCTTGCAGTGTTGCACATGAATATGTTTAACTCTGTTATATGCCTGTAAATTCTGTATAGCCATGCATACATCTATTATGCTTTTGTTTGTGCCTACTTATGTACCTCAGTGTAATTCTGCATAGGTACGTTAGTGTGAATTTTCACATGCATGCACCAGCGTGTGTACGTGTGTGTACAGAGGGGGGAAGGAAGGGTGAAATTACACAGTGGGGCCAGCAGGCAGGACACCCGCTCGAAGTACACTCATTTTCTCATCTCACACATTGGGCAACCTGCTGCTCCTCAGGAAACAAATAATGGCTTAGTCATAACACCTCGCCAACACACCAAAGAGCTACTCACTAGAAATAGCAGTGATTTTACCACTGAAAAACATGCCCACCTCCCTATACAATTTATTTCAGATTGTACAAAAGGTCTACCAAAAGAGTGGGGGTGGGTCCAAATTAGCCCCCACCTCCTCACTCCCCTACCACATGTGGCTTGTCTATAAGTGTAACTGGACATGAGGCGCTATGTGATAAAGAGCTGCAGTGCTATAGTGGTAAACCTATACAATGTGTAATGGTAGTTTTTGGTAGAGCCACAAGTGCCTTAGCATACTCATACAGTATAATATCATTAACCAACCATAGATTCTTACATTTATATACTTCACATAAATCACATTTGGGCACATTCTTTATTAGAGGACCTCTGCCATTATTAGATTTACATAATTTTTATTAAGAAGCCACCTTTCATTGCTGCCGAGCTTTTTCTTGAGTCGTTAGAATGACTGGCACTGTAAGCAGCTGACAAATCAAAGGCAAATGAATATCTAACCTCATTAAAAGGCCATTATGAAGAGCAATGCATCATTTGGGTTCTTGGTTTTAATTGACAATTAAAATATATAAGTTAGTGTATCCATTAAGCTAATTGATCAGCACAAGGCTGATTTTTCTGTTAGCTACAACCCCATTAGAGGCTATTAATCATGCATCTTTAATAGCTTTTCTATATTTCCTCAGATGCTGTATTTTCTGAATGTATTTTTCTGCAACTATAATTTACCAATATAAACTTTACATGAATTCTCTTAGTGGTTTTCAGACTTTTCTCAGGCAAACTGGCTTTTTAGCCAGGCTAGCGGCATGGCATCTACGAGGAGCGCCATGAAATGCATGGATATTTATGGTCCCCACAGGATGAAGCCTGTTGGTTGGTTGTTTGGTGATCTCCTGAATTTTCCCCTAGCGCCACCATGAGGGTAACTATGTTGATCCTCTGGTAGTCATCTGGTCAAAATTATTATTTGTCCAATACTTTGATTTATACCCAAATACCTGCAAAACTAATGACATTCCCATAAGCCACAGCTGTAGTTTATGTTTAGTGCTAAGTACCAAATTGTTGGCATGTTAACATGCTGAACTAAGATGGTGAACACGGTAACCATTACACCTGGTAAACATCAGCTGTTGCCACCATTTTACAGCATAACTCATGTTGAATTTTTATGACTATTACTTCTGAGCAGCAGTGAAGCAACATCTATGGATGACATTTTACAGTAAACTTGATCTTGAAGAAAACTTAAATGTGTGGATAAAGTTTACAAATACCTTTAGCCATATCCAGTTTTGCTTCATCTTTACTTTGGTTAGTTGTCTGGTGTTTTAATAGTGTAATGCAGACTGAGCTGGCCTTGTCCTTCCATTCCAATAAGACAGCATGCGAGGCTGAATGATGCTGAGCCATTTAAACCTGTGTCTGAACTGTGCTTAATCGCAGTGTGTTGAGCTGGAACAGGGCAGAGCACTGTGATGGTGTGATCCAAGTGCAGGCAGCATGCTGAACTGATCCTGCTGGTGTGTGTGGTGGTGGACAGGCAGGTGTTGTGACAAGACGAAGCCAACAACACTGCCTGCTATGCATGCATACAGTAGGTCACAGATGGAGAACCTCTTACAATAGTGCCTTTGCCTATACATGTATGAGTGTGTATTCATACCAATGATCAAGGATGGAAATAGACTCTGTTCTTCATCTTTTCAGCGTTGACATTCACTAAACGGTTTAGTAACTACAATACCCCCCTCCAGACACACACACAATGACACATTCACTGGTTACCCGCAAGCCGCTCTACTCCTCGCTGTCCTGCTGCGAGGACATACTTTATTGCTTGTGTGTGTGTGTTTGTATGCTTCTGTGATTGAGTGATTACATGTTTACTTGAACGTGTGTGCACATGTGTGTAAATCTGCCAGTGCAGTGCGTTGGTGGTGTGTCTCCCACCCATCCGTGCAGATTCCAGGCAGCCAGGCAGTCTGCCGGTGGCTCCCTGCTGTTAGCTGCCCCGTAGCAGGCTGGAAATGGTGGGTGGAATCCCCTCCCAGAGTTTTCCTGATGCTGCAGGCAGATGTCTCCCTCTGTCTCCCCTCATCTCCCCGCTCACCTGGGGACTGATGCCAGCCAGCGAGCCTCGCTCCCACCCTCTTCCCTCCAGCCCTGGAGGCCCTCAGCCTTGCCAAAGAAGGAGTGAAGATGAGAGTGGGGGCGGGCAGATATGCCAATACCAGCCGAAGCTCCCCATGCATACAGCGTACACACTCATTGAAAGTGTGCACACAAACACCCATAAACACATCATTTCCATACAGCAGCTGCAGAATGCCACATTCATCTGGGCTATAATCAACGTAAATACATTATTACGTTTGTTATAAGACTGAAATCCTTTGCTGACTCACATGTGTGCATGCCCACACTTGCATACTAACCACACACACACACACACACACACGTATAGACACTCAATCTACACTGAGACTGCCCCCCCTCTATACAGAATCAGCGTCCATAGCTGCCAGGTTGGCCCCGTTTGGCTGCTTGGACAGCTCTCTGAGTGCTAAGTGTCTCGATACCATTAAGCACCAGCCAGCCTATCTAGATTGCCCTGCATGAGTGCTCTTCGCCAGAACACTTCATTTTCAGCTAACCTTCTGGTAGCTGCGCTTGTCGAACTTCACATTTCTTGTTGAAGATGAGGGAGAGGGGTGAGAAAGGTGATGGGAAAGTGGGAAGCGAGGGTAGGAGAGATGGTAGAACGGCGGAGTGGAGCGTTACAAGCAGCAGGCTCTCAGCTGTTGCACCCATCTGGAATTTAAACTGCCAGTGTAAATTGAATATGTGCACCTATGAACAGTTACAGGTGGATATTTGAGCTAATTAACATATTTATCTGGGGGAAAATACTCAATTTATCTGCATACACTACTGGGTAATTTAAAATACTGTTTACTGGCCATCTTGGTTTATTGGCAAGCTAAAACTACATGCGTATATTATTTCAACTCAGTCAATTAATTACCACATGTTGTCTTTGTCTGCAATGTTCGTGGTCTCTTTTCTGAATACACTATTAAATAAAAAAAAGAGAAGCCACAAAAATGATTTTGAGTTATATTTAAACTGCCAAACTTAACACCTGATGTCAGCTGAGAGTCAGAAAGGAGGAGGAGGAGAGGGAAGAGAGGAGGGTTAGTTATAAATAGCAGTAGTCTCTCCAGGATGGCAGGTTTTTAATTAACAATAGAAAGCGTCTGATAATCCACAGTTAATCCAGAAGAAAAGAGGGAGGGGAGGAGAGAAGAAGAGAAAATCATCAGCTGTTTGATGTTAGGACTACAAGTCCCTCCTGGCCCTTCCACTGCTTGCTGCTGAGCTGTTCTGCGCTGTGATATCCATAGCCCAAATGTATTTATTTTGTGAAACAGCCATGTTCCATATTTTGTGATTCACTTTCTCTCTGACTAACCGCTGTCTGTTCCCATTAGAGGGAATATGTGCATGCCGCTCCTCTTAAACTGACTGGGATTCTTTGTGCTTGTGTGTGGTGTTAGTGGATAGGGGCTGTTTGTTGAAAACTAGCCGACTGAAGGCCCTGATGGCTGGAGGCGTCCGCTTAAAGTCCTACGCCTGTTGAAAAGCTTGATCTGTCGGGGAAACACTGGGAGATGTCAGGCCTGCTTCACACTCAAAGGGAGTCTGCTATCTAAGACACTTTGAGCTTAGAGGGAAATGGGGGTGGTATTTTTTCTCTCTTTTTGCACAGCTGCAAAGACAGTAACAAATATGTTATTTGTACTTACTGTGATGCTTTATTTGCTGGGGCTTGGTTGAGTCTCTCTCTCATAATTCACAAGCAATTTGAGTTTAATATATGACATTCATGACATTTATATTTTAGGATTTCATCTACTGACACTTCTATCCTGAGCATCTTTTAAAAAAAGGGAACAGTAGAATAAATTTCCAGAGGCTCACCAGTATAACAAGCAACCAGTAATGAGGAGTAAAAGGATCAGACTCTAGACATGTTCCCTATCCAATCAGATTATTATGATATGAAACATTTTATATTTTACCTGTTTATTGGCAAATTGTTTATTTGATTTTTATTTGATTTTATTTGCTTTATTTGACTAGGATATCTTGATATCAAAATCTTTTTTTTAGAGAATGAATTTAATGGAAAGATGGAAACAGTCCCTTAAAGGGAAAAATGACCTGGAAAGGGGGAAGTTTCATTCATCACATGTTATAGAGTTTAAATCTGCGGGATGGGGTTGTGGCAACAGAGCAGGCTTCACGTGACACGTGGTTTACAAAAGTCACACCAAGCCTCTTGGCACTCCAGGCAGGAATCACTGTGATCTTGTCGGTAGTGATGAGAAGAAATTTTCCAGAAAAACATGTATGATATCTAAGAAGGTGGCTGGGTATCAATTTTCAGTTTTTTAGAATGGAAAAAGGTATCAGAGATCAAACTCTGGCCAAGGAATCACATTGTCATATTACTAAATATACTAAACAGTTTGCAAGTACGGAAGAGAGTAGAATTATTAGTCAGTGTCAAATATAGCACCACTTTACAATCGTAAACCCCTAACCTACAGGAGTACATCCTGCTCGGTCTCTATCAATCTATGGGCACATCTCAAGTCTCTTAATTGCATCTATTCCTTGCGTCTTTCTCCCTGCCACCGAGGATGTGTGGAGAGATGCAAAAAAGCCATGTGAGGAGAGAAGAAATGAGGAAATATGTTTTTAGAGAAATGAGACGCACTTCGTTCTGAAGCGTCATGTGAAGCGACGTCCGTTTCTGATGACAGGCGCAGCTGATCACAGCTGATCAGCTGCCAGTCGTATTTAACAGCTGTAGAGGCTTTCTGATGGAGTTTGTGTCTGTTCACATGTGCACTGTGCTAATACTAATAAAGGTGCACAGTTATCACTGCCAGAGCAGCTGTTTTCTTTCTGCAGCCTGTTACCTGTTTGACAAACACCTGCACATGAATAAAAACCTGCATGCTGTATTTATACTGTGTACTGTGCCCTGATCAGAGGCACATGAACCATTTCTACTGGCAGAATGCGTTTGTACTATTTATTAATTATTTGCATCTGTGTTTATTGATATACTGATTGTGAATTCATTATTCAATAACCCAGAATATGATTAGAGAGTCTTTTGAACACTGGAAATTATCTATTAGGCTAAATGTTTCAGAGAAAATTGAAATGATGTAACTCCTATTAAACCTGACACTCACAGCCTCACGTGTGACTGAATGGAAATCACGAGAAATGATGTAAAATATAAATGTGTTCCCTTACTTTAATTTTATCCATAAGTTAATGGGGGAAATAATAGATCATGAAAAGAAAAATCTCTCTAATAAATGATGAAAGTTGTTTATGGCTCTACAATTAACACAGATTTTTAACTAGATGTTGAATCAGAAAACAAAATATGAATCTGTTATCTGTTTCCACCCTGGTATGAAACCACCGTGATGTTGTGATGTATCAGATCAGTCCGATCAGATGCAACATGCAGTCAATAACTGATATCCAATAAGGGGGTGTGGCTGCTCTTGTGTATCCTTGCTCATGGCTCCTCAGAGATCCTTCCTTGCTCCTCGCTGCTGAGAGCAGAAACAAGAGCTTTGAGACAGCTTTCAAGATGGTGGACCAGAATGACTTCCGGTTCAAGCGAGGAAATATCAAATAAGACACTTGAGATGTACCCTATAAGTATTGATGATGAGTGTAAATTGAGATGTTTTCTTGTTGTATGTAAACAAATTGAAGAAATAAAAAGAATTTAATGGAGATTGCATTTTAAAAGCTTTTCTTTCCCTCCTTCTGGCATTTCAGGTCAGAGTCTGGGTTACGGCTTTGTCAACTACATCGATCCAAAGGACGCAGAGAAAGCCATCAACACGTTAAATGGACTCAGACTTCAGACCAAAACGATCAAGGTAACTGATACCATTCACAATTCAACAAGTGTAATTATAAAACACACCATAATTGTTTTAAGTACACAACACATTTCTTAAAATAAACAATTGGAAAAAAATAATTATTAAAGAATTACTGCCAATTATAAAAGAATTACTGCCAATGATAAAAATGAAATGTGTTTCACAAAGTTATAGAGGTCACAGTAAACTTAAATAATAAGGCTGCTTTCCTTTCTCTCAGAGCCCTTTAGATAGTGATGATGTTTGTAAATGAGTTTAAAGGGGAGGTGGGATTAACATGCAGCGAGCCTCAGAAATAAAAAGACCATCTAAATCAAAGAGACACATTAAAGAGCTTGTGACTATAGCCGATATGCTAATTACTTTCCAAATGTCAAAATATTAAGGTGAAATTATATAGATATCTCCGAGTGAAAGGGAAGAGACAAGTCAATCATCATGTTTTCTAAAATAATTAAGGGCTTTGTTAGTGCATTTTAATGGCATGACTAATGTGCAGGCTTGATGGTGGTTGTCACCGAGGTAAGACAGATAAATCAATGCCAACGCTGTGCTGTCCCTCCTCCAGACATGTTTTGAAGACTAAAAATCAAACCCTGCAAGCAGGTTTTTCCTCTTCTACTATCCTCTGGTATCATCCCCTCTGCTCTGTGCCTGCTGATATGTTGTCACTGTTACGCTGGGCAATAATCTGTTGCTCTGTGGTAATCCCTGGATTCTGGTTCCTGCCATCTGATCTAATCTGATCTAATCTAATCTAATAGGATGGGATTAGCCTGTAGTTGTGAATGGGGAATCCCTCAGAGAATCCCTCCAGTCCCTAGACAGTATATGCTGTCCGGGTCTGGCCTGAGTTCAGCACAGCAGCCTGGCTCTGGTCGAACTTCTGCCAAAGAGATCAAGAGCGTTTGTGTGTTATGTATTTGTGTGTGTTTTCTACATGTGTTGTATTAGTGAATGTAAGTGTACATTTCTTTCTGTTTGAGGTGGGATCTGTGTTGATCTGATGTGTTTATGTTGGGTGGGTCATCACAAGTGTTTGGATGAGCCAAAATATAAGTCCCTTCCAGAGATACCCTTAGGTATCTTACCATAATAATATTCAGAGGCCTATAAATGTAATCTTGTGGCTCAGATATCCAAGATAAGATTAGAAATCAATAGTTGCAATGTGCCAGTCTTAAAGAGACTACAGTTCTGTTTCTACAACAACTATCACAGTATTTGGTGTTCACATTGACAGAGGTATTTTGGGGGTTTGATATTACAACATAAAGCATGTCAGCTGACTTGGAGGCTTAAGTGAAACTAGGCTTTTTTATTAGAAAGACTGGAAAAAGTTGAAGGTCATTTATATGGTGTGAAATTCATGAGGTAACAGTCTGAGTTCAGAGATTTTCACACTCATGACACAAGAGGTTGCCTCGAGTTGTTACTGAGACAAAGGCGATCTTCTTAATGACAGAAGACAACTCTGCATCTCTGTCTGGCGCTATCACTCTTTCACACTTCATTTCCTCCCTCACATTACCTCCTTTCCTTGCCTGCCTTCTCCACAACAGACTGAAATACCCTTAAGGTAACAAGGTAAATTAAAAGGCAGCATGGTAATTCTAAAATTAAGTTTGTCGCTCTTTCATGTCACACCCTTCCCACTCTCTGTCACTACACTTGTGAGGAAATGCTTGGCCCAGAGATTCACATGCTCTCGGGCGATGTGTCTCTCTGTAGTGTCTTTGAGTTGGTTTCGCTGCTGCGGTTTCCTCCGCCATGACACCTCAGATTTTGTCAGCGATGGCTGCGATGCTGCTTTCCCACTGAGGTGTGAGGGGAAGCAGCATGCCAAAGGTGAGAGGAGCTCACAGTGACACGCATGCACATAATCTCAGACACGTTTATACAGCGTGTGCTTGTGAACACTTTAATCTTCACACTTACAGTTTTTCTTACTTTCCTGAACACACACACACACACACACGCAAGCACACACCACAACACACTTGTACACAATACTGCTCACAGCTTGAGGAGGTGTTAATGGATTAGACATCTGGAGTTGGTTGACAGGGAGAGAAAATGAGGGAGAGCTGCACAGAGAAGAAAAGAGGAGGAAAAAGAGGCAGAATCTGGAAGCAAAAGAAAGGTTTAGTGAGGCAGCGAGCAGGAAGGAAGGAGAGAAGCAGGAGGAAAAGATCCAGGCAGCGAAAAAGGAGAGAGATGCAGAGAGGAAGAGGAAGACAGAGGAGCTGAGCAGAGAGGCCAAAGAGGAAGATTTGTGAAAGAAGAGACAGAAAGAAGAGAGACATGGGGAAAGCCAGCTGTTCTCAATCCCATTCTCCCACCATTAGAGTTCAGCAGGATTTCCATGCTTTTGCTCAAGGATATGAGTGCATATCCACCATATTTGCCTGACTTTAACCTTATTTGATGTCTTATGTCTCCACATGTCAGAGGTAATGAAAGTAGTAGAAGGGAAAGCTGCTCCACTCAGCAGCAGTAGTAATGGGATTTACGCAACCTTTGCTGGAGCAAAATCGGGGCTACACGTGAAGATGTTGGGGACAACGTTTGACAGCTAAAAGTTAACTGGCAGAGAGCTACTGCTGGGAGCCACACAACACAGAATAACCAGTTATTTCATTTCCAGCCATTTGCACCATTATAGATGACATTCACACACAGAATATTCTAGGTAGAAGAATGTGAATGACTGAAAAACAGCACCGAAAGCTGCGTGTGCGCGTGTGTTTATGGACATGTGCTTGTGGAATAAGTGTTTCTGTACGTGTGTGGAAATGAGGAGGAGGACCAGCGCGTGACAATGAGGAACCGAGTGAAATTGTGTGGGTGAGTGGTTACATGAGGAAGTCTTTTTATTCCCTCTGTGAGATTGCTGTCCAGGAGAGTGTTGCAAGGGCAAGAATGTAATGGATTTTATGTGTGTGTGTGTGTGTGTGTGTGTGTGTGTGTACTTGTGAATATGTGTATGGTTGCGTGTGCTTTTGCAGCACTGCATAAAAGAAATTTCTGAAGGGACACACAAAAGCAACAATTTGTTCCCATCACAGATGCTCTGCAGTAGAGAATATGTTAAAAGTTTTACACATACTCTATACCTGCTTAATAAAACAAAACTGTGAAATCGACTCTTCAGACTTTACAAGGCTAAATGGTGCTTGGTGAAAAGCTTAAAGGCTTTTGTTAACTTACTATTAGGTTTATTGCTAATGTCTTAATTAAATTGCCCACTGGAAAAGACATCTGCAATCACAACCTATTAACTCTTACCCTTTTTTATTTATTCATATTTTAACTCAGAATAATGCTTGAAATCAATACAGTGAATGAAGTGACTTTTTTGGCCAAACTCCTAATACGATTAATCCTGTTCCCCTGGCTACTTGAGCTGTCCTTTTAAAGTGAAACACCTGTGGTTTCTACCCAAGGGAACAAAGTTTCCTCTGCCTCTCCCAGAAAACTACTTAAGTGTTATCTCTCGGTCTTCTAAGGAGCTAAATCTTTTCCTGATGACAATAATCCCTGAGGCAAGGTGTACTGAGAAAATACAGTCACATTTTCCTCCCTGAGGATCCAATGACCCAGAGCCCTGCCCATCCAAAACACACATACACACACACACACACACACACAAAATCCTACCTCTCACAGTGTTATCTTGTTTAGATTTGAACCCACTGGGATGTTAATGAGTAATTAAGTATTGGTGCCCTAATTTGGTATTTATATACCTAAGAATTTGTTTCTTTTCCCACAGGTGTCATACGCACGACCCAGCTCAGCCTCCATCCGTGATGCCAACCTGTATGTGAGCGGTCTGCCCAAGACTATGACCCAGAAGGAGCTGGAGCAGCTCTTCTCCCAGTACGGACGCATCATCACTTCCCGCATCCTTGTCGACCAGGTCACAGGTATCCATGGGGCAGCGCCTCCTCTGTCTATACATTTTCAGATTGACACACATGACCAGGCAGACACAAAGCCCACACTTCCGTACTGTATGTATGTATGCATCATGTGACTGTTTTAATTAAACATTAATATCCTCCAGCCATTTACAAGGATATTTAGACTAAATATTTTACTCATTACACATTTTGTAAACAGAAAGCATTGTGTGTCAATTGTTTGTCTTTTCTACTATATGCGTTGTGCAGTAATTTTATTGTATGATGTTAAGATACATGCGTAATATTAACCTCAATTTGTGCCTCTTATGTCATTTTTTTTTTAATTTGAGATTTTTGCATTTAATTCACTCAGCTAAGCTGTTTAAACAACAATTTATCTTTCTTTTTCAGAAAGATAAATAACAACACCTAGCATAGTTTTCAAGGTATTTCCAGAAAATTCAGATTCTGTCTGTCTGTCCATCTGGATCAAAAAGTACCCACACAACCGTTACTAAAGTAGCAAAACATTTTCTTCAGCCAAACAAAGATGGCAACTGAACATGACATATCTTTGGGTGCTCATCTCTGCTGATACTGTAAAGTAGTAAACTCTGATGTAACAGTTCAGAAGGTCTCTAGTTTATTGTATGACAGTGCTTGTCAAACTGAAATGTGTTGATGCTCCACAATACTGGACTATACTGTCCTCCTTTCATCTGTGTATAGAAGTAGTGTATTATCATGACCACATAAGCATAAAACACAATCTGATTGCAGTGACTATCTGTCTTATTTTACATCTGCACAAACATACAGAAGAAATTCCTATGTGTGCTAATACATTGTGATACAGTGAAAGAAAGCAGGAAAAGATAAACAAATATGATATGGGGTAGTGACAGAAAGATTTGTATTAATGTTGTAAAGTGATTCGACCACATCCGCCAGCCTAACTATCCACCAAGCATTGCTCAGTGAGCGAGTGACCTCAATAGGCAATTTTTCTGACCACTGCCCTAGCCGAGGGCGCCGTGGTAAAAACAGTGATTACATGAGAGGCACAAGCTGCGTAATATACATGCTCAATTACACATTCCACTACATCCTAAACACAGGAATGAATCACATCAGCCCATTGTATTGCAGAAGAACCCCTCCAGGGTGTCTCTTAGATCCATTTCAGGGGTTGTGTGTGTGCCTACAGGCTGCAACCTGCTCCAGTGTTATGTGCAATGTGTACTGATGAAGCAGAAAGGGAGCAGCATGCTGTAAGCCACACTCATTTGCCTAAGCAGAATAAATCACTGCTGGCAGTGAAGTGCACGCCTGTCTGTACACACTGAGCAAAGGAGGAGAGAGGGTTAGAAGAGAGGTGAAAGCAGAGGAAAGGAAAACAAAGGAGACAGGGGGGAGTTCAGATGAAGAGGGAGGAAGCAGAGAAAAGGAAAAGAAAAACAAGTAACAGAGTGAAGATGAGGAGAGACGTGGGAAGGAGAGGAAATGAGGAGAGGAAGGAAGCAAAGGGAGAGCTAAAGAGAAGGGCGGTGGAAAGGAAATGTGGAAAACAAGATAGGTCTGTTTCTACCCTCATCCACACACATTTAGATGAGGTGGGCACATCTCCTGTCTATCTGTTTTAACTAACAGACCTGTCATAGGACCATGCTACTTAGACCGCTGGGATTCCCTACAAAGAAACACAGCCACGCAACACGGAGCAAGGCCACAGAAAACCCATCTGTTCACACCACAGCCACATCTCTGATTTTTTGCTTCTCAGCTTAGGCCACACACCATGAATAAAACAAATCTCAACAGAGGCGGTACTGGTCACGGGAAGGCAAGGTTCTTATGAATTCACCATAGCTTGAGTTCACAAGAGAGTCAATAATTCATCATGTCACCATTCTTGACTGGCCTGCAGTTTTATAGTGGAGTGTTCTCACAAGCATGTCCAGATAAAGATGAACACCCAGATCAAAGAAAAATGTCTGTTAAGAAAATAAGTGTTTCACATAATTGTTCCTGTTAAATCCTGTGATTTTAAACTAAGATTTAAAATGATTAATATTAACAAATTTCTCTATTAAAAGGCATTAGAGTCACTAAATTTTGATGTCACTTTGTCCATGGGTTACATATATGCAGTATGTTCAAGTAGCAATACATGGCCGGCCAACATGTGTATTTCTTTGCCCAATTTTTGTCTATTACTTTGCCAAACAACAAAAGTATTAAAACTGGGGCGTATTATTACATTTGGGGCAACTAACTAGTGTTCTTAGGCCAAGCTTTGAGTACAGCCACAGTACACCCATTTAAGCTAGTGTTAACAACAAAGGAATGAATCTGTGCTTGGATTAGGTAAAGAACACTGCTAATTCAATTGATATTATCAATTTACATAAATATATGTTAGTATTAGGGTATATTTTGATTGGTTGGTTTTTAAAGGGTATCCTGTGTGTGGTATTATTATTTGATGGACCACATGTGGCTAAACACACTGCGCTTTTTAATTGTAAAAGCATTCTTTTTTCCAACACAAATGTCAAACTAGCTTGCGTTATTTGAAGGATTAAGGGAAAACCCCGTTCCTTTCAAACAATTTTCAAAAATGCAAAGCAAGCACAGAAAATGACAACATGGTAACTAATTTGATTAAATTAAATTAATTTGAATTGCACACCAAACCCAACTTTTCCATCCTTTCAACTAATGCTAGTGAAATCTACCATTGGAACAATTATTATAGCTACCATTACCATACATTGCTGTTTTCCCCTTGTATCATGTAGACATTGGACGTATTATTGGGAGGCAGGCTGGATTCTTACTGACCAAGTACACTTTTTTATATATAGAGCAGGAGGTGTTTATACAGTGTAAGCCTGCTAACAACCCTGACTACACTAATTGTTGTCCTGACTACCACCCTACCTGCCTGCCTCAAAACTGAAATACACATATACTGTAGGCACACACACACACACACACACACACACACGTGTATGAGAGAGATGTTCTTCAAGGTGTCCCTAGAGGATTAAAGATCAGCAGGAGAAATGTTAATGATTAATTAGATGTTAGAGTTGCTGGTGATTAAAAACATGGAGGACTTTAGAAGGGCCCTGAGAGTAGTATGCTGGCATCATTGACTCATCTTTTTCTTTTCTCTGTTACTGTACTGAGGCAGATGCACACAAAACATACACACACACACACACACACACACACACCCACACACACACTCACTGCCATTAAGAGAGAAATGGGCTGCAAATTAAAACTCTCCTGTGGCTGCCCAAAATGTAAGTACAGAACAAGGAAAAGGAGAGACAGAGAAAGAGACTGGCTCAGACAGATTTGTGGTGTATATCAAACCAGTCCCCATTTCAGTAAGTAACACACTGTTCAGGGAGTCAGCCATACTGCAGGATGTCCTAATGCCAATATTGTTCCAGTGACTGCTCTGAAATTAGTCCTTTGAGAAGTATCCCTTGTTACCTAACACCTACATGTGGAAAACAATGTTTATAGTTAATTTTTATTTTCTAATGTATTTTTAAAAGCTTAGTCTTCCTGACCTGAAGGATGTAAGTCGATGTGACCACATTATCTTGTGGTGCCTTGATGTTGTGTTGCAGGTCATCAGTGACTCACCAGTCTCCCTATATTTATTGAATCAGTGACCTAATCAGTGCTTGAAATCCAATTCGCTCAGTGATTCACTACTCCCACTGAACTGGCGACTGACTTGAGACACACCCTTACAATGTCTACAATAATGGAAAAGGCAGTAAGAGAAGAGCAATGTGCAGACCGAAATACATAGAAACAGCAGTGCTACATAAAGCTGTTGAAGTAACGAATCTTCTTCAGTGACCATTGGCAGATGGGCTGATGATCCCCAGCTCCTGCTCTGCTAAATTGGGAACATGAAGTCTGTTCTCTAAACGACCTCCTCATCAACAGGATGCACCCTGCAGTCACTCTTCTGTTCATAAAAACAAGAGGGAACTTTAAAAACATCACTGTTAGCATCATTCAGTCAGAGGCAGCTGAAACAAAATCCACTAAAATTGCCAAATTGCCCCAGAGACTCAGAGAGCTAACGCAACATCGACTTGACAAGGATATCTCTCCATCTCTTCCTCCATCCCCTCTCCCTCCTCTTTCCCTGCCTCTGTCTATCGATTCCTTCTGAATGGATAAGCATATTTCTTCTCTTTATCAGTGAAAATAGTGCAAGCCGGATTCCCCCAGCCTTTCTTTCTAACCTTCAGGGAAGGCAGCCAGGCCGTGATCTTGCGCTCTGATAGCTGGTTTAGGCTAGCTTCAATTTGAAACAGATATAATATCAGAGGCAGCTTTGGATCAATAGTTGGCTATTCCTAGTCCTTCATCCCAGACCTGAATGCGAACAGAGGTCAATGCTTACCTAATCAATGACTGCAAATACAATTGATCCACAGACTTGGCTTCCACAAACGCAGGCTCTGATGTGAAACTAAATTGCTGCTCAGTGTGTTTAAGGATTGGTTGTGAAAAGGCTGATGCTGCGGTCTCTTCATGTGGGATGGTAGGTAGCGATGGGAAAGATTCCCATGGTAACGACTCACAAGCTTTCATGCCAACATACGACTCAAGATGGTGATTGCCAGTGTTACTAATAACGAGTGCATTTTGTTCACTGAATGAATAATTATTTGGCATTGAGCTACAGTTGTACGATAGGTAGAGTTGTTCCTGACCAAAATAGCATTAAATTAAGGTTTAGTTACCTTGAAATTCGGTTGACATGAGGCATCCATGTTTGAAAGCTTTTCAGACACTTTGGTATTATTTACTGCCAAGTTGTGTACTGAATATTGAAGGTTTAAAAAAAAAAATCCCAAACTGGCTTCTCCAAGTAAAAAAAAACAAAAAAACATTGCTTGTCTGAGAGATTGAATGCACAAACATGCAGCGTTACAAATACAGTTTGCTGCCACAAGCACATGATGTGCCTTTTTAAGTTGAATTTATGTTTATGGAGATGTTGAAAGTCCAGTCATGTCGTGCTTTGCATGCATAATGTTGCATTAATGTTGTTAGTGATTAACCCAGAAATTGTTGTGTGTAGTTACTGACTCTTTTGGAGGCTTGAGAAAATTTGATTATGTTTACATGCAACAATAAAGCCACTGCTGCCAGAATTGTCTGAAGATTACTTGCGTGACTCAGCCCTATAAAATTCAACCAAAGCTGGTGCAGTCATAACTAAAATACCACTCTCGCTAGATTCTTGGGAGGAAAGCCACAAAACACACAGCTGTTGTCCCTGTAATCTGGTATTTTTAGATGAGGAGAGTCAGAGAGAAAGAGAGAAACGAACAGACGGTTGGAAAGATAATGGAATGAGAATGAGAGGACTCAAAGTCATCAAAGTGTGTGAACTGTGTGCAAAATTACCTCAGAAAGGTTTAACAGACCAGTTCCCTGTGCGTCGATGCATAGACGTGTTACAGTAATTAGCATTGCTGTGCATAATAACACTTGTGTGGCTTTTTAAAATATAGAAGCTGCAGAATAAACTCATATGTATCCTCCTGCCTTCAGAAGACTTTTTTCAGATTTAACCACTTAAACTGAAAGTTTTCATACCATCTAACAGCATCTGTGGGTCATAGATGTAAAAATCATCCCATAATCTGAAGTACAGACTGATTTATATAGTGTAGTTGAACAAAGTAGTGGCAAAATTGGCATCAATTTTAAGTGTGACTAATAAATAAAATTGTTTATTAATTTTATACATTATTCAGTAGTTGCTCTTTTCCGTCAAGGATTTAGTGTTTACTGATGGAATCACCAAAATTATCTGCTTAAAAGTCATCTGTGTGATGTTGCACTGAAAACAGACCAAGCCCTCCAATCTCAGAGCACCATCAGAGACAATTTTCACCAAAACACGAACACCCCACTGCGCAGCCTCATCTGCATGGAACCCCCATCTCCTTTTGCCTCTCCTTCCACCTCTGTGGCATGCATGCTGCACTGGGTACAAAAATACCAAAATAACATGTATCTCAAGGTCAGAGAAATGCCACTTCATGGAGCCGTTTGTGCTAGTCTTTCCAAGGCCATGAAAATAGAGCTCTTCGTGTACCTGTGTGGCTCTACAATTTTGTTTTTTGTTTCTTATTATATTTAGACCATTCCTGTTTGCATAGTGTACCTGTGAATTTCAACACTAATTTTTCTCGGAGGAATTACCCTTCCTCTGTACAGTTGGAATGTTCTCTCCTCTCCTCTCTTGACTTGAATAATGGATGTTTTCCTTTAGACTGACACCACACTGAATCCCTGCTCTCCACCTGTCCAGTAGTAGAGAACAGAACGGTCAAGGTAATACGAGCAGAGCGGTGCACCCGCTAGGTGGGATGACTGCAGCCTTGACTCGTGCTATCGTCTGCCGTTTCTCTGCCTTTAGCTATTTTTCTATAATCTTACCAGCACATACTATCTCTGCGGTAGCCGACACACATGCTCACACACACCCGCATACATCGATATATGCACGCACACACCAGACAGATGGTTGAAGCTCTGCTCTGACAGAGGCTAAAGCACAGGGCACCTCCACTCTTCAAAGTCTCCTCGTCTCTCCTCTTGCTGCTTTTTCAAACGCCATCTGTAGCCAGGCACAGTAATGTTACTTAAGACAAGGACATTGCTTTTTTTCCCCTCTCTCTAATTAGAAGACAGCAGGAAGAGGGTTTCTTTCTGCCTCTGCCATATTATAAATCTTTTGGAAAAGCAAGTTGAATCATTTGATACAATTGGCACAATATAGCTCCTCAAAAGATAAAAGGATGGGAGATAGAGTGGCAGAATACCTGAAAATATTTTAAGTTTCTGCTTATGTATGCGTGCATTGGTGCATGTGTCTGTCTCGGCGAGCGTATGGGCCTGCTTACAAGGATACAGTGCACTAGATGCATGAAACTGTGTGTTTGAGAGAGAGAAAATGAAAGTGTGTGTGTTTCATTACCCAGCAGCAAGGTTTCTCACCTCTCTCCTCTCTTCTGGTCTCTCAGAGGAGCAGTCATTTCTCTCTGTCAGTCAGTCAGTGTTTGGGGAAATGATAGTGGGTTTTAGAGAAAGAGCGGCTTTGTTTGGGCAGGAGGAAGCAAGAATAGCAGTGTTTCCTTTCATCATCATCCTTTTACTGTCACCTCCTAACATTCTCCTCCATCACCTTCTCTCCTTTTGTCCTTTCCTTCCTCACTACTCGTTCCCACTCTTTCCCTTTCTCCTTTTCATTACCGCCTTGCCCGTCCCCACCCCTAGCACTTGCTTCTTGTCCCCCCAACCTCTCTCCCTCTGTTTCCCCCTCCCCAGATTGAGGTAGCGTGTTATTAGTAAGGCAGCCAATGTGCCTGTCGGTGTGTGTTAGAGAGAGATAAGCACAGGTAGAGAGAGTTACATAAGCCTCTGTTGATTACTGTGGAGGAGAGGGAGAGCAAAAAAAAAACGAGAGTGAGAAGAAGAGAGAGAGAGAGTGAGAAAGACAGATTGCTGTACCTTAGTAAGTACATTGTGCTCTAATGTTGCCTGTATGGCTGGCTGGCGGTTGATAAGTAGCCTAGGCTTCTGGGGCTGGTTGAAAGGACAGTCATTAGGTTGGACTCCCTAGACTGGCAGCTTGCTTCATAGATTGCAAGTTTGTTTTTGTTGTAATGTTTAACAAGAGAAAAATAAACCCTTCTCAAGGTTTACTACGTTAATATGGCATGACAATGTGCTAATAAGAAAACACCTGGATAAACTTTGAGTGTAATGTGGATTCATGGAGCAGGTTTTTCATTTAGAACTGGTTTATTAAATTGGTTATTCTTTTAGATAAATACTTGGATAATATTAAAGGGTAAGGCTGGTCATATCTTATATTTATCCTACTGTCAAAAAATCCCTTAAAAAAAGTATAGTCTGTGTAGCAAAAGCCTAATCTGCTGCTGTAAATACTCATTACTTTACCAGTGTGTATTAATCCATGGTCCCCAGCAAATGCATCTTTCTTCCTGTTTGAATGACGCTTGCTAAAAACTACAGTACCCAGCTGTTTTAGGAAATCACTTTGCTTTCCTAAAAATATGTATTTTTGAATGGTTTTTAAAAATGTATGTCCTCAGTGGAAATAAGTGGACTTAAGTCTTGAGTGACACAAACACAGTAGTGAAGTCAGACAATATTAAGAGATTGACTTATTCATTGCTGGTTTTGTTCATTTAGTGGGATTTGTTCAAACTTTATCCTTTGACAGAATAATTCTGGGAACAAAGATACAGATAAAGGGACTATATGTCCCTGGTCAGTCTCCAGTCATTTCTTGTTGTATTTGTGATTTGATTTGATGTGACAACTTCAGAACGCATTAAGCATAAATACAGTCATGGAGTATTTGACGCAATGATGTAGTGCCTGGTGAACTTGATGCACCATGATATAAAGATACATTCAGTATTTGATGCAATGTGAGGAATTATGTCAATCAAAAGCACAATGCATCTAAAGTCAAGTTCAGCTTCATTATTACTATTCCCCATGCAGGTTAAGAACAATAATAGGCAAAAGAATAATTATTTGTATAGCACTGTACAAAACATGTCTTTGTCGGAGGGTTTAAAGACAGTATGCAAAGTATGCAAAGCAAAAGACAAGGTAAAAGAAAGAACAGTGGCTGGTCAGATCAAGTCAGCAGATGAATGCTGTTTGGTTATACAGTATTGCAAACATTGTATGTCGGTTAGTTCACATTTCACAGCACCATCAGGTTTTTCTCCTGCAAAGTCCCATTGATCTCTTCCTCCTCTCTAGTGACAGTAAACAGAATACAGCAGGAATGTTTCACAGCACAACCTTGAACTGTGACTGAGCACTGACTTCACCCTGCTGTGTCCAAGCCAAAGAACATCCTTTCAATTTTATTACCTGAACTTGTTTTGAAATCTTAAAGTGAATTATGTTATAGCCCCAGATTGCTTGTCTGCACTGGCTACACCAACATGTTGGGAGATAATCACACTCGTGCACGCACGCACTTATTGTTAGGCAAGATTTAAGGGTGATGGGGTCAACTGCCACCTCAGCTCCCTCATCTCCTTATAGTTCTATTGTATAAACTCAAAGCCAAGAATAGTTGATGCACACTTACAGGAAAATAAAAGTACAAACATAGAAATCTTCAATATCTCTCTCTCATACGGTCTCTCACACAAACACACACACATACGCAATTGTTCACAGACAATTACAAATCTCTATTCCTCTTTTCACACTTCATTCTCAATAGCACCTCTTCAAGTTATCACTTAAGTATGTGCGTGTGTGTGTGTGTGTGTGTGTCTGTTTGTGCCGTGCCTTCATCTGTATGCCAAGCGTTTGTCTAGAGGCCCTCCAGCCAGAACCAGCTTAGGAGCAGCTCAAGGCCAAACAAGTGTGAGGATTAAAGGACGAATACAGTCCTCTCTTCTCCTCTCGTCTCAGTGGAGGAAGTGAATGAGCAAAGCTCTCCTCTTCCTTAACTACCACTGAGGTGCCCTTGAGCAAGGCTCTTACAGTTGCCAAGTGCCTTAGAGCGCAAGACTGTCCAGAAATCGAGCAGTTTCCAATTAGCAAGAAGCATGGTGTTTAAGTTTACCTGTCTAAATAGAAAATACAAATGCCCACTGCCAATCACAGTTACTGACGGTATCTTAAAAACTCTCCCCAAAGAAACAGCAGTGACCCCCATTTTACCCCACATACAGCACATGCATGACAACTACAGTAATGAATGAAGAAAACTGTAGGAACAGCAGTGTTTGTTGTCTGCACTGTGTAGATCCCATTAGAATTGTTATTTTTCAGCTTCTGACAAGCTAATTAAAATGTACAGGTACAGAGTTGGCACCTGTCAGGGGAGAGGGAGCAAGGAAAGGTAAAAATGAGAATTCAACAGAATAATTTACACTGAATAGAAGTTAATGAGATCATCAAGCAGGCGTAAGGAAAATGCTGTGGTTCAGGTCAGTACACGGCAGTGTGTGTGGTCAGTGTAGAGTGTGAGGGAAGGTTGCTTCTTTTGCAAATTTAGAACCTTGTGTCCAGAAAATTGATTAGACGCCTAATAAAACTTAAGGGTCATTGTTTTATGTTTTTACCAGTTCACTGAAAAATAACTAGAATTTGTTTATTAAAACAAACAAACAAACAAACAAACAAACAGAGCACATGAGTTAAAAGCTACTGTTGTAGTTTCTCCTGCTGCAAGAGGACGCTGATGACCAAGGTTTATAGTAAATTAGGTCCATTTGCAATGTTGACAGAAAAGAAAATGCGTCTAGTAGTCGAAAGAGGCGATAAAATTGCAGACAAAGTGCAAATGAGTTATTCAGTCCCTCTAAGTAATTTAAACAAAAAGATAAAACTACAGTGTTTGTGTTGAAAATGGTATTCTTAAAATCTGACTTTCAGCCAGATTTATGTATTAGATTTTAAAAATCCAATTATAAAACCATTTTTAAATTAAAAAAAAAAAAACATTAATAAATTAACAGATTTTATTTTATTTTATATTCTTTTTGGAACAACTAAAAGCAAAAAAATAATAAGCTTGTCCTAAAATTAACTTCAATGGAGAATCACTAAGATATTTTTCATTGATCATGGCTTTCAAAGAGTGGCTTTTTATGTTGCAGCTTGGCTGGAAAGTAAATAACCTTGTGGTGCCTGTGTCCTGGAGAGAAAAAAAAGGAAGAAAAGGGGAAGTGAGATGGTCAAGGTGCTTCTCCGAATAAGAATTCAGAAGAGCGAGCACTATGAGACAAGCCAACAGGAAGCATAAAAAAGAGACGGGGAGAGGGATGGCATGTACAAAAATGTGGAATAACAATAAGGTGGGCTTTTTATGTGTGAGAAAGAGACTGCACACAATGATGCTCAAACACAAAATTCCCTCTTTCTCACTGCCTCTCTTTTATTCAGTCTCAGTCACACAGACATGCCTGTGTGCACACAGTATTATGTAAATAGTCTCTTCAGCAGAGTGCTGCTGTCACTGAGCAAGCATCCTCTGGGCCATCTAGGCAGCCTCATTAAAACAAGGCACAGCATCCATTAATAGATACCAGTGCGCACACACACACATATATAAACAGTCAGTTACACACACACAGCATTCAGAGACACTAATAAAGGACCTCCCAGAAAGCAAGTCTCTAAATGTTCCTCTCAGGTGGCAGTCAAAAAATATCTCCAAGGAAACCGCTCAAATGTCACTGGGACCAATGCATGACGAGTGTGTGTATGGCTGACTGTGACTGGAGCGAGCATAAAGGAAGAATGGACTGTGTAGCTTTAAACACACACACACAATGCAGCCCTGTAAGCTCAGTTTACAGCTGGTGTGTATGTGTGTGTGTTATCATACTATTTGTCTCTGTCTTCTGTCTCTCTCCAAACCTACAGTACCTATCCTTGTGTTTAAAGCAGCACATTAGGTTTGGTTCCAGGTTGGTGCAGTGGAGGGACCCAGTGAAGTCAAAATGAGACTAAAAAATAAAAATACATGATATGATAAGATATAAAGAATTAAAATAAAACCTGTTTGAATTCTCTTAGTTGCCATTTACAAGCTTGTATATGTGTATATATGCTTTATTTATTCAGGAAATCTCACTATGATCAAGATCTGTTTTACAAGAGAGAGCTGGAAACATACACAGCATCACAGCCTGGTGATTAAAATTGGTCAACATCGTTTATGTTATCACTCTTCCATAAGAATTAGAAATGCTGTCTGTTATAACCTCAGCTTTTTTTCTGTTCAGTTGTGTCTTTTTACATACTGATACACACAGTCACCTGTAAATCACAATTTATAAATTATTCATACATGTTTGAAGAGGCCCTTTAAAGCACACAGCAATCTGGTTTCATAGCTTCCTGACATACTGTTCAAATAAATAATGTTTAAAACTCCACCTACATGCTGTACATATATACATAGTACATATGCACAGAATATGAATGTTCTATCTAAACCCTGTGAAGTAAAAGGGACCCTGTTTGTTTGTGATCTGCTGGCCCCGCAGGTGGCTCCCGAGGTGTGGGCTTCATCCGCTTTGATAAGAGGATAGAGGCTGAAGAGGCCATCAAGGGCCTGAATGGACAGAAGCCATCGGGTGCTGCTGAGCCCATTACGGTCAAGTTCGCCAACAACCCCAGCCAGAAGACCAGCCAAGCCCTTCTGTCGCAACTCTACCAGTCCCCCAATCGCCGATACCCAGGCCCCCTCCACCACCAGGCTCAGAGGTTCAGGTGAGTAAAGGGGAGGGTCATGGAGGAGGGAGTGGGGCAGAAAAGATTCAAGATGGGGAGGGAAATTGTTCAGGTTTGCAGTTATAGCATGGGGACATCAATGAGTATTATTTTAAAAGGAGTGTAGTTAACGCAGACTTTCCCAACCTTGGGGGCTGACCCAAGGTAAAGTCTTCTCATGTTTATTTGGGGACCCCAAAAAAATTTCTTAATAGAGTGAAGTGACTATGCGGTTTCATAATTTTGGAAGAAGTAGCTTAAGATTTGTTGTAGCAAAATGAAACACAAGTGCCTTAGATGTAATATTAACAGGAATATTAAAGATAATAATGATAAGGAGGAGAATGGGGTCAAGGCGACATCTGCCCAAAAGGTTGGGAATCTCCAAGTTAATGTGTTGAGGTTCAGAATACAGTAATGGAAAGCAAAGGGCAAAGCTTTTTGCATTTTACTAGCATAGTTAGCACTACTAAAATTTACAATGGGACTTAAATGGGATGTGATTGATAGTTTATCATAGTGTGATTAACATTTTCCATTATGTCAAAACACTTGTTGCCATGATATTAAGATTAGCATTACTGGTGTGTTTGGTATCCTTAAATGACAAACAGGATTGCTATGTCATATATGGATATGAGACAGATTTAATGTGTAGAGGGGATAAAATTCTGGTACGAGTCATCACTGTTCAACTCAATAGCAATTATTCTTGGTTTATGTGACAATGAATGCATTTAATCAAGGAAACACATCTGTTCTAAACAACAGGCCTGATTTGGAAAACATTTGCACCAAATGCAATTTACAGTGTTCGAACAGGGGATGTGACGCCTACACATAAAGAGCATGAGTCATAGCAATATCCCTGTTTCAACAATGATACAACTTTTTGTATGTGAACATTTATTTTGGCAAATTTGTCCCCTTTTGAACAACAGGTGTGAGCTCTGCACCTGGTGCAGGTGTCAGTAAATCAGGTCCTGTGAGCACTCTGTGTGGGTCCACCCAGATCAGAGAGGAACTGTTCATAAGAGACTGTGGGGTTCTGTCGTTCACAACTACGTATTTCCCTTCATTTCATCATGCTGCCATCATGACAACACTTCCTAGATAAATCCCTGTGAGGCCTGGGCAAAAACATGCATTTGATTACAAATATTGTAAATGTTTAACAAACAAAAAGATATATCATATTTGATTCCCCATCTTTGTCTTTCTGACCATAAAGCCCTAATCCTGCATTATTTGGTCACACTGATACAATGACCAATAATTAAGTAGTACAAGTGTTGTAGTTTGACTCATTGCTAGTGTAAATGTACTTTTGCCAGACTTACTGTACAAGACATTACCAACTGTATTAAATATTTCATTAGACCTTGTATTAAAAGCTGAAGTAATTTAAGAGACACAAATGAAATCCAATGAACAAAGGGCAAATTAAAACTTATGATGCCAAAATTAATTTAAGGATTTGGGCTTTAATCTTGTTTCAAGAAAAGAAATTCAAGTGACAAATCTTCAGTCAATTCTAATATAGTTTTTTGCCCAGGTGACTAATCTCTACACCAAGCCATCACCTAACATCATACAGTATATGGCTGACATACTTTATATATGGCACCCTACCTGGTCATTTCCTGTCACTCACTAATGACACAAACACTCCTTTTTTTTAATTTAAATGTTTTACAACACCTAGCGATAGTTAGGGCTCACTCACTCCACAATAACAAAACAGAAACAGGTGATCTTATGATCATCCAGTCAAACAAGAATGTTTTAGAATTGTGGACAGAATATGTGCTTATACAATTTTCTCTCTCTTTCAATAACACTAAGCCAGTCGTGCTGTTTACTCTCCATCAAAGTCAGAGCTTGGAAGGTATTTTTCTTCTGGAGCGGCTTCCCTGGTGTGACACCTGAGCGATGTAGCGTGGCTGTGTGTCTGTGATACGCCAAGCCAATTTACAGGCTCCACAGGAGAGCTGTCGCTTCTCATCACAACTCACAACCACAGGACACTTCCTTACTGTGTCCCTGTGCTCCTGCTCTCTGCTCCCCAGTCCTACACTAAAACCCACTAAAACCTCAACACTTTAGAAGTGTTGAGGTTTTAGAAGAAGAAATGTGCTCGATGTGCACTGTTTCCTTTCTTTTAACTCAATCTTTTAAGGACAACAGAGCAAAAGGACATGTTCGATGTTCTTATTAAGTATACAGTATACAGTCCGACCTGTTTTGTTTGTTCTGTTTATTCTTTCAAGAGATGAAATCAAAGTTCAAGCTAAAATATATATTATTAGTGAGTGTGTTTCAAACTTTGAAAACTGAAACTACAAAAATACAGTCTACTAGATCTACTAGAGATTGTAAAACTGATCCCTCTTTGACATCCTTAACAAGTTGCTACAACTGGTAAAACCCAAGTCAAAAAATAAACTGTGCAGAATTCAGTACAATCCTCTTGCAGTTATAATTACATCGATCCTGTGTGTCACAAGTAAATGTATAATATGCTTCTATGGTCCCTCTTCAAGACAGCAAACATAATCGACTCAAGCACAATACACCAAGCCCTAGATCCCGGCTCGTTTCCGATTCTCTGTCGTTAACTAATGGTACTAATTAGCAAATTAGCCTTATTATATCCAGGGCAGGAGCCAATTATAATTGAACAGATTTTTGTTTCAAAAAAGAAAGGACTAAAACGCCCATTCCTCCATTAACATGCATTGAGAGAAAACACAAAAGCCCTATTGTTTATATCGAGCTTGGAGAGGCAGTGTGAAAAGCTGGCAGAGTGTTTGCGTGGTGAGGGTGCATCAGTGTGCATTTGTACATGTGAGAGAGAGAGAGACAGAGAGAGAGAGAGAGAGAGAGAGTGAGTGTGTGTGTGTTAGCAGCAGGTTGTTTTGTTGTGGCCCATCGGCCCGGCGGCCAGCAGATGTCTTCGTGCTCCTGGGCCTGGAGCGCCTCTCCTCTGAGCATCCTCTCCAATTGACTCATTTACCCACAAAGCAGCCTGCTTGTTCCCTTCCCACGTAATGGGCTAATTACTGCTTTAATGATTCTGTATATCCTTTTCTCCATTTTTTTCTTTGTTTTAGGGATGCTTCCATACTTTTTGGTAACGTTTAGTGAAAAAGTGCTGCAACACAGACACACTGTAAACCCAGATAAGTAGGGCTACAATTTACGCAAAACATTTAAGTAAAATGTAAAAAGGTTTTGTGAATTAACTCAGCTGACAACAGTTTGGGGATTTCAGTGTGGGTACTTAACCGCAATATAACTTTTTAAATGCAGCTTAAACGTGAAGCCTAAATGTGAAGTAACTTGGGAGCCAGTATTAACAGTATATTTTAAAAACACAGCTAGAATATTACATTACTGCAATCCTGATCGAGTTCTGCAGGATTTCTATTTTATAATCTCTAATCATCTGTTATCTCTAACATACAATGTAAATTTAATTTAGAATGCTTAAAATAAATTGTATTAGCGTTATAATAATTATTATTCAAGTTATTTATTATAAGCCTTCACAGCTTAATTGATTTCTTAATTGCAATCAAATTATAATGAAGTTGTGTATATAAGGTATGAAAATATGTAGCTTCTAAATTGTGCTACCAGTAGAATTGATGCCTGGATTATGGTGTGGTAAAAGCAATAATTAATCAGATTGTGATGCTTACTAAAAGGTTTTGGTAAATACTGTGTTGCAGTTGTATTGTAAGAAGACAAAAATGCTTGTTGACTCAAAGAGACAAGGAGAAACAACCCCAATAGTCGAGTCAAAGTCAGAGAGTTTGTAGTGTTTTCAAGAGGAACGAGGCGTCACCAGCCAGCTGTTGCTCAATAAGCCGTGGCCCCTGTCCATTAGGCCAGAGGAGTTAATAAGACATGAGACAGGCCAGACCCAAGTGAGGAATGAAGGTCATTGAGTCACCAAGCAGACTGCATCCATCCAAGAGGGCCAACATTTTTTACAGCCCACAGGTTTCTGAAGCCCAGCTCACAAACACAGAGTCTCACACACATATACACACAGCCTGCTGGGTTCTTAAGCCACACACACACACACACAGACACGCACAAACTGTAGTTTATCCTCGCTGACTGCAGTAGCTTTAGCTCACAGGTTTAAATTATTATGAAACCAGAACATTTCCCCAAACTAACCCTTTTAGGCAGAGGACACTCTCTAACACTCAGCCATTCCACCTGACCTGTTAGCACTTAACAGGTTGACCCCGACCATAAAGACAGACATTCACAATTTCATGGCTAGTTTAATGTTCAGTTGTGTTTTTGTTGGTCCACCTCATCGGAAACATACTAATCATCATCGCCTCTCTCGCTCACCATCATTCAAATGCCAAACCATTACACTGACAGAACTCTGGATCAGGGCATTTACCTCATTTCCTGTCATCTCAGGTGTTCTCTTAATTGAGGTAACACAAATTAAAAACCATAATTTATTAAAAGAAATTTTCATTATCTTCCATCTTTTAATGAACCATCAATGTGGTGGCATAAATCGTATGGATACCCACATGCAATTTTTTTTGCATGATTTGCCATTGCGCAGCACTATGGCTAGCCTAGCATTCTAGTATAGCCGAGTGCCATGCTATGCTCCAGTCCTGCCTCCATTAGTGCTCCATACGTGACCGTAATACTGAACTGTGACCAGTCCACTGCTGTAGTCTTGTATCGACAATAAAACGGTCACACTTATGGTAATAACAATGTGCTCTGGCATTAGCTAGTGCGGGGCTTTGCCGAACTAGGGCAGTGGCCGACTGAGCAAGTGACGACCATACTGATGGTACTGTAGATTCATTAACTATGATGATAGCATTTTCTGGTGGGGCTCCTCAGTGTAATGGGCCAACTATAGATGGGTTTGTTTGTTCTTGAGTGAGGAGGACCATGCAGTTCCTACAGGGACTTAACATTAGTTCCATTGAGTGAATCGACCATCTGCCCACCATTAACCCCAGAACCCTCCTTCTCTTTACAGGCTGGACAATTTGCTTAATATGGCCTATGGCGTAAAGAGGTAATTAAAAACTTCACCGAATGCCAGATGTCCATGTTGACTCAATGATTTTTCAATATCCTTTTTTCTGTTCTTTTTTCAGTTTATGTTTCCTTGTATTTTTGCAGTCACTTTGCGTTTGACAGTTTGTTCAAGGTCAATTGCATTTTTTGGTTCTTTGATTTGTTTGGTTTTTTCCTCGTCAGCTTGAGTTGGTTTCAAAACCCTACCAACCACTTAAGGTGTAAAAAACAGAAAACAGTCTTTGTTTGCAATGGTGATGAATTTGCTTTGTTTTGATTATGACAAGTGCTGGTGTTGTTTGAATTGTTTTGGGTTGTTTCTGTGTACAAAATGGATTTTGTTCTCTGGTGTAAAGCTCCTGATTTCTAGGTGTGTTTTTTTTCTACCGGATTCAGGTTCTCCTGCCTTGTCACTCTACAGCTATAGCTTTATCCTATCTTGGGAACAAAACTCTCTTTAGAGGCAAATTTTGAATCTATCACTTTGATTATAGAATAATATATTTTCCACATCCACTATCGACTACGTACACAATCCTCCTGGTACAGTGGAAGCCATTACAAAATTATATATATAGCCTTAACTTCTTTCGGTGGCACTAGCTGTGATTAGATAGTGCTTAGCTTAGCTAGGACAAGGGATGAGGCTGGATGAACCTGGATCCCTGCTGGAAACAGGATATGTTGTTTCACTGCAGACAGCTCCAGCTTTGCTCGGCACTGCTCTGCTCGAATTCCTTCCTTTCGCCTCCATGTTTCATTTTGCTTTCTTGCTACCATACTGTAGGTGTTACATAACTCAGAGCAGCAGCCACTATGGTTAGAGATCTTTCATGTGCTGATGGTGGCATCTTGCATGTTGCAAGCACAGGGGACACCATCTGAAGTCAGCTTAGCTACTCAAACAGGAACAAGGTTTAGCTTAACAGAAATGTTCCTTTAAAAAACTTCCCTAAAAGCATTTTGACAGATTCAGGAATTCAGGACTAGTTACAGAATATCATATTAAAAGTGATGTGGAATTCACAGGTTTAACCTTAGCACCTCCAGTGTCCAATAAAGCACAATGCCCTCATTCTGAGTCTTTACATAATTTTCTAAAGGTGAAAATAGTGCCTGATTCAGCTGTCCTGATTGCATAGTATGTCATCAAGTTAGAAGTGCTTTTCGGTGATCTCAGGTTATTATTTGAAAGGAAAGAAGAAAGGTGTTAAGAGCTGGAAATTGTTGGCTTTAGAAAGGACAGAATAGATATCTGGTCAGCTAACACTGTTGCTATGCAACCCCTGGTCTCGTCTGTAACATTGGTTAGTGTTTGGTCCCGCTCTGGTGGGTACGCTCGCATGCACGTTTACACACATGCACACACAGACAGGCACGTACACGCAGGCACACTCGTCTCCACAGCCTCACAGTGGCAGTGTTAGCTAGCCTCCGAACCGTCACCCTCGCACTTTCACAAACCCATACTAGAGCTTTTGCATACAAATCACAAGTTTTTTTTACAAGCCCAGCAGGAGAGGCCTGAATGCAGCTGAGCATGTTGGACTAGCCCTTGACGTGATGAGGCCTGTTCAGATTCCACCTGTTTGATGCTGGAGAAAATATTAAAATCGCCTCAACAAGACACTGAGGCCATGTAGAGATGACAGACAAAGGATTAGGAGCTGCTGCAACAACCCATGGTGAAAACAGAAAAAAGATATTATAATCTGTTTTGCCTTGTCTTAATGATACAGATATGTATGGTAGTATAATCTGTTTATTTTACACTCCTATGGTACTTAACACATTTAATCAAAAAAGTCAAATCACTGCAGTGAGCTCTTGCAGTCAATGATTCAACTACCCTAGTCCCTTGCATTAACATCCACAGTAACCACAATGGTCAGAAGCAGGCTGTGCATGACCAAAGTCATGCAGGAAGGTCGTAGTGATTGCTGGCCATATATAGTCGCTGGAGAGAGAGGGGTGGGGGCCCTGAACAGCAAGCAGCGCTATCGATCAGTGCCACGAGCTCTGAAATAGAACAGAACAGAACACCCTGCAGACTGCGGGTGGAGTGGGAGGAATACACTTTGTACCTTAATGCCACTGGGCTGTAAAGTGCTTCCATTTTCCATTTAGTTTGCTCCCTCTTCCCTCCCTCCCTTTCCTTAAGAAAGCAGCCTTCTCTGAGACAGCTGCAGCAAAGCGGAAATCTCAATTAAAGCACACCCAATAATGCCTATAGTCGTTTTTTGAAGAGAGGTGGCATAAGAAATGAACCTTTTTATCTCATTTACCTTTTATTTAAAAGTGGGGTATTTTTTTTCTCCTTTCCCTTTCCTTTGAGCGGAAAGGCAATTAAGTGAAGTCAACTGAGGATTCAAATCTCTTGCATCACAAGAAAAAGGAGAAGATTATGAGGCGAATGAGAACAGATTTAGCAGGCTGGTGCATGATCTTTGATGAATTTCTAGCAACGGTTTAATTCAACAACTTCCTGCAATTTAGCTCCTAAAGGAGCCACTCAAGGACACAAAGAGAAAAACCTTCGTCTGCATCTCCTTCAGCAGAAATATAGCCCAGCACGCAGCACTTTCGTCACTCCCGACAGGACGCCTTTCAGAATCGAGGAGCTCAGAGAGGATTTAGTAGTTATGCGGTCGCACATACAAACTCATGCATTTAGACATAAACATACATGCAAGTACGATAAACAGTCATACATATGAATTCTAATTCATCCGAATTGGCGTATTTGGCGTGGAGATCAGTGTGTTTGTGGTTCGATCCGAAAACTGTAAATATTCAACTGATTACATTTTTAAGCTTGTTATTTAGTATGGTGGTAGACAGTAGTGAGTCATGTAGGTGAGCGTCATGGCAAGCTTTCAGTGTTGTAAGGAGGATTTCATAGAAGATAGATTTTTCACAGGTTTATGGCCATTTCATGTACAGTAGATGCAGACACCATTTCACTATATGCCTTAACATGTTCTATTAAAACTTATCTGTTCTCTCTTCCCTTCTTTCTGCTCTCCCTCCATTTCCCCCCGCTCTGTCTCTTCTCTCAGGTTTTCTCCCATCACCATTGACAGCATGACCAGCCTGGTTGGCATGAACATCCCCGGGCACACCGGCACTGGCTGGTGCATCTTCGTGTACAACCTGTCCCCAGATTCAGATGAGAGCGTGCTCTGGCAGCTGTTTGGGCCGTTCGGCGCAGTCAACAATGTCAAGGTGATCCGTGACTTCAACACCAACAAGTGCAAAGGCTTCGGCTTCGTCACCATGACGAATTATGACGAGGCGGCCATGGCCATCGCCAGTCTCAACGGCTACAGGTTGGGCGACCGCGTCTTGCAAGTCTCCTTCAAGACTAACAAGACACACAAGTCCTGAACTTTAACAGGTAGAAGCAGTTGCCCCGCGACTCTGTCCAATCCAAAATTGCCCCCAACCCCCCCGCCCCCACCGCCATCCGTCCCTTAGCCCCTTCAGTCACTACCACTACCACCCTACTACAGCCATCCAACACAGCAAACTCAAACTCCAACCGGAACATAAAGCAACCAACAAACCATCAAACAAATTGAACTAGAAATGGCTTATATTATAACTTTGGACCTATAAGCCAATGTTGCCTAAGTATTACAAAAATGAAATGATGAAAATGTTCAGTTTTTGGAAGTTCCTGTGATAAAGCAGGCTTCTCTTTGTTGTATATTCTTTCTGTTTGTTGTGGTTGTTAAAATGATTTTTCTCTTCTGTGTAAACAGTAGCAAATCCCTGTATCCCCTTATTTCAGAGAAGAGAATGTCCTTTTTAGATTGAAACCTTTTCTCTGTCTTGATTCAGGATTTGTTTTTCTTTTGTAAATCCGGATCCACTGTCGTTAGTATTATATACCTCCCTGTCGGTGAAAGGGAGGGGGCTCTTTTTTTAAATTGGTGAATCATTCATTCATTTTTAGTGTGTATTAAAACTTCCCCTTATCGATTATAGCTGGGATTCCACAGTCCCTGTAACTCTGATGTAGAAAAAAAATGAATTTCTAACATTGTTTTTGTTTTGTATCGCAAACAAAACATAATGTCTTTCCTCACAGGGGTTCAGGGAGATGGGGTGAGGGAGGGGATGGGTTAGCTTTCCTGATGACACGTTCAGTAATTTAAGAAAAAATAACACTGTTGCCAAAGAGAAGATCTCTTTGCTTGAAAAAATGCGTTTAGAAAAAGATAAAAATAAAGAGAAAGAAGATCTATTTTTATAAATGATAATTAAAATAATAATTATTGAAGAATTTTTACAAGAATCTGGATTTGAAAAAAGAGAAAAATATTTTGACTGGCTAACTAGGGGGGGCCGGGGCGGGAGGGAGGGGGCACCACCTTGTCTTGTCGTTCTGCCGTGGTACTTTATAGGATCAAAGGTTGTTTGTTTTTTGGGGAGTCCAAGTTGGCAGTGATTTTGTAGATGGAAGGTTTTGTGAAAAGGGATGCAAACTGAGGCAGGTGATTTTGGTAATTTTTCACATATGTACTAGTGCGTAATTATTCAACAGCGATACCCAAAAGGGAAGGGAGAGGGGTCTTTCCCAGGCCTAACCATCCTTATAGTCCAGAGCCCAAAGCAAGAAGACCCTTTGTCCACTTATTTTCCTGTTTTTGTCATCAGTCAATATGGGATATCAGTAAATAGATATATACACATCTATCCATTTAGAGAGCATACTATACATTATATCATTTTCTTCGCTCTGCGTTTGTGAACTAACATTTGAAAAGAACTTCCTTTTAGCGATCAACAGTAGGTGCTATACTACATTATTCACATATCTTAAATATCCAAGTTTGTTGTTCTATGTGTTGTTTAAAGAAAAAAAATACTTCGATGTTGGCATTGAATTGAGCTGCTGTTCTTTGTTTAATATTTGTTTATTGTTGGCCCAAAAATCTGGTGAGACTATTTCTTTGCTGAATAACCAGATAAACAAATTTGGGCCTTGTAAGAATCACTGAACAAATTTTTATTTTGTATTTTTTTGTTTGGCTTGCTGACTTTTAGGTTACTTGCTGAGCGTGAAACGTTTGTCAAAACTTAATGATGATTAGCTAGTTCCGTTAGTCTAGATATTTGTTTCCTTAAAAAGGATCTATGACAACTGTGTCTTTATTTGCTGTGTACAAATAGATGATATATATATATATATAGTCTACATTTGTTTTACAATATCTACTGTACTATCTGAGTTGTCACTGTTCTTTTGTTTGAGCTTGTCTTTTTCATATGACAACTTATTATGAAGTGGTGGTTCAGTTACTTAGAAAAACTTGTGAGGAAACTGTTCAATTGTTGTCATGTTGCTTGTGGAGAAAAAAAAAAGATTTGGATTAACTTTCAGTTACCTACCGCGGCAAAAGAAACCGAACAAAAAGCTTAGAATATAACTGTATTTGTTTAGCAGTTTATTTACTTATCTATTTTTTAAACTATTTATTTTTCTATTTATTTCTATTTATTATATATTTATTAACTAATTAATTTATCTGTGTATTTATGTATTTATTTGTTTCATTGTCTGTGTATTTGCGTGATTCTGGTACAGGGAGGGGGGCGTTTCTGAGCAAAAGGGAACAAAGCGACTAGTGGAGAGGCTCTTCCAGTAGTCCACTGCACTGAGAGAACTTTTAGTACGTTTGTGCTTTGTACCAATATATCAAAATTACAATATAAAAAAATCTAAAAGTCAAGAAAACTGAAAAAAATGTCTGGAGGGTTGGGGGACGCTCTTCCCTTATTACTAGAAACAGTTACTCGCTATGCATAACCTAGTTAATAGTTAAATTTGCTATTGCTTTTTTCTTGTCTTGTTAAAATGAAATCTTTAGATCTTTTTCAATAAAGTTTAGTCTTAATAGAATGTTATAAACAGTCGTTCTGGTTCAATATAACCTGTGATAAGTTTGTGTAGTTCTAAAAAGCCACTCCGTCCACACCCTCCCTCCACTTACTACCGCTTTGTGATGAAACCTTATGCAAAAATGTGGGTCTGAAAGCATAGTTTTCAGTTTTCAGTAAACATTTTATATAACATTCAGCTCTTGGAGGCTTGGGCAGATACATTTTAAAAAGGAGCAAATGCCCATTGTTGTTTGAGGGTCATTCATTGCACTGGACTAAATTGGTCAAAATCACTTAAGAGTCAAAACTTATTTTTAAAAATATACATCATGTTTTCAAATGACATACCAACAAATCTTTAAAAATGAGAAATTGTTACCATTGCACACCAACTGTTATTTACAGCAGTTGTTGCTATACTTAAGAAGTACTCTGGAGGTATGAAAAGGGACTGTACCGATTCTATATTTTATATACTCTAATATGATATATATTATATATTTTGAATGGTGAAAGGTAAGGGAATGGTTCCAGAAGTATAAATATACGGAATTGGATTTTTTTGTTTGTTGTTAAGACTTGAAAACATGAAGGAGGTGTGTGTAGAGCATTTTAAACACTCAGACGCATGCTCGCATAAGTACATCCTCTCTCTCTCACACCTCAGTCATCTGATAGGCCGGGTCATCTGACATCATCACCATTAACCAGTCATCATCTGCGCCATCCAGTCACATAGTGTTCTAACGTCATAACGGCAACAAACCAACCAACCCAACCAGACCCCTTCATGCTCCCCGCCGCCGACGGGAGCTTGAATTATGCAACGACCCCAGTAGAATGTTGTTCTGATGTGTGAACTAATTTCCTACACTGTATGACTTTTGAACTCTTACGATGCGTGCCTGTGTTCCGCCTAGACCCTGTGTGCACATGTGTGTGTGCGCGCATGTGTGCATGTTCGTATGCATGTTCCTTTATGTAGTTGTGTGCGTGTTGTGTGTGTCCTCATAAGTTTGTTAGTGCGGAGTACATCCATATGTGCGTATGTACAATATATACATATGTTAAGTGTTTGTGATTACGTGTGTGTGCGTGATTGTGCATTTGGGTCTGTTCAGTGCACATATATACAAATGTATATGTGTCTCCCTGGGTGCATGTGCGCGCGCGTGTGTGACAGATAGCATGTGCGATTGTTCAAAATGTGTGTGTGTGTGTGTGTGTGTGTGTGTGAATGTGTGTGTGTGTGTGAATGTGTGTGCATGTCAGGGTGTTTGAAACATGGGGCTGCGTCACCTCGCTCTATGCCCAACCCCTATGGCTCACACCATCCCCTGTAGCGCCTTATAGTGGCAGCCTGCCAGTAGGAACAACGCAGCCAGTAGTGGAGGAGGGAAGGTGAACAGAGGAACTAGGCTCTTCTTGTCAGTTTTCATTTTCCTCCTGAGACGTGTTTGTTTACTATCTGAAAAATCTATAAACGAAATCTTTAAAGACAAAAAAGACGAAAAAATGTTCACAGGGCCCCATGACCGCGGCTCTCTCTACTCTCTCCTGCTTATGTTATTACTTAACAATTATCAATGATGATTATTATGATTATTATTGCTATTATTCTTAGTATTCTTATTCTTATTATTAATCCAATTACTGCGATGAATGACTTCATGTTATCCTTGCTAGTTTAGGTCATTTCTGAAACTGGAAACAAAATAAAAATCTTGCTGTAAATGTTTGTTTTTTCTTTTTCATAAAACTGTTGTGTTTGAATTATTTGTACTTTTGAATGTTGGGACAATAAAATGAGGTGTTAAGAGCTTGGATGTTTCTTGTCGTGATGGATGAAACATTCACTTATTTCACACTGTACACTGCATATTATAAAGGACGTCTTCCTGATAAGTTTAAACTCTTTCTCTAAGTTGTTTGCTTTTCTTTATCTATGTAGCTGTTCTTTTTTATCGGTTAGATGATAAGGGAAATCAAGTACTGGTAATATGTTGTGCACACCTTGCACTGCAACGATTTGTCAATTAAGTGACGAGGTGAGTGACAGAAAATCAATCAACAATCTGGACTTTATCTGAATTTACTGAGGAAAGATTTCAAACATTTGCTGGTTTCAACTTCTCAAATGTAAGAATTTGCTTTGTTTTATCTTATTGAACACTGAATATCTTTGATTTTAGGTTTGTCAGACAAAAATTTGAATCATTTTGGACCCTTGAAATATTGATCAGTTTATTAAAAAATAAGACACAAATAAACAAACTGATCATTAGTTGCAACAGAAAAACTGTCTGTATACTGGTTCTCTGTCTTTTTAACATGAGACAAAAGATCTCAAAGTACAACACAATAAAACTGTGGCATCAAATCACACATCTAATGTGCATTCACTGTGACCTTTCAGCTACTGAGGAACAGTCACGACTGAAGCTTACTGACGCAGTGCTGATCTCAGTCAGCCCTCTGAGGTGCAGCTATAGGGCGGGAGGGACCACACTTTCCGAAACCTTTGGGGCACAGAGCTACTTCTTAAAGAGTAGAAATACTGTCAAGTATTGGTGATATGTGCTTTTTTTTCCTGATTTTTGTGCTTCATAAAAGAAAATGTAGTCAGTCAAGTCCAAAAAAACCCCCCCAAAAAACCTGAAGCAAACGGACAGAGAAAGAAAGAAGTCATTAGAGGCGGAAGAAATGCCACTGCAAGCATCACTGCTGCAGGCCACATCTGCTCATCAATATCAATGTTCAGCAATGAAATTACTCCGTAATGTCCCGTGATGTGAGCCCGGCTTTACACCTTTATAATCAAAATCACACCGGAGAGCATTACAGAGGTTGGAGAGGAGATGATGGTTGTTAGAGTGTGATATGTCCAGCCACTCTTGTCTTTCCTCTCCTGTTGTTAGAAACTTAATGATCCCTCACTCTCATCAAGGCTAAAGTAGATGGAGAGAACCTTAGTCATTGTGTGCTCTCGAGTCCCCTTTGAACCATCTTCTTGGGGGTTTAAAGGCATAGCAACAGTACAGCACCAATAAACAACTGTTGATTTCAACTTTCAAATGTTAATAGAAGTTACGCTGTACTGTGACTCAGACATGAGTCAAACAAAACGCAGCATGAAATCCACACAAAATATCTGACGCAGACAAGATGTTTAAATTCCAAAGGAAGCGCTCTTGTTAAAGAGAGTTGCTGCGTTTAATATGGCTGAGTTCTCACCATATTCTGTCACCAGGTGCAACCATATGATACTGCCTCTCAGTTTCTATATAAACCACTTTTCATCTGCCTGGGTGAGAGCTGATCACACTCACTCCATGGTGTGAATGTCAGCATCCTGCCGCGCTGTGATGTAGAAGGCAGTTCTGCCAAATGACAAGCATGAGTCTCACAGTCGGAAGCATATTATTTCATAAGGAGCTACTTGTCTTTGACAAATCTTCCGTAGTCAAATCTCTGCAGTGGGGGAGCTGTTGTTGCCCTCTAGCTCTCCTTGGTACATACTCTGACATTAATGGGATACCTCTACTCACTCCTTTGTCCGCTTTAGAGATTTCACACAGCCTAATCAAAAGACACTCAACTTCACTGCATGTTATTTATTAACTGAGTGCTCGGTCCACTTTTTATTCCATTTAGGCATTAACACACTGATCAGCCTGATAGAAACTTTAATTATTAAGTTTGTTTTATGTTATGTGGCTGCGTATAATGTTTACTTAGTCTTTGAAACCAAATTTCAATCGTGACAAAGAGTATTATCTTCTTACAATAACTGATTACTGCACACTACTGTAGGCATTTCCAGCCGGCACAATTTTGGCAACTGAGATTACAGCAGCCTTGTTTCCTCCAGTCTTCCCTAAAGTCTCTTTCACTTCGTCTTGGTGAGTTCACTACAACAGCTGTGATAGTGTTACGACAATGGCCGTAATTAAGCCTTTTGGCGTTGCATTATTCCTGTCATGTAACTATGAGAGCTCTTGTATTGGCAGTTATTTTTAAAAACATTTCAACTGCAGTTTCAGTTGAAAATAAATGATTTCTGTGTGGCACATCATCTTTATCTGTATTCATAGAGAATCTCAAAGAACACCCCATATATTCAGGTCAAGTCCTCAAGTATTCTTGTTCTAACTGAAAAGGATAACATGCACACAACTCCCATAAGAGGCATCATTTTTCTGTGAATTTTAAACAGCTTAACTGTAAAATGGACAACTCCTCCCCTGTTGACCTCTGTTTCTGAAAAACTCTCTGAGGAACTCTACAGGATGTCGTAATATTTTTACAGAGTGAATCTGATGCAGTAGTTGAATTACTTTTTCTATAAAAGGTGGGGGAAATTATAAGCATGCTCTTGGTTCTGTTTCTTTTTTTGTTGCTGATCAGCTCATAATAAATATAATTTTTAGAGCTATACATGAAAACAAAACAAAAAAATCGGTTTACTTTGATGACATTACATTAAAACCGTTGCTTGTCACAACACTGTTATTGTTTGCTGTGACAGTGGAGCACAGTTTTGATGATAATTACAAGCTTATGTTTCTTTTTCATGCAGGTTTTTTCTTTAGTTAACATTTGTAGCCACTGTTAAATATTATTATTAAATATCAGATCCTGCAGCTGATGCTTTGAACCTTTTCACCACTTTTATTTCCAGACCTTAAAATAACTCATTAACACTTTTGTTTGGCACTCCTATCATCATGATGATTACCATCCACAACTGACAAATTAACATGAGAAAAATATAAAACTAACAACCAGTTTAATGGAATAATGGGAAATGGGAGCAACAACAACCAAGAGTGTGCTATGAAATCTTAAATGAAGGTGAGTGAGCTTGCTACTCTGAGCTGAGCTTCCCTGTCTAGAATCAGGAGATTCTCCCTTGGTTGATTATAACTCACAACACAGGATTTTCTTCTTCAGACTAGGAACAATTTCTTGCCCATTAAAGTTGTTTCAACCCTGGAGGTCACATGATGCCAATCAAATGCATACCAGATTTATGGAAGTATCTTAGTGCCAAGTTTTTGACATGATTTGTATGAACGGTGATGGCTCTGTCAATGTTGGTACTTCCTTGGAGAGCAAGTGACAGTCACAAGGGCCTGATAAGCAGTGGATCCCATTCAGGAAGTCTTAGTCCCCTAGGGGCTCTGCTTGCAATCTGCTTGCCTGTGAAGTCTTTTAATTTCAGTGCAATATTTCCAGCACCACGTTCACACTGTTCTTGCCGAGGGGCAGCATTTTCTTGTACACACAATCTGTCGCTGTGTTGTGACGCATGTCATGGCATCACAGCACGACTCACCGGACGTGAATGAGATTCTCAGCTATGGCTGACCAGGGTGGGAACCACATACGGAATTTAAGAGGCAAACCGATGCAAGAAAAGAGCTGAGACTCCAATCCCTGCCCTGTTTGTGATAATGAATGTCTGAACAGCAAAGACGTTTGCTTGTAATTTTTTCCTCTATGTACGTGTTCTGCTGTGCATAGCTGAAAAGAGCGACTCATTCTCGGCCATGCTCTCAACTCGAGCGCCGAGGAAGAGCTGCAGCAGGGCGCTTGCCAAAGTCACGTCGATCAAGGGGTGTTTGTGTCACTGCAGTGAAAGCGCTGCCACACCCCTGCTGTGGTCTATCCTGCTGTAAGACATCACTGAAAAGGTCAAGTAGAGTTCAAGATTTATTATAAAGTGTTCAGTTATCATCTTTGACTTTAAATTATGATGATAGGTATGTATGCTGCGATGTTTAGATGAAAGATGTATGGTATATTTGTATTTTATCTTACGTTTCCTCATATTTTCAGCTGCTGTGTGTCCACAGTGTAGTGCCTATGTTGGTCTCTTTTCCCTGTTTGTCAGAGGTGCCACTCCTGACCAAAATAAGTTTACTTCTTAATGCGTAAATAACAATTTTATTTATTCTTTATTATTATGTACAACAGTAGGTCACTCACTCAGCTGCTATTATTGATTTACATATTTGCCTGAAACTAAGGCATATTGTATGAACTGTTGTACTTCATTGGTTCTTTCTTGCGAGTTAATTAGCATAATTATGTGGTCAGTGTATTGTTACTGTTAGCCTTACACTCTTGCAATGTGTATTAACATACGCAGACATTTTCAGGGTTTATATAATTTATTTAAATGTATTCCTGCCTTAACTATGGAAACTGTTCATTAGTGATTTAATGACACTGAGGTAAAGATAATGTATCTTAAAGCTCTGAGGTACTGTACTGTAGGTTAATTGCTGACTGTGGTTAGCCGACCTTTACACTGGTTGTTGCACACTGTTTACAGTGACAGTGCCCTGTGAAGAGAGGTGATAGAGACAGAGCTAAAGAAGGCAGCTGAAGGGAGAACTTCTTTCTGATGCAGCAACCAGTTAACAGCTGCATCATAATGAAATATCTACAAACCATGTTGATACACAATATATCAGATATATATTTTTGTCACAATATCTTCTGTTAGTTAGAAGGACAGTGAAACTTAATTTAATCTGCATATGTGATCCGTTTTTTAATTACATTATGTGTATGCTGAATGATTTTGTTAGTCAAAGTGGGCTGTTTGTGTGTGTAAGATGAAACAAGACAAAATTAAAGATATGAGCTGTAATCATATCATAGTAATTTAAAATATTAAGTTGCAGAATGTTTGACAATTGTAAGAATGAAGACTGAATACCAATTTAACAGACAAATATTCTAATATTTCAGGCCAGCCTCACTTACTCTCCTCATTTGCATGCGCAAAACGGCGATGTCAAATTAACTAAGCTGTTTTGTACATTATGCAGCAGAGACAAACAGGACAGGACTTCATCCGCTGATGACTGGACCAGCAGATGGTGTGTAAATAATGTACACGGTCTCGTGGGAACATCTAAGACTGTCTCAGTTTGGTTTGATGCACATGCCTCTGCTCCCTCACACAAAGTGACCCCTGTGGTAAAGATGTGTTCATTGGAACCAAGAAGTGAGATGATCCAAGGACGGATTTACAGTGCAGCACATAGTAAATGTTTGCATGACATTATTGTTTATCCTTCCACACACTTACAAAAACTGCAAACATCTCACATCTATCATTATTAAGTTTATTTCAGTTTTAGTTTTTTCACAAACCCCTGTTTTTATTTTTTTTTTGCTTCAGTTTTACATTGTTTTTGTTGTTTTATTGACATGATAACATCTGGTGAAGAAATTCTCTTTTTACTCGCCTTGTTCCAAAGGGAACTCAGGGAACAGACTCACAGTAGCAGAACAGCACTCCTGCCGCCTGGAGCTGGTGGGGATTCAATGTCTTTCTCAAGTGCACTTCATCTGGGTAGATTCTTGTCATCACGAGGGCATTCTCCTGTCACAGCGTGGTTTCCCAATAAAGCAAACTGCCAGGACAGATACTGGAGGTGGTAATGACATCCTCAACTCTCTCCTACTCGTGTTCTCTCTCTTTTCCCCCCACTAAGCAGACACTACCTGCCTACCAAACAACATAGCCGCAGTGGATGGGCTTTCATGTTTGACTATGAGTTTTGGCCGTGACAAACAGCTTTAATAAAGACAGTGACAAGCAGCTTTCACAGTTTAGATATCTGTGGAAAAAAATACAATAAATTCCAGATCAGTAATGATGAATGCGATTTCTGGCAGAGTGCAAATACAAATGCATTGTTTGCTGGGAGTTTGTTGATTATTCTGGCAAATGCAGTGTTGTTTTTTCGTAACAATGATGGCTGATAATGGTGGCGATGGCAGAGGCTGCAAAAATTAGATGATGACACATTGGCCACTTTTCTGAGGCAAGAGGAGCCATATTGTCTTCAGCAGAGACAGTGATTGGCAAACAGGCTGAAATTACACTTGATAGCAGGCTTGCTGAGTGTAAAGCAGACAAAAGAACATAAAGAGCAAAGTGTAATAAGAAAGAACTGGATACTATTGATTCTGATTTATATGTATTTCTACGCAAAGGGATGTGCCAACAATAGTGAATCTGGTGACTCAGGTCACTGCACTTATGCCTCTTTGGATGAAGTGCCTATCCAGACCAAATAAATAAACATCATAATTAGTATTAGCATTATTGTTGTTACAGCTGGTGTCATTCTTATAGCGTAAAGAAAACCTGTTAATCTCCTGTTCAACAATCACTGACGTCATCTTTACCGTCAGCTTTCATTTCAGTTGAGAAGGAACGCCATCATTATGCAGGTGATTTACTCAGCAGTCTTGACTGCATATTTATACGCAACTGAAAAGATAGTGTGTGGCTGTTTCGGTCTTAAATGAAATCTTAAATGATCAGTTTATTAATGTAAAGTACTGGATAATGTCCTTGGTTGAGTAAAATGCATTGTTTCACCATGAACATACAGTGCTTATGGTTTGTTCATAGAGCTACAATGAAGCAAGAAACAGGTAAAAGAAAATTAAAATATCACCAATTTATAATTTCCTTAGCTGTAGTCTTATTGATAGATGAGATGAGATGTGTAAGGATCTGGACATCCCAACTCGGTAAAGGTTAGGAAAAGATCGTCACCTGGGTTAAATATCAAGCAAAATTTAAACAAAACCATTATCTTTCTCTAACCTCAAACAACATGTTTTAGTAACTCAATCATAGTCTTGCATAGCCAGACCCATTTCCATACTTCATATTAGCGCTGTGCCAGCGCTGGAGAAAGGTCTGGCTGAACCCATTATCATTCTGCTATAGGGGGAAAAAAAGCTACGGCTTGTTTAGATTTCTTTCTACACCAATCACAATTGTCTTGGGCGATGCTAAGCCCAGGATGCAGCGATGGTGCCCTAGTAAAATAGTGTCAGGGGGGAACTTGTATTTGTGAAACATTTGCACGAGGGGAGGTGAGCCCTGGCATTAAAATGGCTAAATCCCCGCAAAATAAAAACGCCACATAAACCAGTATAAGATGTATGGCTTACTTTACTGATTAAAAAGACAAACACAACTTGATCATCAGTGCCCCAGAAGTGAAACCTGTCTATACCTCAGCTCTGGAGGAGCACTCTGGACTCGTTAAAATCACAGACGATTTAATAGCTGTATGTAGCTCTTGCAGAACGCTATTAAACCGATATCACAGAAGCTGGAGTGAAGTGGAACGGATCAGTACATCGGTCAAGTCAATGTCGCTGGTGCATGCTGCTGCCAGACTTAAAATACGTGATGATGATTTCATCGTGTAGGTTGCTAGCTCGGAGGTGGTTGTTGTTGTTTTACATAACAACGGGGATTTTGAAAACGGTAACATACAGATAGCAGAAGGGGAGGAGAATGACAACTGAAATAGTCAGCCAATGGCAGACTTATACCCACAGTCTACATCCTGTGAGTCAGACTAGCTTAATCGTAACCGCATGCAGTAAAGACAAAAATCCTGATCTCCAGTGTCAGAGACCTGTGCTTTGTAGGCCCACTACCCACTCAGACCAACTCCCTATGACTTCTATGCAGTACGGGAACATAGCATTTCCTGGACTAGAAAAACATTTCCAGCTAACATAATCAAGGCAGGAATTAGATTTCCTTCAAAATGCATTTAGCAAAACAGTTAAGAAGCATATAAAGAGGCCATTGTTCTAAGCTGGAGTTTGTACAACCAAAACGAGAATGTGTCTGCATTCTTTTAAGTCAAGTATCTACCACCATTACTGTACCTCGTCACCAGTTTTCATTGATGGAGTTTCTAGAGCTGCTCTTTGCTGTTTGTAATTGAATCACAGCACCTGTACCTGCTCAGATTCTGTATGTGTGTTGCTCCTCATGACTAGACCTGCCTGTGGTTGCCGTGTCTCTTTCAAACTGTTTCACCAGCCCTGCCTGGATGTTTGGTTTTGGCATTGGTAACGGTGCGCACTTCTATGGCAAGCACAGTGGTGTTATTTGTTGCTACGACGCTGATGGCTGTGATGATGGTGGCGGTGACAGTGAGAGCGGTATTGGCTAGCAGAAGCAGCAGGCATCAGATCCCCTCCTGTTTGTTCAGAGAGACACACAGCAAAGCTTTGCTGTGTTCAACCCAAGGCTGCAAACCCCCAGTAAAACCAAAACACTGGCACTGGTTAGAGCACATATTGTTGTCATGCCATTTTCCAAATTCATGCCCGTCTGCCTGAGTGTTTGTCTGTGCATCTGTCTTACTGTCAGGCTGGCGTCTATTTATTTGCCTGTCTCTTTGAGTGTCATTATTTTGTGCTCATGTATTTGAAGGCTTTTGCAAATATAAAATTGACTTTTCTGTCGTTATTACCAAAGATATGTTTATACATAAAGACAAACTCTCTGTACGTGTTTCCACATGCATACATGTATGTCAGCACACGTATGGACATTCTGCATGCTTTCCTGAATGTGTGCATGCGTGCGAGCTTTTCTAAGCCCACATATGTGTGAGTGGGTGATTTCAGCTCTGCAAGCCCAGCACCCAACCATCTGTCACAAAGGGGCCACCGTGTTCTGAAGCCAATCATCTCCTTCCAACAGCTTCTAGGATCCTCGCTCTGCTTTCCAACGATGGTCCGGCACGCCAAATACACATTCACACACAAACAATGACAACGTCTGCCACATGCTCCTATCAGCAGACACACGCACTCGCACACACACAAACTTAACAATCACACAGACGCTCGCCTTGAAAACTGTTAAGGCCCTTTTCCTCATTGGAATAAAATCTGGCTTTCATCACAGCTCCAAGTAGTCACTTGTTTGGGAGTTCAGAGTGACTCTGGTTGATACAGCAGAGCTTAAGATGAAAAGTATTTCAGTGTCAAGTGAAGCACATATTTATCGATTTCTAAGTCAGCACTTTTAATTCTGTGCAAGGAATAGTTCAACACTGTGGGAAATACACTTTTCTCTTTCGACAAAAAGTCGGATGAGAAGCTTTATTCCACTCTAACAGTAAATATGAAGCTGGAGTCTGCAGCCAGTTAATTAAGCTTAGTATAAAGACTAGAAACAAGAGGCAACAGCGTGCCCAAAGTCCATCTACCAGCACCTCTAAAGCTCACAATTAACACGCTTTATCTCATTTGTTAAATCCGTACAAAAACCAAAGGAGGATACTAATACTGAGAAAGCATCAAGTTCACCACGGTGAAACATTTTGGCCCGCAGATGAGGGACAAAGGTGGACAATGTTTCCACTCCCTGCGGTATTTTCTTTGAAGGGGATAAGCTGTCCTCTACTCTGTCTGTGTCGGTCGATTCTCCCCTTTGGTATAAAGTGTAAAAACAAGTTGTGGGTTTACAGGAGGGTTATGTGAGGGACTATTTCTTGGAATTGTTCTGGAGTCATCACTGTAAAGTTGCCAGGCTTCGGCCATCATCATTTTTATTGGTTATGATTACACTGTACTCACCAATGTTATTGCTGAGCATTGCATGTCTATTGCATGTCTGTCTGTCCTTGGAAAGAGATCCTTCCTCTGTTGCACTTCCTGAAGTCTCTTCATTGTTTGTGTTATTTTTTTTTAGATTGGGGAGGTTTTTTATTTTTTACTTGCCTTGCTGAGACCTTGGAACACAGTGACAGCAGTAGTTTTCACTCACAATTTTCCTGTTCAGTGAGGCCAGATTAGCAACATTTTGCTATTCTGACAAAACCTTAGACAATCATACAGGTTGTAAATAAGTCAGTTTGTTCATGTTTGTTGCTCTGTTGGACCTATTTTTAGTTACTTTAGTGAGTATAATGTTATAACTGATAGAACCAAAGGATAGAGGCACCAAGATAAAACCCAAGTAATAAACTATAGTTTTCCTTTAAATGTTTATAATGCACCTTCTCACATACTCCACAATCATTTATCATCTTTGGATTATTTGTATACATCATGCTTTGCAGCTTGTTCTCTATATTTTAGTTGCAAGTTTAACTTCACTTTTCACTGAATTTATATCCAAGGAGAGTTCACCTTTTTATTTCATCTCACGGTTCACTTGACAAGAGCATTCAGAGTTCAAGTGGGAACTGAAACTTCAATATATCAGTATGTCAAAATACAGAGCCACATAACAGAACAACAGCAGCAGCTTGTGATATGGATAGACTTGACCAGAAATGGCAGCAGCTGTCAAAAACTGCTGGAGGAAAAGGAAACAAAACCACCTACAACCTTCAATGAAATAAAATGTCGACAATGCCTCTCGTGTATACATACAATACATACTCAGTACAGAAACTCACTCTTCCACCCATAATTCAAGTAAACATCAAGTGCCTGCAGATACATAAGACATGCTGTAGATTTAATATTTCCACACTTTCTCTGTCCAGCTATATTTAATGCTATGCACGCAATATTGGCCGTGCTTACAGTTCACTTCAAAGAATTGTGCGGGTGGTACATTATTTCATCAACATCCTTGCTGATATCTTATTGGAGAAAATTATGTGTTGGCGTGTTTGAAATAATTTGTGAAAGGTTTCTCAAGTGTTTTCATCACTTGAGATATTATTGGCACTGTCCTGAAATAATTCATTTCCATGGGATTATTTGGCCTGGATAGTAGAAACAGTCGGTTGTCACTCTCATTACTATAGAACTGAATCAACTCTTAAGCACTTTTCAACAGATGCTCATTGGACCTGGGCTTACAAAAAAATGTATGTGTTGGAATACCTGAGTACTGTTATAGGGTCCACTTTCAGAACAAAAATCATGATAGTCAGCCTATTCATATAAGTTATTCTGCTCATTTGGATAGCAGCATCAAAGCTGCTCAGACTTGTATGGCCTTGGCTCCATGAAGCCCACAGGTGGTGCTACGCTGAGTATCTGTAACCTTCTATAGCCTATTTATTCTATAGCCTTTTAATTCATTCATTCCTGAACTCGTATTCTTTATACTTTTCCGTCATCATAACAAAAACCCACAGAAAGATGTGTATACTCTCACATGCACTGTTTCTCAGGTCCTCAATACTATAATTTGACCTCTTAAAAATAGATCTATCCATGCAGTCAAAGCATCTACTCTTGATTCAGGTGGTGAAGAAACATAAATCTGTCAAGTCTCGCTAGTGACTGAGGGCGACAACTTCAAATGCTTCAAAAGCTATTTTAAGCCCATTTAAGTGAATCCAGGAACTTAATAAGAATCACATATCACTGCAAGGACAAAAGGGCTGACTGTTCCCGTCAGCTGTTGGCACTTCATGTACATTATAACCTTTTAAAACATATGTAATTTTGTTTAAAGTGGCTCTTTTGCTACAAAAAAGCATCAACAGTTTCTTAAGCTCAATGCTGCACACACAGTACAACTCTAAATACAACCTGACAGAAGGCTAACTGGAGAATCTACACTGTCATGACAAACACATGACAAATTCTGTGTGTATGGAGTGATAACTTGCAACATAAAGTATAAAGGTTCATGTTTTATTAACAAAAGCTCCACAAACACAAAAATCCTCCAGCTTCAGCTACTCCTACCCATGGGAAGCACATCCACAAAGACAAAGAATATGGGAAATCTCCACAGTGAATCACTTTGGCCCATAGATGAGGGACAAAGGTGCACAAAAATTCCACTCCCTGCTGTATATTCTTTGAGGAGAACTAAGCAGTCCTCTACAGTAGCTTGTACATATTTCTTTTTAAGGAAGACTGCCTGTCCACTCTTCACTCCCCTTGGTGTTTTTTCCCAGGGAGAGCAGGCAGTCCACTCCTGTCAATGTTTCTATTTAAAGGACACCGAGTAGTCCGAGGTGGGACACAGAATAGGAGAGACATGATAGTGCGACCCAGGTAACTCTCATAAATTTGATCCCTACAGTAGCTGACGTGTCCTTTCATAATGTCCTTAAGCATGAAGCATACTGTAAGACATAGCTGTAACATGCAAACTGCTCTATGTAAGTGTTAGCTACAGATAATGCTGGAGATGTAAAAAAAAATATGGTGGAAAGTTTAGCTAATCATTCAGCAGCATTTTTTTTAAATGCAGGACTGCAGCAGTTCTTTAGTTTGTAAATTTGACTAAGGCTCACATAAGAGACCACTGTGACTTTGACAGACTGGCTGGGTGCAGTTTCAGTGATGTAAACTGCTGGAAGGTGCTCATGTTTAATGAAGAACAGAGGATAAGCTTAAGTTAAGATAAATATGTGACAGAAAGACATCACTCAAGAAGCCAGTGTGGTTAAGTGATGTGAAATTTTGGTCTGGCCATTCAGTCTATGCTACAATATTTGACAGCATCTGAAAACACATTGTTATGTAATTTATCTAATAGTAACCCTGTAGCTTATAACAGTATGACCCTGACCAGGAGTTCACTGGATTTTTGACCTGTGTCTTCGCCCCACGGTGTTCCTCCTTTAGGTCGTGAACAGTTAAATGCCACTGCATTTAAAAACAGACAGTTCTGGACAATAGCATGACTTTTTACTTGGACGTGATAGTGTTTTTTTCTTGCAGACAAATGCAGCTACAGATCTGAAACATTTTTTAAAATTGTTTGCAGAGCAGTAACTACATGTAGGTATTTTGTCCATTTCCAGTTGTGAAGTGCTTCTAGATGTCTGAAAATCATGGCATTGTGCTAAAATGACGATGGAAATGAAAATGTGTACGTTTTTTGTGTATAAATAAGACACTGTAGAGTGATAGGCTATAGCTTTGGTGATGCACAGCTCTTGTTAGAAAGATAATCTTAATATCTGTAAAAATTTCTCCTTGTGTTATGCAACCTGATTTTATAATCTGTCAAACTGAGCCCAACACTATCTGTTGACTCTTCTTACAACTGCTGTTGGTTAAGAGAATTTATTAACTTGTTACTTTTAAATTTCAGATCTGAGAAATGAAACTGTTTGGTAGACTGTTATCACAACCAATAGGAAGGATGACTAAAAATATGGAAACAAGACACATGTTCTGAACTATAATTATTTTCCTTTGATGGACTTCAATGTTCTTTTTCAAGTGAAGTGGTCCAAACAACGCAGACTGTGGTCTTCTGATCAGTGGGGTGGGAAAAGTTCTATTGTCATCCTTCACTCTGTTCTCAACAAGCAGAAAATTGGGGTAGGGTGCATTTTCCTTGCATGGTTTTGGCCCACTGCTCTGCTTAAAGGACAAAAAAAAAGATGTGACTAAATACAAAACCAATTGCTGTGGTCACAGTGCTCCAATCTGCAGGGCATGAGTGCTCACTGAATAGTTTGATGAGTATCACCATCCTGAGAGATTTAGAGGTCCAGACACTTTATAATCTGCAAAAGCACACTGATGCTGATCCGGTGGAACTCTCTCATTCGATACAGAAGTTATCACATAAAGTTTCCAAATCACTCGTAGTAACTTAGTGTTTTAAATTTACATTTGAAGAGGGGGAATTCTGGAAAGACGGATTTAAAAGATGACCAGAACTTTTAACTCAGGAAAATTCTTTGAAACCTGTAATTTTCAATTCTAGATAAAACAATCACAGTAAACAATTACAACGTAACTTATACTTATGATTAAAACAGCAACACCTACAGTAGCACACAATATGCGCAGTGATTTATTTGATCATTTTCTTTTATCTTTTTTTTAACACAATCCTGTTGTCCGAATTTATTTGTTTAATCAAATTGTAACTGAAAAACACAAACAAACTGAGTCATTTAAGTTTATTTGTCATGCATAAGACAGAAAAATATCCTCACTAATACATTGATATTTTTCAATCTTATCACCCAGTCCTACTACTGCCACGACTTTCCATCTGTTTGCATGACATTGTGCTCTTCCATTAATGATCCTCCTGGCATAGAGACTCAAATCCTCAAATCCTGAGCCTTATACCACAAACAGTCAATTTTTTGTCTTTTTTTCCGAGGAGTTTCTTCTTAAACATTTTTCCATCACTGGCAGTAATCTCTTTAATTATGTTCCTTAGCCTTAAATCTTAAATGTCACTCATCTTGGATCTCACAGTTGTTTCACACTCTGCACTGCCCTTTGTTTTTATGTTACTGGCAGGTTTCTGAGATTCATCAAAGAGTATTAGTATTTTACTGCCACATATATATTTCTAACTTGGTTGCAATATGTCCAGGGTCAGTTAATAATTCAATGGTATATCCACCTTATACATACAGCAAGTTTGCAAAAACTCCTCCAACATCCTAAAAACCTTTTACACCTGCATGAAATAAAACATTAACCTTTGAGGAAGAAGAGCAGGTATCATCTCACACAGCAAATACCCTATACTGTATTTAATGGATCCAGGATCCAAATACCTCACCACCCCAGCTAAGCAGTTTCCTGGGGGAAACCTTGGACTGATGTTTAAAATCCTTAAGGCCTTTAAGGCAACCTGTAGGGGTTGGATCATTAGCTTTTTATCATATAAGAACAAAGACAAGCTACAGAGGAAAGATGAATTGTTATCCAAACTTTAAGATCCAGGGATGAAACATATGAGGGATCCAAATAAGTTTTCTGAAACAGGAACTACTTTTGTCAAGGGCAGAAGCACAAGCAATGATACATGAGGAGTCTTTGCACTATACAAATTGAGGAGGAAACATTATGAAAATGGGGAAAGGGGCAGGTAAAATGCTTGTATACCAACTGAAAAAAAAACTCAAACAGAAGCACTCAATCACTACTTTTAGTGACAGCAGTGGTACCATAATAAGGGATCATGATGTTATCAATGACCCCCCCCCCCCCCCCCCCATCGCTGAACAAATCCGAATACAAAATAGAAAATCAAGAGTTAGATCATTTCTTTATGAATCTACCCTTGTCAAAGTTAAATGAACAAGAAAAAGAAACACTTGAGGCTCCCATCTGAGAGATTCACAACACTATTAAATGCTTATCAAATGGCATGTCACCAGGAGGAGATGGTTACAACACTGAACACTGAAGTGTTTTTCAAAAGAAATCACCCCACTGTGACTTTGTTTATATAATGATGTTATACAGAAGCAATCTAAACCACCAACAATTCAGACAGCCATTATATTATTGTGGCCCAAACCTGGGAAAGACCATCTGGATGTAAACTACTACAGGCCTTTAAGTTTGCTTAAAAATGATTACAAACCTTTTGCAAAAAATATTAACAAAACATTTAGAAAGAGTTGGATCCATTCTAATTCACCTGGATCAAGTAGGCTTTATCCCAAGGCAGCTTTTATCCAATAATATGAGGAGGCTTCTGCAAATTATGCATATGGTCAGCTCTCTCCAGCATCCAGTGGCAGCAGTATCACTGCATGCAGAGAAAGCATTTGACAGAATAGAGTGGCCATACCTGGTTTATACTCCTTCCAGATACGGTTTTAGTCCGAGGTGCTTATAATGGATTAGAGCACTGTATCATGAACCTGTTTCATCAGTTAAGAGCAATGGTCTAATCTCAGCTCCTTTTCAGCTTTGCCGCTCCACCAGACAAGGCTGTCCCTTGTCTCCATTACGTTTATCCTAGCTTTGGAACCATTAGCATGCACAATCCAAAGGGACAGGGATATTACAGGTGTTTTAATTGGTGATCATGATATCAAACTAAATATGTATGCAGATGATATTTTGTTGACCTTGTCTACTCCATCACACTCTACACCAAAGGTCTTAGAATTATTAAATCATTTAGCAGTTACTCAGGCTATAAAATAAATTGGACCAAAAGTGAAGCCATACCTTTAAATCACTGTACATTCATTACTGATCTTGGACCAGCTCCTTTTATCTGGAAAGCAGAGGGGATGGAATCTTTATTACATTCTATAAAGGGAGACCTTAGAAGGTGGTCTAGCTGTCTTTGTTCTTATTGGGCAGGGCTGAAGTGCTGAAGATGAACATTCTCCCAAGATTAACTTTTTATTTTCTTCTGTCCCTTTATATATTCCAAAACTTTAATATAAACAGAATGTTCTCCTCTTTTCTGTGGAAGGACAAGAAGCCCAGAATTAATCAGAAAAAACTATCACTGCTGAGAGATAGAGGGGGTCTTGGAATACCAGATGTGTATCTGTATTATCTTGCATTTAATGCCAGACATCCTCTAATTTGGGGCTATAAAAAGGACAGGGACAAAGGTAGTTGTGATTGGCTGGAGGAGTATCTTGTAAAGGACAAGAACAAATCGATCTCATTATCATCACTGTGGTATCATCCTGTTTCACCTACTAAGGTAGATAATGGTATTATTAAGTTCTCGTGTGATATTATTAAAAAAGTTCATTAAAAAATGGGCATCACAAGAACTGCTTTGGCATCCTGTCCAGTATGGCACAACACAGCCTTTAAAGCTACAGGGAATCTGCTGTCAAACTATGTATGGCAGCATCACAATATTACAGAAATGTCACAAATCGTAGAGAATGGGAAGATTTTATCCTTTGAGGACCTTAAAAGGAGATATAACTTGAACACAAACACTTTCTTTCAGTATGTTAATTTTCCGAAACTTCCCAAAGAATCCTTTCACTATAATTATGAGTCAGAAAAATAATTCAGGTCTTTAGCATCAGACAGAGGTACTGTCTCAGGTCTGTTTAAGATGTTGATTCACTCCTCCTACAATCTCAACATTCAGAGTCAGTACCAGTGGGAACAAGATTTAGGGGTTTCATTCAGCTCTGCACAGTGGGAAAGAATATGGAGGGACCCTGCAGTAGTTTCCAAGTCAGTCAGATTCAGAGTTATACAATTGAAAATCCTTCACAGAGCATACAGTATATCACTCCCTCCAGATTTAAAAAAAAAAAAAAATAGACCCAAGCTCCTCTGATCCCTGCTGCCATGGTTGTGGACAAGTGGGAACTTTGATTCATATGCTGTGGCACTGCCCTGCAGTCAAGTCCTTTTGGACAGGAGTGTTTCATTCGATTTCAGTAATACTGAATATAAATCTCTCTCCTTGTCCTGTTGTTTGCTTGCTGGGGTAAAGGGCTGCACAGCTAAGGTCAAAAAAGACAGGAAAATAGTAGGCTTTTTGGCTGCTAGAAGAATGATTCTGTTAAACTGGAAGAGTCATAAGCCAAATTGTTTCTCAATAGGAACATGGTTATTTGAATGTTTTAATTTTCTTGGTAAGGGATGAATAGCTGATATGATCAGTTTTACTAAATACAATTGTGGCATGAATTGGGATCAAGTTTGGAAATGCGTTTTAGCATTGTGTATCTGCAATTAATACAGACCCTGTACAGGTAAAGTACGTCCTATGATAATGAAATGAATAATTAATTAATTGTGAGGCACTGTACTGTATACCACCCTCCTATGTTATGTGTTGTTCTATAATATGTCAATGTACTGTTCTGTACTCTTGGTGGTGTTTTTGTTTGATTGTTTCCTTTTTTGTGTGCCTATCTTGTATAAATGTAAAAGTGTACATTTAAAAAAAGACATTAAAATCTTACTTTAGGCTTTATGTGTCATACAGTCACATTTTAAGTAACTGAGCACCTTTTATCTTGCAGGCATTTTTTGGCAAAAGCCACACAATGTATTTTGTTCTGTAAATGCTTTTCGAAAAGCTATTTTTCATTGGTAGTGGTTGGATTTTGGGTGTGTTTTCATACTTCTTTGTTCTGGTTTTAGTTTCAGCCCAGTAATAATGTTTTTATTGTGTTGGAATTATAGGTTGCAGATGTTTTTATCATCCTATATGATGCCCATGTTTTATATTTGTTTCTGTTTTTATGTTAGCAAGAATCTTTCAAGTTTAATTTCATTTTATATAGTTTTCATATTTATTTATGAATAATGTGTACATCTATGAGTACAGATGACCATAAATGTAGTACGGTTTCCCCTACTGGCAAAGTTGACAATTAGTGGTTATTACTTTTCATTGGGAGAGGTCTAGCTTGTCCACTCCTTTTACAGCAGGTCAATTAGAATCCAACTGAGTAGTGCACTTCACTGATGGAGCACGCTAAAATCTTTGACCCTCCTGATTGCACCGTGTGTCCACTAACAGTATAATGGGCTAAGAGTACTGAACTACTCATCTACTGTAAGTGCCAGCCATTAAAAGTTAGAGAGACCATATCTAAGTCAATATGATCTATGAAAGACTTAATAGCCACTCAAAATTTAGATTCATTCACAACACAGCTCTTGGGTAGATGTAGTGGTAATTGATTTTTACAAATTGTAGTGCAGCAGAAATGTGCAGGAGTTACTGTAGGTATCCTTTTGCTTTGATAATGTGATTTGAGCTGTTTTGGTTTTTCATGAAGGCTCTAAGCATCTTACAAGATCAGCAAAATGTTGCAAATGTTACTATACGTGCTGTAGATGTATAGAAACACAGACAGCAGGTGTAATTTGTTTTATGTAAAAATCCGGTGGAAAACAGCAGGCTAAAAACTGCTCTTCTTCCCGTATAATACATATCTATTCAGCAACAAAGTTCCTCCTCCCTCAAAGATGAAATGGACGTGCTGCCATTTTCAGGAGTCAGCTCTTCTGTCCTCTCTCAGCATGGTCAAATTCCTTAGACACATTCGCAAAGACAAGGCTTCCTCAGCAATCTGCTTGGATAGCAGACCAGCTCAGCTCCTGCCCTCTGAGTTGTGCTGCTGTATCGAACTGGTATCTGATTCATTGACCTTCTCGCTGCCTCATGCCTTGCTAATGTAATCTAGTGCTGCTGCTGGCTCATGTCTCTCTGCATGCAGCTCTCTCTTTCATTCTCTCTCTTTCTGTTTTTCTTCTCACGCATGTAAGCACAATCAGGCACACACACAAACACACATATTCAGCTGGTCTCAGTATCTGCCTTTTTGCTTTGTTGCTTTAACCTTAAACCTTTCCCCCCACTAGGACTGGATATCAATGGAAATTCATCAGTGTGACAGCACAAAGCCTGAGTTTTGGTACTAAAAGCAAAATTATATTTTATAATACCTTACTTTTTTAAAATATATCTACAAAAACCTTTCATTTAATAAAAAGGCCAAACCAATGCTAAGTGTGGCCTAAACAAAGCAGTCATGACAAGATATTTGCCTGGATGAAATTCTCTAAAATCCACAAAATTTTGCTTGAATTCAGGAATAATCTTATCAAATTGTTTGTAAACAAGATTACGAATCTGATCAGACATTCGATGCAACCTTTCAAAGTTCGATGATATGGACACATTTCTGTGATAATAAAAAAAAAGAAGAAAAAAAAAGAGTGAAATGTATCACACCTCACCCAATAATAATCTTGCTACACTCTTTTTTGCATGTGTATCATTGTTTCTGTGTTTTGTTCGTCCTAATTGTGAAAATGGTAAAATGTTACACAAATAAGGGCATTGTGCTGTAATTTGCATATGCATACTCTGTTTTTGTTGTTTTATACATGCTCAGGTTTCCTTTCTTAGTGTTCCTTAATGATAAAGAAAAGATTTACAAAAAGGTCTCCGGTGTTTGAGCAAATCCTACTTGAAATAAGACATCTCATCCATTTGAAAGTGTGTGACCAGTTGGTTTGTGGTTGTGAAGCTGAATGTCTGATTCTCCTGGCCTCTTTTCTCTCATTCTTGATTCACTGTGCTACTGAGGGGGGATATGTATCACCATTTTGCCTCAAGCTAAACCAGTAGTTCAATCTATAAGTCAGGCTAAGGTATGTAATTGGATCCAAAAAGCAGAGATCCAGACCATGGAGGCCAGAGAGCTTTTGTTACTGCCCAGTCACAAAGCACCAAGCCCAGTCTTTTAGCAGCTCTAGTGTGGTTCCCTGGAGAGCCATGCTGGATTTGGACATTGTAGGAATGAGGAAAGAGAGAGTGTGAAGGTGGAGCTGAAATAATCAGGAAGGGGTAGTGGTGGAGTGGGGGGAGGGGCGGGGAGAGCGGGGTTAATGTGCAAAAAGGCTAAGAAAAAGATGATTGTGGAAAAAAAAACAGGAATTTTTTTTTTTGGTCATATGTGACCATTGTTCTCTCAAACATACCCAAGCATCCACATGATCACATAAGTGTGCACACAGACATTTATACACTACACTCAATCATAACGCTGGATATAAACATTCAGACATACCCTCATACAGAATATATAGGCTCTCTCTCTCTCTCACACACACACTCACACACACTCTCTCTCTCACACACACACACACACACACACACACACACACAGCAGGTGGAATTTTGTATGCATGGCTGCGCTTCCCTTAGCTGTGGCCACGGTTGCTAGGCTACGGGTGATTCCAGTCTTTGGAGGGGACCTGACATTAGGGAGAGCAAATTGACCACAGGAGGCTTTAATCTGCCGTGAAACAGCAGCTGGCGCGCGCACACACACACACACACACACACACACACACGTGCCGATAGTACTGTATTTCAACATTTACTCCTCCTATGATAAACACACACTATCAACCTGTCTGTATGTCTGTCTCCCTCACGCATAAACACACAAATAGCGAGCATCCTGTTTGGGCCAGCAGCCTGACCGAAATGGGACACACCATTTTCCCACGCCCAACAGGGAAGTCTCTCCTGGGACGACAGCATTGGTGTGTGTATGTTTAAAAATGCGATTATGTATGTACCTGCCTGCATGCATAAGATGTAGACCAAACAATTCATAAAACCTTTGAAACTAAAATCTAGGCTACATAATCAACACCTTCTATAACACACTTAAAATATGGGCACTGAATTGGAGACTTAACTTTTTTTAAATTAAAGAATAAGGATGGTGACATTCTTTATTTGTCTTATTGCCATAAAATCCCATGAAAAGACCAAAACCAACAACGTATAGATCCTTCAATATTGCCTGATATAGCTCATTCTTCTGAGCTCTGTTGTTGTGACAATGAATCACACTGTCCTGTTTGAATGACCTTTGCTAAAAGCTATTGTGTTTGACTGTTCAAGGAAATTTCTATCTTAAATATGATTTGGAACCTGTTTTTAAAGATTAATGTCTTTATAGGATCAAATCAAAGAAGTCAAAAAGTCCTAAGAGAAATACTAACATTGTTGGCGTCATGGGATTTGTTATAATTATTAATAAATATATCATAAACAATAAGAAAAATATACAACACCACCACCTTATCCTTTAAGTGCACAACATACAGTACATTGGGTTTGACATAAATACTTTGGTGTTGAGCGAAGCATACTGGACGAGGTCAAGCTCCTCATCATCTCATGTGTGAATTAAGTGAATCTAATTCAAATGGATGAAATGTCACAAAAGTTGTGCGGCTCTATCCTGCTCAAGACACATTTTGATAATCTCTTTAACGTATTCTTGCTCAAACTCTTAAATTTGTTGCAATTACCATGTATTTGACCATTTTCTCTATGCCTGCATTATCTCAAAGTCTCTTAAATGAACCTGTAATGCTATCTGATTTAATTGCCAGTGCAGATGATTCTGCTTTATGAGCAATAACCCATTCACCCCAGGGGTATATCAATCCTAATGCATCTATTAAAGTCTGCCTATGACATTATTATGATTAGTCACTTTGTTTTTCCTGGGCTGGAACAGTACAAAATCTGAATATGAATAGAGAAATATTGACATGATTATCTACTGTCACCGCACATTAATCACCACTAATCTCCATGTCTGTGATATTAAATGTATTCATGTGTCCTTTTTGGTCATTCTCACCTTGTTTTTCAGAAACAGATGGTATCAAGCACTGTTAAATAATTATTCCTGAGACAATGTCACTGTTGTCTCAATGATGCAAAAGCATAATATTCACAAACTGATGTCACTTGGCTTTCATGCCTGGGGATTTGCAAAACAATTCAATACGGACAGTCAGTGTGTTGACCATGACCCGCTGCTGGAGAACAGAGACTGTGTGATCGCCTCAAGTTTCATATTTTCTCTGTAATAACAGTTTAGCTTCTTTTACTATTCACAAATTACTATTGCACAACTACTATGTGGTACCTACAGTACATCCAAAATACATCCCATATTGCCCTTTCACCTGGATAGCTGATAGCTGGACTAACAACCCCACCAAGTGGTCAGGTGTGTCATATCCCTATCCAGACGTCTGCTCATGCCTCATTTACTCTTCAAATAAATTAGCAACAATTCATATTTATTAGTGATTAATAATCTGGATTAATGTAGGAAACTGGAAACTAAACTACAATCACTTTCTATCACCTGACAAATGTCTTAAAAAGTCTGTAAACTAGCCGAAAAGTATTAAAACTACAATATGTATGACAGAGACGCCATATTTTCAGTCCTTAGGGAAAGTAAGAACATTTTCACCAGTATCATATTCCCATTTTAATCTCTCACATCTTCTCCTACAAAGAGTAATAGAGTTTGATGCGTTCTCATGAATTATTCATTCAAATTGTTATTCTTTTCACTTATATTTTCTGTTTTACTTTGAATGCTTCTTACAAGGAATCTACACTCCCAGCAGACTGAAGAACTACCTTACTCTCTCTTTGGAAGCATACACGTGAAGGATCTATCTGTGCCATCATGAAGGTAAAAGTATCAAATTATTGGTTGTTCAGCATCATAGAATATTTAAGGATATTTTGCCCACATCTGATGTATATATGGATGTGGACAAATGTAAAAGCTTGAACATTACTAACACAGATCACCACATTATTGTGGTTGCATTTACAAATCATTGTTGTCTTGTTATTACCCCACACCTCTGTTCACCAGAGATACACCAGAGGTTAATCTCATGTTTTACAGTAATGCAAAATGAAAATGAAAGTGTGAAATCCTCCAAGCCTCAACAAATTAACTTCAACAACTGTATACTGAGCTCTGCACACCAGAGGCATATTCAAGTCTCCCTAAATCACCTTACTGCATAACAGTTTATCTGCTGGCACACAGATGCTATTAAAAGTAGTATTGCACTTCCATAAAGTTGGGGGAATCATATGAGACAGATTCAAAAAGAATAGTTAAAATTGATGCAGCAGAGATCAAGATTACCTAACTTGATATTAAGTTTTCCTGGCTGAGATAACTTTGCCTTGTTAGACCCTCCTCACCTGGTGAATCCACCATATTTCAAGCTCCACACCTCTAGTTTGTAAAGTTTAAGATAATCCCTGCTGACATGATCAGGTTATTTTTTCAGATCTGGGTAAATCATGCTCCAAAGTCACAGAAGACACAATTGTATGCAAGGCTGTGCACTATTTCCCAATAACTGATCTTTATCTTTAAAGTTTTTGGAGTTCCCTTCAACACATGCATTGTTTAAGTACTCTATGCTCTGCTGTAAGAGTGAGCAATGCCGCAACAAAGGAGTCCAGATTGGGAAAGAGTATGTAAGGAAGAAAAACATTTACTGTGCTTGTAAACTGATATTTCAGGCTGCTTTTATACAACTAACTTTAACAGTTCTTTAGTCATCTTCTAATAAGGGTATTTAATTTTTTTATTTTTCATGAAAACTGTTAAGAATTAAGTTTTTGTTACTAAGCAATTGTTCTACACACCATCAGGCCTTGATTAAATCAGTTTGGTACACCAGGGTGTCTACACCAAGTGCCACATCCCAAATACCAAACATTGACATTATATCTGACATTAGAGCTAAACTGCTAGATTGCACGCTAATCCTTCAAAGATTGGAGACATCATGTACCACAGCACCACATACCGTCGCTTCACATTCATGGAGCAGATTCAAGATATTCACTGTGCATAGATTTACTAGGATTTGAATGTTCACTGTGATAACTGACCGTGCCTTTATGCCACAGCAGCCAATGTTAAGCCTAAATGTGAAACCGATGCAGAGAAAGCTATGTTGAAAAGCATCATCTGTGCGTCTAACTTGTGTTAAGTTGTGTAATTACAGTGAGATACGACTGCAGCCCATCACAGCTTCAGCACCTTGAACAGCGAAACTCCACTCAGCATTCCGACACACGTAACAGGCTGTCAAAGAGCAATCATACCAACCACTGAGCACCAGAATACAACAAGATGATGTGACGGTGTAAACTGCAGTTTATGAAAAGACTGTCACACAGAAGAGATGAATGCATAACAGAAATGATGTTCATAATACCCATCACAAGCTGTGCAACCACACCAAACAGAAAACACCTCTACTGTGAATAAACATCCAATCACCAAACTGCACAAAAGTAATGGGATTCCCTCCAAACTCCCCTCTGACTGAATGGAGCTGCCATAATGTCCAGCCTGATGTTAATTTTTTTCAGATTAGTTTTAATCTTTGTTCTTTCTTTATATATAGCTTTATTTAAGAGTCAACAGGAGAGAGAGAGAGGGGCAGGAGACATGGGGAGAAAGCAAGGGGGGCTGACATGCAACAAAGATCCCCAGTCATAATTGAACCAGGGTCGTTGTACTTTTGTGGTACAGTTCTTAGACCACCCGAATGCTGCTGGCATTCAAACTTCGGTCATGAAATTTCTAGCACATATTGAATTTGACCTAGACATAATGCTGGACCTGCAGTACTGTGATGAAGGGCCCAAATGATCATGGAAATATTATGTTGAAGCCTTTTGTGAATTACTTCGCTTGTTGTTGGTATGTGGATGCAATAGCTAAGAGGTTATTTTGGTGAGAGAAAGCAAGCCATCAACATGGGCGTAGTCTGGCCTGGGCATTCAGGGCTGTAGCCCCGAAGATTTTTTCTTTGGCCCTAATAATTCTCCACTTTGAGCGATTGACACTAAAGAAGATGGCAGTGTTGTAATTTTGTATCTTCAGTGAAAAGAATGGAGCTAAGACCAATCACAGAGGGTTTACAGGAAAATACATGGAAATACTTGTTGTCTTATTGGCTGACAGGTCTCTGTCAGTTCTTCAATTGATGGGGTTACTATGTCAAACACTAGCTTACACAGTCAGCCAGTGTGAGGAAAAAATGGATATATATATATATATATATATATATATATATATATATATGAAGATTTTTTTTTACCAGTAAAGGGGTTGAAACTGAAGCAGTGCACAAACATCCTCTCATGCTGAGCAAGGAAAACAAGGTGTGTAAATGTCTGTATGAGTTCCAAGTTACGTGAACATGATATGAGCAGAGCATAAGTTAGCCTATATACAGCTAATGTACTTTGCATTGCACTGTAGCCAGCTAAACCGTTAGCAATGATAGCTTAGTTGTGCGTCCCCTTGGCATGCGACACCAAACTAGTCTAGTCTTGTGTTAGATCTTAACCTTATGTCTGTTTTCCTTCTTATATTGCAGCCTGGACAAGTTGGGTCATAACAATACATAGGTAATAGTATTTTCTCATGTTTTATCATCTGTACCATTAAGGTGGGAATTGTGGTTCATATAAAGTAGGTCCATCAGCAATGATTTTGCAACCAAATTATGAGAGGTTACTCAGTCACTTTGAGTAGTTAGCTATTTTCAACTCTCATTTGTGAAATTACCATTGAGGATTTTCCATCATGTAGGCCTAGTAATAATGGTAGTAGGTATCTGATATGATGCTCATTTTGGTTTGAGACATTTGAATGGCTGGCATATTCATGTGTAGATTATATGGTAAATCTAATCCAAACCATTCCTTCCTTCTCCAATTTTCATATTTTTTAAGCAATGTGTAGCCCTCACATGCAAGAAAAAAATGCACGGAAACAGTCTATTTAGAAGTAGGTTTTCAAAAGTTTTTTGATGGGGAAGAATCTGGGCTCAGCCCCTGATGGTTAACAGTCCGCTCAACGCCCCTGGAGAGAGCTGAGAGACCAAGTGGAAGAGACAGAAACCTCTAGTTACTGATTATAACAACCAACGCAAGAAGCGCTTCGACTGTTTCCTGAATTTGTTTTGCCTGTCTGTGTATTTTGGTGCCAAGCGCAGCACACACGGTGCACAGGTGGGAGGAGAGGAACAAACAGGTGGGGGGGGGGGGGGGGGGGAGTGGGGGTTATTCAGATGAAGCAGTGCAAAGCAAGTTGTTGGTGTTGCTGTGCTGAGAATAGAAGTCTCAGAACCACGTCTGTTTCTGAAGCAATGTTACTCCACTGGCACTTCAGTGATTTTATCAACAAGAGCAAACTAAGAGCAAATACACAGAAATAACAGAATAATGCTTACAATATAAATAAAGAATATTTAATCAAACATTCCCCAGTCACTAGATGTGTTTAAATCAGCATAAAAAATATAAAGTTTAATGTGGTTAAAGCAGTATAGTCTGCACTGATTTATAAGTAATATGATAGATTCTGACAATAATTGTTGTCCACAGCTGCTTTATACTGTATGAAAAGCTTCTGCTTAAATCCCTGCAGCCATCTGAAGGCAACAGGACACATATGTTAATTGATCTGCAGCCTCTATACACTTCAGACTGGTCAGTTAGAACTCGGCATTCTGCCTGTTATGCGGGAAACACTGGATTACCCGATCTCTTTAATCCTGAGCGTCATGAAACTTCTTTCCAACTTCCAACAATGCTAATACTGTTGCATCACATTTTGCGATATGATGTGACAATTTACAACATGAGACAGAGTAGAATAAGACTGAAAAAGCATCAAGAGCATTACACTGATGCGATCATATAGATGGCTTCATCAAAGTATTTTTTCATTATTTATTTCTTTAATTAATTGTTAAAAAAACAGGAACATGTTAAGTGTTGTGTGTTCATGGTGCTGCACCCCCCCCCCAAATTGCGGACTTTTAGCCTCTCCAAACTAAACTCTGAATAGGCCTTTTTCAAGGAAGAAATGTCACAATAGGAAAAGTACAGGTAAAAATAATAATATTAAATAATGGCTATCCTTTAAAATTTGCCTCTCATTTGCCCATTCACACTCACATCGATGGCGGCAGAGCTGACATGCCCAGCTGGGAACAACTTGGGTTTCAGTGTTTTCTTTGACATATGAATAGGAGGAGCCAGAGATCGAACTGCCAACTCTGCAATTAGTGATTTGTGCACTACCTCCTAAGCCACAGCAGTCACCTGTGCTTTTCCTACTAGGACAAGTCAAAATGTCTGTATATGCCTTTTTCACAGCAACCAATGTACAGTGCATGATTGCACATAATTTATTTCCTGCTCAATGACTGCTACACTGCCTTGTCGGTAACATTGCTTCCACTGGTGGATAGAAGCTTTATTGCAACAATACTGTTGTGGAAGTTATGACCATGGACTGTTGTAGGAGTGTAGACTGTTGTCCCTCACAAAACTTCAGCTCCCACAAGTATTTTACTGCATACAATTGCTAAAACGAGCAATAGGAAAAACCAGCAGCCTTGCTGCTATCAAGGGTTGTGACATGACTCTGAGGTTGATTACATTACATGTGAATTATGTATTTATTGTAAAGTAGGCAGTAAAAGTAGAATTATGAATAAAAACAGTATTTACACACAGTCAAGCCATACAATGTGGCCATCTGTAACAACAGTATGAGGTGTTAACAGCAGGTCGATCTCTGCTTCCCTGTTTACAGCTCAGAATGACTCGTCTAACATCTCCACAGCTGATGGTCTCTGTTTTCTGTTGACCTAGCCTCAAAGATTTATTAGCATGCTGAAAAGATTTACTTTACTTTGACCCCTGCCTGTTTGCCCTTTGTCAGACGTTCGAAATGTTTGTGTGCTTGTGTGTATGTGCTATAAATGCATAAACAAAATGATCAGCAGTCCTTCCAAGACACAGATGAAGCTTTGTGCCGAACTGTGTGTGTGTAGATATGTGTGTGTGTTGTGAGAGCTTCACAATCCAAGCAGTGGTCGCAGGCCAAATGGCTCATGGAGAAGCTTCATCTGTGTAAGTGGCCACTGGGGGCAGTGTTAAGTGTCCTGGAGGGTCTCCAAGGTCATTACACACACACATTCAAACACACGCACGTAACCCAACACACACAGAAATTCAGAAATGAATGTGTGTGTGTGTGTGTGTGTTTGTGTGTGTATGTGTGTGTGTGTGTGTGTGTCCTGGAGGGACTGTGGGGTCGTTACCCTACTAATGGGGCCATATGGTCACAAAACAAACACAAACTGTTCCTCCTCTCTGCCTGTAATAAGGTCATGAAGATGCTGGTCTCATTCAGATGGAGAAACCAGCAGACGAGAACGTGCCAGAGGATGTGGACTCAGCTCGCAGGGGAAGGTCAATAACCTACAGCCTCTCACATCCACAACAGCCTGCATATGGGGATTTCAGTAATATTACAGACAGATATGACATACAGTGCTAATCAATACATCACGTCACAATTGTGACTGGGAGAGCTAACTGTACAGTATAAAATGTGCTCCTGGTCATGTACAATATTTGCTTCAGGTAACGATCTGTAGTATTTTCACTCTATAGCCTAAAAATCAGCTGCCTATTGAGAAGTCAAAATTGTATCTTGATCGGGAAAACTTTGCTGCTCAAGTGTTCACCTGGACAAAACTAGCATAACATTACCTGTTGCTCTCTGATTAAGTAAAGAGACTACAGCTGAGTCCTAAATCCACACTACACACTAAATCTGAGCAGGGTTTGAGTATGTAGTGTTCACACTAGAAAAGTGACAAAATGAAGTCTGTACGCAAACTAAAACATTTGTGCTGGACACTCAATTGTTTACTCTACAGCAGGAGTGCGATTTGTGACATCACAACAAGTTTAGAAGCCAATCATGGTCCATTGTGCAACTTACACAAGTGTGATGCCGAAACTTGAAGCCTCCAGTGCACATACACTGAGAATGGACTTCATAGTGAACAAAGAGACATCTTCTGTGCAGCAGTTAAACTTTTGAGATGAAATATGTTTGAATATTCATAGATTCTGGAATTTTTAATGAGGGAGAGGGAGTAGATGGCTTTTTAAGGATTATAACATGGTAATTATATTTTTTGTGTGTGAAAACCATATCAGACACACATTGTTTTTAACATGTGTCTAGAGGGGATCTTTAAGTGTTAGAATTATAAGTGCAAAATGAATGCTCTGTATACAGTAGTCCCATCAGAAACTCCCACAATGGAATGAAAAAAGTATCTATGACATGTACACTTATTTCTGCTTACAATGCAATGCACTGCATTTTAGAAATGCAAAAATTACCATCGTTCGACTTTACGCCTGCAAATGATGGCACAAAATGATGATTCATTGGTGTCAAAAATCCCCCCACGCCCCCCTTTCAAACTTCCCACTTTCAGAAGATGAATGTGAAAACAACCTTTAGTATCAAACAAAAGTGTCAAACTCTGCACATACATCATTCTGCACAGTGAGGCTCAAACATCCAAATAAATATAGTGCCCTGTACAGTAAATCAGGGGTGATCTTGGACACAGCCTAGTTTCCCACAGTGCAATGCTCATAGTAATAATTGAAAATTATGCTAAGACAGTGCTACATATATCTTGGAGAACAAAAAATAAGTATAAAATCTTTTAAAAAAATACATTTTGCCTTCTCTTTTAGTTTAATTGGCAGTGGCATTCCAAAGTTACTGTTGGATTGACACCTGTCAGCACATATACAGTATTTTAGCATTCCTGTTTATAACAGCAAAGCATGTTGATCTTTTGTACTGCAAAAACAGTATAAAAATGGCAATGTAGTATACAGTACATACTGCATATACAATATAGTATGTAACTGTGTAAACATAAGTGACCATCAATCAATTGAAAAGTGAGGGAAAGTAGTGAAATAAGCTACCTAAACGCTCCACTGACTTGCATGGAGGTAAAAGGACTGTAGCATAGTGTTCAGTTCAATTTAGAAAAGAAAAAGTTCACCAGTGATTTGGGGATTCTGTGGGTAGGTAGGTGTGTACTGTGAAATATATGGCTGAAGGTTCATAACCTCACCCATCATGGCCCTCTCTGTACAGTGCATGTATTGATATTAAAGGTAAGGGTTAGGGTAAGGGTCAGTAATAGCTCCCATACCCTGCTCCTTTCCTTGGAAAAATCCCCTGCCTCATGCAGACTGATACATTTTCATGTTTCTAGCAGCAGCAAGACTAGCTTGTTTGTAATAAATGAAAGAGGTAGTGAGTTGTTAACTTGACCAACAAAAACTACTACAAAGAGGCACAAAAAACAGCGACCCCTACTGAAATACAAGGGAAAATGATGCAGCAGAACGGTCTTTACTATTTGACTGACAAGCGATCTCACAGTAACACACTGCGGGAACACTACAGCAATATCCAATTATCACCAAGCATGTCACAAAATTAGATCAACAATGCATTTGCGAGTTATCACTTTGAAGAAGACGTTTAAAAAAAGAGTTCGACAGACCAGACAGACAGATATCCTGTGATTCCATGACAGCTGTCTTCAACAAAAAGGCTTCTGTTGTTGGTGTTGTCTCAGTATCTCAGGGGCAGAAACTAACACTTCACAAGCAATTCACATGTTTGCTCACTTCATTAATTTGATTTTGTCCATTTTTCATTCAATAAAATTCAACATTAAATGCGTATTCTTTCCTTCAGTGCTTTGGAGGTAAATATTTGACCAGCTGGTCTGTGTTTTTGATGTTCATTTCCTCTTTCATACCAGTCTCTCTCCCTCTCTCCATCAAACCCTTCTGGGTACCAATTAGGGCTCAAAGCTGCTGCCGTGTGTGTGCATAGGTGTGTGTGTTTGTGTGTGTCTCACTGCATGTGTGATAACGCCAGCTCAGACAACAAGCTATAGGCTACCTGTCAACAGGCACTTCAATGCTCACCATCTGCTCATATTGCAAAATGGTCTTCATTTACCCAGCAACCAACACTACCCTCCACATGAAAAAAGGAAAAAAAAGAAGAAAAAAAAAAAAAGAAGCAGAGCGCTGATTAAAAAAATGTTATAATTGCCTGGTGATACTCAGCACAGTCGAGAAGAATCTTTTGTAAGACCATAATCGCCATACCCTGTGTGTTTGTGTATGTGTGTGTGCGAGAGAGAGAAAGAGAGGGAGGGAACAAAGTAGTGTGTGTTTGTGTGAGTGTGTCCATGAGTGTGTGTTTGAATGTTACATATTTGTGTCTTTCACATTACTGCGCGAGTTCATGCTGCAACTGTGCTGCTAAACCTCAGGTTACTGTTGTACATTGACTTCTGACATCTCCTAATGCTGATGTCCCTGTGCTAATCAATAAATTGTTTAATTACTGATGACGGTGCATATTAATCAACTGACATTTGACATCAACTGACTGACATTTTGAAAACATCTTTGTATATGTGCCAGGGTTAGCTCGACACATAATTTGCACCCGTGGTCCATAGAGACTGCAAACAAAGCGTTAGGATAAGTTGTTTATCTTCCCCAAAACCACATTTACTTACATTCAAGTGACAGAAGCCCTCTAGCAGCTATACTAATTATGACGAGAGCAAAGAAGGAAATCAGGCAGCATTAAGACAAACAAAGTCAGTGTAGGGAGGAGGTCATTTCCCATTTTAACTGCAACTCCACATTGTTTTTTAAAAATTATTATTATCCTAAGCTAAACTAATCACATATTGTAGCCATGACAGCGAAGGTCCCCTAACCTTAAGAAAGTAGTAACTTTAACCCAAATTGTAACCATACTGTTGTCAAATCCCAAAATGTATTTATTTCAGATTTAAGGGCATCAGATCAGAAAATGCTTCTATGCATCATTCTGGAGTGCATGAACAAAAGATGTATTTTGTCATTTAATTTGGAGGACTTGTTGATTTTGTAATATCCCTGTTATAATAAATTACAGTGGATTTTCATCTAATGTCAATGTGATGCTTTTAATTAGAAATTGATCAAATCATCCATAAGCTGCAAGACAGTCAAAAGCATTCTGCCTGGAGTATTATATTATGAAGGTCACAGTGTGTTCATTGTGCCTTTTTGTTTGTCAGCTCAATTTGGATTAGTTTATGAAAAATTTAAGTATAAAGCAAAATGTAACCAAATACACAAACAGTGCAGTGATGCACTTGAGCTAAAATATTAAAAAACTGAAAGCGATTGCCCTTTCTCCCCTCGTTCTGCCTTTCTCTCTCTCTCTCTCTCTTTTCAGTATAATGTCATGCAGACATACATTGCCGCCAGCCTTTAGGCCATGGGGATTGAATACAGCCTGTATTTATAGAGGGGGCGATCTGTTCAAACATATGTTCCCCTTAACAAAGTCATCAATGTCAAACCTTGCTCTCTAGGGCTCCACTAATGCTACATTTAGCTTTGCATGCATAACATTAAAGGCAGCTGGACAGAAAGTCTTGGAGCCGGAGTGAAAGCTAATAAGATACGTTGTTGACCTTCCCGGGTCCCAATAATTACTTCAATTATAGGTCAAGTACGCTTTGGAGAGCTTGTGTTTGTGTTGATGTGCAGAAGACTGAAATAACTATTACCGTGGACAAAATATTATTACCCCAGTGTGTACTAGATGGTTTAATTTTAATATTGATATGCTTATTGTATACACATGCATAAAGAAGTTTAATTGGCACAGGCTGCAAAGTCACAAGAAAATTATTCCTGATCTTATGGAGTTATATAAGCTAAGAACCTTAGCTACAAATTATATACACTTAAATTACCACTCACCATTTTCCTAACGATACCATACATTTTTAGGCAGATCAGTCCACCACTGAGATATCTCAGCAAAAGTTTGAGGAATTGGCACAAAATTTTGTACACATTCAGGTTTCCTCCGGGATGACCCCTAATGACTTTTATGATCCCTTGACTTTTCCTCTGGCGCCACCATGAGGTTGACATTTGTAGTTTTAATTAAAATGACAACTATATGATGGATTGCCCTGAAATTTGGTACAGACATTCATGCTCCCCCCAGGATGAATTGCCAGAACTTTTATGATCCTTTAACTTCCTTCCTGTTGACCTCATCAGGTCAAAATTATAATTTGTCCAATACTTTTGTTACAACTAAACCTGAAAAATTAATGAGACTCCATTCACTGTACTTTGTGCTTCATACTAAATAGCTAATGTTAGCATGCTACCATGCAAAACTAAGAAGGTGATCATGGTAAACATTATACCTGCTAAACATCAGCATGCAAGCATTGTCATTGTGAGCATGTTAGCATGTTGATGTTAGCATTTAGCTCAAAACACCACTGTGCCAAAGGACAGCCTCAGAGAGCTGATTTCTTACCCTACAGGCAGCAATTGGTTTCAATTCATGTCACTATAGTATGAAAATCAAGTTAGATTTTTGCTATCATAATAAAAATTTTAGCATAATAAATGCCCGTTTTATGCTTTTATTAAACAGAAAAGTGTTAAACCAAAATATGTTTCATATTTTAGATTCATCAAAGTAGTCACTGTTTGCTTTGTACCTGGAATGCTTTTCCAACAGTCTTGAAGATGTTCCCACATATGCTGAGCACTTGTTGGCTGCTTTTCCTTCACCCTGCAGTCCAAATCATCCCAAACCATCTCAGTTGGGTTTAGGTCAAGTGATTGTGAAGGCCCTATCATCTGATACAACACTCAATCACTCTCCTTCTTGGTCAAATAGCTTTTACACAGCCTGGAGGTGTGTTTCGGGTCATTGTCCTTTTGAAAGACAAATGATGGTATCACTAAGCACAAACCAGATGGGGTGGAATTTCGCTGCAGAATGATGTGGTAGCCATGCTGGTTAAGTGTGTCTTGAATTCTGAATAAAATCACCAACAGTGTCACCAGCAAAGCCCCCCCTCCGCCCCCCCCCCCCCCCCCAAACACACACACACACACACACACACACACACACACACACACACACACTACCTCAGCACAACACAACTGATGATCTCAAATGCATTAAGAAGGCAAGAAATTCCACCAATTAACTTTTGACAAGGCACACCTGACAATTGAAAAGCATTCCAGGCATCTACCTCATGAAGCTGGTTAAGACATTGCCAATAGTGTGCAAAGCTGTCATCAAGACAAACAGTGGCTACTTTTGTTCTTTAATGGAGAAAATAGTACAAATAAAGAAAAACCATAATTGAATGAATAGATGTGTCCAAACTTTTGACTGGTACTGTTTGCGATTTATGGTATAGAGTTGAGTAGTAGAGTAGAGTAGCAACACCAGCTGTCAGAGCCCACAAAGGACCTGCGAGGAGGAGAAACTTTTACTGCTGCTGAGAGAAGAGCCTCTTCAAAGCACAGGCGTTGGAAATACTATTAACCCTCCTGGAAATACTGGAAAACTATCTTAAGTCCCAAAAGGTGTTTGGGAGATTTCCCACATGTCTCGGCAGTAGGTGTAGATTGCGGGAAAAGAGCAGGTTCAAGGCTTCCCTGAGCAACACTGAACAGCAGATGAGCACAGAGACCTTCCACAGTACTACACAGTAGAGCAACCCTCTCTCCTGAGGGCCATAATTTGCACATAAAGTCCTAATGCTGGCCTTCCAACACCTCCAGCAGGTCAAACTTGGCAACAAATTGGCAAGAGAGAGGACAGTAGACAGTAGTCTAACTGGATAACGTACAGAAACAGATAAACTACTACCATAAAGGTGGATGCTGAGGTAGAGGACAGAGAGAAAGACTAGCAGGGAACAGAATGGAAAATGAGGTCCACAATTACCGAGCTAGAAATGGAAATAAGACATATTTCAGAGACACACAGGTACACAGAGACAGATAAACAGATGGAGACAGGCAGTGCAGACTAATTAAAAGATAGACACAGTTTTTCTTGTGTGTTTCGAGAACTTTTACACACTTTTTATAACGAAAAAGTTGAAAGTGTTTTTTTTCAAATGTTTTTATCTGACAACACCAGAGGCCGGTATCAAGAAAGTTCAACTTAGTCTGGCTTTCTCTGGGTGTCCTGGCTTCACTGAGCCTAACATTGGTGATCCCGGATAAGATGTGTTTTCACATTTGTAAGTTAGATAAGAAGGAGACTTTAGCAGGAAAACTAAAGTGAGTTGTTAAAAGTCTGATGCTCTTGTGTTGTGCTGCTGTATGGCTGAAATAACTATATTCTGTCAAATTAATGAAAAAATAGGGGTCAAAATTTTTTAAATAGAAATGTCTCCCCTTTGGTTTCAGAACACAGGACATGTGATCCACAGAGTAGGTATGCACGCATGCCAAAAATAAAATGCCATTTCATTTCAGTTGGACTTTAAAAGTGTTTCAGCTGCCAAAGCAGACAGGAGAGGAGGGAGCATAAGTAGTTCATCTGTGATAAGTTCTACCTGACTGAAATGCTGCATTTATAATTTACTGGCAGCTAATTAACAGTGTGTGGATTTTTTTTTTTATAGTAAAGGACAACACTCAATTTTTGTGATTGACTAATTAGTGATCTGACTACTCAGTAGGCAGGCAGTTGACAAGTTTTTATCTGATCCTCTGAAGTTATCCTGCCCTGGAGCAGGTTAGCTGTGCAGCATAGGTTATTGTGGTACCCCCATTAAAAGTGAGCCAGCTTAGTGATACCAGAAAACCTTAGTTAAAAGGACTAGTGTGTAATATTTAGGGAAGATCTATTGGCTAAATGGAAAATAATATTCATAAGTATAATCACCTGAAAATAAGAATTGGTTTGTTGTCGTTACCTTAGAATGAGCTCTTTATATCTCCATAGGAAGCGGGTCCTCTTCCTGCCATACTGCACCGCCATGTTTCTAGAGTAGCCCAGAATGGACAATCAAAACACTGGCTCTAGAGAGGGCCTTTTGCGTTTTTTTGTGATTTTCAAGAGTTTCGCAGTCACCGTAGGTTCTCTTACATGCTTGAAAGGGAGGGGTTGAGGAGGAGAGTATTCAGTTGGTTGCAATTTGCAACCTCACCGCTAGATACCACTAAAACCTACATACTGGTTGTTTAAGCCCAAAGATAGCTGGATAACCCACTGATCTCGCTGCGTGATACAGGCCCCAGGAAGTTGTGATGCGACTTGTCACAGCCCTTACAAGGAAGAAGTAGTTAAGAATACAGCACTGGCCCGAATAGAAGACAATATCTTTTTCCTGGAATTTACATTTGAAAAAGTGGGGGTCATCTTATATTCAAGGTCCAGACAATTATGTGTACACAACATCAGCTATTCTTTTTGAATGGAGAAAGTATGGGTGTTGCATAATGAGTTGTTTGTAGCCTTTGGCTCGCAAGTGTCTTTTCATAGTGTGTTCATAGAGTTAGTCAGCCCTAAAAGTGTTTCCTTAGCTCAGTTTAACCTTCAGGAGTTTTTGAAGGCTTGTGTTTTTCTGCCACAGAGGAAATAAATTCATGCTGAGTGAAAACGAGTCCAGAGGGTCTACTGACGTCTTTACTGCAGAAATGGAGCAAATCATCTGTCAAACCAACAATTACCACTGTCACAGATGATGAGAAGCTCTAAAAAAGACAAAAAGCCAGTCTGAAAAAATGACAACTGTCAGTTAAAAAAAATCTGACCGCTTCCAAGAGCCTGACAGGAGAGAGAGTGAGTATGAGACTGATACATATGTTACACAAATGTGTGTTTTACATTCTGCCTTTAAAAAGGTATAATTTTACTTAGACGAGAGAAAAGGCTTCCAGAATGAGGACACTCTTCTCCTTGGAATAATGGTATCTCAAGGAAACTTTCCCAACAGGATGAGTGTGAAAGTGTGTTGCATATCAAAAAGTCATTTTTCAAAAACAGGTCATCTTACAAATGGACCAATACGATAATATAGAGATGCAAAAGACGATAATGGTATCCAAGTTCAACTGTGATTCAAACAGTTACTATGTGTAATCCACCACCCAAAATTATAAAATTCTCCTGAACCCTTTCATAAGTCCTCCCAACCACACAAATACTCAGATTACCCCCCCATAACATATTAATCGGGATATTGTTAAAATAACTTTTTAAGGAAATTACAGTATAAGTGGCACTACTGGGCTCACACGACTGTGGTTGTTATTTTAGTGACTTTAAAGTGCATCAACTATAAGGCTTACATTTGAAATAGTCATTGTCAACTTGAATGAAGGCATTTTATGAAGTCATGTTTATTCTGCCCATTTTAGATAACAGATGGCTTTTCATATCATTAAATGAAAGGTGGAGATGATGGAGAAATTCTTTGCTTAGGTGCACAGTTTTTACCAGCACGCACTGATAGCACTCTCACTTGCTCTCGTCTCTTTTAGTTCAAGCACTTAAGTGAAATTATTTACATATTCCCACGGGAGGACTCCTCTGTTAAAGAGCTGATGCTTTCATTCCATCTAGCCATCTCTCCTTTTCGTCCATTGCTCCATTTTCCCTCCCATTAATACAGCCCCCCTCCACATCTTATGAAAGAAAGTGTGAAGTAAATTATTCCTACACTCTTTGCAGTGAGCACCAGCTGCTTCTGCTACAGCTGTGGAGAAGACACAGGCAGTGGTTGGTTTTTTCTGAGCAACCAGCCACTTAAAAAAAAACAACAACAAAAAAAAAGCAGATTTAAAGAGATTCTTGCAGTCGAGTTTTTTTTTTTTTTACATCCTTCTTTATCTTTCTCTGAGGCCACACAGAGCAATAATATAAAACCTCACAACTTTGAAAGCTCTGTACATCAACATGACATCCACAGCCCACAGGCCTTGCTCAGACTTATGTATCAGCATCCCTACACTTGATGACCAGATTCTCTCCAAGGACTTTCGCTCAATCTCTCACTGTTTTCCACGAGCCTCACTTCAACTATCTAGGCATGATCACGCTGAGCAGGGGACACTATCTGCCTTGCGTGGCCCATGGCAACATCATGCAGTATGTACGCATCTCTCTGTGGATAATGTGCTTAAAAAATGCCCCCTGCCTGCCCTTGTTATTGGAAACCCTCTCACGATGAATAATGACAGACATCAGGGTGCCAAATGTCCCGTGCAGGACACTGTAGGCATTTCTCTGCTAACAGGAGGGGAACAACATCTGTTTGGCTGCTGAATGCAACGCTGATTCATCAGTCTCACAAACACACCTCGTCTTAAAGTCACAGTCAGCTGTTTCAAAAATGTACTGAGGGGTGAGGTTAATACAATGTCAATCAAATGGCGTAAACACGGACACTAATGGCAAATTCAATCATAAATAATCATAAGGATATGATGGTAAATGACAGGGGGAAGAGATCTTGCTGCTATCACGTAGCTCGATTGATGACTGTACCTTTAATCACGATTTGGCTCTGAAGCAGGGCGCTGGTCTATGACTACTCTGAAGGACACTCAGCCTGATGCAAATTCCCCATGAGGGGAGAAAATTGCAGACATTTCATTTTAATGCCCCAACACTCATCAAACTTAGAAGTTGCTCAAAGTTTGCTCTGATGCTGAGAGTAGAGGTGGAGAGGGTGCATGTGACCCATAATAGAGGAATGTAAGAGACATAGAGGAGCTGCCAGCCTCTTTTTGTCATCTTGAAGGGGCTTTGAGGATTAATATTGGCCTCTTTAGTCTGTAACCTTCTTTAACCTCCTTCATTTTGTTTACCCCAGCGTCTGACAGGTCAGGTCATACCACATGTGTTGGAGAAAGGGGATAAATCGAGTGTACAGTTTGCATGTTAACAGACTCTGTGTCCTGACACCTCCTCAGTGGAAGTCGTTTTCACAAGGCTCATTTTGAATGAAGGCGTTTAATACAAGTCAAAAGTGCGAGAGGATTTCATTTTGTATTCCTGAATAAATCTGCAGGGGAAGGATTGCGGAGAGTGAGGAACTGACATATGAATGGAGAGGAGAAAATGTATGCCTTGAGGAAGTAGAGTGGAGAGAAAGAGACAGAGGGGTAGGGTGGGGGTAGAATGGGGCAAATAAGCATAAGTCATTTGGAGTAGCCTTCCCTGTTTCAAAGGAGCAATCTCTTCCATCTGACAGGTAATGATAGTACTGCTTTCAGCATAGTTTCCCCTCTTGCTTTCCACTTCTTCTCACATCTAACCAGAGTTCACTACAATGTAAAACCAATCAAGATTTTCTGTGAGGTCAAACGTGCTAAATAAGGGAGGAGAAAGGGAACTTTTCAAGTTATCTATCTGACAATCTCCAAAAGGTGGAGAACTAACTTCTTAAAATATAAATTAATAAAAAAAGAGAACCCACAATTAACTTTTCTAACGCTGTCTCCTAGAAATTATGCTCATATCCAGTACCAGTCAAAAGTTTCCATTGAATTTCCTCCCCATTCTCTTGAATGAGAAAGTGTGTCCAAACTTTTGACTGGTACTGTACTACTAATTTAAAAGAAAAGTTTGTACGGAAACATAATGCAGCCCAGATTACGTGTTTTTTTTAATCAACATAATGAGGAACCATTGTTAATGAACATATCTGGCAAGTCACAAAATGTGGATACTGAACATTTCAGTTAAATGTTCACTGACAACATATTTCATTTGTTTTCTGCCAAAATATCTGCTCTTACAAAACAATATAGCAAGAAATGTATTATTAAGCAGTTTTATGGTTATGCTGAGGCACTCAAATCACTTGCTTATATACAGAAAAAGTAAACAGTAACTTAAAGCATGAGACAAGATGTGTATACTTTATTCACATTTAGTCAAATCCACAATCTTTTCCTAACGTTAAGCAAAGTGCTTATGGTGCCTAAACTAACCACGCACAGGAGTCAGGATGTGAACCCTGGTCTCCGACCTTTGTTTTCATTTATTTTTACGTACAGTGCACAAAGTATTCCATGCAAAAGTGATATGTAACCTTGTGTCCACTGGATTTACTAATCAACCTCTGTTAACATGTCTACACCTGTTATTTGCATGGTCATTCTTTAAATGCATATGCACTAAAGAGAGACAGTTCTTTGACTTCCAGCCAGGTGCACCTGCTTGGTGAATACACTGCACATGACCTTTAAAGAGGTATAAAAAGCTTCAATAATCTGACCCTGAACACCACGATGTTGTGATAGCTTGTTGGAGTGATGGCATCTGAACAATTGTGGCTGTTGGTGGTCAGTATGTTTGTTTGTTTGATGTTTATTTGTATAGGGGACAAGTATGTAGCATGAACAATCGCCACATACCACAGCATTCATAGCCTAAGCTAGTTTGCAGTGCCCTTTCTTATATAGGCCTACAGTTCACCAAGAAAAAGGTTATATAGCACCAACCATGGAGGTGTGTCAGCCAATGAGTTTATCTCTCAGTTTAAAGAGACAGTTCTACTTTTGAGAAATGTTTCTACAAAAGGCTACTGCTGACTCTCGTCCTCATTTAATCACAGCAAACACTGACAATGGATAGATGTGGAGATGATAGTCTGCACCAAATTGAGAATCCTGTGTTTTTTTTTTTTATTCATGAAATCTCTGTTTGTCTTTCAATCAAAAAGCCATGATGCTCTTTCTCTCCTCTCTCTGTCTCCCTCCATCTCTCTTCCCGTCTGTCTCCCCCCTCAGGCCAAGATGCCTCTGTCCAGGGAACAGGCTGTTTATGAGCATCCCCACTGGAAACCCACTGATAAATGTCACTGTCTGCAGCAAAATTAAACATTTAGTGAGAGTCCTTGGAACGGGCTTAGGGAGAACAGTAAACTAGCATATCCTCGGGTTCTCTGCTTTTTTGTTGTCTTTTCATGTTTTTTAATTAAGAGAGGTTTAACAGAACATCAGCGTCCACCAGTGCTGCTGGCTTGCATTTCCTCGTCCTCCTCCTGAGTTTTATCGTGTTCAAGGAGAGAGCAAGGAGGAGACCGGCTGGAGAGGGACTGCGAGCCAACTGCCTCCTACTTTTGAACAAAACTCACTAACGATGCTCTATTAGTTACTTCAGTTTCATCCTATTTCTATTCATCCCGGAAATGGCTTTTGTTGAGTATCTCTTCACCCATGCCCTGTCATTTATTGCATTTGCATCACAAAGAGTAAAACACATTTTCATAGGCGTCTCTTTTCCTGTTGTCTACAGATCTGAGTGTTTGACTAATGGCCTAAGAATGTTTCCTTGCTCTCAGCTGCAGATGCATCCCAGCACCCACAGCAGCCATTTAATGTCTCAGTCTGCGCCTGGCGTTTACGGCCACGAATCTTAAAAGAGGCCCTTTTCCAGAATTACTGCACATTGAGGTGTGGCAGAGAGGCAGGATGAGTGCTCTCGGGCATTTTAGGAGACAGGTGTTTTATGTTCAGTGTGTGCGTGTGCACGCGCAGAAGTTTGTCGAACGGGGTGTATGTGTGCCCGCAGGTTTGTATGTGTGTGTGTGTGTGTTGCGTGGTCTGTTGAAGGCCTGACAGAGGTAATCACTCAGTGAGATGGAGGGACGAAGCAGCTTTAAACGCCGACTCTGTTTTAGGCTTCACTGCATAACCAAATAACGCTGTGTGTGTCGCAGAGGCTAATAAGGCGTATTCCTTTTCCGAACAGCTCAAGGAGAAAATAGCCTTCCTGCTTTGAAAAAAAAATACTTTTATGAGATAGACTTTTCTTTTTTTCTCTCTTTTTTTTCTTCTAAGCTGACAAATAAATTGCATGCAATTTTAATGGTTTTTCTTCCTTTCCGTGCTGTCGGGAGTGGAAATGACACATTTCACTGCCCCTGCAATGTCTTCATATGGGTATTTATCAGCCCCACTGACTCCTGGCTGTGTTAATAATCCCATAGCACTGGTGTAATGGATTCAGCCAAACCCTTGCTTTATCCCAGGTATCCTCCCTTTCTCCCACTAAATCCACAGATTATTACAGAAAATACTTTTTCTCTCTTATACTTGTTCTGTCAAATTAGCTCTTTCAGCATCCCGGCCCTTTGGAGGAATTACAGGACTTATTTGGTTTTTGCTGAATTCTGGATAATCACCGGTTCACTGTGGGGTTTTAGACTCGGGGTTTTAGAAATGAAGCTCAATCTATCTCCCTTCTTCTCTTTCTATGTCTATCTCACTGAGCTTAAGTCCCCCCACCCCACCCCTTTTTTTTACAGATGGATCCTATGACTAAAGGTTGTAAGAGATGCTGTTAAATTGTTCATGTCCACATGACTCAAAAGGTTGTCTTTATAGTTTGTATCTGTTTTATTTTTTGTGTCTTAAAACCAGTTTGTGAGGAACCTGTCTGTCAAATAGACAACCTGGTATTATATTGTACAGCATAATGTGTTTGCTAGACAACAGTATGTGAAGTCTGGAATTGACATTTGACCAGGGAAATAGAGTTTATAAAGCCTGAACAATTTAAATTGGACTTAAAGGGTAGGTTCACATTTTTCTGGTCTTAAAACTAGACTCACATGCCTATATATACACTGAAAGATATAAATTGATACATTAAGAGACCTCCTCCTAATGCAATTTTAATGTAAGTGATGGGGGACATAATCCAGAGTCCTTGTTCTGTGCAGAAATGCATTCCAAAGTTTATCCATGGCTAATTTGAAGCTTCAGCAGTCTGACTTTATCATATCAAACAGTTATCTCCCAATGTTACAGCCTTTTTAGTGCCAAATTTCCTTCTCCATCTTTTTTGTTTCCCTGGACGGTGTTTCCTTGCTGAGCTCCAGTGGAGGAATAGTAACAGTTTTGAAATGGATTTTTGCATGGAAAAAGGACTGTAGATGATATGATATTATGATGATTATGATGATGATGATGATACAATCTTGCCTGTATAACCCAGCCTTTTCATCAGCTATTTCATTTGTATTTAATCTTATTTATTTTCTGTTTCAGCTCCTTTAGTGACCTAAAATGTGTGTTATTGGATTAGTGTACACATAATATTTACATTACTACCTTCTATACTACACTTTATCAACTCATATATAAAGCTAGTTATTGTTATTTGTAATGGCTTGTCATTACATTTTTCTTGTCAGAAATATTTTCTCGATAAATAAGGCAGTCTGTCTATGTTTTGTCTGTCCATATATCTCTCCACTCACTTTCGCATTAACTTGTTTGTTCTTTCTCAGTCCCTTTCTGGCCTCTCCTCCGCTATCTATCCATCAATGCATTCATTTATCTCTGTATAGCAGTTTCTGATGACTAGAATCCAGCACAATGCCTTGCTCAGGCAGGCAAGGTCTATGGATGTGTGATGGAGTGCTCCGCTCAGCAACCTGGCAGCAACGTGAACAAATTGATTTTCTGACAGATTAAAAAAGATTAAACCAGCCATAAAAACAAGCAGGAAAGTGCTTAATGGACCATATGTGCACAATAAGCTTTCATATGTATTCTTTTCCCGCTTCTCCTCAGGCCATCCATCTTATTTACACTGACAGGTCACAGGCCATGCTAACGTGACTGTCATGACGTGCTGGACCGTGTCCTTCATGTTATTTTGTAAAAAAAAACAAAAAAACAAAACAACTGGCATATTCTATAATGCCAACAGTACATAATGACGCAGGTAAATGCATCTTTCACTTTTTTTTTTACATGCCTTTTTGTCTGCTCACTGTGAGTCCAGTTGTGTGCATTCATCAGGTTTACATGAATCAATCTGACTGGTCAACAACACATTTCAATCCTATACAACACAGCCACAAAGTTACTATGCCAATGTCTTTACAAACAAGATCTTGCTTTTTATTCCAGCCTTCATCTGCTTTTTAAGATATTTTATGGGTCAGCATTAGGGGTACAAAAATTGGTTCATCACCACAATCACTGATATTCTACAAATGGATCATGGCAGCAAAATCGTTAGCTGATAAGCCACCAGTACATTTTGTACAAGGGATAACGAAATGAGTACTGAATGCATGGTCTCTCCCGTAGTTTGACATCACATAATATGGTGTTAGCTAGCTGAAATGCTGAAGAACATAATCCTCCATGTGATTTAATACCCACCAAGTATAACTATTTGCAGATTTTTACTAAAGGTTTTCTTTCAAGTGAAAACAAAGCAGAAAAATAATATTTTTGACCTTTCTCTTCACATATTCCTGCAAAACAGTTACAGATCCTCTTGGGATTAAATATGGATAAGTCCATTAATGGTATCTTTAAGTCTCTCTAACATCTGAGTCACACTGTCTCTGCTTGCCAGTTAATTAATCTACAACTAATGAATGAATCTACAACTCAGCAACAGTCGATGGTTAAGACATTTTTGTTGCTGTGCAACAAAAACAATCAAGCAACAATACACAACCCCATTAATATACGTGAATGTAAATGAGAAACAATACTAAATATAATAAATGTTTCAAAAGCCTATTCAAGTCACTTGTGGCTATTTTACCTTTTAACAGTCTTTCCTGCAATACACCAAAACCAATCCAAATCTGGATGTCAATCAGGTGTTATCTGGGTTACTATCAGACGCTGCTCCATGTGAGACAGCACTTCCTGTAAATGCTTTACAATAAAAGCCTTCCTGTGTTTTGTTCATTTAAAGATTTTAATGTAAAGCAGCCAAAGAAGTGTTCAGTTCAACAGCAGATCTACATATCAGCCGATTTTGTTACAGCTCTGATTGCAAAAGAGAGGGAATCAGAAAACAGGCTGTTATCTGTTACATGAAAGCAACATGAAATATAAGAGTAGATGTGAAAGACAGAAATAGACATTTCTCTCATTTTCAGGCCAGGCATAGAAAAAATGTCAACAGAGTGAAAGGGGGGGATGGTTTTAGGATATTTTTGCATGTGAAAAGTACCAAGAACCAACAACTCAAATCAACTCAAACTCAAAGTTGAACAAAATAGCTAAAGTCTTTGTTGGGCTCAGTTTCTGTCAGTAAAGATGAGCTAACGTTAATATTTGGCTCAGCCTCTGACTATGACCTGTGTCTGAAGATGTAATTAACCAGTAATTAGCCAGGCCCAGAGTCTGAATCCCTCATGATTGAGTTCACATTAAGTTTACACAAGTCAAAGGGATTCTGGAGTTCAGTCCGACTACGTTCACTTTTAAGGTCAGAAGAGAAATTAAAGAATACATGTCCTTTTCAAACACATGTCTTTAAATTCCCCAGTTTCCTTGATGCTACTGGTCAAGTGCATTCGGCTCAGAGGCAGCATATGTATTACACCAAAGCTTTCCAGCTGAATGGACATTTCGGTTTCATATTCTGTGATCTTCTCAACCTCTGAGCTGATTTTTCACTATGACAGAATGGACACAAATATCAGCAGGAACCGCAAACCAAGAGTGTTAAACCTCACAATTTATGCACTATTATCTGCTGCTGTTTAATCACTGGATTTACTGCGAAAACACACTGAATAAACAGCTCTCTTGGCCATTTCCTGTAATTGGACCATCAAACATCAGTGCTGCAACAAGACAGCAGACACACAAAGCACAGTTTCTTTGACAAAGCAAGCTCAGCAGGACAATGTGTGACCGCTGGCTTTGAAGCTGGGGCTTATAAACACTTTGGGAGAAAACGTCACCTCCCATGTCATCAAGTGTTTTTCCTGTATATGCATGGAGACATGAAGACAAAATGAAGTTTCGGGGAAAACAATTGCCATTTTTGTCAAATTATTGTACCTTTCAAATAAATTAATAGACTGTGAAAAAAATATGGACATAGTCACCGTGACATAATCCATTGGTTTGCAGACTGCCGTTTTGAAGCCTCGAGTTTAGCGATTTGACCGTTGCCATCTTCGATTTTTGGAGCCAGAAGTGACCATATTTGGATGAGAGGGTGCAGCTGACCCTAGGGCTAGCTGCTAGCTTGGTTAGCACTGTGCATTTACAGTCTATTAGCCCTTAACTGTGATAGGGCTAATGCTAATTTTCACTAGCGAAAAACAGGCCTAAAACCATTAAAACAAAATGTACTTACCGGAAAAACTGAACAGCCGACTCCTTAGAGGGTATTTTAGTCCGACTAAACACTGAACTTTGTAGGCAACTAAAATGTTACAATTAACTTTTATGAACTGAAAACACACCATGAAATAGCAGCAGCTACGCCTATACTCTGTGAATCTGCAGTTACGCCATGGTTACGCCATGTAATCAACATTGTTGCTGTGGTGGCAACTTGTCAATCACAAAGTAGCCATGCCGTAATCATCTATTTTACTCTAAATTGGGCCATAAATTACAAAATGAACATCATACTGTATTGAAGAAGACTTGAAACTACCGATTGAGACCATAGACTCATTAGGAAACAGTTTACTGAGGTAATAAATCAAGTGAGAGGTGGAGTCATTTTCTCATAGACTTCCATACAATCAGACTTCTTTTTGGAGCCTGAGGAGTCGCCTCCTGCTGGCTATCAGAAAGAATTCAGGTTTAAGGCACTTTCTCATTGGCTTCACGTTTCTGTCTGGGAACTACCTGTTTGGCAAAAACCAAGATCTATACATCATACATGCAGTCAACAAACTGCTACATGCTAACACTTTAGTACAGGCTTACAATATGTTGAGTGTTTGGCAGCTGGAATTTCAAAAGTGCAACACTTGACAATGTTTAGCAGCTCTATAGTTAAATTGACAACTGAATAATTAAGTCTTTTGAGTATGAAACACTCACCCCCTGCAGACTTTAAACAGTTGAGTTGAACTTGGTCTCAGACTGAGCAATCACGACAGCAGACAAAGATGAACTGTAAAAAAGTTTCATAGGTCTATTTTACTGCACCATTTTAAAAGTGTGGAATACACAAAATGTCAATGTAGTAGCACTGTATACTGCACACGGTAGAAACCACTACTTTACATACTCAAATAAGACTTTTGGCTGACTTATCTGACAATAAAATGATGATCACCTAATTCAAAACTATGTTGGTTCTTCCATGTAGATTTTAACATGATTTCATGGGAATTCCCTGTTATAAAGATTCTTTTGAGATTCAAGTATATTTTTTATATTAATTTGTAAGTATTCAGTAAACATTTATAGGGGAAACAGCTCTAATAAACAAAGTGTGGACCAGTGAGTTAAAGGCAGTTTACTAGTAGAGGTCAATAAACAGGCTTACAGTGATCAATGGGCAGAACTGGCAAACAAATCCAAGGGAGTCTGAGGCAGGAACTAAAAAGCAGACAGCAGGTAATAGACAAGTGTCAGACAGGGTGTGGTACATGTAAAAGCTAGACAAGTACAGATATTACGCAACACGGACACACTAGCAACAAAACAAAGGAAACTGGGACTTCATATACTCTGCAGGTTAACAACCAATTGAGAACAGGTGTGCAAGCAGGTGACTGGCAGAGGAGGGAAAACAGTGCAACTAGTGGAGAGGTGAAGTATGACAGGGACTTGGGAAAAACTCCATAAGAGAAGTTGGTACAAGGACAGGAAGGAAATTCTGAGGCTGATAGGAGGACAAAGGAGATCATCAAACAGACACAGGCAGAATCACAGTTAAAATTATAATAATCAATATAATATTAACCAATAACCAAAAGAGAATAGAGATGGGTTTTAGGCATTTTGAATGATTTGTGTCTCAAACTCAAAGTGGGAACTTATCCCAAACGGTGGAAGTAAAGGCTCTACACATAATTATGTTAGAAATAGTTAAACAACCAGCATCAAGAGAGTGTAAAGGATATAATGGAGTAAACATGGAGTGATAAGATTGAATACATAGAGTGGAACCAATCCATTTCAAGTCTTGTAAATCAGAGGGATTTTGAAATTGGCTCAGGCATGTAGGCCTATTAATAGCCAGTGAAAAACCATGACAATAGGTGTAGTACGACCAAAGGTCTTAGATCTAGTAAGAACTCTGGAAGCTGCACTTTGGACCAAATAAAGAATCCCTTGTTGCTTTCATCAGAAGGCAAGAGAAAAGTGCATTTCTAGAAGTTTTAAAAGCATCTACAAGGATTTTGGGATCTGTAACTGATAAATGAGACAGATCCTTGCAGTGTTGCATAATTTAAGTTCTTCACCTTAGAATTAATCAGATTTCATTTGTCCCTCTAACGGTTGGCCATATTTGTATCTTCTAACCAACAAAAATGATGACAAGCTTGAAGATAAAATCAAGGCTTTAAATTGTTCCTTTACAAAATACTGCTGATGGAACTTATCACCAAAAAATCCTGAAAAGAAACTGAAAAAAGCTGAAAGTGATTCAGGGTTGAGTCCCATTTATTCATTGTGAGATTTCAACAGACACAAATGTATTTTTGTTTGAAATAAACCTTTTTTGGAAAACACCACAGCTACTGTATTCTTGACTCCATTCAGCCTGCAGTGAAAAGATGATCTTTTGAAATGAGCCATGGATTACGTGCCATCAATAACAGGTTGCACAAAGTAAGAGATAGGTACCACGCCAGCTTAGAGCAGCACTGCTGACTAGACAGGAGGGTAGAAAGATTAGACGACCTCAATCTAGCGTACATTAAGGCTACAGACTGGGCCTGCAGCCACAGGATGATCTCCCAGCCAGTCTTCCCCTTTGAAATTTTGGCTTTTCAGTCTTTTGCCTTTTCTTCCCCCATCTCTCTCTCTCTCTCTCTCTCTCTCTCTCTCTCTCTCTCTCTCTCTCTCTCTCTCCATCCTCCTTTCTCCCGATTTCAACTACTCTCTGGGACCTTTTTCCTGACACGAGCCTGGGCAGCTGCAGCCAGCGGAGCAGCCCGACTCGCATCTTGATTCAGTCGCATCTTCACAGATGCCTCCCTGGAACACTGCAAACAGCTATTACATAAAAACTGAGTGACTTACAGGCAAATCCTCTCTACCCCAAAACTGCCAGAGCATACTGCCAAACCACAGAGAGAGAGAGAGAAATGGTGTATTTTGGGCGCAGAGAACTGCAGAATGTCAGCATTTAATCCCTCCCCAGCTCCCCATTTTTTCCTTTTACTTCTTTCTTTTTCACCCTCAGTCCTCAATCCTCCGTCCCCACCCACAGCAGCTCCTCTCATACACACACATTCACACACACAAGTACACTACACAAGAACGCACATCCTTGTTCAGTCTTTATGCTGGAAAAAGCAGCTTGTCAGAACTGCTTCATCCCTTTACTCAAAGTGACTATGTAAACATGTTGTAAAAGGTGTGTGCTCCTGTGTGTGTGTGCGTGTGTGTGTGTGGGGGGCGATTGGCTTGCTTTAAAATCTGGCTTCCCAACAGACACCAAATCAGTGTTTGTTGCTTCAGCTTCTGTGTTTTTCTGGATCTTCCTCCAATTCTCACCAGTTCTGGGCAAACAGCATAAAGTGCCACATCTAAGTATGAAGTTGTGTTTGAGCTGCATTCGATATGCATATGTATGTGTGTGTGTGTGTGTATGTGTGTGTGAGGGGGGGTACACTGGAATAAGAACACATAAATTCATAAGGATGGAAAAATTAATGACAACACACTTGTACTTGGTGCAAGAAAGAAAAACACATTCAAAACAAGGCCAGAGAAGCACAAACGCACACACACATACTGTACACACACATCCACGGACATAAAAACACTTAGATCGCACAGAGACAAATTCATATTCACACAAATTCATGCAGACACCTTCCCTGCAACATATGCACACTTATTTTGTATATGCACACACACACTATACACACATAAAGTAGCTTGTGCGAGCTGAACACAGACACTCACGCTGTGTCAGTGATCCCACAGCATCTCTGGCTGGGCTACAGTGTCATCACAGTGTGTGAGCGCCACACTCTGTCACTCTGCCTTGCTGGCAACCAGCCTATCAAAACGCAGCAGCCCACACTTCCTGGTGTGATGGAACTGAGCCTGTTTCTCTCTCTCTCTCTGTGTTTTTTTTTTTTTTTTAACTTCCAAAAAGATCCACCGGTTGTAGTCAGGAATAGTCATGCCAGGATTTTTTTTCTCATAGAAGATGCTAATATTCCTAAACACCTTGGTGGCTATTGACTCAGGTGGATTAAAAGTCATTAGAACATGTGGGCTTTTGTGTGTTGAGCTCATTTCTGGCAGGCACACATCAAAACAATGTAATAGGATTTCCTTACAGTGAAATGCAAATTTTAAATCTTTTCCCTTTGAAGTGTTAATTAGTATAGGTAAATAGAATCCATATCACCTACAGTACATGAAGCTATAACAGTTATAAACATTCAGCAAAGTGCTGTCATTGAGTCTTGTATCTAAAGCTGAGTGTTCAATAGAAAATCCCTGACCTTTTGTGTATTTAACCCATATTTGTACTTGAGGATGAACCAGTGGTCGCAGGTTTGAATCCCACAGCAGCTCGTGTGTTCATCGTCAGCTGTTTGTCCCGAGTCCAAAGTCTCCTTGAACAGGTCACTTACCTGCCCACCTACTGTAAGGCACTCTAGATAATAACATCAGCTGCATTGTCTAAAATGTAAAACACAATTTGTCTCTGATGATTTCATTAATTTCTCAGTGCAAGAGATTAAATTGAATTAAGTTCCTGGACTTCAAAACAGGTGCTGTTTTTACTGTAAGTGGTCCCCGAAGGTAACAGTGCCATTACCGGCTGATTCTGTTGGGACAAAAATACTGTTTACCTTCATCCAGGCTCGGCCCGCAAGATCAAAAAAAATTCGGGAACACTGATGTCTCTGTCCTTGACTCTTAAAATGTATTATTCCTGGGTGCTTCCAGCTCGGCTGGGCACTCCATCAAAGACAATTAGCAGCGTAGGTGGGTGTGAAGACACTGAGGGGCCATTTTCTTGTCACTGCACTAGCGACTCCTAATGGTTGGTTAGGGCACCTGTTCAGAGCAAGCTGGAGTCTGGGGGTGGTAGTGTATCTCCACTGGTATTACACCTTTCCAGAATTGAACTGCAGACATTTGCCAATATTTTTAAGATGACTTATTTCTACAGTATCTGTATCTGGAGAGAGGAACTCAACATGAACTGCTGGTTTTGCAATGGAAAATATGTTTTGCGGAAGTATTCAGTATCAGTTTCTTAGTCTAAGTCTTAGCAGCAGTCACATTGTGGGATTTAAATTTCTGACACTGACTGGATTTTGACGCAGTCTGTCTCTGGTCACCAAACCTCTAAATTACAGTGGATGTGTCTTAAGGAAGAATCTAAGACCACAGTTTTGGACCGACAACCAATGCTTTCACCACATTTCCCGCACAATTGTCAACTTTTGTCTGGGAGCCTTAAAGAGCACACTACTTCCTGCAGTGACACTGAACTTTGGTACTGTTTGTACTCTAATGTAAATCATACACTGCAGATCTGTACAGTATGAATGTAATTCCTAGGGATGCTGGGCTGATCCAACATGCAGTACCAACCATAGACTGTATATAAAAATGGACATAGTAGGGTGACATCACCCATTGGTTTGCATTGGAGCCCAGAGTTGCAGTTTATGGTCGGCACCAGGACCTTCCAAATAAGGAGTTGCGGGGTGTTGCCTTTCACACTCTGGAAACACACCCCACTACCTCAGACTGAAGCGAACACTAGCTTACTGGGAACACTGAGCAGTGCACACTTGGGTTAAAATTACTTTTGCTAAATTGACAGGGTAGGTATTGTAATCAAGTAACATTAAACTTACCAAAATGAGAGCTCTTGTTAGTGTAACTTCTTAACCACAAATGCAGTAGAACTGCCTCTCTGGAGAAAAATCTGTTTATTCTTCAAACTGAAACTCAGAAAGTCTGACTCAGTGCGAGCCACAGAGCCAGGGAGAGCAGCAGGTGAGCAAACTGTCAATCACAGCTGTCAATCAACGCCCACACAGCAGACATCGAAACCTGCTTAGTTTTTAAATCTTATCAACGGAGCAATAATTTCCAAAATGACCACCAGAACACTTATTTGAGGCCTTTAAATCAGCGATTGAGACCATAATGGCTCGTTGAAAAAAATGATTGACTTAGCATTTCTAGAGAGAAGTTGAAGCTTTTTAAATTGGAGTCAGTTGGCGGCTGTCAGTGCTATTGGACTTTAAGGTACTTCCACATTGACTTCAGCCTTAAGTCGTGGTAGTTTCTGCTTGGTGCCAATGCAGGAACAGATGTACCATTTACATGTACAGTATGTAAGGAAAGCAAAGGGTGCCAGTTACATGTTACAGTTACATGAACTTGGGGTTCACGTTCCATCTTAGACCAAAATTATTGAAATAATAACCCATGATGATGATGATCTTATCCCTCTATCCTATGTGAGGGATCCTAACCATAAATTAACCACATGGTTACATTTGTGGATATTGGACAGATAAATGATTACTATTAATAAAAATAATCCAGGGTTTTTCACAGTTGGTATGGAAATCACTATTCAAAATTGTGGGAGAATTAAGGTTACAGAACAAAGAGGCTTTTATAACATTTGCAACTTGCACTCTAAACAACACACACACACACACACACACATATATATATATATATATATATATATATATATATATATATATATATATATACGCACATACAGATGCATTTATTTACACACACACACACGCACGCACACACACTAGGCGTTCTGTAGTCATGCCTTTCTGTAGGATTCTCCTCTGGGTGCTGCGTCCAAGGTGAGTGTGCTGCCTGGCAGCTCCTGAGGAGTTGGTAGGAAGAGATAGCTGAGCGAAGCTATTAAAATACGGGCAGGAATTTCCCTTATCTCTCCCACCGAGGCAGCTCGCACCGCTTTGTGCTATTATGGAGATAAAATGCACAGAGGCTTGGAATGAGGGAGGGAAGGAGGGAGGAAGAGGAGGGGAGGGCGAGGTTGGGGAGGGAAGGCGTAAGAACGTCAGATTTATGGAGCTAGGGAAGCTTAAGGTTATTAAATCGGAAGATTACTCGACTGCGAAATTGTTGAAGTTTTTACGAGAAGTTGAGGGATTTAGGCTGGTATTAAACAGCAAAGCATTAGGAGGCCAGACATTATTCACAATTTATTTTTACCCCTTTTCTTCTATTCTGCTCACCCTTTTCTTTATTCCTCCAGTCTTTCTTCTCCCTCCTTTCATCAAGCTCACAGACAATATCGAGCTCCTCCTAAATTCTTATTCAGAGGCGCATCTGCACCTCCAGTTTCTCCCCCACTCACAACAGCAGAAGATGAGAGGAGCAAAAGAGAAAGAGCAAGAGTCAAAGAGAAAGAAAGAGATACAGCAAGAGAAAGAGGGACATGCTCTGACTGAGAGGATAGGCTTGTCATCCCGTGTTTCAGCACTGACACCACTCACAGTGTGAGGCAATGCACACTTCTATCGAGGACATTCATCTGTCAACTGTTTAGAGGGGAGATAGTGAGAGTTTGAGGGAGAGGTGACTGTAAAAGCGAGAAAAAAAGCTTATATTTTACATTAGGATTTGAATAGTATGAGCTTACCTTCACCTACATGTTTACCAGGCTAATGCTTTGTGCAACAAAGGCAAAATGTTTTCATCGTGATGTGAGTGTTAACTGTTGTGACATTGGATATATCTTTGGAGTAGATGAATGGCAACACTTCTCCATCAGTTTGTTGAGGAAGAGCAGTAAACTAAAAAGGTTTTCAAAGACTGACAAAGCAGACACCCACTCACAAATATGTTGTTATGCCTACTCTTACAACATAATACATCTTAATACATCCAGATATGTTTGTTTACTCTTTCAAATGGTAGTGGACTTAAAAATATTAACCAGAGTCCTTGGTTTACAAACAAATCACTTTTACAGACACGGTCTTCTATATAGATGTTGAATGGTGAACAACAGAGTGAGACAGATTTTTTTTTTCCCCCAAATGGATGCACATGAAGTTTTGCATTAGGACTTTGCACTTGCAAAGGATTTATTTGTGAATCTGTATTTGTATTCCTGACGGTGTGTGTGTACAATGTGTTTGTGAGGGAGTCTTCCCCCCCCAAGTTTTCCTGAAAAGAGAAACTCATTTGTCTCTTTCAGAGGGGGGCCATTACAACAGCAACTCATATATAACGCATCACACCGCAACACACATCAAACACAGGTGAGAAATTTGTCTCCTTTCTGCCGACACACACACACACGTGCACATACCACGGCCCTACATCCTACACTCTTCACCCCCTGCAAGGACTTAAAAGGGATGTGTCTCTTCAGATCCACAACTACCATACCACACATACACACACACACACACACACACACATACCTCTCCTGGCTGGTGGAGTCACACACAAACACATCCATGGAGTTCTTCCATGTTGTCTATCATTATGTGCTCTGCTTCAAATGTTTACCATGCACCCCCCTTCTCTCTCTCTCTCTCTGCTCGTCTCATTCAGGTCAGGCTTGCTGTCTCTCGGTAAACAGAAAAAAAACTGTTTCTCAGAAAGGAACATCAGGGGAGAGAAAGTGAATAAAACATTTCTCTTACAACAAACTCTTCTGATAGCATGCACATACACACTCATGTACACACACACATACACACACATAGACTTGGAAGAGCATCCTGACTCTTGCAATGTCTCGCCACATATTCCTGAATTTCTTTCCATGGAATTTATTCAATCTCCATATACATATAAAGTAACAGAGATGATATCCATTTGAAATCGAGGAATTATCTAAGGGCTTTGCGTGTGTGTGTGTACCAGGTATTCCTCACATTGTGGGGACGTAAATCTGTTTACACAGTCATGTGGTGGTGACTCGCCTCCCTTATGGGGACAAAACAGCAAGTTCCCTTAATGTGTGTGTTGTTGTTGACGCTGGTAAGCTGGTAAACACACAGCTGGCCGTGCTCTTTGATACACCAGGAGGCCTTGAGGATATTTCACACTTCCTTTATGCTTGTATTCTGCAGAGCACTTTCTCATCCCCTTCTTCTCTTCACCTAATTTGCACAATTTCCCTCCATCCTTCATTGACTGCAGTGACTCGGGGAGAATCTATGCACCCCCAACTGTGATCTGAGGGTTGAGGAACTTTATAGAAGCCGTCCAGTAAAGTTATATGTCTGTATATGTGTATGTTTGTGTGTTGTGTATACTGGTGAAACTCCTGCATAGTATGTCTGAACGTGCATTTGCATTTTCTGCGTTCATTTTCCTGTGTGGTGAGGCTGATTACATTTTCACCAAATTCTGGTGAGGCGGCAGCGTAATGCAGCTAAATATGGCCAGCAACGTCTTGTCGTTCATGGAGGACTCCCCCACTGTTTGTTGACACTCAGAAAGAGAGCCAGCCGTCTCTCGCTTCACTAGATAATTCTCCTCTGTGGCGTAGCAGAAAGAAACTTCATTAACCCCACTGCCACACAGCCAATCCTGGAGATGTGCATGTGTAATGTGGCTGAAAGCAGCCTTTTAACGCTGTAAACACTAACTTGCTAAACGTCAGGATGTATTACACACTCCAGCTAAACCGCAAAGAGCTGTTCCACAAGCTTGTGTTTCATGAGCTGTGGACAAGTGCAAGAATTATGTAATAAATATTGTATGAATAGAGATATGTAGTTTTAGCAACAATTCACTCATGTTACACGGCCCCATGAAACATTTGTTTGTTGAATTTATGTTGACATGACAGTTCTCATCGGTGCTGAAACCTGCATAAATTCAGCGTCAAAATGAAAGTTAAACCAGTATCTGTAACTGTTATCATCTTGTAAACCTGAAGTAGTCTTGCTGTTGTCAGCTCCGCTCAGTTCAAAACAAGCTGTAAACACTGCACTGACTTATTATCACTTGTTAAGTTGATATGGTGAGCTTGTTAGCAAAGAGAAGCTTCTGTACACATCCAGCAGACATGGAGCAACATTAGTATTTATTCTGAGTCATGTTTCTGGCCACCTGATGGATGTCAGTCCAATATTCACTCTTCTTTTAACTCTGTTTTGCTCTGCACCAACACCTGAGGGAAATATGTGGCTCTTTAGCTGCTAAATGCTCCACCAGCTAGTTGCTAACTTTGTCTGCCGTTTGGTGCCAGGCAGGTAGGGTACAGTTATTTTTTAGAGCTTGTTTGTCTGCGGCTAAAAGCAACACTGTTCATTAACAGGCCCAAAAAACCAAAACAATGAGCTGAAGGATGCTAAAACACTGTGAAGACAACTGCAGTGTCAGGTGATAATTCTCTGTGGGTTCATCAGTGCGAGTGACACATTTCACATGACGCATAGTTTTTGATCCATTGTTAATACAAAAATACTGAATATAGCAGGTTTATGGAAATCTTATCTTGTGATGTTATGACATCATATTGCATTGTGCCATCTTCCATATAGTAAATTATTCCTGCAGATACAGAATCTGTTGTAAACAAAAATGGGAAGGGCACTCACAATTCCAGATTTAGCTGTTTTTCTTCAAGCTGTAAGTGGCTAAATAAAGCCTCTAGGGGCAAACTGAGCCACCCAGAACTCCATCCAATCCTCTCACTCTATGAAGCCCACTGAGGATGGCTTCTCTTGGGACACCACTCCCACTCTGCCTGGGAGCTGGAGTACATATGGAGGTGTTGGAAGCACCTGGAAAATCAGGAGAGCAGAGGAGAGGAGAGGTAAAATCGGGGCTTACTTGTATAAAATCGTGTATTTCTCATTTGTTTGTGGCTACCTTGATAAGTACTGAAAAGATGAATATTATAATTTTAAGTTAAATAATGACTTTGGGAGGACACACAGGCAGGAATTGCCATCAGTGATGGCACCCAGCGTAAACTCTGAGCTGGGCAGCTGCCTGCATGTCGTTTATTTCCTCCAGTATCTGCTTCCAGCACACTCACACATACCAGCCAACAGGCTCCTTCTGTTCCTTTATCACGCACACTGATATTCACACATAGGAGTGCAAAGGGAGTAAATGAGCGTGTACACACACACACACAAATACACACAGAGAAGATGAAAGGTGCAGAGACTGAGGGAAAAAATAAGAGAGAGACAGTGGAGATTGCAGCTTAACCTCTTGGCTCCCCTGTAAAGCAGCACTCACTCTCTGGAGCCTTGCTGATAGCCATCTGTCTGGCAAGGAGAGACAGCTTCACCTTCCCAACACATCAGCACGCTCACAAACACTCATCCCACAAACACAAGGGCACTTGCACACAGCTAGCCTACACTCACAGGTGATAAGTAGACAATGTAAAAAAGACATTTTGACTGTGACTTTGATGCTGTAGCTTTCATTTATACAACTGAAATGAACGTTTTGATGATTCTTTGTGTGCAGAGTGAGTCCTGTGACCCCAAGTCTCAACATAGTTATTTTTCTTCATTCATATAAAGTTTCACTTTTGGATATGCAGCATGTGCACCCATAGCAGTGATAAACATCTATTTAAAGTGAGCTTGGGACATTCATCGACAAAGAATGACTTATAACTTGAGAATCCTGAACAGAATCCAAAACACTTTAGATTTTGGCTATAAATCTGGAGCTTAGTCAATAGCTCCCTCTCAAGGTGATGGCTGAGCTAAAGAAAACCTTTGCTGTGCCCACCTCCTCCCTCTCCTCCCCCCTCCACTCCTCCTCTCCCCATCCTGCCATCCTTTAGCCCCACTCTTAAAACATAAATTCCTTGAAATCCTCCCACTTCTCCACCTCCACCTTCCCCCCGCAGCCCTCTCCACTCATCGGTGTCCTCTCCACCCCTCAATCCATCTCTGTCCTCCTGATCAATAATCAATCTGCAGGGGCCGAGGCCAGGGGCCCCGCGCCATCTGTCTCCATCGGCAAACATGAGAGAGAGAGAGACAGAGAGCGAGAGAGAGAGAGAGAGAGGGAGGGAGAAAGAGAGGGGAGAGGAGGAGATAGAGTTCAATCTATCTCCATCTATCTCCATCCGTGGTCAGGTCCTCTCTGCCGGTATAGATCATAATTTGGAGAGGTGTAATTGCTGGTCAGAGACTGGGGGTGGATGCTCTAGGGGGGGAGGAGGGAAGAGGGGGGTGTCAATAATGTTTCTACAGTCCAGTCCTCCCCTCTGCCCCACCTCCCCACTCACCTGCCTGACCCAGTTTCCTTCTTTTTCTCCTCTTCATCTCTCCCTCTCTGTCTCTGTCTTCTTCTCACTTCTCCTGCTATCTTCACTTTTCTCGATTCAATTTACAAAGATCCACAGACCAAAACAACATAATTTATCACTCGTCTTCTACTCTGTGTTGGTGTGTGTCTATATGACTGTGTACTTCTTCTACATGGAGTGTTTGTGGATGAAGTTTCTGCTCTAATCCTGCAGGACCAGCACCAACAACGCCCACCCTCAGCAAAGTGTCTGCTCCGTACTTGATATCCGTTTGAGCACTTAATGCGTCAGATGAGGACGTTGATACTTTGATAATGATCTACCTCGAAACACCTGCCACTGAAAAAATAATTCTCCGTAAATGAATTATCAAATACACTTGGGAACGTTTCGCTAAGCTTGCCAAGACCCCGATATTTTTTTCCAGCGCCCTAATTTGATCACACTATTACCTAAGCAAGTACAAGCCATGTGACAGCAGCTGTGAAAGAAGCCTATCCAGCAGTGTTTGTTTAAACTCTGCAGAGAACTCTTTACTTTGATCCCTGTGGTAATTAAGAAAACAGATCCAAACATTTTGTTTCATTTTTGCCAGTTTGGCAGAAAAGAAGTTACCTCATTTGTAACTCACTCAGCCGGAAGCAGGTTTTTTTCTGATAAATGTTATCATGATTCTCATATTTTAGATATTGTAACTTGTAACTATACAGAAAAGACACGTCTTTTAATTGGATTAAAAACATTTGTAGTTCCACTTTTTGCCCACTTGAGGAATGTGTACTAGGGATGTGCAGAGGGCCCAGTATTTGTATTTGTATCTGTATTTGTCGAGGCAGCAAAATTATTTGTATTTGTATTCGAATAAAAGTGGAAAGAGACTTAAAAATCCTGTTTTTGTTTTTATTACACTTTTAATTTTAGAAAATTAAAGTGTTACAATAAGTGTTCATGAATAAACTAACTTAAGAAGGAAGTCCCCACACAGTCTCCCAGAGACTCCAGTTTGTGCTGACTACTGAGCCAAAACTTTACTCATCGCCTCATTGCAGACAGACCTCTACCTATTTATACATCCATAACACAGAGACAGCACATGTAGGGAAGAACTTCAAAGGCGATTCTTGCTTTGCACTTTTCATTTATTACCTATTTTTTATAACCTAACTTTATGGAAAGGAGAAGGGGAACAACAGGTTATGTAGAATCCCTTGGGAGCACTTTGAGTGTGTCAGTAGCTCAGCTTTATCTCTGGTGAACACCCCCAACTCTGGGAGTGATGTCCAAATTAGGAAATGTGCGTCATGTAGTGGATGGATGTGACTCCCCTTGTTGAGACCTGCTGATAGACGTAACAGCAGAGCATAGGAGAGAGACTGAGATAGTGATTTAACCAACCTGCACGCTGGTATTTGACATGTTTTTTTTTCTTCCCGAAAAAACAAATAATTTAAAAAATATTTGTATGAAACAAATATTCATAAAAAACCCACTATTTGTGCTTTGCCAAATAACGTATTTGTATTCAGGCACACCCCTAATGTGTGTGCCACATGCATTTGATTTGACAAACACTGATAAATAGTAAACTAAAATTTCTTCTTCACCATTTAGAGCGTATTCCACAGTGCTGTTTGCCTTGAAGTGCACCTTTAAGTGTCTGAAGCCGGAGTCTCCATTATAAATCAATGTAAATCCCTTGTGCAGCCTTCAAGGTTCAGCCAGAGCTTTCAGGTCTGACACTGAGTGGGTGTTCCAGGTAAAAAGTAATACATGCTATAATTTCTTGGTCCCCTCTGAGCTGTATAACACAAGTTCTTTCACCTGATGGGGAACTTTCACCCCTCCTGCTCCACCAAGCTGTGCTAACAATGCTGTTAACCTATCCCATCCATCTCCCATCTTCAATTAAAACACCAGTAAGAAAGGATGTGCTAATTTGAGACTCAGTGACTCATCATGCAGTGTGTGTGTATGTGTGTGTCATATTGCACAGAAGACATTTATAGTAATTTTCCATTTTACTGCTGCATGCTATCATTTGCTAAAACTAGCCATGATGCACGAGAGAGAGAGTCAGCAAAGCACTTGGGACACAACACTTTTTGTTCTTTGTCGAAGCTCAACCAAGAAGGGTGTGTTTTAAGAGGCAAACATGTATTCTTAAACCCTTGCACACACAGACACACACACACACACACACACACAGATGCATGGGCACTGACTGAGCTCCTGTGAGTGAGAGTACCTGGTCTGTGAAGGATAACCCAAAGGGGAAACAAAGAGCCAATGAAACTTTAATGAGCCGGTCACGTATCAGCTGAAGCCCGCTACAGCTGCACTTCTGCAACGCTCTCCATCTCTGCTCTGCTCTCAAACCGCAAACTTCTCGCCCCAATCAGACTGATAAAGAATCTCTAAATCTCTCAAACAAAACCGTAGAGCAAAACATACCCATACAGTATATATTTAGCTTTTCCATTTCAGGTTCTGCACTCTCTTCCTAACTGCTCTCAAGAGATCTACTATTTTTTATGTGCATTGCCAAGAGCATCTGAATGACAATATATTCTTAAGAATACATTTAAATTGCCAACAGGCCAGTATACTCAGTATGCAGAACCGGACACAGTAGTTTAGAAATGCCTTTTTGTGGTTTACATTAGGTCTGAAATTGGTGTGATTTGCCTGGAAAATCACTGCCAGCTGCATGAAATTGTATGTATATTTCATGCCTATATATGTATATTTAATATTTGCTGTAGTATTTAACATCTTATCTGGATTGCCCTACAATAATACAACAGACTCTCTCTACCTACCGGGGATTTCATGCAGCTTAAAAAAGCAAAACATTTGCAAATATTTGTAGGTCTTACTGTGTGGTTGCACATTTGTCATTCCTCCCCATTCTCTCCATATATAATATACATACAGTATATGTGATATGCTAATAAATTCTGAACACACTTTAAAATGATGGCGGCCTCTCCCAAAGCCCCCATTCTCGCTGTTCCTCATCAATGCTTTCTGCTGAAACGTACAATTTGCAATATGCAGTTAATGAGTTGTTGAAGGCTGAGAATGAATCCCATTCTAGCGGTAATTGTGTAAGGTTTCCCGAGGGGGCAAGTGTGTGTGAGTGTGTGTGTGTGAATGTGTGTGTGTGTGTGTATGTTTTCACATGTGCTATGTATGTGTGTCTCTTTGTGTGTTTGTGTGCCTCACTGTGTGTGTGTTCCTGTCTGTCTGTGTACATGCATAAACATGTGTGTGTGTATGTGCTTGTCAGTGCAGGCAGAAGTGTCTTTAATCTTCATTTGATGACTCTCACTCAGAGTAGGAGGGCTAAAAGAAAGAAAGAAAGAAAGAAAGATGAAGGAAAAGATAGAGTAATGGGAAAAGAGTGCAAATAACAGAAAACACATTACGAAGAACAGAACAGAGTGAGAGATAGAGAGGAAGAGGAGTGAAAAAGCTCTCTCCCGTTGATTGTGAGGAAGATGACGTTGAGGAGGAGATTTTGCCAGGAAGAGAGCCAGAGAGGGAAGAACTCTTTTCACATAGACCTACTTCTGTCAGTCAGCCGAATGTCACAAAAATTTTAGCGAGGAGCTGCTCCGCTAATACTTGGCAAACAACAACAAATATCAGAAGAAAGAAAAACATTAAAATTGTGCACTTTGTGTGTAGGAGTGCAGATCAAACAATTCCTGGAGTAGGCCTAAGTCTAAATTTAGACATTTTAACATTAACAATGATGTACTGCATGACAGTTTGTGTTTTGAGGTTTTTATATGACAGAAAGGTTGGGCGCTCACAATGTTTGACAGAAAGACATTTCCTGCAGGATTTTATGCACACACACACACACACACACACACACAGACACAAATGCACACACACACACACACACTCTTTCACATTCCAGCACACCTTATCTGCCCCAGCAGTGTTGAGTGACACTCTCCACTTGAGGAGATTAAGTGTGCTCATGCTGTGTCGGCACAGCTTGACGTCCATTTATCCTTAAAACTCATACGAAGGGTCTCCGTGAGCTCCGTGCCAACCACGTGCACACACCACCCGCCACATGCACGTTCCCCAAAATTCACTGTACACACCTGCTACTTTATTATCACTGCTGTCATTGGAGGAAATAAAACCGGTAGCTGCAGGCTTGCTTTTATTTTCTGTCACTTCATTCAGATGTTTGCACAGTCATTTGTGTGCTGAGCTGATGTTGGAACAACCAGGAATGTGGTGAAGATTTTGAGAAAAGGAGGCTTCTTTGCTTTGCTTTTGTAAAATAGTTTGTAGGTATGTGTTTTTCATCCAACATCAGCTTTATGCCATTTAATTGCTGCGCAGAGAGAAGGAGCCTGTGGCGCTTGTGGTTCCAACAACAGTAGATTTTAACCAACAGACTATAAATACACACAGGCCATCTGGGTACTTGCAGGGTACTGATAACTCGCTGGCAATTGCTGCTGGTCTCTCTTAATGCTGTTAACATTAGTATATTATTAATTTCTACCATTTTACAGTCTGCTGAGCTAATGATAAGGCCACGGTGAGCTACAAGAGGAGCCCTTTTGGGACAATCGGAGCATTAAAGGCCAAATTCGGTTATATATAATGACTTCCTTTTTTGTTCTAATTGGTTACTGGTTTTAAAAATGACATCCCAGGTAGCTAGCAGTGTCAAGCTGATTGTAGCTGAATGTTGTGGATGTGTTCTGGCATCAGAGGACCAAATGTCAGCTGGTAAAAGGCAAGATACCCAGCCAGGCAAAAAGAACAACTGCCCCAGGTTCACTGTGTGTCAGTAATCGGTAGGATTTGATTACTCACTAATTTGTTTGTGAATGTGCACCACTAGAGTGCAAAATGAATTTGGTCCAACATTATTATGTAATCCCGCGGCACTGTTTTGCAGAAAGGCCCTGTGTCAAATTATAGTTATAAAACCTTAATTATTTTAATTTATATTGTGCTCACATGGTGCATAACTCTAAATAAAGCTGTGCTTGATTAATTTACCCCAAACTAACAGACATACAGGGGGCAGGTAGTATTTCACCATTAAATACTGGTTGGTTTATGGGGAAAATATAAAGAACTTGCCATTTATAGCATGCTACGTACAGTGTACTTAATGCAAACTTGGAGGCAACAGGGGCCTGAGACCAATTTTTTCCCTGAGGCTCCCAAAATACATTAATCCAGCTATAGAACTATCCCATATATGGCTGCCAGATTTGGTTTTGGTTTTAGAGTTGCTTACTTGGGCCAATCTGGGCTAAAAATCAGCTCCAGTTAGCAGTGTTCAGTGTAGTTTTAGACTAGTGTTGGCCCTCAGCACTGCAGACTCTGCGTTGTCATTTTTCACACATGATTCTGGTAAACAGGGTTGGACTGAGCATATTAGGCCACATGGAATTCCTTCACATGTTGCCAACTGCAGCCCTGTAACCTTCAAAGTTATAGACAGGGTTCCCTCCCCATGCTGCCACTCTGAATTGTCACACAATGTAGAGCACTGTTGTCGTGTGACATTCCCAGACTCTGCATGCAAACCATAAAAATGGGTTTATCTTTCCAAATTTACATGCCTTTCTACATTAAAGAATAATAATTGACTTGGTGTGATAAGGCAAATACTCATTTTCATTTATGTTTCGTTTTTCATTGTGTTTATTTGAGTTTTTCCTTTTACTAAACTTATAACCCCCACAATACTCTAATCATAAGACTACCGTGTTCTCAGGTCAGATAATTTATGTTGATCCATTAACACTAAAAGCAAAAAAAAAGTGTTTCTCAAATAGTTCCTCTGCTGTGAAGAGATATCACATATGATGAAGGGAAGGTCCGAGAGACAGAGGAAGAGGGGGCAGTATGTGATGGTAAAGAGAGAGGTGGTGGGGAAGGCTGCAGGTTGGTGAGGGGCGCTCCTGGGGCTGAATGATGTAGGGACCCTTCAAAGTACAGATGGGAATGAGATTCCCGAATCAATACCATCCAAGGGTGTTTTGTTATTAACGCATACAGAGAGGAGACCATATTCGACACGCCTCACCTGACTGCTCAGGCACAAGACCACTCATATACACACACAAACACACACACAGTCCTGCTTCCATCACATTACATTGGCATTCATTCATCCTAACCCTAACCTTAAACCAATTCTTCACCCTAAAATTGGGGGGACTTCTGGGTTTTTTGTCCCCAAAAGGTCCACAAGTCCCCACAATGTGATTGTGTAAACAGATGTATGTCCCCACAACATGAGTAATACATGGTACACACATATTTACCCTTCTACCTCCGCTTTCATCTCCCTTTCCTTCATACTTCTCCACACATTTTGACATTTTATTTGACAGTGGAATGCACCAAAGTTCTCAAAACTGGTCACTCACAGTGTGAAGTGGGGAACTGCCAGGATCCCAGACCCCCAGGGGCCCCTAAGGCTTCAGGTTCATTTGACAGTTATGCTAAAGTTTAGGCAACAGCGATAGGTTAACGATTAAAAACATGTGGACTAAAACTAATGTATTCATGTTTTCTTATGATATGGAACAGTGGATGTCTGCAAGTCATTAGTTCAACTCCTGCTTATAATGACAATTTTGAGTTATTTTCAACACTGGCAGCTTTATTATTGAGACAACTCTGTTGTTGGTGAGCCAATAAAGCATTAAAATGTCTGAGTGCATGGCTCAACTTATTTATTTATTTACTTCATTTATTTATCTATTTATTCTGTGCGTTTACTGAGCTGTAAGAGTCAAGACTCTAAATTCAGTCCAGAATGTGCACAATTGTTTCCCCCTCAATGTTGTTTTGTTTTGCTGTTATCTATTTGTTATTCTGACAGTAAACCAAACAGTGGCTCTGAAAATGAAAATGGGTTTTGTGTATGATAACCTAAATGGATTTCTCTCTCTCTCTCTCTCTCTCTTCACCGCTCTGGCAGCCTGTGGCTATTTATCTGCCTGTGTCTAATTATTCATCAGTGAACACTGAGAAAGGAGCATGGAAACCGTAGTTGTGCATTCACTATAGCAGACCAACATTTCTCTCCAAACTGTTTTTTCTTCTTTCTATATTTCTCACGTTTTGCTACTTCAGTTTCACTTGGTTTTTACACAGCGGAGCATCAGGGGTCAAAGATCGATCATTTGTAATAGATCAGAATGTTGTAGATGTGATGAAATGATTAATTGATTAGTCACAGAGATATTACTTCCAACAGTGCCTCAACTCAAACTGAATATTCAGATACAGAATATTGTTTGCTATCATGCTAACTAGGGTGTTTAAGTGCTGTTGTCTTCTGTCAAAAACACTGTTTTGACCACACATTAATGTAAAACTCTGTTAATTGAGGCAGTTGAGTAGAAAAGACAAACACTGCTGAATCTTAATTTGTTTAATTAGGCTGAAACTTGCAACAGGTCTGCTTAGATTTAGCAGAGGGGCTATAAAATGCTCTTACTCAGTGCTTTGCAAACAAGTGGCCAGCAGGGGACACTGTATGTGATGTAGCATGCAAGTCAAAATCCAAGCCAGCACCTTAAGCGTGTGCTGTGTGTATAATGTTGACTTGCTGGGTGAAGTGGTCCTGATTGTAAGGCTTTTGTCAAAATTAGTTTATGTACAGCAAAAGGAAGTGCACAAAAACCAGAAGGTACATTTTAAATGAAATATGAAACCTGTGAAATGATGGTTTAGATTAGAAATTCAGATTGTGTTTGAAACTACAAACCTAACAGTGACAACCCTTTAATGTCTGCAGCTACAGGTTTCCACTGTAAACAGTAGACTGGGTCTTATTGATATCTGTGTTGTACAATATGTAAAACTGTAGATGTCATTTGTTAGACAAGACTGTCATCTAGTGGTGCTGCCTGTGCTACACACACATCCCACACTCACTAAAAATGAAGGGAGTCATGTAGGTGACTGCTCTCTTCCACATTTAGCAGCCTCGTCAGTATCGGTTGTTTGATGAAAGTTCTGCTGGCTGTCGAAGGACTCTGCTAGACTCTTCCAGTCTAACGGGGGTATGTATGTCCCAAATTTTCGATGGTCATCTGCTTTCCTCTGTGACCTGGAAACCAATTTTAGTGCTGATAGCAGAGAGGACAAAAAACATTAGAAATATGATATTTAAGATGGACGTATTGTACATGAACTCCAACTCGCAAAACTAATGTTGCAAGACTTATATTCGTTAGGATGGCAGGTATTAACATGAATTTTATAGCCTATTATGTGCCAGTTAAGAAGCAAAAATAACATTATCCATAATGAAAAAATCAAGCAGGCATTTTATACAAATACTTGGGTGAAACGATAGACCATCTGTTATCCTGGAAATACTACATTCAATTTGTCTGCAAAAGGACAAAACAAAGAATTTATTCTCTCCGCCACCTTGGGTCTTTTTGGGCAAGTAGACAAATGTGTCTTGTTTTTTACTTCTGTGATCATGAGTGTTCTACAGTATTGTAATACTACATGGTACCAGTGTGGGTTCACTACTTTTAGAGTCAAAACTGCTCCACTAAATGAAAATCTGTTCAGATTGTAGGTCAACCTCTTGAGAGACTCTATGATTCAGCCTACCATAATAACATAGTAAAACTGGCCAACAACATTGTCTCTGACTCCAACCATGTCCCGAACATTGAATACAAATTGTTACCATCAAACCGGAGATACAGGGCTCCACAATTTAATGGAGTTGGAATAAAGCACTCTTTTGTACACCAGACAATCCTAAAATTAAACATGGAGCTTAATCCCAGATCAAATGTACATTGAAGGGCCTTGAATATTGTCTTCTGTGATTGTGATGCTGTGTTAAATGTATGTATCTTTGTTTCTTGTCTTAATCTTTGTCTTTTCTGTGATGTTGCAAATGGAGCAACAGTGATGCAAGCAAAATTTCAGACTTGATCTGACAATAAAGTATCATCATCATCATCATCACCATCAAAATATCACTAGGTTACTAGGTGCTCCAGTCGTCAATTTTCCATTTCCTGCAGGTTTTTTTTTTTTTTTTTTTTTTTTTGCTCCATTTTCACTTCTAAACACCTGATTCAGTGAGAGGCGACGAATTTGTTCAGGCACATCTACGAATCAGCCTTTAACTCTGAACTGGACCAGGGATGCAATATGAGAGTTGAGGAGGGAAAAACGTGGTGTGGACACTGGTCGACCTGCAGGTGGCGCCATTGGTCTGTAGAAATGGTCAACTTTTTCTGGAGGCAGTGAAATCCTTGATCGGGTGTGGAAGGTGTTGGCAGAGACAGCATTCAACCCAGTGGATCATCTGTGTGCATACCAGTATAACCAGCACCACAACTATGATGCCCTACTTACAAAATAATGTCATTAATCATCAAATTTTACAGGAGGGAGAACCCAAACATGATTTAATTGTTCCCCCAAAAAAAGGTTTACGTCGGTTTCTTCTCCAGCATAACCCTGCATGGTCAAGTATTCTTAATGTAAATTTGGTTAAATGACAAGAAACAAAACATTTGTTCCAAGCAAAAAGGAAGTTTAATATTAATTATTTTGCAATCTATTTTTTTACACTTACGTGAATGAGCTCGAACTTTACATCTTTTACTTTTGTTCTCCTTTTGTGTTGTTGCAAGACTGACATCGCGCTTCTGTTATTGTAGGATATTTGATTTGTATAGTCAGCTACTTAAATAGGTTATAGTTTAGCTTAATATACTCTCAGGAGTCCAATAATTGGATTTAATGCGATGCAAAAAGGATGTACAAACTAAAAAAAGGCCTTCGGATGTTGATCAGCTGAAACTGGCCTGCTGGCTGCATATAAAAAGCTCAAAAAAAGGAAATATTACACGTCTACAGCTTGTCAACGGCAGTATGAACTAAAACCGCTAAATCTGTATATGGCGAGATCAAGGCTGTTATTCAAGGAAAAACCCTTCTCCCTCTGTCTGTCCAGTTTTAAAAAGACATAAAATCGACTCAATTCAGGTGCCAAATCCCACATGTTCTGTTCTTCTAGGAAAAAACAAACAATTTATGAAACATCTGTTATTGCTTCATCCTCTGTCGGTGTGTGCAATAAACCAGTTTGTTAAATTGGTATTACAAAAAAAAATCTAAGATAGCCTATATCAGTAATAGACTTTTATCTTAGTAGTATTTAGCTACACTATTAATTGATGCTGAACTTATCAATTTGGCAGAGCAGACAACAATTTGAACCACATTTGCTGAATCAATCAATCAATCTATCTATCTATCTATCTATCTATCTATCTATCTATCTATCTATCTATTCTTATTTTACTCTTGTCGATATTTTTCACTGGGTTGGATTTTGTATCTAAAGACATTGTAGTGTTTTGTTCGTGTTCATGTGCAGAAGCAAAGATTTTTGCTTGTCAGAGGCCTAAATTTCGGACACATTTGGAGGATTTGAGCTGATGCATCGAGGCGGTTAAAACACGCCTTTTGTTTTAAATGTGCCCTTGACAAATTAAATGATTTTACACGTGAATAATAATTCTTATATCAGTCACAACACCAATAACAATAATCATCCTTTTTCCATTTTCTTTAAAATAACATTTATTTCCATCATATTCATACAATGTGACAGCACAGCTTGTAACATCTGAAGAGGAATTGACTTGATTTAGCACTTTGTCACAAAATATTTGAGCTGACTAAAGGATAAATGAAGAGTCAAATATAGCATAGCATTTCATAGTACTAAATGCAATATATAATACAGGCAGTTGGAAAAGAACTAAAAAACAGTGAGATAAGTGAAATAATACATAAGAAAAAGAGGGATGACACACATCATTAGTTTAACTTTTACAACAGGAAAATCTTTAAAAGGGTTAACATCTGAAAGATACATGTTATAATAACTTAATTTTGCCCCGTTTAATATTCCAACAAATGCATATTTGAAGTGTGATTTTGAAAATTATATGTTAACTTAGTTTTACCAACCAGCTGTAAAAATTTGATGGGCTTTAAATACTCATAACTCTGATAATAAAAAAAAACCTCTTCGGTACTTTTTTAAAATTATAAATCCTGCAGAATTGACATGAAAATCAGCAATAAAAGCATCTGTGTGTAGTTTCAGCCTTTTTGTGCATTAACTGCGTTCACTTTTTACTTTCAGCTTGATCATAATTTGGAATCTATAAATATCTTTTCAGTTATTTTATTGATGGCATAATCAGGTTCATACATGGGAAATGTCACCCAAACTTTTGTAGTCTAACATGTAAAATCATTTTTGAAAATTACACATAAGTGAGTTTAGTTTTTTCCCTCTCAGACCATTTGACTACAAGCCAGATAATCCTATTATGTACAGTCGCCTGTAGCCAAAACACATCACAGATTTTTGCCAGAACATTCAACACTTGTGGCTACAAATACAATGGAGTGTGTCTCTAATGGTCAGTCCACCAGCCTCACTGTTTGTCCGGCGTGTTGTTGACCAAAGGACCGTACAGGCCGCTGGCGTAGCCTTGCTCCTTGTGTAACATTGTCCTGTCCCTTATCAGGTCGCTAAAGGCATAGTCCATCGGGGGTCTGAAGCCCAGGGTGGGCATCAACCCAGTGGTGGAGTAGGGCGTCATGAAAGCCAGTCCCCGGCTGTGCGCGGAGTAGGCCAGCCGCAGCGGGTTCAGTCCCAGGTGGGTACCGAGAGGATAGGTGCTGGGGTCTGCGCCGAAGTGCGGGGCGTTGGGCTGGAGAGGTGAAAACGCAGAGCGGTTACTCAGCGTCATGGCTCCGGGTAACATGGGCCTCGTCTGGGCGGTTGTAGATGCGGAGGACGACGGAGGCTGCTGCGCGTTTTGCAGCATCCTCTCGGCCGTCCACGTCTCCTCTGATCCGGCCTTGTTGGAGCCCTGAGCGCCGCTGTTGTTGAGGATCTGCTCGATGGCCTGCACCACGTCCTTACCGCAGCCCTGCAGGACGAGCTCCAGGACGCTCCGCTTGTGGCTGGGGAACACTCGGGTCAGGATGTCGATGGCGTTCATGTGCCTGGAGGCCGCAGAGGAAGGGGAGGGCTCCGGCTCATCTTTGTCGGTCTCAGAGCCGGAATCTGAGCCGAGGGAGCTGACGGACCCAGGAGTCTCTTCGCCGTCTTTTAAAGGCTTGGACACCGGCGAGCTGACGAAAGACTCGCTATCTCCGTTCTCTGAACCCGAACCTCCGTGTCGACCGTCTGGGGATGAGATGCCCGGGGCCGATTCACTTTCGGTGGACGCCGGTTTCCCCACAGTCTGCTGAGAGGTGGCGGATCCGGACAGTTGGCTCTTTGGAAACAGCTCATACTTCTGGATACTTGAATCTGTTGACACAACCAGAAAATCACAATGTTTAAAAAGGGGACACAAAACATGTCAAGTGCCAAAACATGACTGTTACATCAGGCTATAGGCCTAAAAATACAGAACAGGCCCAGACAATGTCGCAACCTACAAATGAATCAGCAAGAGTGGAGGAATATGCAAAGTAACATAAGAGCAGGATCAGATACTGTGACGCACACCTGTGACTGTGTAACACATTTTAACATTAAGCCAGTTTTATGGTTCAGCAGACACACTGCAAACTCAAAACAGGCCCATAACAATTACATATAAATGGCCTGAACAGTGAGTATTATAGCCCAATATTTAAAAGGCTATCCCCAATGACATAACCTATTTAACTGCATTCATTTGACTATTATAATAAGATTTAAGATGATTTTTACAGTTCGAGCCTGGAGGTTTTTACACACCTCTACCTGCTCTACAACAACAGACACATCTTAACCTCTCTATTAAAGCTGCTCCACTCACCTGAATTGCTCTCGCTGTTGACAGAGCTGAACACCTCGTAGTTTGGACGCGGTGGTATGATGCCATTGGCGGCGGCCAGGGCGAGTCCCTCCGCCGTGCCGTAGAGCAGCTGCAGCTCTCGGGCTTCGTTCTCCTCCTGCGCCTGCTGCCGCCTCAGCGCCACTTGCGCCGCCATGACACGCTGCCTCTCTGCGATCAAGGTGCACTTGGCGCACATGCAGTCCTTCCAGCGACAGTAGCGTTTGTGGCCCTTCAGCGCGGAAACCACGCCGTGGTTCCTGCAGCGGGCACACTTCGGGGTACGTGGGTACTTGTCCGAGGCGCGCAAGAGCAGCGGAGGGCCGCGCAGCAGGTTGCCGGACATGGACACCGGGATGGAGGCTGCAGCGGCCGCTACAGCCGCTCCTGGGTGGACTTGAGAGGCAGAGGAGACTGTGGGGAGCTCCGGTCTGAGATCCATGCGTGGTCCTCACTGATTTTTTACTTAAGACTTACTAGAAACAAGAAAACACGCGTTGTTCTGTTGTGATCTGATCTGAATCTAACGTTCAGCCGATCACATCTGCTCAGCGGTTCTCAACATCTCTGAGCAACAGGTGAAGTCAACTGACGAGATTATCATGCAGGGAAAAAAAAAATCTCTGATCACAATGATAGAAACTGTTCAAGGGTTCTGCTGAAATGATGATCACGGTCGACTTTAAATCCAAAAAAAAGGGACAGGAGCCGAGAGGAGCGATCAATCCTCCCCGACACAAAGTTAAAAACTGTCCAGGAGGAGCCGAGGTTGCTACTCGCCGCAGCCTGAGACACTAACTTCCTCCAGAGATTGTCAGCGGATAGGCTACAGATCCCTCTCTCCCCTCTCTATTGTTGCTCCTACGTTTTCATTAGACAAATTTGACAACAATGTGGCGTCTGTCATTGGCCAAAGGGGGAAGGAGCAATCTGATTGGCTTGCCTCTTTTTTTCAACTGTGTCCACCTGAGTTCTTTTTTTCCCCCCAAAATATCAAGTGTTAAGAATCTGAAGGGAGTTCCCGGAAAGCTCAAATCGATGCTGTGTATTTCCAAAAAAGAATTTTTTATAGATTTGAAAGAATATTTCAGTCCCATTAATCGGCAGCGGACCTGAAGCTTCATCATCGCACGATATATGTCGACAAATAGGACACTAAAAATGATAATAGCCCTAAAATGAAGGAAAAGTTTCATCCTTTGAAAGATTTTTAACTTGTGTTCTGTATCATTTGGCAACATGATTGTCTAAATGTATTTATATTACTGATTACAGCCCAGGTTAAGATTTGTATTTCCCCCAAATAAAGATGATGCGTGACTGTAATCTCATCAGCCTGGAAGGTAAGTATCATTTATTTTATTGATTAAAGAAGAGGTAAAGTTTGCTCTGTCAGGGAAAAAAAAAAGTCTATGCAGGTTATCGACTGCAGAAATGATGCTATCGATGAAGTTGAACGGTGCACGCGGCTAGTGGTGAAACACTCCATCATCCACTATTATTAATGGTCGACCAAATTATAATCTGGTCTGGTGGTCGCTATATGATAGAATATATTGTGGTTGTTAGAATATTAGTTTCACAGTCCTTTAATAGGAAAATTAAATCCAACTAAACAATCTCGCGCCATTCTATTGTCAATAATATTCAAAATGTTATTTTGGATAAATGAAGAGTCTCTTGGTTGTGTGGATTTAAATGAGCCAGACGAACGACAGTTTTTCTGTGTCTTTAATTTATTTCTTTCAATATCTTAGTCATATAAAATGTGAAAATGCACTTTTAAAAAATTATATATTAAATAAGAATTATTCACTTCATAGTTTTTGGCTGTTCTGTTAGACACATTTAAAGAATAAAAACAAATCATTGTTCTTGAGTTTTCCTCTTTCTGTGCCGCATAACGACACAAACGGTATTTAACAATCATTTGTTTTGGCTCCGCTGATTGTTTGATTATTACATGAATAACAGATATAAACCAAATACATTCAACATTTTTAAAATGTTCAATTATTATTTTACAAAACTTTTTTTTTGTAATTTACATGCAGATTCCTCGAAATAATTGTTACTCTTATTACGAAATATTGTTATTATGTATAGATAACATTTTTATTTTCAGCTCAGCATGTATAATTATTAATTCTCAGCTGGACATTATGCTTTATACACCCAATCAAATTATTAAAATGAGAAAAATAACTGTTTCATGGTAGCCTATGTGACTTATTATTATTATTAGCCTACTACTATTATTATTATTACCATTATTATTATTATTATTGTCATGCAAAGTCCAGTTAAATTAAGTTGAGTCACACAGGTCAGCATTAATACATGGTAGTCTGTTTCCAGTGTTGTAAAGGGTTAATTATATGTCCAGTTTCTCATTTTTATTTTTATTTTTCGTTCATTTCATTTCTAACTTTCTCAGCGTATTGAAAGACAACAGACATACAAATCATTTCCTCTGTTCTATAACTGGCTGCTGTTGTGTTGTCCTCTCATTGCAACCTTATTAACTGACTAACTAATAATACTGAGATGCTTCCAGAGATTTAAACAAGTCTTCATCTCACAGGGCTACAAAGGTGCAACGCGCGCAAACCACCTGCTCGCTCACCTGTTCGCTCGGGAGGAAACACACGCAGCTATTTAAATTCAGATTAAAAAGTTATAGATGTTTTTTTTTAATCAACAATTGTCAGTCTCTCGGAGGGACGAGAACAAGTGAACAACAACAACAAGCTGATGGAGAAAGAAATGGCTGTGCGTCTCTCCCCTCCCAGGCTCATTGTTTACTTTCTGAATCACTGTAAGCAAATGCCATCTGTTTCCCTCGCCGCTGTCATCTGCACCTTAATTACCTAGCCAACAGGCTAATAGAGACGATATTAAAACTACATCTTTTTGACATTCAAAGTAATTATCTGCACGGGCGACGATCTCGCTTGGATGAAAAAGTGCCCGTCCTGCATGCGTAAAGTGATAGTTGCAAACTGCAGAGAAGGCCCTGCGCTCACTGGAGAGATTATAGGCGTATACTTTCACCTCAGGATGAATGATTTAAAAAAAATCAAAATAAAATAAAAACAGCCTGCACTGCTCATCAGTCTGGGAGAGGCTGCTGCGCAAAGAAAAATAAAAAATCAAGTTTTCATATCAGCTCTTCCTCTGTTCACAAGAGCGTGTTTTAAGTGACAGTTACTTGGACTTGAAGTGTTTATTGAGTGATAGAGAACTGATTAGGCTCTGTGTTTAATATTATCACAAGTGAATTAATTCTGAAGGGCGCCTCAGACAGGCTCTGGTTAAATTATCTCTGATTTGCTTCAAGGCGTGTAAACTCTGCTGCTGCGTGGTTCGAGGTTATATATTTATTATTTTAGTTTGGCTCAGCTTAACGGAAAGTTCTTTTTTTTTTTTTTTTTTGAAAAATATGCATTATGATAGGGATTAAGTTCACTATTATTCCTCCAGGCCCAATTAAAAATGCCCCCCGCGCAATTAAAAGTGACTGTGAGCACTTAGAAAATCCAACATTCTTTTAACCACTTCATTAGGCCTATGCATCAAAAAAACTATGCGATGCTTTCATTTCTTTCAGCGAGGCTACAGCCGAGTGGGTTTTTAACACCCTTTTAAGATCACAACAAAGGCCATGCTTGACCCAACATATGTAGCAGCATGTTTCCGCTGCCCTGCACCCCGGTGCGGCTTTCTAGCGGCCGCTGCCCCGCCTGCAGCCCGGCTGGGCCCGGATCCCCTCCCGCGCTCTCCCGCTGCAGCAGCCGGCTCTATCACACAGAGGCAGAGGTTAGAGTAGCAGTTAGACAAGGGGCCGCGGAGAAAAGAAACGCATGGGTTTTTTTTCTCCACAGAAGTATTTACACGCTTGACGGGCACACCGAGTAGGCCCGGGCTTATAGACAAGAGGCTGTTAACCTGCCACTTCACAGCAGCTCCACTGCGCCGGGGAAATGGATCAGGCTAAATGCATTCCTCTAAAGGCAAAGTCAGGGGAGCAGTGAGGGCTGCACACACACATATGAAACAGGAATGTTGTTGAGGAATGTGTTGCTTTTTATATGTACAACAGTAACATCATTTCAGATATAAGTAAACGGCCACATGTGTGATGCAGACTTTAAATTAAAGCTTTGCAAAGACATTTATTCATACTGGGCAATGATGACCGTATAGTGGCTGCTTCAAAACGTATTTTCTGTTGTATTATGAATGAAATTTCTAGAAGACGGAGTTGCAACTACTGATCTGAGGTCATAATGTGCACAGTATTAGTCAGAATGGAACAAGTATACACATGAGGCCTGTAATCATGTCATTAATAACATTTAATTCTGAGTGCACATAAGGTGAAACAGTATTCAGGATCCTCCACTCAGGTAAAAGTAGCAAGAATGTAAAAATATTATAAGCATAGTACGTTATGATGAATTATGAGTAAAGGTATTGCATTAAGTAAAAGTAGCTACAGAAGTATTATTATGATTATATTTTTTAGAGTATTAATTGTGCATAAAAATGCACCATGTGACATTATAGGCCTATTATTATGTATTATGTTTCTGGATTCTGAAAAATTACGTATTGATGTGTAGGCAGCGTTTTAATGTTGTTGTTGCTTGAGGTGGAGCTAATTTTAACCAGTCTAATACTGTATGGTACCTGATCCACAACAATCCATCATATTTTAGCATCTTAAAAATCAGCAAAGTCACTTGAAACTACAGCTGTCAGATAAAAGTAGTAAAAATATACAACATTTCCCTAAATAAATAAAATATTTCTTATAACATGTAAAGTACCTGAGCTGTACTTAATAGGCCTGCTTTGAGTAAATGTACTCAGTTACATCTCACCACTGGAGGATAAACTCACTGTGCAGACCAGCTTTTGCAAGAAGTCACAAAGACAAACAGCGATATGGGCTGAATTTCAGCAGGATTGGCTGAAGAAGGGCCGTGTGCTGCAAACACTTGAGCTGAAGAGACACAGAGAGGTCTCTCAAGCATCACTCTTCACCCGCTAGAATAACACTTATTTGTAAATGGGGGATAACCCTGCCATGGCGTATGAATATTTCAAAGATTTGAAGGGCTCCTCTCTGCCAAAGCTGTTGGCCAGCACTCAGACAATCTCTCTCTCTCTCTCTCTCTCTCTCTCATACACACACACACACACACACACACAAACACACACAGACAGAGGGAGAGAGAGAGAGAGAGAGAGAGAGAGAGAGAGAGAGAGAAAGAAAAAAAATACCGTTTTTGTGCCCCCGAGGTAGGTTGGCAGGGATTATCTTTGTTTAATGAATGGGCTACAAGTATTCATCAACACGGCGAGATTATTGGGCTCTCTCGCTCTCCCTTCTGCAGGGCCTATAGTGGCATATAACTCCAGTGTGTTTGTGTGTATGTGTGTGTGTGTGTGTGTGACAGAGAGAGAGAGGGAGAGGGAGAGAGAGAGAGAGAGAGAGAGAGAAGACAGAGACAGACCAACACACTGCAGCCAATTAAAATGCACTCCCCCCTGCTCTATCCCTCCACATCTGCCTCCTTTTCTCCACCGACGAATGGCGCAGAAAAGAAGGAAGCTCATGAATAGGCGCTCATTGAGATCACAGATGGAGTATGGCTTTCTTTTTGCTAGAAATTTGAGAAACACCATTGTCCCCAATCAAAACTCAATGTGTTCGCCTACAATGGTGCCGGCTTTGAGCTCCGCCGCTTCAATTGGCCTTGTTTTTGAAACTTGAAGTGTTCAGCACAAAGACTTGGCCCTCCTAGATGTCACCACCGCTTCGCTTCTGTGTGTGTGTGTGTGTGTGTGTGTATGAGAGGAAAAAAAACACAATTAATATGAAGCTGTAATTACTCCCCTTCACGCCACTGCACCCATTCAGGACCCCACTGGCCCATTTATTGCTTTATCCCATGCGGTTGATAATCCGAATACCACAGGTTTTTATAAGGCCTCTATAGCGGTTTAAGGACACAGATCTAGAGCTGCAAGTCAGGAACATTACTAGAAATTGATGAGACGTTTTCCGGCAAGTCATCATACCAATTTAATAATAATAATAAATATAGCCTTAAGAAATAATCCCACTTTCTTTAGTAATTAATAGAGCAGTTCTTTCATATTTAGTAATTTGCCGAAGCAGTAACAGCTGTGCAGGTATTTAAGATTCTCCAATTACTGCAGTAGAGATATGCACTCATTTATATTAAATAATAGTTAACGAAATAAACAAGTGCTTTTCTTTAAAGTTACGCCTGACTAACGGAAATAACTTTTAAAAAAAAAACAAAAAATGTTTCAAATTAATTAATTTAATTATTCAGAGTATTATTAGGTCTTAAATTACAGTTGTTTTTGTAAAAAAAAAAACGATATGTGCATGGTTTTGTTTTTTTTATTATTATTTTTTTAAATCACTGTTAACATCACGGAATGAGCCACACTTAGAGATGCTGTTTCTGTCCATGACCGATGTAATGAAAGCTTCTCCCGGCACAGTCAGCACCAGTGCAACCAGTGGATGTGGCCAAAATACCGCCTCACATGGAAAAACGATTTTTGAATGAAAATGATGGATTTTTTTGGAATTTTTTTGGAATTATATCCAACCTCTAAACATTTCTAAACAACAGATCATTTATGGACTTTAACCAAATGTGAGTTCATGTTGTTTCTCAGGAGTAACAGGGCTGATGGATGTCCAGGTGATCTGAAATATATTCATCATTTAATTTACAACACCAGCAGCCTCAAAAGATGTCAGCTAAACTATCTTTCCTAAAAAAAAAAATCCTCCACTGCAGGAGCAACTTCATGTGAAGAAGAGAAGATTTAATATGACATTATTTGTTTTGGCGGGAAAAAGAGCAGACCACGTAGATACGTAATAAATAAATAAAGACAGGTTAACCAAAGGCTTTACCAAGACAATTTAAGCAAACCTTAAAAACACAAAAACTGAATTGTCATGGATTTGTTGAAAAACATATTTCATCTAACCTTGGCTTTGTGTTTACATTTAAATGAAAAAGTAATAAGAAGTTACAACAGCTTCACTAAAACGTTGTTTGATGGATGGGAGGGTCAGAGGACTGTACTTTGTGTTATAATCAACAACAACAGCTGACTGCAGACAGCATGAGGCCGATAACAGCTTATTTTATTACCACAGTGAGGGTTGTATTTGTTTCTGGTGCTGCACATTCAGCCGCATGTCTTTTATTAAAAGACTTTCACCCAATAAAACTGGATAATCTGTCAGCTCCTGTTGGAGTCACCAGGTGAAAACTGGCTTCTGTGGCTCTGCTCAGACTGACAGCTGTGTGTCTTCTGTGAAAATATATCAGAGAAAAGACCAAAGAAAATGACAACTACTTCATTTGAACAGTAGGAAGTCTTAAATTAATGTATATTTTTCTCACTTTTTCATAAGAATTTTGTTGTTTTGTTGCCTTTAAAAGTATTTTTGCCAGCTGAATGACTGACTTGATTTAAAAGCATTTAATAGGCATTGCACCAGAGTTACGTGGAGGGAAAAAAGCTATATTTTCTCGAAATAAATACATGTTAAAGCATTGAACAAAGGATCCAATTGTACACATTTTAGCCTTGTAAGAAGTTAGACCCATTTCAAAGCCAGATTTTTTAATCAGATTGGTTACATGGCTACAAGTAAAACGCGTTTTGTGTTTCCAAGATAAAAACCAAAGTCTTTATATGTCTATTGTGTCATTAACAAACAGTACTGTGAACAGGGAGAGACAGAGAGAGGGAGAAGTGACCCTCCTTTTGTGCCCATCCAACAGTTTAAACCTCATAGATTCTGTTTCTTTGGGCAGGGCCGCCGTCTCTGAGAAAGTAAACTTGGGGTGACCCTCCAGGTTAGGCCAGTCTGGGATACGAGCGGCGATCCTGTGATTCAGGGAGCTGCCGTGCTCTTGAGATCCCAGTGGGTCGCACTTCAAAAGGAGGGAGGAGAGATCACTTGTGTCAGGAATTTTTGGTCCCTCGCCAGTGGGCTACATTCTTGACCCCGGCGGAGCTGGTTAAACATCATGGACGCTTCCCTCTTTTGTCGCCAGAGAATCAAGACAGCAACCTGATGTTGCCACCACTGAATCTGTGTCAGGGAAGCCGGCGGAGTAAGCTCATTACGACACAGACACTTTCTCATCCACCCTGTGACAGATTTAAAGGGTGCACGCACTGATTAAGACGTCCAACCAAAGTTTGACTAATATGTCAAAGAACAGCTGATTCTCCTCATCCAACAGAGTCCAAATATGATGCCCCCTCCATTATAAAGTCAAAAAAAAATTAAAAAGTCAAAGCAATTAATGGGCTCTCAAGGGGGTGTTGGTGGTGAACATTTTCAAGAGGATTTTAAAGGATTTTCACGCACTTCAGCCTCTTCAGAAAAGAAAATATGACATTCATTGAAGAGTCTGTTTTACTCTCATGAGGAAACCTAATGTGTCATTTTTGATAAAAGTGTGCTCGAATACTTACTTACATGAAAATCTCCAAAAAATCAATCAGACTTTCTCTAGTGTGTGAAGAGAAACATTTTAATTATTCTGTCCTTCATTAAATGTCTGAATACGTTTAAGAAACAAACTACTAACCTGTCCTAACATTTTGACTTAACCCTGTTACACAACTGTCATTCTACTTTTCCCCTCACACAGTTAAACCCCAGATGACTTTTTGCTCAGTGAAACAACTAATGACAAGTTTGCTCAGGTATAAGAGAGGGAATATCATTATGTCTCATTGGCATTTCCGACCCGATCACCATCATCGGCTGCAGCGGTACAAAAGGAGCATGCCCGTGCACATTAGATTCAAAAAGCTGCGTGATAGAAACTGTAATCTCACACTCGAGAGGAGCTGCACTATGTACACTGTTCCCCCCCGAGGAAGACACTGACAGACGAGCGGAGATGCACCTGTCTGCCTGTTGCATAAACGAACTCGACTTCACGCTCAGTGAGCTGCTCGCCCTGCCCTGACCTCGCCCTCGCCCCGGGCTGCATGCACGCGCGCACACACACACACACACACCAACTCAATAACCTATGTGAACAACGTACCCTATAAGTCTAAGTAACACAAATATCATCCACAGACATTTAACATTTGCCCTTAGAGCTTCAACGAAGTATTTCCCTTGAGCAGATCATTTAACACTAAATTGGGCTCCTACTCTCACTTGTTATATTCAAGGACTTCTCACTGACTTTCAAGGATGTTGTTTGGCAGAATTGTAAACAACAAAGTCATGTTTAGATGCCAAGACATGGCACATGTCAAAGCCAGTTTTTAACATTAGTCGAGTCAAGACATCATGGGCAAATAAATCATTTTTAAACTGAAACAATTCAGCTACAACACAAATTTCCTCAGTAGGGTTTTCCTCAGGATGGAGGTGTTAACGTTAAGATAGAGAAACATTCACGCAGATTTGACTTAAACAGTACTTTCTTGGCCAATCATATGTCGCTTTTAGCATAAGTTTAGGCGGGAAGATGATCATTGTAAGTTCCTAATTAAATTGAGAATACATTTACTCTGTTTAGCTGCTGTTTGCAGGATTTTCTGTCAGCAAGTGGTCATTGTAGCTGAGAAGAGGGATCACTGAAGGACATACCTGTTAGGACTCCATGCAGTGAACACAACAGCCAACAGCAATTCAAGGCCACGTCTATGGCTCCTCAGGGGAAATCTCTGGAAAGGCTGAAATTTGCCACAATACACTTATTTCATGGACCGAGTCAATTGCAAAGATCTTTTAAATATTAGAATAAGCACTTTATTTAATTGTGGTGTCTGTTTTTTAGGTCTTTTTGAGGCCTGTGGAAACCTTTAATCATAACATGTCTTTGTTATGTCTTTTTTCACAAAAATGGTTAAGCAGAATAGCTTTAAAAAAAATGCGATTGTTTCTGACAATCAGAGAGAAACAGAAAGTCAGGATTTGTCCTGCAGTGTTTCTTCCTCACTCTCTCTGCCAGCGCCTTCAGCAATACGTCTTGTCTGGTCAAACCCGGGGAAGTGTGGCTGGCTGAGCGCGTTAGGTCGACTCATTCCTCGCGTGAGAAACAAGACAGCCACTGAAATGCTGACAAACACACACTCACACTCCAGGATGCTTGTGTGACACACACACTGTGTATCACACAAGCAGTCTCGGCTATTTAAAGCACAAGAATAACGTGCATTAGCAGCGCATTATATGAAAAGTCTACATGGTTGTGAATGACCTTATAAAACATTTTGAGACACCTCAGGATTTGATGGTACTCATGAGATTCATGAGATAATTGTCTATTTCACCCACAAGGATTAAGTTGAAGCCTGCAGAACTCCCATTTCAAACTCAAAACAGCTTAAACAGACTTGGCTTCAAAAAGTTCTCAACTCATTCAGTGTAGATTAATCTAATCCAGCTCATGAAGGAGATTTGAGCTACTCTGGGAGTGTTCCCCCACCAAAGAGACAGTGTTCATTTTAGTGGTCAGGTAAAGCATTTATCTTCTCTGTAGGAAGAGAAGTCAGAGTTTATAATGAAGACTTGCATTATTTTCTGACATTAATCTTCTTTTGTAATTCAATCAGTATTTTGAGAAAACTCGTTAATCATGGGCAGCTTTATTTCAAAATAAAAACAAAATTTGAGTCTTGTCTTCATTAAAGTAAGTAAAATGATTTAATTTCTTTTTACACTCTCTGCAGAAGAAACTAACTGTTGTTATGAATCATTTCAGTTAAAAAGTGGCCCTGCAGTTTTTACTTTCGCTTTGTCTTGGATCGATGTTTTCACATGATGAACTTTTTATTTGAATAATGTGGGAGTTGATGTGGGAGAAGAAAAACAAGTATTCCACCAAAGTGTAGTTTACTGTAGTGCCCTCCACCTTATCATTCATCTACCTGATATGATTCTACAGATGAGAAAAGGTCACATTTGAGGAGTCCGGGGGGGGGGGGGGTTCAGTGGTCTGACATGCATACTCGACATACTGTATTCCCCTCTCTGTCTCTCCAGGTTTCCAGTCCATGTCCACTGTCAACTACAAGGGAGAAAATGCCATAAATATCAGTTTTATTCTTATTCCACCTCGTTACATACATGTCACTGCAATCAAGGCCACTGCCCACCTGTTTATTGATGAGGGGCGTTTTTCCTGAAGTGGTCTGTTTATGGCGTTCAGGTTCTCAAACTTTGCCTTTAGCTGACAGAAGAGCCCTGCTACAGATGGAGGGCTAAGCACGCATGATCTCTCCACGCTGAAGGCAGGAAATTAGCTGCGGTGTGGCTGATATTACCAGGTGGCGTGTGAGTGAGAATATTAAAACATTTGTTAAGAGAAGTATGTAAAAGGTCTGCCAGAGATATGATGATGCATATCTAAACATTGGTATCTATCTGGGCAAATCTGGCCCCATATTCAGGTTATTTTGATTATAATCAGCCTGAGTTCTGAGGTTTTGTTTTTTTTTCCTCACTTCGTTTCATCCACCCACAGCTTGAACATCAATAGGAACACCTTCTGTACTGGATATCATGATCTCCAGCAGCCAGTGTCACAGAACTGCCTTTGTAATTTACTTTGGTTTCTGATGTCTCACTAGTTTAAAGCAAACAACTCTCAGTTTTTTTTTTGAGGGAGACAGATGTAGTTTTCAATGAGGAATCCTCAGATTTTATAAGATAGAAATCTGGAAAACCTTTCGCATTTGTTTTTTTTTTTTTTTTAAATAAACCCTAAAGTCTGTTGAGGTATAAAACAAAAACTATTCTCAAATGAAATCCTAAATCAAGCTCTATTTGAAATAAAGTCAGATGATCTTCAATCTATTCTGTGGGTTGCAAAGCATGACACAATTTTCTTATAATGAAACAACATACAAAATAACATGCCTAAACCATTTCAACAAGGAAAAAAATGTGTATGTGTATTATGTGCCATGAGGTGTTTCAACAGATTTCCCGGCGAGACAAATTGATGTTCATATTCATATATTTTATATAATGTATATCAAACTAAAACTAATACAGCATCAAACTTAAAAAGGATCAAGAGAAAAAAAAAAAAGAAAAAAAAAAAGAAAACTGAGCAATTCGTTGGCTTGTGGAGCAATGGATGTTAAAACCAGCGGGAGCGGAGAACAGATCCTGTCCCATCCCCGTGGCAGACAGCGGACGGAGGGGGGCGGGGGGGGGGGGGGGGGGGGGGGGGGGGGGGGGGGGGGGGGGTAGGTGGGGAAGGGGGGGAAGGGGAAGTAGGGGTGGAAAGTGGAATTTGGGGGGAAGGTAAAGGGCGGGTAAATACAGGTGGAGATGAGACAGCCCAGACTTCTGCAGGGCAACATCTCTTCTTGCTGTTTATTTTATTTCATTTTTTAGCATTTTTTTTTTTGATTTCAAACACAAAAACCATGTTCTAAAAAAGCAGCCTCGGTGTGTTTAAATGTGGAATCGGGGGAGAACAAGTCCATGATGGGTTTTTTTTTTTTTTTCCTGTGACAAAGATTTGTCTAGTCAGTCTCTCAAATGCTGTTATCTCACTATGTTGTGTTTGTGTTGTGAGGGGGAAAACCATGACACAGCAGTTGGAAACGTGAAGTTGTGAAGTGTGAGAGCGGTTGAGAGAGAAGAGAGAAAGAGAAGATTGGAGGGGGGGGGGGGGGGGGGGGGGATGAATGTTTGGCTGTGTGCTTGTGATACTGTCTTTGCTCCTCTGTGCAACACGTGTACACTAGGCATTCATGTACCACGACCAGGCCGAGGGCAGAGAAGCTTACTTGCACTTGTGTGTCACTGGATGTGCATGCCAGTGTGTTTATGTATGTCTGAGAGGGTGGTCTTTGTGTACATTGGTGTGAGTGTACGTGTGTGTGTGTGTGTGTGTGTGTGTGTGTGGGTGTATGTTCTGTAGGCCCAGACTGGGGGAGAGGGGGGGGCCCATGCTCGGTGACTAGTGTGTGTCCAGCCAGTTCATCAGTCAGTCACTTGGTCCTCTCAGCTATCAGAGGGCCAGTTTCTATTCTTTAGCCTCCAGGAAAAGCGTCTCCTGTGGAAACAACTTGGCCTCCAGCAGAGTTGACCCTGGATCCAACTGGGTGATCTGCAGAGAGACAAGAGGAAGAGTAGAGGGAGAATATTAGACTACCATCAACTTAATTAATAATTATTTTATTTATCAGTTAATCTGAAATTTATCCACACAATCAAAAGTGAATCACAATTTCCCAGATTCCAAAATATCATCTTCAAGTGGCTTTTAAGTTGCACCAACACTTAAACATCAAAAGATATTAGATTTAAATCGATATAAAACAGAAGAAAGTGGTAAATCTTCATATTTGAGAAGTCGTCACCAGGAAATGTTTGGTATTTTTGCTTGATAAATGACTGAAGCAACTTATTGGAAACTTCTCAGTTACTTGACCAATTGTTCCAGCAATATTTAATGCCTCATATTTTTGTCTCTGATCTGGCCTTACATCCACCCCGAGCTGCAGTTTTGACAACAAAAACAAACAAATTGGACAAATCTTTGAAACAGGCTTCGCCATACGAGCAGTGGATTTTAAAGTCGGTTTAATCATATTATTTTAACTGCGTCTTTCAGGTTTGTCCCATGTCAGTGCGGACACGGCCTCAGTCATTCGCCTCTACTGAAATCCCTTGGTGACTGTCCCGCCATATATGCCCTGAGATCCAGGCTGGAGAACAGTGTAGCTTTAGTGCTGCATTCATTTCAAGTGTGTGTCTGAGTGTGTACGCCGTGTATTATTCTAACATTGTGTTTAAAAAAAGTCTAGGCAGTAATCTGAGCAGCAAGAGCTTTGTTTCCCTAAGAGGACCATCAGGTTTATTTTCTTAAAAAGGCCCCAATCCAGAACAAACCGACGAAGGTTACAGGAGAGGAGAGTGTGTGTGTTGTAAAAGCTTTTTGGTGTGTGTGTGAGTGTGTATCTGAATGAGAGAGAGAGAGAGAGAAGCAGGGATTAAGAAGAGAACTTTGTGCATTTTGGATGACTAATAATGACTAATTTCACCTGTGAAAAAGGTCAAACAGGAACGTAGCTGATGGTGGAGAGAAACATTTTTCTGTGTTCAATACTCATATTGTCTAAAAGCAGAGGAATAATGCAGTACCACCCACAATGGAGCTGATCGAGTTAGCTGACATGAAGGCGGTCTGACCTATGTTTTTAAAGCAGGACAATCTGACTCTCTCTCTCTCTCTGACACCCACCACCCCTGTGGGCCTCTTAGCTTATGTGAGCTAATCACTAGAGGGGTTGTGTTACATCGGGCCAATCTAACACCTGGGCTGAATGGGCTGTGTGACAGCGAGGTGGTGTGACACTGAGATGTGTCCAGGGCTTATCTGGTGGCTGCTGCGTCAGCTCCTCTGATTAGGGCTCCTATTCTAACCTCACGGTGGGATAATTAACCAGCTCCCTGTACCTGCTGTAGAGGGTCGAAGGGCAAGCCGAGCACGTTAAAGGTCGGCCTCACAACAAGCAGAGTGATAAGTCTGAGACGGACTATTGTAGGGAATGAAATGTGAACTGTGACCATGAACTCTGCCGTAACTTCACCTACACTCACCCTCATCAGTGTCGTAACAATCGAAGTATTTTGAGAAGTGCAAAGGTCAAATGTTGATCTATAAACAATCACTAATAAATGAACATATCACTACAATCAAAAGACGACCTCTAACTTTTAATTTTGATTTTTGACCTTTTCATGAAATAAAGAAATCCCACCATCTTCTCTCACTGAATCCTTGTTAGCTCCTTAAAATCAGATATTTTGGACACTGAGGGGGTTGAGTATGAATAAACAATCGATATAATTAAAACAATCTACACATTTAAAGTTGTGTTAACTACAAAATCTGTGAAACTAGAGGGTGTTCGAGGGCTCGGAAAAGGGTGAGAAAAGAAAAAAAAAGTAAATTAGGGGAAGGTGAGTTGGACACATCAGCATCAGACAACCTATCCATCACCCAAGGGTGTCTAGAAATGTCACACCATGTGCACACCAGCGGTCTTTGACTCCATGTCTTTCATCTCCTTGTCCTCATTTGAACGTGTCATTTAGACTCTTGACTTCTCAGCGGGGTCCCGGGGAGCGCGGTGCAGGCAGGGAGGGGCTGCCACATCAACCTTATGCCCTTACCTAGCTGACTGCCTCATAGCACAGCGGGGAGCGAGATGCCATGAAGAGCAGTAAAAGGTGTGTGTGTGTGTGTGTGTCTTTATGAGTGTGTGTGTGTGTATGTGTTTGCTGCAAACATATTCCATCCCAACTGTGGGGAAAACGACCAACAGGGCTGCTGCGTTCCTTTTCCCACCTCAGGAGCAGCGCGTCGCAAATGGCTGCCATGCTAATGAACCCGACAAGCTGTTATGACACCACAGCATCAGGTAAGAGTAAATGAGGCTTTGGGGTGGAGCAGGTGTGTGTGTGTGTATGCGTGTGGACGTGTCTCTGTGTGCTACATATAAGCGTATGTGTGGATGCGAGTGAATTCGGATGAGCGTTTGTGCTCGCGGTTCACCAGGGAGAGACAACGGGGGGAGAGCAGCATCTGACTCTGAAAAAGAAAGTAGGGAAACAAGATGCCACACTGACACAGGAGACGGGCGCCATCGGTGATTGTTTACATTGTTATCCAATTAACAGACCATAAGCATGGAGGCATCTGTCAACAAACAAAGCTGTTGTTTTTCCTCTGCTCTGCCTAAGCCATATTCTCTCCTCCTGTGCCTACACAGCCATGCATACATACATACATACATACATAAGACAGACACAGTCTAGCTCTCTGGTTTGCAGTTTGTTTTTAACCTTGAGTCAATATAGTTTTCATCAACCAATTTAGATCAAATCAATCAGCTGAATTAGGGAACTGTGTGACTAACTTAAAAAAATGGAATTAATTTCAACAGATTTCATCTGACTAAATAGCCTGTGTGGAAAAAGCTGTTAATTAAAAATACATAACAAATTAACCGAATTGAACTGTGTCTGTCTGAAATCTAAAGAAATAATACAATAATGGGGGCTCAGCATGAAAAAGCCTAATTTTAAAACCGGAGCCAAATAAAAAGACAGATGGTGATTCTCTGCAGTCTTTGATATTTTATCATTCTTTACTTAATATAAAAATTGTATGATATAAAATACTCAGCTAATATGAAACCTGTGTATTTGGCAGTATCAAACAGCAGGTTTCACCACGGTTAAAACCACATAATTAGCCCTTAATGTGAAGTTTAAAATAAATACCACAATTGTAAGTCACTTGATTCAAATGAATAAAACACACTGATAACAGAGGAGGCGACACTAAGCAACGCTCAGCGGTGAAAGGAAAGAAAGGGAAAATAAACACAGACCCTCAAGATGTCCGTTTCCAACATAATCAAACGTGCAGCTGAAATAACGCATTTTTAATGAAGCCATTACAGGCCCTACTATGTTAATTAAAACCAAATAACTTGTCTGTTTTAAACTAGTGTTGTCAAGTGTTTATTTGGCCAATTACAAAAGCAGTGGGAGATCATTATCTGCTGCCAGGAGCGTTGACAGCACGTAGCGCCGGGGCGTGAACAGAAAAGAACAGACCAGAATACGGTACTTCAAAGGAAGAAATCCACCGCACAGACTGGTCTGGCCTGGGGCGGGCAGGGGGGGGGGGGAGGAGGAGGACAGGGAATGTGGAAGAAGAGAAAAGGAGAGAGCAAATGAAGTGAGAGCAAATCAGATGGACTAGTTTGAGTTAAAAAAGTTAAAAAAATTCAAAAATGATTTAAGAAAGGTTAAAAAAAAAAAAAAAGAGGGATTTGGGGAAAAGGTGAGAATGCACATGGAGAAGTATGCAAAGGCTGGAGAGCAAAAGTTAAGTAGACAGTTACCCGTCTAATAGAAGACTGTGAGCAGGAGAGAGTGAGGTACAGAGGCTGGAGGAGAAGCAAAGAGGAGGGAAAAGGGAGACAGAAGGAGGGAAAGCTGGAGGGAAGATGAGGAGGAGGAGGAGGAGGAGAGGGCTGAAGGTGAGGAAGGGGCTGAGAGAAAAGAGTAAAATTCAAAGACTGCAGCTTTTAACATTAAGAGATCGTGGAGATATCGGCCTCAGATGGAGCCACGGTGACACACACATTTATCCACTTCATATCTATTTTCAGAGAGGGAGCAGAGTGCCATACAGTTCTGAGAAACGTTGGGAGAATATTATAAGAAAAGTCCTGAGGAAGCAACTCTGAATGAAACTACTTTGAAAATAAACTGCTGTAGCTCTTCCTGTGGATACGACTCTTTCAGATAGCAAGAAAAGAAAAACACAACACACCAGTATAACAGATGTAAAATCTATTTCAGTACAGCGCACGGCTTCTTCTGCGCCGTTGTTTATTTTTTCTGCATCTCAGGTTTTGTCTAACAATCATTCGGGCCATTTCACTCACAGGGCTGGAAGAAGGATTAAGAGAGGGTGAAAGAGAGTACAGTATCACAGTGAGAAAAATAAAACGCTTGTTTGACAGTGTTTGGGTGTCTATGAGCAGCCGGGCAGGAAGAGGCGATTGCTGAGTAGGAAGACAGGATTATTATCACCGCAGTCTAAACATGTTCACCGCAAGCTGAAGGAAGAAGACCTCAGGCCTTTCAACAGTGGTTTGTGCTCGGCTAGTATCAAAGAAAAAGGAGGAAATTCTTGAATGGAAAGCTGAAAACTGAAACACTAGTCTCCCCCCCTTCCTCAAACTCGCTGACAGTCATAGAAACAGAGAAAGGGTTAGCTCCCTGAGCACGGCTAAGCCTAGTACAAATGATGCCAGTGTAAGGCCTGCTGTAGTGCTGAAGAGATAAGCCACTGATACCAAATGTTGAGGAAGAGACTGAGTCCAAAAATTGAAGACTAATAGACACTTTTTGGCAAAGCAACGGGAAGGTGGCAAAAGCATGAAATCAAAGACTCTGGCTCTGATGATTTATCTCAGTGTCAAAAGTCGATTTACAAACCGGATTAAACCAGTGTGACTAGATTTGCTGATTCACAATATAACTCTTTCTCCTTGTCAATAATGTGTTAGTTTTAGCCAAAAAATATTAGACGCAACTTTACTTCATTTTCTCAAGTTGTAATGAGTAAAAACCTCTAATTTGTTGGACAGCTGAATGAGCGGAAATGAAATAAAGCAAGCTGACGGAGAGGGAAATAGCAAAGGAAAGAGTGACACTGCACAAAGCCTCAGAAAACTAGAAAACGGAAAGAAGGTTTCAACAGTTGTGCAGTATTACAAATGCAATAGTGGTCTATCCTCTATCCTCTGATCCTGGCAGAGCAACAGTGAGAGCGTCTGGACGGGATGGAGGCTTTCAATGCTCCCTCTCATTTAATTACAACACAGAGCTGCAGGATTAGACAGGGGCCTGTGTTCACAGCCTCATACTGGCACTACCAATGATCTGCTTCCCTCCTCTCTTTCCCCAAATCTCTCGCCTTTCTGTTTTCTGGATTTATCTCCCATCTTCTTCTTTTTAATATCTTCCCTCACTTGTCGTCTCTATCCATTTCTCTTTCAGACTGTTTCTCTGATTGAATCTCTTCTTTGTTTAAGCTTTTGTCTTCTCTGTTCTCTTCCTACTAGTTGTGCAGCCACCATCCTCTTCTCGCTTCCCTACCCCTCTAATCCTCCCATCCTGTTTTTGCTGGAATTTCATCTGCGATGCAGACACATCTTTATCTCTGTCTCAAACACATGTTTACTCTTGATTATAAAGAGACAACTGTGAATCCTTTAAGTGACAAAGTTGTGAGCGGGGCATGTGTTTGCTTGAAAATATTTGTGCATGTGTTGAAGTGTGTGATTGTGACGAAATGAGGAGTGTGAGCTATGCGTTAATGTGTGTGTTAGTTTGAGGTGTTTGTGCCCCAGTGGTCTCTACAGACTACGATGGCACACTGCCTGGGCAAGCCTACACACACACATACACTCACACACCTCTATACAACCACCACCACCACCACCCACCCCTCAACATGCACTCCTCTCTTGATTAATGGAAATCCCATTTTTGTTTCCAGCAGCATGGCTAATTAAACTGGTAGTTAAAACAGTGCTCATTAGCTCGCTACCATAGAGCGCCGCGACCAAGCCCTCTAATGACTGGTTGTAGCTGGCTGAGTGCTGCCGGGCGTCAGCAGAAGAGCCATAGAGAATACTACTGTTAGTGCTGACAACTGTATCCTAACACAGTCATAGTGTACTGTATTCACAACGGGCTGATACTAATTAATATTCACTGAATATTAGGTGTGCGCAGGTGGATGGATAAACACTCAGATTAACTTATCCCATCACAGGTCCGAGTAAACAAAGGCAGCAACGCACCGGTGTTGCTGCAGTGCACAAACACTGAAACTTAAAAACACAGCAACAATGATAAAAAAGCAAGAAAAACTAAATCATCAATCGACCACAACATACTGTCTTAACTGTTGTCCCTGCTGCACGCCACCGACAGCTGTCGCCTGAGGTTCAGCTCGGGCCCACACGGAAAAGCCAATTACAGCTGTGGATCTCTCCAGCAGAGATGTTAGCTGTGGCCGAAAACACTTCATAACCTGCTGCTACTCGACTGAGGTAAGGACAGATTTAGCGCTTGTTTTTGTGTGTGGGAAACTGTAATGAAGGACGGCGGAAAACAGCGAATGGACGACAGGATAAATCAACTCCAGTCTTGGTGAAAATTTATTTTCGCTGGACCTCTGTGAGGAGAAAGAGGTTAACTGTTGAGTGCTTGTGTGTATGTGCAAGCAGGTATACCACTCACATTTCTACGAGGGAAGGTGGTGAGGAGCTTGAACTCGTCGAAAGGGTATCCCTTGGAGGCCACAAAGTCGAAGAGGACCTGGAGCTTGCAGCTGCCCAGGAAACGCCTTTCCAGAAACTCGCCACTTGGTGTGCGGATTCGCAGTTTGCTGATTTGCTCTCCTGATTCCTCTTCGGGCTCTGGCGGTAGGGCCTGCTCCAATGACAAGCGGATTGCCTGGAAGAATGGATGGGAGAAATACAGTACTGTAGTCAGTACGGCACAGTAGACACCTTAAAGTCACTGGAGACAAGTTTTTTAAGCTGGTGACATGGTAGAAGGTTTGTTTGTAGGTAAAAGACTCCTCTTTTGTGATTGTTGTTGCATATACATGCTAATGACTCCCCCAACTCTTAGAAATATTTTCCTCAGTTCACAAAATGATGCACACTCTTTACAATTCAATACACACCAATATGTGAAAACTAGTTAAAAGAGAATTAGAGAGACAAAAGACTATTGCACAGTAGAAACAACTTTGCTAGACACAGTGGTGATGACTGAAGGAAGAAATGTTTACATACAGGTGCTAGTGAGATACAGCTGTTATTACTGGTGCCTATTAGCATAACAAAGTCAGAATGTGTTGATGTTTTGTTGTGCGATGACAGCACAGTCAGCATGTGTAATATTCTGACAGGTAGCCAAAAATAAAATGTGAAGAACTAGATTAATTCAGTGATGATCTAAAATTGCAAAATTACTGAGGAATTTATAAGAAGGAGGACAAATGCCTTCCTGATGACTATTTTTCTTTTTTTTTTTTTTTACTAATTTAGCCTTTTTATTTGTTTGTACAATTAAAACATCGTAGTAAAAGACATACAATAATAAAACTGTGAGTGAGAGAAGAAAAAGAAAGGAGTGAGGAATGCCAGAGGGCTTACACAAAAAAAATAATAATAAAAAATCTGATATTCAATCAAGTGTATTCATATAAATCTGCCCTGCCTCACTGTGTTTATAGTAAATTTAAACCCAAGATTCAACAGTAACACTGGCAGTTATGAAGATGACGGCACGCTATCCAAACAAGTATGACAGACAACCCAAGAAGTTGCTCCCACAGTCTGATTGCAGCACTGTTGCTTCACATTAATTAAAGGACCTTCTTGTCCTGAGAATGTTATTAAATTAGTTGCCCTGTGTCTCACCCTGTTCCCTAAAGCCTGGCGTAGCTCAAAAGGCTGCCAAGCAGCAGTTAGAGCCTGCTAAAAACAGACAAGTTTATTGCTGATGCTTCATGTTTTCTTGCTATTGCTCAGTCGCTCTCTTAGGGAAATCTGAGATTGAGTATGTTGATTATCGTAGAGTCTACCACAGATAGTTTAGTTTCATAACAAGCAACAAACTGATAAGAGTCTATTTTACAGACGATACATTTGGAAACACTGTGTACACCACGGAGTGAGCGTGGCTTTGCTAGCACAAAAGACAACCATCAATTGTCATCTTCCGCAGCAAAGCTAATCAGCTCTCCTGTGTTCTAAAAACTGCGTTTCTGCCGCTCCCTCGAGCCTCCCTCTTCTTTCTACTTCAGCCCCTCACCTCCTCCTCCCTCTGCTTGTTGTTCTTGTTTGGCCAGCCGGGGAGCATATGCTGTGACAACACGCCCCGGCTTTATTTACACACCATAATGCAATTATATTTCATAAGAGTGTACAACAGTAGCTCATTAGCAGCTTCTGGTGTTGGGTGGGCAGGGTAGGGCGCGTGCCGCTCCGCCATCAGCTCCCTCAGGTATAAGAGCTGATGCTGACTGAGTTAAAGGGGCCTCCGGGGATGAACTAGCACACACACACACAAATAACAGACAGAGTGTGTGTGTGTGGTGGTGGACATACAAATGTGGACAGACAGTCAACCACATACACAAGCATAAACACCCACACAAGTGAGAAGTAGCGTCCCTAAAGAAACCACAGGACACACGTCTGGTCGAGCCTCAGGCCCGGGCTGCTCCACACAAATAATCAGAAGCATCTTTCCATCCATTTATCTGCCTCTCCAGCTCTGCTCTACTAACCACAAAAAGCAAACAGATGACAGGTGGGGGGGAGGGAGGGGGGCTGCACCTGACAGCCACACAACTATATGCTAAGACCCTCTGAAGGAGGTAAATAGTAATGTCAACCCATAAAAGCACAGGCAACACATACACCCAGCCTCCCCCCACAGTTCACCGGCTCCTACTTTCATCTCCCTCTTCTTTGCACAAAGGCACAAAATCACAGATAAAACACTCCCACTAGCATTGTTCTCTCTCTCTCTGGTGGCTACTGATGTTTTTCTTGTGTCTGCAGTTTCTTTCATATACAAGGTTACTGCCTCAGAAGTCTCAAATGAATACATTAAAAAGATTGTTATGAGTTTTAAGGTAACAACAGTTACATTGTAGGTTAAGTGTAAGAGTCCAACTGTACTGCAGTGTTTACATACTAAAAATGTATTAAAATAGTATTGTGGTAAAATGTAATGAATATGAATCTGCAAAATGAAATGTTAGTAGCCTAAAAAGAATATCAAGAATAGCAATCAAATGTGTTGTCCTGATCTCTTTCTTCTCAATTCTTTATGTAAGAAAATGAGCATCTACATGGTCAGGAGTGGGTCCTTCTGGATTAAAATCTGCCACTTCTGCAAAGGGATAAAATGATAAAAGAAGCAGTAAACACGGTGAACTGTTTAGATCAAGAGCTACATTTATAATGTGATCTAACATTGAATGGGAATATGTCAAATAAAACGCTATCAATTTTCTCCTCCTACATCTATTGTAAATAGTAATGATTTTTTAGTCTTATGGATTTCTTTTATAGACTAAGTTTTTTTTCTAGCACGTCAAGAACATGTTTGCACTCTTTTTCACCCAAACATGTATCTAAAAAAAAACAACAAATTAATTGATAAAGAATGAAATCAATAAGTAGTGATAACTAATAAAAATGTATCCAATGTTTTTAATGCCCATCCTTATTTCCCAACTACTTTTCTATGTGTCAAGCTCATTAGCACTAGAAGTACACATGAAAACTAATTATGTGTACTGCTGCACTGCTTCTCATGTTGTGATATGAGGGCACCCATTTCCCACTTCAGGTTAACAAAAGTTTAAGAAACTGAAGTTGCCATTTTCTGGGCCCAGCAGCTGCTATTGGCTCTCATATTTGTAAGCATCTAAACTGTGGCACAAGTACAACACCAGTATGTTAGCTCAGGTGACACCATGGAAACCAGGAAGCTTGGGTACAGAGAAGTGATATAAGAAGGGCCATAGTGGCTATTGTTGTTTAAAACAAACAAAAGTGCACACACAGTTTGGTTGGTGGACTGCAGTGATATAATTAAGATGGCTCGGTCCGGTGCTCTTTTATTGTTGTCTGTTTAACTTAAGTGACAGATCACCTGAGGGAGCCGGGTCACCCAATACCTCCCAGTGCCCCAAGCCTTTCTGCTGTTGAGTAAACAACAATCAGTGAGGACTACACTGTATTACTATAGGGTGTAAAACAACATTGGTGCCATCCTCACAGACAATTATTCTTTTTCCTGTATGCGTGACAGTGTGTCTGCCTCTGTGTGTGTGTGTGTGTGTGTTTGGCCCCTCTTCACATACAATAATTGTTTTCAAGTGAATATGTGTGTTTGCTTAGGTTGTGTGTGTGTTTGTGTACTAGCCTGTGTACATGAATTGCCTCAGTCTTTTGTTCACTTTGGTTTCAATATGAGGTTGTGTGCTGTACCAGTGTAAAGCAGTTAAATAGAACAATAACAGTGTGTATGTAAGGTGACATTTACAGGGATGGGCTTCAGTGTAATAAGAATATTTCATTCTTCTAAAATGGCTGTATGCCTGTTCGCCCACACTACACATGCTTCACTGACTGGCAGGCTTCACCAAAACCACAATCTAATTGACTCATTATTGTGAAGTGAGAACAAGACAGATTAAAAAAAAAAAAATCAACAGCACAGTGGCACAAAACATATCACTGTGCACTGGGAAAACATATCACTGTTCAGTCCGGTACTGATAAAGATGGAATATTAATTTGAGTCATTTGCATAATGTGAGTATGATGAGGATATGACTGTTCTTCTCACCTCCTTCTCCTCCTCCTGCTCCTTTCTCATCTGTTCCAGGCGAACCTGCTCGGCCTCTTCTCTCTCTTGGGCTTCTCTCTGAAAAAGAAAGAAATTCAATTTGTTAAATGGATGTAACGGCTTAATGGAAATTAAAAATTCTAACTGACGTGAAACGGTGAATGCTGACACTGTTTCTCACAGGTTGTCACTTTGCTTTGATGAAGCATTAGTGACGTTTCATTGGCAACCAAAGCAACTTGTTTTTCTAGCCACTTATGATATTGCAACTTTACTTGACTGTTGCATAATTTCCAACCACTTGGTTATCAAGGCTATGATTCAGACTTTTTCTCCCTTTTGATTTTGTGAACAACCAAAACTAAAAGAAGCAAACGTGCTGCTTTGTAGGTACCTTGAATTATAATTGATTAGCTGTATTTTGTCATCACACTTTTGGCGTTCAGTAGCATTAAATCAGGGTTGCCTGAAACATTAAGAGCAAATTTAAATTGTGTACGTGTATTCTAATATACCAAGCTAACTCATGCATGTGGTACAAGTAGATCAGTGTCTTAATTAGTTTTGTTTTGAAAGTACCTTCTTACGGTCAGCCTCTAGAGAAAGACGGTACGCCTCATCTTGTTCTCTCTTCACCGTCTCTCTTGCCTCGCGCTCGTCCTGGGTAGACAGAGGGAGAAAGAAAAGTGGGGCCCATTAACTGACAACATAATAAAAGGATACACAAGAAGGACAAAACATATGAGCTGGATTGCTGGGTGTGGGAGCCAGAGAGAACTGAGCAAAAGAAAATGCAGCATGTCAAGTGTGGTTACGTACAAACACCAGGTATGAAAGAGTAGCACCAGAGGGGAATTCATTGTGACCGGGCTGTCATTTACCAGACCCTGAGCCTCCTTTATGTTTCCTCATCTCAGTTTCAACGTCCTTTTCTCTTTTATTCACTCTGCCTCTCTCTTCCTGTTTGTACAGAGGGAAGGGGACAGGCGGCCTTTCTCTGTCTACCTGCTGTGGCTACAAAGTGTTTTATAAAGACTGGGACCAAATACGAGTGTCCATTGTGTTAACAGTGCACAGCCATTAGTTTTCTCTTTTCTGAAGGCCCATGCTGTGTGCCAGCCCGGATATGGCAAAGTAAGCTTATTGTGATGATCAGAGGGCCACTGTGCAGCTAAACAGTGGCTAAGCAAAACAACAGTGTGTATTGTCGTATTGAATCAGAAAATGCAAAGGATACATTTGTGCTTTTGGCCCGCATAATAGACGAACCCTGAAAGGAAACTGTAAAAGAATGGTAGAGAGAGACAAAAGCATCAAAAGTGGCTACCGTCAATAGACTGGCTCTGAGTCACGCAAACGAGTCGCATAGTAATTCATTGTCTATATTCATTTTGTACAGGGTGTTATACATTTTCAAATGCACCGACTGCTTTGAATGACCTAATGTGCATGAAAGGCATGACATGAAGCGTTAAATCACCATGTATCTGCTCAAACACAATGTGATTTTAAAAACCTTATAAAACAGATTTTCTACATCTATATCTTGGCTTCTCATCAAGTTGACTTGTCTTCTAGTGGTGATAATAAACTATTGCTTTAGTGCTCCGAAGTCAGAAATGCAAGCTGTCATGCATTTGACGTTTGCTCAAAAATAACAAATAATGGAAAGTGTTGCAAAAAAAAAAAAATCTGTTTTTATTTGCTGTTCAATTTTGGAAAAAAGTGGCCTAGTACTACATTAACAGTTGCAACTTTTTACTGGATCTGGGCTGTTAGTCTTTTTGTGGAGCTTGGATGCTCCTTTAATGTTTATATGTGTCTCCCCTGGGTACTTCAGTGTCTTCCACACCAAAAGATATGCATTAGGGTATTTAACAATACTTTTTTGACCAAGACACTGACCTCAAATTATACATGTGCTGTTTCCCACATAAAGTATTTTGCTTTAAACAACTGAATTCTCCAAAAACAGTATACTGGTTAGTTGATTAGTTCTGGCTGGATATAAAAAGCATGTGAAACGACCGAATAACGGCCCGTGATGCTGACAGATGCAGACCTTCAGTGAGTAGTCAGTTGATTACTAACTACTAAGCTAAAACACAGACAACCATTGGAATGACTGGCGTGTCAGTAAGGATGGTTGAAGTCACAATGTGGCTGTCCAGCTGTTCCTTTTCCAGACAGACACAAAAGTCACTGTCAAAGTGGAATGTCTGCGCTGGCTGGATGTCTGTGTTCATGTCTGAGTTTGCCCTTAAAATGGTGAGGTGGGGAAAAAAGGAGAAAAACAGAAAGAAAGAGAGAAGGAGGGGAGATAGAAAGGAGAGAAGGAAAATTCACCAATAACTGAGAGATGATACAGTGAGGATAGGATTAGAGCAGTGTCAAGATTGACTTCACCCTGGAGATGCGATTGATCCTGTCAGATACAGGATATACTCAAATCCTGTGGTTATTGGTACTAATAATGAATAATCACACTAGTGCATTATGCTTTCATCATCACTTATACTCTCTACGCTGTCTTTTTGTGACATTTTCACAAGCTATTTCCTTCTGGCGGGCAGCACCTGGGTAATCATTACACATTATTACCCTTTCAGAACAACTTAACTATACACTTTATGCCATGGCAAATATGATTTCTTATCTGTCTGACAGATATCAGCCAAGTTGTTGCAAGGATTATAAAATGAGTGATACCAACCCAGTAATCATATTCTATTAGTTTGTGATGTTCCCATAAGTACAAAGAAAGACAAGGAAACTGAAAGCCGGCAATGGATGTCTGTTCAAATTCTTGTTTACTTTTTCTTCAATTAACTAATTCCTGATTTAAATCAAAATTTTGCCAATGTTAGACTGATAATTTAGGCAAAGTGAGAACTCCTGCTTATTTGTTAAATGAAAAAAAAGTTAATATACTGTAAATATGTATATATTTATATGTATCAAAATTATCCTTTTGGTATTGGCATTGAAATTCAGGTATCATATTGGCAGTAATATGAAAACATTGAGAAGGATACCTAGCCTTATGTATGAAACAGCAGCAGAGTACACTTCATGTTTCACACCATCTGATCTGACACATGTACATACTCTGAATACTTCCTGTCTTTAATGATTATTTGAAGGGTGACAAGAGTGGCAAATCCAAAATGAAGCCAGAGCATTGTAGCAATAATGACAACACAGAGAGAAGAGCTGTCACTCAATAGTAAGTAACTCACCTGAGGAAGTTTAACCCTCAGGGTGTGTGTGTGACAACACTCATTCCTTATCCGCCCTTATCCACCGTTCCCATAACTGAGATGCTATGACTTTTACATTTGCATTGTTAGAGAGGCTTGCTGTTTGGCTGACTGACTCTTTAAATGTTAAACTTCTAACATAGTGTGACATCTGTCATCTGTAGATACAGTAGTCAAAAAAGAGGCACAACGATGTTAAAGAGAGGTTGACAGAAAAGTGTGGGAATAAAAGAGAGACCATAACAAAGAACTGACACACATGTAAGAAGGAAGAATGAGTCTTAGTAATGATCACAAATCAAACTTAACTAAGTGAATCTTTGGATAAGTTTGTCAGTTAAATTTTCTATTAAAAATGTGCCTCTTAGTCTGTCTGCAGAGACTGTATATTGTACATTGTTTTTAATTCTTAAACCTCCGAACATAAGTTATTATTATGAAAGAAAAAACACAGCTTGGCAGGATTATTCTAATACTCTGCAGGCTGAAAACCTGCCTGGACAGAAACACGTAATGTGTCATTCACTCTCTGAGTAAATATATACTTGAAGGAAAGCTAACTCTGATAGCTAACAGTGACAATGACATGAATGGTTAAGAGGGTCAGGTGAAAGTCTTTGACGGTGAGAGGACCCCCCTGTTATACTGTCCCAGATTCCTGTCTATGAAATGAAAGAGACCCTCACTGTCTTCTATGGAGTGTATTCCTCAATGGTGTTTGTCCACTTTCTATTGGAGTTAAAGAGGTAGTTGACAGACACAGTGCAGCACAGTGTTACCTACACACTGGAGTGAATGGTAGACGAGTCCTGCACCTATGACCAAAGACTGTAGTTGGCACAGTAAACTTGAACTTAATAGGAAAGAGGTGAAACGGTTAAGAATTCTCTGTGTGTCATTCCATGTAAGCCATAACAATGTCTTCTGATCTGTCCCAGCATGTTGCTATTTATCTATTAGGCGGAAGAAGAACTAAAAACACTTCCCTGTACCTGATGTGAAGTAACAGTCAGTTTTTATGAATGCGTCTATATCCATAAAGGGTGAGAAAAAAAAGGGTTTCAAACAAAGGTGTAAATTAAAGAAATAGGAAATCAGTTGACACAAAAAGTAACAGACTGGCTAGTCGACATGAGCAGGCTGTGCACTGTTTTCTGTCATGTTATCTTATTAGATGGGATGTTGATGTTACCTCTCCATGCCACTGAACTCACCAATACGAAGCCGATTCTTTCATTTCACAGGAAAAAAGTTCCATCACGCATGAGCGAGTCACAGATAGTTACTTCAAAATAATCCTCAAACCTCACCTCGTCTTTGATGTCCTCTTGTTGCTGTGCTGTGAAGATCTCCATTGCTCCCATTAACCTCATCATCAGCTCGTCCACTGTGGTATTGCCTGAAGATGGAAAACAATCGGTCACAATCTACACTGTGTATTTAAATCTCTGTTTTCACATTAATCACTTAAAAATATATCTATAGATAGTACAGTTAATCATATTATCAATAAAGTAATAATTACCTTGAATAACATTTAGAACTTCGTTGGATGTGCGTTTGCCCATGACTATAAGGAGCAGAGGGAACTGGTCTGTCTTGTATGTCCGTATAGTCTGTGTCACTACACTGCCAAAGTGCCTCGTACACATGGTGAGTAGTCTGAAAGACACAGAAACAAATCCACTTCAATTCATTTTTTATTCTATTTCATATTTCGTATGACTGTTCTTCCTCCGTACTGAACACATTTTCACTGAAAACAACTGCAACAGAAAATAAATAGAGCCATCAAGCAACAAGACACAAACATAAACACACAAACATGTACATACACACGCTCACACTTCTATAACAAATGGAAAATAATGCGTACACCTGGGCTTTCAGATTGCAGCAGAAAAAAGAAATACACACAACTCGTGGCATTAAGGACTTTAAAACCAATTCTGCTTTTTCTTATTCCATCAGACTGACATGCTATCTCAATTGGAACAGCAGATGAATTAGTATTCCTCACCAGACACCCAGAATTGATAGGGCAGAAGAGGATTTCTTATTCCATTACAGAACTTTTTAAATTAACATTTCAGGTAGGGAAAAGGGTAGCAGGCAGCCGGGGCCCTGCCAAGCTCCTTTTAAATGTCATAATATTAATGAATTGCTATAGACTGAATGCAAATATAGATTAGCTTTTTCTCCTGCCTTTTAATAAGATCTACTTTAATAACTGGCTGGTAAAATAGAGCAGTAATGGAATAGATGGAGGGAGAGTGGGTCAGAGGAAGAGGATGAATGGAAGGGATGCAGTCTGAGAGGGGGTGTAACTCATTAAAACATGAAGCCAAAGCTGAGGGAGTTACTTATAGACTTCTCAAACTGTGAAACGGAGCTCACTGTGGTACTTTTTAAGTACTAATCGTACAAATACATTCTCAAAATATGGATGACAGACTGAGAGAAATGCTAAAAAAGCAGAACTGCATTTAAGATGCTTTGGGAATATGAATAAATCAAAACTTCAACAAACGCTGAACTTTGAGTGACCCACGTTTTGCAATGAAGAAGTCGGGTACCCTAAATCCTACTGATCATTTTATCCTAACACTTGTCCCTGTTCAAACCTCGACCCGCGCAGACCATAACAATAGCCTACAGGGAAACTCTAACCTGTAATGAAAGGCCAGAGAACAATGGACACTAACTTGAAGGGTAACTCAATCTTAAATCTCCCATCAACCACAAGCCAACCTGCTTGGGTTTCCTATCGCAAAACTAAGGAAGTCAGTCCACCACAGTAAAAAAATCATCATCACAACATAAAAACAGCTCAATCTAGAAACACAATGTAGACCTAGCTTGTATCCACTGTTACTAAGGATTAGAAAAATGCTGTAATCAGGATATGAAGCACTTATAAATCACACTATAGAACAAGTACGGACACAACACCGAGGGTAGGAGGAAGTCAAGCTACTCCAGGAGCTGAGGTGAACAGTTCAGCACAGTCTCATCCAGCCATAAGATAACATGGTAAAGAATGTAGCCTAGTCTGTACCAGACCTGTGGCCTTTAAAAACCTTCAGGGGTAACTAAACGTAGAGGAAACACCTGCATGAAACTTGCAACTAATGTGAGTTTAAGGTGCTGCTCCAATGACTAATGTGATTGACAGCTTCTAATTTGTCACCTATCCCATCTCCATCTCTCACTGCACATCCAGACAGCTAAAATAGTTAATGTTTCCCTGAACTGTCACCTCGCATTTCTTCACATCAAAGTGGTGCGTGAAGATGCGAATAGACTGGTAAGACCTGACATTTGCTTCACTGAGCAGCTGATGAGTCAGGCTAGTACAGTAGCACTGCAGGGAATATTTTTGCCAGCCACCTGTATGGGAGTATGTATGGGAACCGGATGCTCTGATAGCTCACTGTGTCATACACACTTTGTTTCAGAGTGAACGTGGACATGTTTTGATTTGAAAATGACATTTTGTTCTTCGTCTCAACTAGTTATGCTTTCAGGCAGGAGGATGTCAAGAGGAGAAGTCAAGTGTACAAAACAGTTTGTCCCAGCTGGTTAAAACACCAAGTTACACTTAAAGGTCATTTAAGAATAACATGAACACCTGTATTTCAGGGTCATTGTGTTGCGTCGCACCACATTGTTCAGGTGTTCATGTTATTGTCTGACCCTTTTACAATGTCTCTTTAAAGAAGAATTAGCATGAAAATAATTTCAAATAATGATAGCGTGGACTACATGTGTAATAGATTTGAGGAAGCATGACAACACACACTCATAATATGGTCTAAGCCTTTCAGTACTGATAGTTTCAATATTTGCCATGACAGTACAGCGCCTGTACAATATATCAGATTCATTTCCCATGGGTGACAATTACACTGGCATCCAATCAGCGAAACTGCATTTATGCATAATTAATCATTTAACTGGGAGGCCTGTGAGAATACAGAGAGCTAAGCAACAGGCACATTCCAATATCAGCAGGTTCATCAAACACACACACAATCAGGATACCGTTTTAACAGCCTGTGTGATTGATGCCAATCACCAGTCACTTTGGATCAACCAGAGAGCGTGAGAATCCAGAAACACGGTGTATGTGTGAGTGAGGGAGTGTGCACATGTGCATGCATGCGTTAGCAGCAAAGCTGTGACTAGCTGTGTGTGATGAAAAGCTCCAGATGTTGCCTGCCTTTTAATGTGCAATAAAAAGGCTCAGCTGGGGCAAAAAGCAAAGGAGGCCAATGGGAGAGAAAGGCGAGTGGAATGAAGGAAGGAGGGAATTCCCTTAAAAGAAATAATGGAGGGGTGAGGTCAGGGTGTGAGTCTTTCTTAAATGGCTCCTACCAGAGGGCAGGCTTAACTCTGGAGGTTCAGGGGAGAGGGAGAGAGTTGAGGTGGTGGGATAAAGAAGAGGGAAATACAGAAAGATGGAAAGATCAGCAAGGAGATGAGAGGAGGAAGAAAAGATGTAGCAGAAAGATGAGGGTAGTTGGAGAACGGAGGCTTGTCCTGGGCACAATGACAAACCCTCAGCAGGTCCATCTTTACAGCCACATCTCCACAGCTCAATACTTGAGCATGCAGAAGATTTGATCATCTGTCACATGTTGCAGACTAGATTTATTTTCAAATTCATATTCTTCAAAAAATAATTCACAATCTGGTGAAAAACATCCATTCTAATGGCTGGACCTGTGTAATAAACAGGTGCTACACAGACCTGTCAATTATCACCACAGACTGCTGGAGCTGCACACAGACTTTGAGCGTAAATGGAGAGATAGAGATGTTTGGACTTCAAGGGAGTCCTTCGTCTCCCACTGACCCTCTATTCAGACAGCTTAGTCAAGATTGCCCAATCAGGGGCCTCACCATGCAAACACAACGCCTTTTGTTAGCATGCAACCTCAGAGCTTCAAAAAGAGAATGAAGTTGAAGAGAGAAAAAGAAGACAGAGATACAGGGTGTGAGCAATGGAGTGAGAGCTGAATGCCAGCAATTAAGGACAAGTCCACACAAATGCGAATAGATTTGAAAACGCTGTTTATGTGTCAAACGGGGTTCCCTCCACATGAGCATTTTTAGATCATTTTCTAAAAGTGCACTGTCCTCAGTAAAAGTGGCAAAACAAAGATCTCATCCTCTGTCTTTGAATTCTGAGATTTGCTGGCTTTAAATTGAAAAAAGAAATACAACAGTAAGTGATGAGATGGAGCAAAGCACCAATAAAAATGTCATTAACCTTCCCTAAGAGAACTATTAAAACAATGATACTGGGACGAGATAGATAGTGACATGTTCCAGACAGCTCAGCTTCGTGAACAGGGTATTCTGGCAGATTGCAGACCCCTCTGCACACAGTCAAGCTGCTCGCCTACTGAAATGCATTAAATATCCTCTTTATTAGATACACCACGGTATTAATGCAAACAGTCCACTCCTCCAGACGGTTAGTGACATATAAATAAAACATAAGGATTAAGCCTGCAGTCAGGGTTGGGAGGTTCAGTTATTGCTCTACTAATCTCTACAGTACGCTGAATGCAATACTAAACAAAGTATTGCAAAGATTCTGATAAGTGCCAGGATCTTTGAGGGCTGTTGTCCAAAAAATATTAAAAGGACAATTCATTTTTTTAACAACCGGGGCCATCATTCCCACGTATAATCAAAACCGGTTTCTCATTATAGCTTCATAAGGAGACTCCAGTGAATAGCAATAGAATCAATGTGTTGTAGCAATTTGAGAAACAGGTAATATTTTATACTGTACGTTCACTTTTGTTTTTACATTAGAATATTTAACATCTGGTTTAAACTGGACTGCTCTCTGATTACTCATGTTGTGACACTGCATAGACCGCAGAACTACTATACTGGATTTAATTATATTATACAGGTTTTCCTATTATTGGGCCTCATTCACAAACAGTGCGTACACACAAATCTGTGCTTAAACCGTGCATACAAACGTTTTATAGTCAATAGTCAATATTTATTCAATGTAAACAGTTTATTAGAACCACAGTTATTTAAAAAATGATTGGTCCTAAATATACAACATTTAAAAGTATGAAATTGCTAATCATACACAATTTATTTACTAATTATAAAATTAATAGCTAAAATGTTGTAATCCATAAATCATCATCATAAATGTAATGAAATTATTAATATATTGAAATATCCTGTTCCCAACTTTTAGATGACAATAGCTTATATATTGGAATTTCCATATATGCATTGTGACAGCAATTAATTTCTCCCAACAGATTTGGTTGTGATATATGCAGCTGATTAACCAGCAGCCTGTTCAGTGTTTCTCACAGCCTGATGAAACATGATGCACACCTACCAGTAGTAGGTATTTATGTAGATCAATTACATAGATCTACACATTTACCAACTTTTTATTTTGTTATAGACGTACTGCATGGTAGTGGTGCAACAGGTTTGCAGGCTGAATACAGGATTCACCATCAGGCTCCAAACGGTTGTGCCAATGACATGTTTACCAGCCAAATCTGCCTTTTCTGGCTTCTACTTCTGAAACTAATGTTTACATTTCACTAGCGGTAAAGTTTTTCTACATTTTTACCATCATGACCCTCTTTGCAAAGAGTGACAGCTCTCTCCACTGTTGCATCGCTCCGACAGAGCCTTCCTTAGAAACAAAGGCATGGTAGGATGCTAATTACCGATAGCAGGTGATTGCATGGCAATTTAGAATGATTCTGATTCACTAACATACGCTAACAGACGGTAATTTTCTTTGCACGCTTATTTTGTGCCCAAAGTAAGAACATTTCTATGCACATATTAGTGAATGAGGCCCATTGTGTCCACCTCATGTAGGTGTTCAGTACCAATTAAAATAGAGATGTATATGTCAGCAAAATGTTTCTAATTTTCAAAAATATGTGTATTAAACATGAGAATGTACTGAACTAGGTTGTTTCCTTATTCAAACCGTAACCACACCATGCCTTGCGGGTCATCTGAAAATAATCAAACTGCCCTCTGGTTGACATTGGTACCTGGCTTTGTTAGCTTCTTTAGTGACATCCCAGGCCCATGTGATGAAGTTCTGGCTCAGGTAGGAGACAATGGAGTCGGCACACATCATTTGGGAGCAGAAGACGTTGCTGAGGACACTGTCATCGTTGTGGAGGTAGATGGCCAGCAGCTTCCTCTGTGGAGAGGAGCAGAACGGAAAAGAGAGTTAAAGGTAGAGAATGGAAAGTTTAGAGCAAAATGTACAACCCTCCCGATATCTTTGTGCCAGGTTCGAAAGGGCCATTACAACAGTTTTTTGATTGGGAGTTGATTCAGTGGTAAACAACAAAATTATACAGTTGGTTTTTAACAGATATTATAAGTTTGTGTGTGAAAAAGAATATTTTTTGCTATCAAAACTGTAATCCTCACTAGAAATGAAAAAAAAAGATTTGTTTTTATCTGTAGTATGAGATCTCACCATGTGTGGTTGTCTCATCACTGGAGAGACATTTCCACATTACATGACCATAAAATGACACGAGAGACCACCGAGTCCAGAGCCAGCATGACCTCTACAGACAAAAGCCACCACTGGCAAAAAAGCAAATACCACACAAAATCAAATGGTGAGCGGTGTAAATAAAACTTCTCTTGGAGGCGACGAAGATATGGAGAAAACAAAACAGACAAATCACTCTATTTATTTTACACCAAATGCCAGCAGCCTGTTCAGGTTAGTAGCGGCAGGGCCAGACAATATTGACGAAGCTCCAAATCCAAGGATATTGACACCATCATATAAGCCTGGCAGATTCTCCCTACTGACAATCTAATTAAAAAACAAACACACCCACAAACATAAAAAGGTTCCAGAGGACAATGTTGGAAATAATGCTCTCTAAATTACATGTCACTTCTCTTGCTATCAAAGAACAAATAAGAAAAACTCTCTAAGTCTCCGCTTAGTTCATTTTTAACCACAACTGCGAAGGGGGAGTCAAGGGGTCTGTTTCTCAGGAGTAATACTCTAGGCTACGTGCGACAAAAAGCAAAAAATCTACACAGGGCGTAGAAACGTGAAGGGAAGTGAAAGAAGAAGTTGTGCTATACTGTGGCCTGTGTAGAATAGGAATGGGAGAGCACTGCTGTGTTTGCTCAACGATTAGTGCTTTAGAATAATCTCCAGGGCTCCTAGAGAGAAGGAGCTGGGGACTCATTCATGGGGCCAATTCAACGGCCTGAAAAGATTAAACACTCATGCTGAGAAGACAAGCAAATTCAGTCTTAAGAGAGGAATGAGTGTGAGGGGAGGGAGAGTTTTACGACATGAAAAAAAAAAAAAAAAACAAAAAAAACCTGATACACGCTCAAACTGACGTCCCAACACACATGCACAGATGCACAAACTTAACTCTGTGGTACCCACATGTGAAGGACTCACACTCACACACATGCATGCTCAATTAGAGCAAGTGTAAAGGCTAATCAAAGTGGGCATTTTGGCCAACTGAACTCCTTCATCTTAGTTAAACTGTCCATACCCCTCTGTTCCTTCTCCGCTTTCAAGTCAGATCTTTTGTATTGCCTGTCGTAGCAGGGAGGAGCAAATCTCCTGTTCAGCTAAATTACTAGGTCCAACCTGAGCTAGATAGTGACCCCATAGCCCTTCCTCACACCTGTTCACCTAAATTTAAGCTTGCTTTGTATGTATGCATGTGTGTGTGAGAGGGAGAGAGAAAGACATTTCACACAGCACATCACTGTTAGCATTGACTGTATAATCAATGCTCCTCTCAGTAGAGACTTTGAGTCATCACATTTGGTAAAAATTGTATAATTTTTCAAATTTACAAATCCAGTGTTTAACTAGTTAAGCAAAACCTCATAGGCTTGAATTGAATGTTTTGTATTAAATGAGGCCTCTGAAAGATTAGTGCTAGTGGTCAATAAAACACTACTCTGTAACTACCATCCTGGGTTTTGGCCTTACCGCCCTATGAATTCAACATGACAGTACAGCCAAGCTGAAGTGGCTGACCATAAAGTAACACACTGTTTGTCTCTGTCACAGTTCTCATGGTGCAACTGGTCTATTTAAAGAACACTGTAAACATTATGTCCCAAACATTTGTTTCTGATCATTCTTGGGGTTTTTTAAAAGCAGTGCTTGTCAGAGCCACAGAAAGTAACATGTCCAAGCATTATAGCACTTCAGTCTTTTGATCTGCTCCCAGTAATGTTCAAATGTCGTAAAAACCATTCAAGTTCTGCAACAATAACACTTGCTATGAAATATGTCTCATCCAGAAAAACAAAACAAAACGTGGCATTTTCTCCCAATACCTTCCAAAAAGCATAGTTTTCATAACACCTCCACAGTTTAAGTATTGATTAATAGATAAAGCACACACAACATCCCTATATATATTTTAACCTCTTCAACTCCCCTCCTCCCTACCATAGAACCATTTTTGGGGATCTTTAGGGGGAGATAGCAGGTCAACAGTATATGCCACATAGAAGTTGTATACATCATCTGAAAGCTGGGAACTTGAAGATTAATTTGAGATGCAGCTCAGCACTGTGTCAAGTTTTTCTATTCATAAATATGTTATAAACACTGTGTTTTGGTTAGGCGCCTATTCAAATTTTAGAACTTTATGACAGAATGATGGCCATTCCCTGCTCATTTATGTGTCATAAGTTGGGTTGATGACATTTGTTGATTTGGTGCAAAATTTAACTATTTTTGACCACTCAATAATTGATAAAAATCCCTCCAAAATACCACATTAAGACACCAAGACTTTGAGGAACACCACCGAAAAATTCATGCTGTGATTGGTAGTATAAACTTTTGACATTTGGAGATTTCTGTAAGAATTGCATTTTTTTTGAGGTCTCTAGTTTGTGGTTGTAAAGTTTCATGAGGCTATGATTATTCTTGAGGTCACAATAGGTCATTTTATAAAGTGAGGTCAAGTTCCAAAAAATGGTCTCACTACAATGAAATGGCTACTATGGGGACAAACATCATCACACATGAATACAGTTTGGCTCATTGAATCCACAAGAGTCTCTGCTTTCCAGTCACACCCAATTTATGTAATTCCATGACTGTTTAGGGACCCCAGTATGCAGAAATATTCAAACACACCATTTTTATAATAGGCAAAAACAACACATTTATACTGCATGCAAAAGACTGCATGGTTTTTGCCCCAAACTGCATGGGATTAGCATAAAGCGGGCATGTCTGTAAAGGGGAGACTCATGGGTACCCATAGAACCCATTTTCATTCAGATGTCTTGAGGTGATAGGTCAGGGGACCCCTTTTTAAATTGGTTATGCCAGTTTTTCCCTCAGCAAAATTTAGTCTAAGTTTGGAGTATTATTTAGCCCCCTTCCTGGCAAGCTATCATGACATGGTTGGTAGCAGTGGATGCCTTAGATCTTTTAGTCTAGTTTCATTTGATACCAGTGTCTTCTCTTCTAGCCTTAAAACTGAGCCCACTACAGCCTCTGAAAGACAGTAATATCAGCCAAGGATGCTGGCGTCCTTATGGAGTTTAAGAGGTTAAGGGACAATCCAGGACGAACCTTACAATTATTGAAAAATAACACACGCTAGCGATGACGTGGAGCTACTGGACTCCTAACTGCACAGGTTGGAGTGGATTATCCTGCTTATACCATTGCAACTTGCCAGTCATCAATATATGAATAAAATTTATTCATATTTTGTATAATACACTCACTAAATTAATTCTTTGCCCCTGTACTATATTTTTCAACATTAGAATAGTGCCTGCATGGTCATAGAATAAAAAAAAACATTAATCTTTCTATTAAATTATAATGTTTCAAAACATTCTGGTGGTTGGATAATGCAACCCAAGGACAGGGCTTTCTGACAGTGAGTGAAATTATATTTTTTATGCAGACTTGCTATATTATTGGCTGTGTCCACAATCACTCCAGATTTACTCCCTGGTGAATTTGTAAAATGTAAGTAATACATAATGCCTTCAAAATATTTCACAATGGAATAAAGAATATAGCACCCATAGCCTGTATATTACTTCTTATTAAAAATCAAATAATCCCTTTACTACGAGATGTCACATGAAGTCACACTCACAGCACGAGTACATGCCGATGAACAATACATATATGACACTGTCATATTGTCAGGAATTATTTTTGACTTTGAAACTCTTAAATCGAAGTGGATGATATTTGTGTCACATCAAGAAGAGGCTTTTAATCATTCATTGGTACAGTATGTTTAACAGAGCCATGAGACACAAGTGTATAAGACACAGATATACACAGAAAGGTACAGGGGGAGGAAGAACAGAAAAGTCCAGATAGTGATTATTCTACAGATGGCAGCTCAGTCTGGAAAAGCAAACACTTCAAAATGAAGAGCTCAAATGACTGATCTAATGACCTCACAAGCACAGTGGGAAAACACATTCAGATCGATGACGAACCACACACGAGGCTCTCCGTACCCCGCTGAAAACATCTTTATAACAGAAACATTGTCAAATTTTAATCCCTCTAAATCTGTGACTGAACTAATCAAGCGTATTGCCATCTTTGAATTACACTGAGTGTGTAAAGACTGAGTGTCTTTTGAATGTGTCCTGTTCATCTACTAATGGCTGGGAGGATAAACTGTGGGTTGAATATATTCACATATAGAAATATTTATAGATAAGCTTCCCACATTGTTTAACATTTGTACTCTACATCCATTTATTTTTAATCTATCTATTAATGAGCATCAAGTGACCATTTCATGTGCAGTTAAGAAATCATGACTGAGTGCTGCTTGTGATTTACAGCCGTAGATCTGATAGATATACATACATCAATATGCCATATGCCATCCTGGTTCGCCAGTGCTCTTTCCTCTTGACTCTGCAAGGCTATTGCTGGGTTTTAAAGCGGATACTTGGCAGTGATAAATCCCCGGACTCCCCTCTCCAGCAAGGCTATGAATTTTGATGCGTCTTTGTGTGTGGCAGACAGGAGAGAGGAGCGGAGAGCGGAGGAGAGTGGGGTTAGAGTGATTAACCACTGCGTTGATGGGGATTTAGTGAGGATCGTGGTTAGTGATGGGTGGCCTATCTCTCTGGACGCTCTGACTAACCACTGATCCCCAAGAGGGTTCAGCTCAGCTCAGCTCAGCTCTGCAGCCCAAAGCATTTTCATTAAGGATGGATTGAGTTTATCTCAACAGTCCCCCAACACACACCTTCAGAAACACTTCATCAAATGTAGTGTTTTGCTTAGTGATTAGCTTCTCCCAGGCTTTTAGAGAGTGAGACTGATTCCTCTGTTTATAAACCCACCGAGTAGTCCCCCTTCAGTCAAATCTGCCCTATTCCAATATCCCCTTAATGAAGTAGGCTCTTTCTGCCATGAGGACACAAAAACTAGATTCCTTTTCAGATGGAAGCAGAGAGCAAAGGATGGGATGGATAAATGGAAGAAGGGGCGGTGTAATCGTGCACATATGTTACTGTGTAATGAAACCGTCAGCGGCGGCATGTTTTGGCCTGTCGTCTAGGACGGTTGTGACAAAACAGGACAAACACCGAGCAGATCAAAATAGCTTCTGTTTTCTTGTAAAATTCTTTGTGTATATCCAGCTTCCCTAAAGTCACTCTAACCGTGGCACAGTTGGCGGGCTAAATCAAGCTCACCCAGACTAAAACAAAATACAGTGAAAATGAATACTATTTTGCCCCTGAGCTGTCTAGAGCATAGTGGTACAGTACAGAGTGTGTGAACACCAGGGAGAAATCGGCCATATTGAGCTGGCTTAGGAGAGGAGATCAGCTGGGAAGCAGGCAAGACGCCAAATTTCTCTTTATATTTTTCCATCTCTGTTTATTTCATACTCTCTCCATCTTTACCTTCACCTTGCAACCTCTCAGACTCTTATTCCTCTCACTCAGCCTCTTATTTTGAGTCACTCTTTTTGCACTCTCCTCTCCATTCAGATCATGTCCTCTGTATCGTGCCCCCGCTATCTTGTATTCCACCCTCCCTCCCTCTCTGTGTGCCGGGTGATCTGAACCCCCCAAACATCTTGCTGTGTCCTCACAGTCTAATAAGGCTGTAATCCACACAAGCTGTCAGTTGATACAAGCATCCTTAAAAGGACAAAAGCCGAAAAACAAGAGGGAAAAGTGGACAGCTAAAAATAAAGCCTCAGCTGTCAGGGTGAAAATTTGATGAGGGTTTTGATGAAATTATATCAATGTGGCTGCAAAGCCTCCTTCACACAGCATGACACAGAGGGTAGATGAATAACAGTAAACACAGTATTAAAAAGAAATTCAACTTCAAAGTAAATAAGTCATCAATGCCAACGCACTACAAAGGAAGATGATTTAAGACTGCGTGAAGAGTGTCAGTTTTTATCAACCTGGTATATGCTGTAAATGTCAATCATATCCACATTGGTTAAATTCCTCTGTGGCATTTTAGTTTGTCTGTGTTTGGCATATGTTGTTATGATTTTTTAGACTGTTCCCCTTACTTTTGCATATGTTGCAAGTTGAGATTATTAGGCCTCTACTATATGGAGTTCTGTTAGTCAAAATGCAATCCATTAAGCCAGACCTCTGTTATAAATGCTGCTAACTGGCATGCATTCATTGTGTTTCTGTGGTTTTACTACATAAAAAATATACATATACAGAGTGCCCTGGCAGCCTACTGGTTAAGATGCATGCCACATAACCGCAACGTCTGCGGTTCAAATCCAGCTGTGGACCTTTGTTGCATATCACCCCCTGTCCCCCTCTCCCTTCAATTCCTGTCAGCTCTCAACTGTCCCTGTAATAAAGTCATTATATCATTACACACACACACGAATATATATATATATATATATATATATATATATAATTATAAAGAATTTATGGCAGAGCTGGTGTATTTATTGAAGTGGTCCCACTGCACTGGGACTCATTGTAGCCCTTTACTAGTACCTGAAGCAATACAACACACCAATGCAGCCCCTTGCGTACTACTTTCAGTTGGAATGAGGCAAAAGTCCCCTAGTGCCAATATCTCAGAAGGACCACCAGACCTCGTCAACAATACAAACTTACGAGTGAGTACTGATAAGAATCAAAATCTCTGGCAAAGTATCACACCGTACATATCTTAAATTGTGTGTTGACAGGGAAATTTTTCTAAACTAACTATTTCTCACTGGCCCTCAGGAGAGGAAGAACCATTCTACAATTTATTGGAGCTTGGAAAAGCATAGACCAGGCATATACTGAAATTGGTTATAATACTGACCATTGTGTTTTAAATTCCCACCAGCTCTGTAATGAAGGAGGGGATATGAGAAATGCAGTATCTCCCTTGACAGATAGAGAATGAATAATATCCTGCTCACTCTATGTTCCTGCTCTGTGTTGTCTTAAGCTAAGAAAACTGCCCAAAAAGGCAGTGGCTAGACTGACATGCAATGTTGAAACTACATCAAGTAGGTATGACATCAGTGCAAAAGATTCAGACTCGCATAAGTAACATCAGTACCTCGTATCTTACACATAGACAAAATTAAATGTTAGAAACACAATGGGACAAAGAAAAATATGACCTTGTTATCTAAAACAGTATCTCATTAAATTAAAAACCTTTCAATGAGGCTCCAAACAGTCAATCAGCTTACTTACATCTCTAGCTTTGCCATAGAAGGCCTCTTGAGACGCTGCCTCCAAAGACCCGATGAAGAACATTGGGTGGGTCTCTCCATACCTGCAGGACCATACAAACACACACACAACAGTACATAAACACATTAACATTGTTACATGCTAACCGTCTGTGGTTTAAAGTTGAATTAAAAGAAGAAGCACTTGACACTTAGCTCACCTTGAGGAAAATTCGGCAGTAAAGTGCAGTAAGGCATCAGCTTCATTCTCGCAATTCTCTGGCACTGCACGGGGACAAAAATAATTATACAAACATTGGATACATGCCACTAGCGTTCAATACAATCAATACAACAATATATTTCACTGAATGGTTAAACCGCTCCACAGTACATACTCATAGGTGATTTCCGACAGGTAGAGGAGCCCATTCCAAACATCTCTGAATCATCCACACCGAACTCTGATGCATCTTCAAAATCATCCCCCTCACTGTCGCTGATCATATGGACATCTGCACACTGTAAACATAAATTATTCATACATTTCCAGACTTATTTCCACAGATGTCAATAACAGAAGCATCTCCTTACTGTGTTTTATAAGTTAGCATGTATACACTGTACCCAGGGGGGAAAGTAATCCACAGCACAGAGAGTGTGTTTGTGTGTATGTGAAGATACCTCTTCCGTGGGCTCCTGGGCATTGGCTGGTGAGGACCTTCGACAAACACTGAGACGATGGCAAGGATAACTGATCCCAGAGACAGCTAGCGTCATCTAAAAACAGGAAACATAATAAAACGAGCAATATTAAGAGTAATCTACTAAGAAAGGCCAACTAGTTAGTGACACCATATGTGATTATACAAATAAAAGACTGAACTCTAATCAGAACAAAACAAACCTCATCAGAGTACCTTCCCAAATACTTCAGTTAGGCTATTTAAGCTGTTCTAATATAGGCCGTCATATCATGAGATACTTTATGACTTTCAAACTAAATCTTCCTCATCTCTCTAATCAGGAGAGAACCATGATGAGGTTTCTGCACACCTGCAGAAGCTGTTAGCGTGGTGGTGGTTTATAGTAAGAGAACACCTGACTAATGAGCTCCCAAATCCAAAGCCAGGACTGAAAATGTCAGCGTTCAGCAGGGACTCATTACAGCTGGTGTCTCCAGGCTTAGACCCCAGGGACATCAACAATACGAGCAAGGTGGTTGCAGGATGCAGTGCAAAACCAAAGACACCTGCTTTTAAAAAGTTGTGTGCCTGATTTTAGATTGATTCCCATCATGTAACAATGTGGAGCATATATATAAAAACAAATCTAAATGTCAATATTTCCTCAACATGATGGCACTTTTCTTAATTGCTGTCAACAGAGACCACTAAAAGCAGGACTGATAACAATCTAACAGTCCCTTATGGCTTGAACATACTGATAACATTATGCAACAATATATTCACTGACAAGCACTAATTGTAAAGAGCAAAGCAGAAAGCACAGATGTAAATACTTTTCTGGGAGAGTGAACTTCTAAACAACAGAACTGAGGCAGGGCATGCAGGCTGGGTGTGATAAGAGGCAGAGGAGCTTCTCGTCCCCTGCAGAGGTCCTGTGATCTGCTCCATTGTCAGGTGCTAAGACACACAAAGAGCAGCTGGACATGGTTGAATCAGGAGACGATTACACGCAACGCCAATTGAGTCTGAAAAGGGCTACACGGACTGCAGGGAGTTTCTCTGTCTCTCATAAAATAGAGTGGGTCTTCATGCTGGCCTCAGCTTCTATAGCAGGAGAGAACAGTGTAACCACTAGACCTTGTCAGCAACATACACTTACTATTGAGTACTGCTGTGTACCAGGCACTGATAAGAACCAAAATACAGAGTATGTCTATTATACTCCATCTTTTCACACTACCTTATCTTTTCAATGTAAGTAAGTTAGCAACAGCTGACAGACAAAAATATTTGTATAAAAAACATTTGCACAATTGTGACTGAGCTGAATGTATGACTAGGTGACACCATGTTCTTTGCCCCACAAAATTATAGAGATCTTTTCCTAAACTAAGATAATGAACTCTCTGGTCCTCGCTGGTCCTCTGGAGAGGAGTGACCATTTCACAATTTATTACAGCCTGAAAAACTGAACGCTGACACTGAAACTGGTTATATTATTGACCACTGTGTCTTAAATTCTCACAAGCTCAGTAACGATGCAGCAGATATGAGAGACGCAGTGTCTCCCCTGACAGATCGAGAATGAATAATATCCTGCTGAGTTCCTATTCCTCCTCCGTGTTGTCTTAAGCAAAGATAACTGCTCAAAAAAAACAGTGGCTGGATTGACATGCAATGTTGAAACTACACAAACCAAGAACTACATTGCAATTAAAGGGACACGCCGACATTCAGAGTTGCCTATAAGAGTGAGGGTAAGGTACCTCATACCTTACTCATTGTCAAAACTAAAAGTGTTAGGAATAAAAATATGACTATTAATGTGTCAGTGAATTAAAACCTTCCCTATGAGGCCTCCAACAATTAATCACCCCGGACGCAGAGACAGACATGTACACACAAAAACGGAGAAACAGATTGTGTTTCTTTTGTATTACCAATTAGTAGCGAGTGTACTCGAGAAGTAAGTGTAAGTGTCACAGCAAGGACAGCTGAGTATCCCAGGAACACCTACGAAGAACACTTAACTGAATTGCCTAGTAGTTGCTCATGTAACTTAACTCTAATTAAGTTAGTACTGTGGGCCTGATTATTAGATCTTTGTGTTTTTCATATCTTTTCAGAAAAGTTACAAATGAAACTACAAAAAATAAATATCATTCCCCAAGCAGTGAAAATAAAGCAAGTCAGCAATACTTTTGCTAAACCAAAAAACAAAAACAAAAACAAAAAAACAGAAAAGCTATGGCCATTAGAGACATGATGGGTGCCAAACCTGAGAGGTGAATTAGCATGGTGTAAGAAAGTTGTAGTTATTGAGCCAGACAAAGACATAAAGGGTCTGAGCCTTAAGGATATGAAGGAATGGCCCCCAAGTCTATTCTGCCTATTCCCCAATCGAGTGGCAATCAAACGTGAGAATCTTAACAGCGGCTGCCGAGAGGATCCCCATAAACCCTTTACCCCCTCTACTCACAATAAGAGGCTTTCGTCTGAGGGCCTAATAAGTGTATAAATAAAGTTGATCACTTCCCCTGTCAAAAACAGCCTGGAGGGTTTGAGCTGACATGGATGCAAGGAGGGGAGGTGAAAAGGAGAAAAAAATGAGTTGAGTGCCTCTCAATCCTCTTCCTCACTTTGACCCGATGGCTTCTCCTGATGTTGAGGTACACAAGTGCAGCTTGACGGCTCAGTGGTAAAACGTGGAAACAAGGCTGAAGCGCCGCAGGGCACGGGGGGTGGGGGGATGAGGTTAACCCCCCCAAATGACCCTCTCCCACATCTCCACACAAAGGAACTGGCTCCTCTTTTTTGGATTCTTTTAATTAACACTTGCATTGAGGCTCTAAGCATTCAGGGGCCGATACAGGGAAAGAATTTTCTCTCTCCCTTTCCCCCCCTCCCCTCCTTTCCCTCTCCCCCTCAACCCTTTCTTCCCTTCTCTATCTCCCTTTCTCTCCCTTCATTCTTTCCGTGTTTCATTTTTTCTTTTCTAGTGTAGGGCAGTGTTTGGATTAGGTGTCTGGCTGTGAGTGTGAGATAATTACTACTGACAGCTGCACTGATGGCAACCACAACCACAGTTCCACCTTACTCCACTTTCTCTTTGATGGGACAAGAGAAGGAAGAGAGTGAGGGAACAGGGGGAGCGTGGCAAAAAGTGAGACAGAGAGGGGAAAGGAACTGGAGAGGGAGAGTATGGGAAATGGATGGGAAATAGTGCGCAATCTCCAAAAATAAAGACAAAAGAGAAAAAAAAAAGACAGGTCAAGCGCATCCCAACCTTAACACCTGTTGGCTTCCTTGTTTCAAGCTCTTTTCTTCCTTGTTTCAAGCTCTTTTCTGCCTTGCTGAAGATAAGCATCTCTTGAGAAGTATCAGGGGTCCTGTACATTGTGTGTTGGCCTGACAATATGCGCACACACATACAAATGCAAGCCAGAGCTAGAGGCTAAGGTAGGCATAAATAAATGACTCTTGGATCAGTGGGATGCGTAAGAGAGTGGGTGTTGTGGGGTTATCTCTTACATCCAGCATGGTGTTGTGCTTCTAATATTCTACATACATACTAAAAGGCAACCAAACAAAGAAGGAGCGTCCTCCTAGTCAAACAAATACAAAAAAATGCTTGAGTTGGGAACTTCACAGAAAGAAAAACGAACAGAGCTGGAAGAGATAGAAAATGAATCAGACAGACTAACTTGGTGCTGAATGTCACCTGAAGACAGCCAATCGCACAAGGGAGGGGGGCTCTGCCTGAGCTTACTGCTGAGCCATGTTGCTATGGAAACCACCAGGCCCCCCTCAATAAACCCTTGGCTTCATAGGCCCCTATCAGGTAGAGGAGGATTCCATTAATGCCGGCTGGGAAACGGAGGGAGGTGCTGGCCTACAAGGCAAGGCACCTCTGCGGCTCTGCAGCATTAATACATTAGCAAACACCATGAAACACTGCATAAATGTCAGCAATTACAGGCTAGAAGGAAGGATGTGTGGCAGTGGGGGTTGAAATGATGAGGCGATGTAATAAGGATGTCCCACTGCCCTGTCAATCACTCCTACAGGTGTGGAGGAAGGACTGCCAATCAAAACAACTCAAATGAGATGGGGCCTGTCTAGGAAGTCTCTACGCTGTATTGTTTAGGCGAAGGAGTAGAAAAGGAGAAGGGAGATGTAGGAGGCAGGGGAAGAGGCTCAATCAGCGTATTTCAAACAGCACAGGACGTTAACGTCCCATTGGCCTCTCAAATCAACTGTTGCCAAGACCTCTGTCGTAATCTTCAGCACTGTTCAGATTGGCTTTGCCAAAGCCACAAGACTCCGGATGATTTTGAAGGCAGAGCTGGAGGTAGAGGTAGTATTTATTTTACTCTACTTGGAGTAAAACAAATTCCACCAAGTTTTAACTGTAGAAAAGTCCAACAAGTGTACTTTTCTCTGACTGAAGACTATTCCAGTGCTATCTAGACAAACAAACGATAAAATAAACTGATATTATGAAGACTTTAAAAATGTGCAACATAGATACATTATTTCTGTGGTTAATGTTTTACAGGGTTTATATACTCTACATAAACACTAAGAAATCTTCAAATCACTACTTGAACCGGGTCATCACCTTCTGCCTGCTAGAAATGAGCATCACCTCCCGTTGCTACTACTTCAACTACACTTCCTTTTGCATTTAACTTCCTTCGTGTAACACCACATACAATAACACAGTGCACTGAATAAACTGATCTGTTGTTCAGTGTTACTTGAGCATTATCCTTCCTGCTCCAATTTCTACTTTCCGCATGGCCTTGAATAATTCAGAGCACAATAAACAATGACACACATTGAGTGGACACTATCAGGGAGGGTGACGTAACACATAAATACTAGTTTCTCTGAAAGGTGAGAATTTCTTTCCAACAAACTAATTTTCTACACTCCAACAATACATAGGCATGATTTAACAAACAATGCCACAATTCAAATATCTCTTTCTCACAAGGTAATAGATATTCTGAACGAGGTGATCAATTAGAAGAACTATAATAAAATTATATGTGCTCCTTGTACCTGCAAAAAATGGTGGTAAAACACCTGTGACGATGTGTTGCAGCTAGTCACCAACTACAGCAACCAACCAGGTCTGAGACTTTAACAAGTAACTCAAACTAAACTGCTACAGCAGCCGTGCTAGAGACAACAACACTGTTATTGTCACAGTAAGTACTTGGTATTATTTTAAAAAACTGCGAATACAGTACTGGAGTTTCCATACCAACACCAAAACGATACTTTTCTAATCAGATCAAATGTCCCAAAATTCTTAAACACTGAATCCGCGTTTAAGAATCAAACATTACCTTAATAAAATACAGATAATAATAATTAACAAATTATTTAAAATCAGGAAATATCTGACCTGAAAAACTAACAATTTGACCAAGCATTCAAAGCCAGTTTTCAGTACTTGACAGTTTTCAAAATTTGATGCTACAGACACAGCTCAGTTGGTACTCAAAAAGTATTGAGATTCGATTCTCAGCCCTAGACATAGTGTGTACTATTGGACATGCACATTTGCAAACACACAAATGCAAATACGCACACACAACACACACAAATGTAAATGCAAGCAGGCAAACAAAGTAATATCACACACTTAAAGGGGAAGCAGAGTTAAGTAGTAATCGATTCCACTGCAAGCGGGCTAGTGTGCAGAGCTAAACGTAATCTGGGGCCTCTGGCTGCCATATTTATTGGCCCAAACCCCAGGAGATGAGACTGGGCTAATGAGCTAGACACTAACACTGGCTCCCTATCCGCCTGCTAGGCCAGCCAAGTCGTGGGCTTTCTCTGTTAATACCTTCAGACGTTTCAATAAGAGGGCTGTGGCTAGAACAGAGGCCATTATTACACTTCTGTCTCTGTGCTTTTTAATATCTCCTCATCCAGGAAACACAGACGCTGCAGATGTGTGTTAGCCAGGTGCCGTCTGGGCCTATGATGCCACAATGGGCTGCAATCTATTCATGATCCCTGGCCATCATATCCACAGTAACCTAGGGGGACCAGCTTAGGGTCACTGATAACCAGTCCGCAGATAACAAAATAAATATATAAATAATATAAATATAAACAATTAAAGATAAAAAAAAATGAATTATTTTCCTTTAATTTTACCTCTCTTACATTGGATATGACATTGACAATGGTGGAGTTTCCTCAGCAATGTAACTTACTGAGTAAGCATGCTATGCTGGTTTATCTCAGTTAGGTCACCTTATACTCATACATAGTTTTTCTATAGAAATACCTCAAAATGCTTCTATTCATTTAAAAATGTGCAAAATCAATGTATTTATTTCATGAATTCAAAACCATTATTTTCATTCGCCAAACACACAGAATATATGCAATAGATTTTTGAAATAAGCATGTCTGACAGTGACTGGATTTATTTTTAGCTTGCACAAATCATGTTTTCTTTTTGAGTGAGGAAAATGGGGATATTGTATGCTTTTATTAGACAGTAATACTAAAGAGACGATGGTAAACAAGAGAGGGAGATGGAACAAAGGTCGCCAGCCAGACCCGAACCGGGGACATTGCAGATCATGGTCAGCATCTTGACCCACAAGCTACAGGGGTCTTCCTTAAATAATTTATATGAGACAATATTTTCAATTATAAAGAAATATAATTTTGAAGCTAAATAAATGTTTAAATATTTTACTAAAGCCAACGTAGACGTCTACATCTCAAGGTATAAAGTAATTTCAAGGAGGGTAATTGAATAGAAAGGTTTTAATTGCTCCAACAACATTCCTATAGTGCTTCATTTTTGTTCTCTTTGTCTGATATTTATTTCTGCATGATTGGAACATGTATAAGGTATTCAAGTAAGGGATACTTTGTCAAGTATTGTGTATTCCAAAATACACAAAAATACTTCTAATTACTTTGATAATTTAAAAAAAAAAAACAACTGAAACGTTTCCTTTTCTTTTGCAAATCTATAGTCAAATCTACGGCAGCACACCCACATCCTGAACAGAAACTAAAAACATCTTCGAGTAGCTCTTTTCTTTGTTAGTGTAAAGCAGTAACAGCAAACTGCATGTCGCGGTTGCAAACTGGACAAGTAAATCATTTGGTGCCATAATACGTAAGGACTTTCACTTAGAACTGAGGTCAGTCATTGCGCTACATGTCCATAATATGCTTTCAGATTTTAACAAAGATTTGTATTTCTGTTGTAATCCCAGGCTGTTTACTGATCACATAACTGGATGTCTCCAAGGATAATGCTAACAATGATAAACCAATGATAAAGGATCATAGCAGTATGGTATGTTTGGTGGTCACAGGCTTTACAATTGCTTGGTCTGAGCTGTAATGGAACAAAAATAAAGCAAACAATCTCCTGTAGTGAAAGGATGCATAACCCTTTGTCCTCTGACCTTTTAAGCACATTAATGGGTGCAATGTATTTGCTTTCACTGTTAATATTAAAAGCTTTACTTTGGGTCATAAAAACAGGTGTAGTTATTGTTCCTTCGCTTAAGAGTTTTTGAAACAAGAATAATGGGTGACACATAGAGCTGACTGTATCCTCTGAAATACTGCATATAAAGAACAGGTTACCATTATTACCCACAAATCTGCACTGCCACTTAAAACATAGATAGATATGCAGTCTAATGGCTACTGTAGAGCCAGTTCTGGCATATATAATTACAATTGAAAAAAAAAAAAAGAAACAAAGTCAATACCAATACTTCAAATCAAACAACAATCACATAGATCTAAAAGGAAAACGTTAGCTAGGGGTTAACACAAGAATGTGTGCGCAACAGCTCCACAATGTAGCATGATAAACCATCCCATACAATTAGCATGGGAACACATATGCTGTCAAAGACGGGGTGAGACAAAAGGGGTCAGAGGTTCCTCGAGGTTCTGTATGAGGGCCGCTTCTGATCAGCTTGACTGTGTGCAGGGTGAATGGCTGGGAAGAGCGACCCTGGGACGGGAGAGGTCAGCGGGACTCAATGATGTGAGCTTTAATGTCCACAGATAGAGGACACAGGATGGGAGCCGTCTTTGACATCTTAATTAGCTTCAACATCTTACTCGCATGCTTCTGACAGATGGTTTTGGCATGGATTACAGACTGTAGAACAGTTTCCAATTTGCAAGTATTAAAATAATGTAAATCAATAATCTGTAACTCAGGGACTTTAATTTGTGGCGGACGTTTAATTGTCATTATGGCCGCTGTTTTTGATCCAAGAACCAGTGAGGGAAAGGCAGCATTTACTGTGCACAATAAAGTGAAGACAGATGCTGAAATTTCTCTGGTAGAACTATTATAGTATGTCCGTCCGTGTCCGTGTTATTTTGATAATGTTTGTGTGTGTAATGTGTGTGCGTGCTTCTTACAGAGTCATCAGATGCTGACGCAGGCCATCCCTCCCACTGTTGATGCCGGACTGGGATGTTGGTCAAGTCTGAAATGTTCCTCTTCACCTGCAAACATAAAGAGAAGATACAATTATTACTGTATATAAAAAGTACATATATCACAATAACACTATTGGTTTGAAAAGGTAAAATAAAAAACAATTATAAAACACACAACAATAAAAAACAAACAGCGAATCTCCACTAAGATCTTTCATCTCTCTCAGTACCATCCTGTCATTATTAAGTAATATGAAACCGGAAAATATTCGCATGACTAATCTAACAGTAAATACAGTGGTATATGTATTATAGTAAAGGCTACATCAAAATAACCCGCGTTCAGCATGAGGGAAAACTAGGATGGAGGTAGAGAATGAAGGAGGAGATGAGCCAAAAGAAGGGAGAGAGAAAAAAAAATTACAAAAAGACAGCCAGTGTTATCAGCATTCTTCAGATGCCACAGCTAATGCCCAGCAACAACAGCCCCACGCTCTGAAATGAACAGTATTTCTCTTCTCCCATTCATGCGCGGACGCTGTATCTGCATCACTTAATAACATTCCGTGCTTTTAAACAGTTAGCAGCCAGCAGCGCCTGTCCCGCCGAGCGCCGTATCACACCGTCCAGTGGGTTGTTGGTTTAAAGCCCTAACGCCAGCCTGATGTGCGCCAGCCGAAGGTGATCAAAGCCCGTCGGCGTCTGAGTGCTGGCGGCCGTGGATTCTAGTGCATTTGTTCGGCAGAATTCTGGCCTTCAGGCCCGCAGGGCTGGACACTGATGCTGAGAAAACTGTCTATTGTGGGGCAAAGATCCCTCCACACACGGGTCAAATCCTGTCTTTGTAAAAAGCACTGAGGAGAGATGGATCCTTGAGCATATGAGGGGCTGCTGGTCATGGACGTGGAAACTTAAAGAACGCTACAAACACAAAGTCAAAGCCAATGTCAGGCAAAGCAGGAAAGCAGCTGCAAAACACTGAACTATGAAGACTGCGGGGGCGGACTCTGCTTGGATGCTTGCACCTTAATACTCTGATATTCCTGCACTTTGCATCTGTATATGTACTTTTGTGTGTGTGAGTGTGTGTGAGAAGACAAAGACATGATGGGCTGCTTGCTGCTTGCAGAAATGACAACATTCAAATCTTAATTTATCCATTCATCAAGGCAATAGTAAATATTCTATCCAAGTTATCAATCTCTCCCTGAAATCATTTTTTATTTGTGCTGGGCCTGGCACAGCAGAGCAATTCGCAGTACAAACAAGCTGAGAAAAAAATAAAAGCACAATAATAAATGAGTGGCACAGTCCATCCTTTGTCTTTCTATCGTAAATCCCACACCACACTGCTCAGTGCCTATCCTTATGATGAGAAGCTATGGCCAGGATAGCAGGCTGGGGTCAGAGCGGGTGGCCAGTGTTATTACAGAGTGTAATATCTATGTTTGACCAGCCGGACTACAGGGATTTGACTGACCGGCTGGCCGACCGATGAATAGAGGGGAAAAGGGAGGAAAGGAGAGGCATAAACACTAGTAATGAAGAGGCTGCAGTCAGAGGTTAAAGCAGCATCAGAGAAACAACAAACTAACGCCCACCACTGAGAGAGTGAGGGTGAGAGGTGGAGAAGGAGGAGAGTGGAGGGAGACAATGAAAGGCACCTGGCAGACGACAACCTGATCTCACCACAGAAAGAAAACACAGCTACAAAGCAGGCCTGCCCACCTGAAAACACACCGCTAGAATCTGCATTTAGTCATTCACATCAGCCCTTTATGACCATATTCAAAACACAACACGATTACCAGACTCTGCATACAACCATACCAACAAAAAACAAAGTGATTTAGACTATATAGCAGCCTGACAACGGGGTGACACAACGCCTTGCCCTAGCTTCTCTAGGTAGCTGAAGTTTTTGTTGCAGCACTCAGTTAGAAAGCTTCAGCCACAGCAGCCATCATATGAGAGCAATACTGTCTAATGCTGCCCCCTGTCTGCCACCACAGTCATCTCACTGATAAGTTAGACTGCAACAAATTAAAATGTTTGTATTTATTTTGTGACTCGAGTGACAAATTTTACATGGAAAATTCTTACTACTACTTACTACTTACAATTACCAGCTAAAACTTGCTTGACCTAAAACAATGGAGTGTAATTAAATGTCATTATGAGACACTGGGCTGCACTGCTTAATGAAATATAGTTAATATGAGGCTCATGATAAGTATCCATCGATCTCCCATGTACATACAGAAGCTAAAATATAAAGCAAATGTCTTTAACAGAACAGGACTTCAATCAAAGTCTTAATAGCAAATACAGTGCTGCTGATGTGTGTGTTGCTGTTCATGCTGAGTTGAGGCAGGGGTGTACGAGCCAGCTATGCACAACGTTAGCGGGACTGGCTGTGGCGCTGAGCTGCTGGGCAATACGCCTCACGGCAAAATTAATGATCCAATCATTGTAAATGCCAATTGCCTATAATCCCTGGCTGGAAGCAAATCAAAGAGAAGGAAAGGTTTCCGTTAAACAGTCACAAGCTCTCTCTCGCTCTCTTTCTTCATCTCCCCAAGGCACCAGATGCCTTTCTTTCATTCCCTTTTCTATCCAACCTTCCTTTTCTCAGCTCTGTAGCCCTGTCTGCATTTGGTTCCTATATGTCTCCCAGCTGCGGAGCAGGGATGGGGGCCCAGGCCCAGCCCCGGGGGGCAGTAGAGGAGGGAAATCCCCAGGACAACTGGTCTGGTCACGGACAACTCAGGGCCCAGCAGCCATCCCTATTCTACCCTCTACTTCCCTGGCAAACATTTGCTCTCCAGCTTAGCTCACAAGCTAGCCAGCAACTTACCCCCACACTCTTGTCTGGTAATGCCAATCAGAGTCTACACAGCCCTGTGCTCTAGAGATGGAGAAGAAAGAAGGTAGAGAAGGGACACTGAGACAGAGAGACGGAGAATGAAGGAATAGAAAGGGAGGGGCAAGGGCAGTTCCCTGAGAGCCACAAGGCAAAGCCAGAGCCTTTGGCAAAGACAAACACGAAGACAGGACTCTATCCCTATTGATATGCACAAGCAGGGACCATCAGCTAGTTTTCAGCTAAGACAAAAGGGAGAATGGGGAGAGAAAGGTGCTCTGTAGTGGAGTCCATATGTGTCTGTGAGTGGACACAGTATGAGCAGAAAGGGGAGTCAGGCTGGCTGAATGTGGTGTTACTTCTTTGTTGCATTCTCAAGTCTTCTTATGACAGAAAAACACTCCCCCTCTTGTTTCTGTCTTTTATTATTGTTTTCATCTCAAGACTTCACAATCTAACTCCTCGTCTTTACTGCGAGCATCAAAAAATTACTTCAAAGCAACATGACTGAGGACACGTACTACTATTTGCTTGCTTCAACAGATTGTACTTGCACCTGTAGCTCATCATACTAGCTGCTGAACCTTATGAATCAGTCCCGACATGGTGTGTACACATGGTTTAAGAACATATAATTTTCTAACACATTACAGTAATTAAAAAAGGAAAGAAGTCTGTTCCCCAGCTAAAGAGTTAATATATAAAGAGCATGGTCAACATGGGGCCAACAGAGTCCAGATCTATGCAGGTTAAAGTTCTGGGCCTCATTTTCACTGCAGGGGGCCTTGAGATGCCTAAAGACAAGCATGCGTAAGGAAAAGACCGCGACATGGAGGCCTGTTTAAGCCCACATTGTCCCTTCTCTCTCCCCTATGGCCTCTTACAGCACCCCCACCAAGCCGACAGTCCTTTGCCTCCTTTCTGTGACCATGGTTCCCCCCTCCCACACCACAGGGACCCCTCCCCTGTGTTTGTAATCCCAGCAGAAACACTTAAGGTTCACAGTGGGTGCTCATCAAAACCATCTGCCTGAGAAGAGAGTGAGAGAGAGAAAGAGAGAGAGATGACGGAGGGAGGAGAAAAAGGAAAAGAGCGAAGTAGGAGAGGGCCAGAAAACCAGGGAGGCAAGCTGCCTCCTCCAGTTCAGATGTTGGTTGTACTAATCTGTTCAATTAGCACCATTACAAGCTCTGCTAGTAGCCTGATTATTATTAGTGTAATCTTCACCCTCACTGAGGAGCCAGATCTGAGCCGCAGTGAGCAAAAAAACATAAGAAAGGAGGAACACCTTTCAATGCTGCCTGAGAGTTAATGAGAGAAAGAGATGTCGTGTAAGAAAACACAAAACTGTCAAATAAGAAGTACAAATGATGTACAGTCACCACAGGAAGTAATTCAACTATATTTCCAATCCCAGATATTAAGTGTAAATAATGACAACTTGATTAATCTGTAAGATCATGAGTCAGACTCCTCTATCGTACCAGATCTGTCTTTGTGGAGTATATTTCCCCTCACCTGTAACAGCAGGCTACCCACTGTGAATAATAAATGACACCTGCTCAGGTCTCCCTCTGCATGGGGGGTTAGCGTAGGACAGTACAGGGCAGTAATATGTGTATGTGTGTGTGTGTGTGTCTCACGGGTCCAAACATTGACACAGACACACACAAACCCATTTATCTACACAGGCAAGCAAGCACACACTCCCTACGTGGTCTTCAACATTTAATCCATTTGCAGCTGCGATAGTAATAAACGATGGACAGAGAGATGTACTGTCTTCACACTGGGTCCGGTATGAGTAATTATAAATATTTCATTGGCTGCCAAATCCACTGTTTAGTTTCAGATGAAGAAAATGAATAGACTCTTTCCATTGCTCCTGCATGCCTAGCCTAGATCAAACAGTGTTCAGTCATTTAAACCACCTCCTTGACTGCAGAGACTGTTGAGAGAGAGACATAGAAAGTCGCAGCGTAGGGGGAGTGGGGAGAAAAAGAGGGGGTCATACCAGACCGCAGCTGTGAGAGTAATTATGTGCTCGGAAATGTGATTATTTGTGATGAATAATGACTCGATGGCGGAGATAGACTAGCAATGAGACTGGCAATGTTTGGCAAATGGAATGAGAGCTGTGTTATGGGAACCAAAGAATCAGGTACAATAATATTATGTATGTGAGAGTCCATGGGTGAGTTTTTGTGTTTGTGTCTGTGCATATAAAGTGACTTTCTGATTCCCTGTATGGACTGTGTTTGTTTGTGTTTGTGTGCGTGTGTGCGTGCATGCTTTAATCATACCTCCTGTATGGTTCTGGTGCCGGGGAAGTTGAGGCTGTAGTCCCTCTGGGCCTCATGGTGACTGATGACCAGCAGAAAGTTCTGGTTTAGTGACTCTGGAAGAGCACTAAACAAAGAGAGGAAAACAGCTATAACATTGGAAAAACAAGGATGAACACAGTAAATGAAATAAAAAAATGCGATTCAAATATACAAGAAGAGAGACAAAATAATGACATATAGAAAGAAAAGAAGGGGGGCAAAGAAAAACAAACATTATCACTAAGAGTGACTGAGTCAAGTAAAAGGGCACGCTGAAACTTGTCAACTAATGGTAGCCTGCTGGCCCAGAGGGAGGTGGGTGCCTCCTCTGGGGGCTAGTCGCCCACTTCACTGGTTATGTCTTAACAAGCCTGGCCAGAGCTCCACTCATCACAGCAGGCTAGCACAGCTATGACCACCTGCACAGTAACAGCATGGAGTCCATCAATGTGTTTTCGTCGCTAACAAACCTAGCTGCTATTGTGAAATAAACCCAGGAGAGCCTTCAGCACCTTCCTAATGACAAGCTCTAAAGATGCCTTAAAAACAAGATTGTACTTTAGACATACAGTAGCACAAACTGACCACATCTGCAAAGTTTGATAGGGTTAGTTTTTGGCCTTTCAAAAATATTTTGTTTTGTTCCAGAGTGCAGAAAATGCTGCAAGTGATGGACCAACCTTGAGTCTACTTTTATTCTTGAGCCAAAAAAACTAATACTAAACAGTTATTATTGTGCATCATGATACACTACTCTTCAACAGATGTTGCTGGATTACTGTTGTATTTAGCTACTTCACCTTCTCTGTCTGTCTCACAAAACATGACGTGAACATTTCATATCAGTTCATATCAATTATAAACTACTGTAAGCTGTGCCAGAGATGTTGTTGAATACTATCTCTACCTGCATCAGTTTTAATATGGTGAAACCTTCTACCATATTAATCCATAATAAAACATAGAAGCAAAGAGATAAGACTGACAAAATCTGTTAATACATAATGAAGAGAAACTGAATGAAGAAATTAGTCATTTTTACAGAAGTATTGCTAATGAAACGAACATGATATACCTTTATATCTCACCTCCAACTGAAAGAATAATTGGACCACGAATAAATTATTTTCTATCATAACCTATTTCCTATTTTTTTCCTCTAAGCATGAACAAGACCACTGGTGGGCCAAAAAGACAGACACAAGTAGTTTACAGGTAACCACTGGTCCAAGATGGCAATGGTCTCACATGTACGTATTTTATCATGAGCAGAGACCTGGTAGTGGAGACACAGGTCCAAGAGGACCTGAAGGAGCAGAGTTTACGGCTTGGCACCATGGCTCGCTCAGTGGCTGACAGCAGTGACAGAGATGCTGCGAGCGGTGCAAAAGCAGACACTTTGTGTGTTTCACGTAGAGAGGAGGAGGTGGGGGAATCAACTTTTGGAAGCTTCATTTACAATAAGCTGTGAGGTTAAGTAGCGTTTTGAGCAAACGCTGGGTCTGTGAGGCTGAATATCAATGGGAGGCTTAAGGGCCGAAGCAGGCACTTAATCAGGGCTCAGAACCCAAGGAGAGGAGGAAGAGTTGAGAGAAAGAGAGGGATGGGGGAATTAATATGTAGCACACACATTAATAATGCAATCACACCCTTAATCTGCACAGATCTGGACGAGCTTATGTTAACAGAAGCTCAAATTTACTGTAATGACATCATATTTACATTGACTAAAACTACGAAATCAATATGTAAATGTAATGTTTGTTGTAGCTAACTGGGGAAGATTGGAAATGTGTGGAGTGGGAAGGATGGATGCATATGTAATAGGGCTGAGCAGAAGGATGAGAGAGAGAGTATGTGTGTTCGAGAGCGAGAGTGAGTGAGAAAGAGAGAGAGAGGGAGAGAGGGAGAGAGAGGAGAAATGGAAGGGGTAGGGACACATAAATAAGGATCTAGCTAATATCATGATTATGTTTGGACACAATCCCGAGCTACTGCTGGCAGGCAACTAGCCTCCTAAATAGACAGAGATTGAGGGTAAACTGAGTGGAAGTGTTACTCTGTCCTTCCAAGCAAAGAAGGAACATCTTATCAGCCGCTTATGGCAGACCGACGAGCCATTTGGTGTGTGTGTTGGTGGAGTTCTGTTCAAGATTTACTTTGAAAAACCACATCACTCATTGTGTTCTATAGTACAAATATAGCCACTCAAAATATCAAATGCATTCAGAGGGGAAAAGAACTGCCGTTCATGATGAGTCATTGTCTTGTAATTTCCCATCTGTCTGAAGAGGCCGGCTGCTCCATATATAAACAGAACACCCATGTTTCAAGAATAATATCCCTGTGTCTCGACTGCTTTCACCACTGATGTTTTCAAAGCTGCTGTCTTCTGATAGAAGCAGGCCCCTCAAGCAGTACGGGGTTGAAATGTGGATGTCTCAGTGTTTGCTTCTGCCTTCAGAGGTCTCCTTCTCACTCAACACACACACTCTGTGACATCTAGGTCAGCCTGCAACATCTCTGGAGGTACTTGACATGGCATAAGGGTGCCGGGAGGAAAATGTCATTTAACTTTATGGACAGGGAAAATGGAGCGTTTTGCAGGGGAGAAGAGCAGTCTAAACAGATTGGTTTCACTCTGAGATAAGCCAATCGCCTAAGCTGCAAGTCCCCGCGGCACAGAGCAGACTCTAGACCTTATTAAACTAGCACTGCCAGACACACACACACACACACACACACACACACACACAATGTGACATGTGCCTGCAAAACACAAATACCCATACACACACGTCCTACCTAACCTCTCGTACACTCAAACATAGTCACTAACCTACAGTGTGTGTTTCAAATTAGGGACACACATAAAAACACTGACCAGGAGAGTACATGCTGACTCACCATCCTGCCTCTAATACGTACAGAGGAGGCCATGAAGCTCACACAAGGTCTTCTTACCTCCTCCACATTCTGCATCCACAACATAGCAGAAGAATATGAAACCGCTCAGGCTCTGCTCTGTTTTGGTCTGCCATCTTGTCCCAATCAGCATGCTAACTGTTAGATACTTTCCATCACGGCTTTAGCCAGCTAGCTAGCTGTCTCCCTAAAGCATCTGTGTATCTGCTACTGGATAGCTAACACACAAAGGGAGAGGTGGGAAGCCGCAATAAAAACACACAGAACCTAATGAATCATTTTTGCAATTTAAAATTTCTTTCAGAGTTCAAATTAAAATAACCTTTCATTGGCAAACACGCTTCCTGAGAGCTGGAGCGGAGAATAAACGAGGAAGGAAACAGGCTCCATTGAAATATTCATCAGGCCTTCATCATTTATGCAGGAGATTAGCTCCTCCTCAACACCCTCTTGTATTCACAGGCAAGTCATCAACATGGCCACAGAGAAAAACCTTCTTTAGACCAGGCTTTACCACTGCAGTGCTGACCGCACATCATATCGCTAACTAAATAACTACCTGAGATGGATTGGTGCTCAAAGGAAAATCTACCAAAGCCTCAAGATTTATTTCTAATCAAACAAGACAACTAAGAGGAGTTTACTCAGCGGGATCATAATGACAGTGCAGCACTATTTAATCAGTCCGTTTGGTTTAGGTGTGTGTACTGCATGAGACAAGCTCTACAAATTGCCAGGGATATTACCATTATGGGACATTTGCATTTTTAGTCAGCAACAATTTGGAGTAAATAAATATTGTGAAATTACATTTGGATGGATAACTGTCTTTTCAGACTACAACAACACACTAACAAATGTACTTCAAAAACGGGGAAAGTTTCAGTAACCTAATTCATTAACGTCATTCAAAATATACAATTAAAGATAATCGTTTCACCAGTGAATGATGGTTAAGTTCTTGGGCAATAGCCACAACACAACCTTAAGTCATGTCGTGGCTACTAACGGAGTGATAACAATACATACACATTCTTACCCTTCTAGATGTTTATCTGTTTCATAACATAATACAGAATTACCATCACATTCCTATGGTGACATTTCACTCAGAGATACTAAACCACAGTCTGCAAATGTGGTTCTGTAATTGCACTGTTAAATAAAAGTATATTATGTACAATTAAACAGAGACTGTCATAAAGCAACTTTATCTCTCTGTGAGTTAATCATGTCATGAAGTACAGTCTGTTTTAGTGTCTCTTTTGATTCTGCCACAAACACACCTGGTGTAAAGTTTGTTTAATTATTTACTTTGTTTCTAACACAAAAATCGTCTGTGCACTACTGGTTGGATAATGCAACCCACATAATGGGGCCTTCTGATGGTGAGAAAAACAAATTTCTCATGCTAGCTAGCTGAATCATATTGTGTCTTGTGAAATAGCGGAAGAGATAAACAGATAGCTTAGAAGAAAATGAGATAAATGTTAGCACGTTAGCCTTTGCAGTGCTGCAGTGTTTTTGTTTCACATGCATGTCCAGTTGGCCAGCATTGGCCAAATTTAAAAGGCAGGGCACCACAACCAGTCTTTTGGAGATACAGTGTGTCTTAAATTGTATACTCACTTAAAGAGCTCTTTGCAGTTTTTCTTAACATTTTTTCTTAACAACAAAGAAGAAATTTGATTTTGTTTTACATAAGGACACAATAGAGAGAAACTGTGTATGTGTGACAGACTCTGCGTTGAGCAATACTAAACTCAGAGTGGGAAAGAGTTAAAATACTGTACATGTAAGACACAAAAGAACAATGAAGTAACTGTTTTCTGGCAGGAAGCATACAGCTGTGTGACAATAACTGTAACAAATTAACAATTTTATTAAGCAAGATCATTTGATTTATCATGTTTGCAATAACTGCTGTAGTAGGTAGTGATAGCAGATCAGACAAGTTCACTTAACCATAAAACATTAGTATCTTGAGTTGGTATGGCGGTGATAAAGTGTGCTTCCCTACCAGCAAACTTTAGGTTGAGCTTTGTCTACTGCAACAAATTTGCACACGCCACACACAAATTGTGTGTACTGTGGATATATGGTGTGACCAGTTTATTTTTACTGCAAGCTAACAGCTTGTCTGGTCCCACTACAGGTGGCTGCTCCCCCCTACTCTGTGATCTGTCACCTATCCTCTCCCAGTATGACAGCAGGGTCACCGTACACACACTCATTTATACACAAATGCATATGCATACACACAGAAGCCCACCCACTCCATTCAAACCCAACTGTCCTCCACCAAAATAGCTGACACAGAATAATGAGCTCCTGACACCCAAAATGATATCGATAACACTTTGAGAAATGGCAACGGTGCTGCTAAAAAGACACAGCAGTTAGTGGGGGAGTGAGAAGATGAGGAGAAGCAGAGGAGAGAGAGTGAGGGAGGGAAGACTGAGGGGATGAGGGCCATTAGCTGCCAACACAATATAACTACCACTTAGCCTAACTAGCAGGCAAAGTGGCAAACTGCCAAATGACTTCTTTTACAAGTGTTCTGGTGACATGTGGATGCTTGCTTGGCTGCTATCATGAGGAAATGTGGGGGAGAGCTACAGTACAATTTTTATTTTCAATCCACTGTCAACATAACAAACCAGGGCCATTTCTCTGGCAAATAAAGACCATGTATGCGAAAAGAGGAGAACAACTGAAATTAGTCAGAAGATCTATAACCATGATCCTATCTTTTTTTTTATATATATATATATATATATATACACATATATATATAACAAGGTCAATTTTATTAAACTTAAACAATTCAGAGAGATACAGTGAAACTGGCAGTCACAGGATGTACTTCACAGCTCTCCAAAACAGAAGTAGATTTTAAAAATGTCTTACTAGATGCTTGTTTTGATTCAACACTTAAACTGAAAGCTGTCTTTTTAATAAACATTATTTTTCTGACAACAAATTACTAATAGCGCAGAGAAGAACACAAAGATACTTTTAAGAGACAGCCTGTTGTTTAATTTTTAAAGGTATTGTGATAATGGTAATGATTTGCTTGACAAATAGGCCCCATACTCTGCCAAGTCTTTTGTTCTGTCTGGATCTGCATCAGATGTCTCAAATGTCTCATGAAACAGTCATTTCAACAGTATTCACAAATATTAAGAGTACATAACTTTTTATTGTGATTTTTTTAAAGCGTTTCATTCTCTGTTGATTTGATCTTCATTTTCGCAGACACTAATGTCCTCAGAGGGAGGCTGATTAATGATCAGTACAATAGGCTTCTAAAAATATGAGCCAGACCTTTAATAATTACAGGAGAAGCACTTTACATCCTCATCTCCCTCTCTGGACCTAACAATGTCTTTCATCCACACATACAGTGACCCAGCACAAGGACAATGACATCCAGCAAACACCATCCATACACAGAACAAACTCAAGCTGTCGAACCATACATACATACGACATAAATCATCTTAGACTCATATTTATCTGTTTTTACTAGTCCAATGATCTTATCTTCGAATTAGAAATAAAAAGGGTCGTAGTCACCTTAAAATAATAAGTAGTAATAACGGGAGGAATGTCACCATCATACATGGGTAGATGTTCTCACTTGGATGATGTTTCCTGACACTGATGAAAGGACGAACACACATTCAGCTGCCAGCTGAGATTGTATTACTGCTATGACTTTACACTGAGCTGCCTGACATTTCAGAAGGAAAGGTTGTTAATACTGCCATGCATTCACTGAGACTACCAGAACAACCTCTGGATGGAGAGAGAACGCTGGCTTAATGAAGCTTTCTCGCCAAATCACTATTGTCACAGGGTACTCTCACTAATTTGACAGACTGGTATGCTTTGAAAACAATGAATAAATTATAGATATGCGGTGTGGATATCATATACAGAGTCTATAAGACAACCTTTAGCAAGCAACAATGTCAGGCTGAATGATACAAAGAAAGGAGAGAAAATGATTATTTACACACAGAGATTGCAGCAATAGACGTTCCTTTCAAAATGTCACAATGGATGCAAGAAAATGAAAGTGAACCGGTAGGTCAAATGTCTCTTAATATACCAATGAACATGGCATTTGCTGGCAAGATTCTGTAGGCGACTTCTCCATTACTGGTCACAGACTGCCACCTGGTGTTCAATATTAGCTACTACACTCATGCCACTTCCAGTAGTATTTCATAGTGAACATGGGTACTGGGATGGGGAGAGAGGGAGGATTTATTTCAGTTGACACATAAAAAGACTGAGTGTGTGCTAGGCTGAATACCTGTTTTTGCTGGTGCTGGCAGTAGGAGCAATGTCTGGGGTCAGGACATACAGGCTGATGTTCTTGGGCAGGTGTAAACTTCTCAGCACCGTCTGATTACACAGAGAGATACAAACATCAAATATAGCTGAGGAGATATTAACTTTTTTTTAAGCTAACTTTAGGCTCAGTATATTTGGATTTATACTTGGTCTGCTACTAGCTCTAAAAACGGTCACATCTCCTGATCAACCCTAAATGTAAACCATGCTTTTCACTTTTTTTTTTTCCACTATTATTATTATTAATAATAATAATAATAATAATAATAATAATAATAATAATAATAATAATAATAATAATAAAAAGGCAAAAGGAGGGAAAGATTTAGCTCATATCACCAGTGTTATTCTTCTCTTCTTAATCCTCATTTGTGTTTTTTCACTTTTCATTTTTGTGACAAACATTTGTGTGGGATATTAACTCACACTATCAGATACATCTCCGCTCTTCCATCCCTTCAGCTGCATTTTGGACAGTGGAACCCCAAGCTCTGTCTCGAGGATTTGTTTGATTTCTCCTGTGAGACAGATTTGGCAAAGACAACCAATTCAGAGGAAAAAAATAACTTGTTCATTTTTATGCACAAAAAAGGCTGTATGCAAACATGTTTGCTGTGTGGGAGCGTGGACACACTATGTACATCTGTGTGTGTGTGTGTGGTGCTCACCGACTGTGCTGCTTTCCTCCAACACCAGGTCTACAGAGCGCTGCCGGTAGTCCACCCTGAAGTTGAGCATCCGGGACTGACGCTCTACAATGTGTCGGGAGGAGGAGTTGGCGGGGCAAAAAGCTGAAGTCGAGGATGATGGAGGAGAGGAGGACGAAGACGAAGAGGAGGGGGGAGGAACTGAACCTCCTGCTGCTGCATCGGCTGCTTCTGATTGGCTTGGAGGTCCGTACATGCTGGCCTGGCTCGCCTCACTGGAAAAGTTACTGTGCAGAGGTGACAAGGTTACTAATGGTGTGGAAAATTGCTGAGTGTCAGTGTGTTTCATTGAATATCATGAAGGACAGAAATAAATATATCTATCTATGGATATTTGTAGGTACATCAAACACATCTTCACCCGCATCTTTAGCCTGTAACCTGAGCCTGAAAAATATACCAACAATACACGAGTTTCCCTCCCAACTTCTCCTACAACATCTGCTTATTCTCGCTTTGCTGCTTGCTCAGTGTATGACCTACGTTTCACACAACACAGTAAATGATGTCTTTTTCCTCCTGACTGTGAACAAAGTGTGCCCTTTGTTCCTTGAAGTGTAAGCAGCAACTGTCTTGCACGAACAGAGTGCCAGACTCAGGATTTGTAACAAAGGTTGTATTTTATGTGGCCCACCACATTAGAGAGGCCACTGTCCTGAGGTGTAGGTTGACTGTCAACAGCCACAAGACCTCAACAATCGCACTGGACTAATAGGGAGGGAAATTAACCCAACTAAATGATAGCACATTATAACTGTCTCCTCCACAAGATCCAAATCTTTCCCAAAATTACAACTACACAAGCAAAATACTTACTGAGAAAAAAAGTAAGTAAAACCAATATTCTGTAATTACATACTGAAGTCACTCAAAATTGATCTGTTCAGAGATAATGTCAGAAAAATATAAAATACACTGTGGTTCAAGGGTTGATGGATCACACAGACATTATCTGATTTAAAGACATGTGTGCCAGTTAATGGATGTGAAAACACAAGTTAATCCCTGTTTGTTACACCAAAGCATCTGAAAACCATCTGAACGCTCAAAACAGCCCAGTTGATAAAAATCTTTTTGTCTGTCTGCAGTAATACAGATTTGAATCATTTCAGTACTGTGGAAATATGTGGAACATAGTATCTTATTTAATAGACATGGTAGTCACTTACTAAGTAGTATTAGGCACAAAATGTAATTGACACTAAAATGAACCAAATGTATTGTACAGCTGAAGTAGGAGATTTTACACCAAAAAAGCAAAAGGAAAAACAAGAGATCTTGCAAATAGTATTCTTTAAAGAATCTGAAAAAATAGCATATGGCATGAACTCTCAGAACAAGTAAAAGAGATTGTGAGTGCACTTTCACCTAAACTTGGCACAGTAACACTGAAGGCCGTTAAATTGTTTATTGTTGCTGTGTGAGCATAGTCCCATGCTGCCCTACATCTAGATGGCACTGTTCTCCTGTGCAGTCCAGGAAGAAAAAAAAACTGCTGAGCCCTTCACCCACAGACAAACTGTCAGAACAGAGACTGTGCACAACAGAGGATTCGGTATTTTTAGTAAGTACCAGGAAATAATTTTTGATGCCCTGAGGAATTTTGGTTGCTGATCAACAAGGAAGCTTCTTATAATTCCCAACCTGCTTACTAAAGAGGACACAAGGGAGGAGGGAAATGCATTTTAGACAGGAGCGCTGGCATAGCCTCCAACTGGCTCCAGCTCAGGTCACGTCATCAGAGTCTGTTTACTGGGCAATGCCAGCCTACTCATACCAGTGCCAGCCACTTAGTAAATGTGTTGGCTGCTGGTCACACTGCCAGCCAGCCTCCATTCATAGCAATGTGTGCCCTTCGAAAGACCAGCAATATTCTCATGGCCCAAGGGCCTGAACCACACTGCAGCACATGCATGCATGCGCACACATGCACGCAAGTGTGTACACAAAATAAAACGGTTTAACAGAACGTCTCCAGTTTGAGTGGGTTCGGATCAGCTCAGTGCATTCATGAGTGTCAACTAACCGTTGAAGTAGTGTGAAGGGCACAAAGCTTCTTAGAGAAACCTTTTCTATTCAGAAACTGTGTACAACTCCACTCTTGGCAGAAAGTTTCCTTGCAGTTGCAGTGTCTTTTATATTATTCCTCTATCAAACAGCGGCATTGAAACCATAGAAGGAGCAATAACCTCCAACTCAGTAGCGTCCATGTTGCTGTTGTCTGTTGGAAATGTATTGACTAACAAAAACACCAATTTTAAGATTTAACATCAAAATGCTATTTCATCATTGAAGCGGGTGATGGAGAAAATCAATTGTCATCTGTTCTCTAGTGTTGTAAAAACTATACCCACTGTAATTATGACACGCGCATGTGTCACTATGCATGCTTGTTCTTCAGGGAAACAAACGACGGACTGGTGCCCGGTCACCACTGAGGTGGGGACTTTCTGCTTCTACAATCAGCTTGGTTTCACATTTCCTGTATTGTCTGAAAGATACTTTATGTGTTACTCTACATTGTAGATGCACACATGCAGGTAATCATGAATTATCTCATATCGTCATCAGTATCTCATGTACCCACTCCCTTACCAAGTATTTAAAATATCCCTTCCTTTCTCCCACTAACAATGTTAGGGCACAATGCCTCTGAACATCACATACCTAACATAGCTGCTTGTCATACTGATCATATAAACCAAAACCGACACGGTACAGCCTTTTGAAAAAGAATAAGAGTGTCTGGAAATGTATGCCATGTATGACTTCATTTTGCATTCATTCAGTGTTATAAGGTCAACTGATACTTTTCTCTCTGATTTACAGTGAATAACATACCTTTGCAAGATCCCATTCTCCTGTGGTATGACTCCATTGATGGCTGCCTGTAATTAAAGTAGAAGTCAATTATACAGCACAATAGACACCATTTTCTTGTCTTTGCTACTGAACACTGTTTATCAATTGTTGATTAATCATAAAAAAATGTAAAAACAGTAACCAATACTGTTTTGCTTCAAAGACATCGTCAAAGAGACTGGCTGTTGTGCAGCACATTTGGTTTATAAAATGTATTTTAACAGTAATTGGGAGAACCACAATCCATTTCCAAATTGTGATACAACATGATGATTTAAAAAGGTATCTGTTTACAAGATGCCAACCAGTCATTCAGAATGATATACTGTATGTTCTAAATTTGCAACATACTTTGTCAAGTGAACGCTGCTATATTATCAGGTACCTATGCACCACAATCATAAAACTCACCCTTAAATCATATCATCATATTGATGATATTATCAGTTAAATGAACATTAAGGCACCACAGTGTCATAAAATCCTGGACAACTGCCCTTAATGTCCTTTTGACAAATACTAAAATCTTCTACTATAATAATTTTTCCTTTTTTTTAGTTAAAGGGAACTCTAAATGATAGCCAATGACCTTCAACAGTGACTGGTTGGTTATTTAACAAAAATCAACAATATTTTGGTTGATTCTATAACATAATTTTTGTCAGATTGACAAGGAGTGTGTGACATTTGCTGGGTGTAAGGTTTCACTCTAAACCAGTCAAATATGACAAAGAATTATGGAATATTCAAGGTGGGTGGATGATCAGGACAAAGAGAGCTGAAAAACATGACAGTGACCACTTTTAGCTTGCACAGAGCTTTTGTTTGAATGGACAATTGAATGGATTTCTCTCGAACACTCACTATCCTTCACTGCAAAACAAGCAAAAACTAAAGATAGCAGATATGTGCTGGTATAATCATATCCCCCTATTCTTTTTGCATTGAATGAAGGAAATATGCAATGGCAAAAAAACAAATGTATAGGTCTTAGCTATATTAAAACTGAAAAGCAAATCAATAAAGTTCATACTTTATATCCAAGGAGAGACTTGAAGGACACTTTTAACAAAATAAAACTCCTTGTCATGCTGTAAGAATTGTTTGGGAAAGGTTCAAGAAACATTAAGATTCAATGAAATAGAGAGATATAGCAACCACATTCCTCTCAATTCCACTAAACATCTTAGGGCTGACCTGCAATGCAGCATTTAAGTCATTATCTTTGGGAAGTTATATGAAGCACTGATGTTTTTCTGGTCACTGAAGACTCCACTTCTCCATTTAGTTGTGTATAGTCTTTTGCCAATTATTTTGTTTGTTTTGAGGTAAGAATATCCTCAAGTTTCTCAACTAAATCGCATGGTCCTTTGTTTATCTCTTCTGTGTTATTAATCTGTGTTTTTTCATAGTTCCTTCCCTATTGTTTTATTATTATTATTATTTTATTTCAAGTGATTATCAATGTGACATTTTGGCAGGTCACAGTAATTTTCTAGTGTAGATTAATAATAGCTGAATTCCACTGAACTGCTTCAGTTCAAGGGTACTAGCATTGTGCATCTGGGCTTACTGTCATGCTGTCACTGCTTCCGACGCATTAAACACCAGTACTTTTCCTCGAAATACAAGCAAACATGCCAACTGTGAAGGAGGCCTGTGGCTTTTTAAAACCACAACATGTTGCTGTGCAGCACGACCAAGCTGTCTCTTTACAGAGAGAGGAGGATGTGGTCATCTTGGATTTGTTTTAGAAGGTACAAGGTACCATCATACATAAAAACACGATGAGATAAAGATGAGTCTGGTGTTTTGTTTATGGAGGAGTAACTGTTTGAGTGCCATGCTGGTATTTCATCAATCTACTACAAAAGAAATTCAAACCAAAGGAGGTAAATGAGGGGGGTTTGTTGACAACTACTGACAGCTAGGATAGTGGCGTTTTGACAAATTCATTACCAGGATTGAGATGGAACAGTGTATTTAGCCATACAGTGGCAAAAATATGACGTACTGACCCAACAGATGGGCAGTGGAGAAGGGGATTCTGCTGCAGAAGTGGTTTGAGATGTACTGGTACTTTTATTTAATTATTTTTATTATATTTTTAGCTCAAGCCACCTCGCCTGTAACAAAAAACCCCTCCGCTTTTATGAAATAAAACATCTAAAGGAAAAGAGGAAAGGCGGTATTTCACACAGCAAATGCCATAATGAAAGTGTCTTTTGTTTAGACCATCATCCATCTGGTATCCGGTGGATTAAACAATGTCCTGGTTTGCTAAACAATTTCCTGGGGGGAGAGTTGCTCAAAAAGAGTATCCCTTTATTACTTTTTTTATCATCCCATTCCCCACTCACAGCCAGCTTTTGTCAATGTTTAAAATCGACTGTACCAAGTACTGCAGAGGAACAGCAAGTCATTGGATTTACAGCTGCAGTGAGTCTGGGCCCCACCGTCTGTCCTACCCCTGCTTGGACTGCTTTAGCTTCCTGCTTTGAACTGCCAGCATCAGTCTAAATATAGACTGACCCTTTCCAATATGCACTTTGCAGTAAAGGGCTCCTTGTTTTTCAGACTCATCATGAGTTAATCCAAACCTGGCAGAACACATTATTTCTCAGAGGGTCACTCACCTCAATATTCACTGTACAGCACTCCCTTGCTTGAGGCCTACACAATGGGCCTCATGCAGGAAGCACTCGTATGAACAGATTTGTTCTTAAAAAAAAAGTTTAAGAACATCTGTGGCATTCATCAGTTTTCGCATACTTGGAATTTTTTCTTAGGTATGAAATTTTTTTTACCAGCGGTCCAGACCTGTCGTATGAGTCATGAATAGATCATCTCTGCTTTTCTTCACTGGGGAGAAACACTTGTTTGACTTACAATTATAATGTCCTAATCTGAATTAATTTTGAGTTTAAATATGATACTGAAATTAACAAATAAAAATGTATATATATGTAAAACAAACTTAATGCAAAATTTATATCCTGTTTACCATATTTTCATCATCATAGCTGCCAATTTACTGAAATGTTTTTTTAGATTTTATGGCCATATTTTGGCACAGCAACTTCCACATTTCAGTGGGCCTAGTTGGATGAAAATATGAAAATGTTACATGAGGCCCCTTGTGTCCCACACAGTAACAGCATACAGGGTGACCGTCCTGCCAAGGTGCTGTCTGCTTAATAAAACACACTGGATAAACTGAAGAAATAATAATGTATTGGATGTAAACTGCTCTCTTGAAATGGTAGTCTTGATGACCTCATCCCTGTCTGTCAAAGGGCAAAGCCCATAGCCTGCAGATAACGAACTTACCACTAAATCCCAGTTATTAAGCTCTAACAGAGTGATTGCCTCTGCAATGTTGTCAATTCCAGTGCAAGCCTGTGAGAGGAAAAAAACAAGAGACAATGACGTCAAATGCATTGTATGAGATTCTGCTGCAGTTTGTTTTATGAAAGATTATGATCTGTCTGCACATAAAAATACATTTCACAACAAAACAGCGGATAAACAATGAAATCAATAATAACATGTTCCCGAATTATTTCACAGGTTCATGGAAACACATTATGGATACTAGTAGGATTAGGTAGTGATAATTAACAGCTGGGAGTGGTATTGTATACAAACTGATACCTTGGACTCTTGCAAAGCAGGATAAACAAAACACGGTCTTCATAATATGGAAGGATTTCAATACTGCAAAGTAGGTCAGGATTCAGGATTCTTAAAATGGGATAGGCAGACAATCCAAAGCCACAGGCTTTGTATCTGTTTTGATCTGATCCTTCTGTTTATGTAATTGACACTAATTACAGCTTTGATACCAGAAGTGTTACAAAACTGTTCTCCCTCAACAGAGTGCAAAAAGGCCCAAAAATTAAGAACAATTGGTCAAAACATGTGCAGAGCAGGTGAGCAGCATCTTCTGTTATACATTTAATTGGTCTTTAAAACAGCAGAGGTTTCCCTACTTGTGGAGATACAATGTATACTCATGCCAAAGACAAAAACACTTAAAGACTGAGTGATTTTAGGTCAGTAACCTTGACTTCATTAGTCATGAAGTTATTTGAGAAGCTGTGCAAAAGTGTCCAGTAAGAGAATATGCAGTTTGGCCATGAGGTAGGTTTAGGAGTTGATGATGCAACTGCTGCTCTGCTTAACCACAAAAAGATTCAAAACATGTGAGTAAACACATGAGGCTTTAATTTGTGAATTTCTTACTAGCTGTTCACACAATTTTGTTTTGGCAGAAAAGCTTCTAAATCATTTTAACCTTGATCCAAATATTATTGGTTAGATTGTGGATATTTGTCAGGCAGTGGTGTAGTGGTGTCCTAGTAGGTGGGTATACCCACCAGTGGTGAAATGTCACTAAGTAGGCTGAATTTATTCATTTATTCAATATACATACATATATACATACATATTTGGTACTTTAAGCTACTTTACTTGAGACGCTACTTTTTACTTCAACTAAACATTTAAACATATTTCAGAGGGAAATATTGTACTTTTAACTACACTACATTTATTTGACAGCTTTAATTACAGGTTGAGTAAGATTGTACATACAATACATATGATGAGCTTTTAAAACATAGCGCACTATAATGAATATCCAAAGAGAAGCCTACATAAAATAGTTTAATAGCTCCACCTCGACCTACTACAACAGCAAAATGCTGCTTATATAATAATGTATAAGTAATAATAATCCAATAATATAATGGTAAAATACTCACAGAGGCCATTGCCCCACTTTCATTGCAATTACTTGTAATGGAGTGTTTTTATATTTCAGCATTTGCTTCTTTTACTAAAGCTAACAATCTGAAAAAAGTAAAAAGATCTGAACACTTCTCTCACCACTGATTATCATCATCATTATGCAGCCACCTATGTAACGTTTTGTCATTAGTGTCATTGTCAGACAGGTTTTTCTTGTTGATAGAGTTTGGTGTGTGCCCAATCGGCTTATTACTATCTATTTCATCTCCCAATGAAGAACGCATTTGTTTAAAAGTCTCCTGTGCTTAGTAACGGTAATGTGGATATTTCTAGGAGGGTATATGGTTAATCACTGTGCCCAGAGGTGAGTATATGCTGTATAACCTGTGTATATGCTACACATCTATTGTCAGGGGAAATACAGAGTGTCTGAGTAAATAATATTTTATCTGACACTGCTGCTCTGCTGCTTTTCCTCCAGGTTGTGTTTTATATCTGCCTTCTTTTACAATGTATACTGCTGGCTATAGAAGTTAGCAGAGAAACAGGCATATCCTTAAGTATACAGATGAAACTGTTGATCAATGTTTATTTTCAGTGCAGGAAACAGGACTACTGAACTGTTAAGGATGAGTTTATTAACTTATGTGATGATGATTACTTTAATTTTAACACCAGTAAAACTAAGGATAAGACCATTTCATTTGGGGGGAGGGATTGCAATGTTACCCCTCTGCCAACCACAATTAAAAGGCAGAAGAATGGCACCTACTATAGGCACCAGTAATGATGAACTGTCATGTCAACACAGACTTTATTTCATGCAAAGACTACATGTTTAAACTGATGGTAAAAATGTTATGTTTTACTAGTGTCTTAATGAATCAGTGCTCTTGCCATCTTTAATCTGTTTGTTTAGAGGTTTACAACCTATATCCTATAAAACAGGGCTGTAAAATACTTGGCAAACTTTGTCATATTTATGTCATCTTTCAACAACAGGTGATACATAAAATCAGGAGCATTACGTCTGGTTGTAATCATCTGCTAAAGACACAAATTCAGCTTTTACCTTTAAAGTGATGATCGTTTAAGATGCCTTTGCACCGCATGGTAAGTAATAAATGCTCTTTCTGTTTTATATGTTATACTTATGTTTTCTCATAAAATATACAGTATGTATTATATACTGTATATTGTCATTTGCTGGTAGTCTGCAGTCTTTGGCTTCTTTGTTTCTGGTGTCTGCTGGACTTTCTTTTTTGTGTTTTATACATTTATCACACTGTGCATGTTTCTTTTTGTTTTCCTTGTGTCAAAAATATCAATTTTACATTAGAAACAAAAACTAGGACGTTTTTTCTATTCCTCAAGGCCATAATTCATGCATTAGGTGTCTCATTTGCCTGTTTGAAGGACATGTAATTTTAGATTAACATATCACTGCTATGATGCTTTTTAAGAAATGACTGTCTTATCTCTACATCGTGTGACATGCTGTCACAAAGCTAGGTAGGGAGGATGATCAGTTCATACATTAGGAAATTACAAGGATTCCCTTGATGTCTTAGCACTGTACAAATGTATGATACATAAGGACATAGGACACAATTTTAAAATGTGGCAGAAAAAGATTTCAGTGAAGCATAAACATAAATAAATTGTGAAACTGTTAGGAATTTGTGCCCTACGACCTCGCTCTGCCCAGAGCGATAAGGTGATTAAACAAAACATCTGTTTTGTTTGTGAAAGACACGTCCACTCTCACCATAACATCCACAGCAAATTAGTCAAGAATGGAAAACTTGTACATGTCTACCTGCACTGGTTAGGCCTGTCAAATAATGTTTGAGTGAACTTGCGGAACCAAAACACAAGCCTACAGTAAGAAACCCGTAAGAGGGAGGACACCAAATGGAAGGCCTATGGTTAATATTGATGCCATTAAACACAGAAGCCAACATTACAGGATGCTACATTACTGCCAATTTGGAGTAGAAGCATATTCTGGTATCCTGTGTGTTTGCTCACCATCAAAATATACTTTCCTAACTACCTGCAAAAGAGGCTAGAAATCCGATATCTTCGATGGACACACAGTTTCTAACGAGGATTAAAAAACAAACCCTGACACAACAACAGGCGACGTGTAAACAAGTTGACGTGAGCGGGGTAGTGCGTTAGCTCTCCTTTAAGCTAACTACCTCACCGTTAGCTGTCAATCTGGCAAACTTAAAACCAGCAACAACAACAACATCAATAAAACACCATTTATTCCAGTGTTTAGACTGGTAGCTTTAGGAAGCCCGTGATCTAGTTAGCGACTTCACAGCTAATGATTGCCTTGAGAGTCAGTTAGCGGGCTGTCAGTTTGTTAGCTCGGTGTGCTAGCTCCAGAAAGCTGCTCTGCTGTTTACGACGCCAGACAGGTCGTGTGTGCTGTTGTTGACAGTAGCCTGAATCAATTCAACAACGGCGAACACATTACTAACTACTGAGTGCAATGTTTGGGACATGCAAGAAAGACACACACCTGAAAGTCTGCCAAAATCATTTCTCTATCCATGTTGTTATCGCCGCTTTCGGAGGCCATGGCAATGACTGGCTAAAAGCAATTCTTCTTCCACTGGCTCCGGTCGCTTTCCTCGCCTCACAGAGGGATACTGAATACTAATAAAACACTTTGCTCACACGTGGCGACGAGTGAGAGGTTAGCAAGTTGGAAATATTGAACTTTAACGGAATTTCACAGCTTCAGATAGTCAAAATTCAGTAAAGTAACGTTACAGTGTCCAGTTATCTCTTATTATTGTGAGCTATTCCATTGCTTTACGTCTGACGTAAAGTGATCGCAGATGTTGTAAAAAAAAAAAAAAAAAAAAAAGCTCGGCCCGAGGACGTTGGGTTGATACTCGCAGTATACTTTTTTAATCACGATCTTTCCGTCTTTCTTTTTCATGCTTTCGCTTCTAAAAATACAATATGTCCATGTCCCATATTGCTTTAGAGTCGTTTCACTGTGTTCACTCTGCACACTTGGTAGGCTTGTCTTGTGAGACATTTTGCCTACACAGTGGCTCAGAAATGTATGATATTACAGGCTACATTACATATTTAATATTTATCCAAGCCAAGTGTTCCCAAATACATTCACCACCTGGGCACCGTAACATGTAGTATTTAACATTTAATCTCGGATTTGATGTGATTTCGTCCCAAATAACTCCAGAGTTGTGATGTCTTATAGGCCGAGCTGTTGGAAATGTACAGGCGCGGAGATCAAGGTGACACATAATTAGCAAGACATGTATCCATATACATTCTCACACGCCCTGTTATCCTCTGGTTAATTAAATTAAGTTAATTATAACTTTGCCCAACACTGCAGCAGGCTAGAAGACAGGGGACAAGTATGGATGACAGATGGGTCTGAATGCGTAAAAGTCGAGACTATGCGTAAAAGAAGATATGCCTTTAACCTTGATTTTTGGTTTCATAAACCCTGTAGCCTTGACTCATATGCGCTTCATCTAACAGCAATGGCAGCACAAACTCTTTAATGGGACGTTGCAAAAAAATTAACACACCCAGGGAAGACAGGACCAAGCCTATGATTATGACATGGAGGTGGAGGGAGAGAGGACCAAAGCAGGGTCCATGGATGAAGGCCCAGTAAGAGACAGTGATCCAGGTCTTGTGACGAAGTCTGTTCCCCCTCGAATAAATGTTCCTCCTGTTAAAATTGTGTTTCCCGTAGGGTTAGGATTAGGGTTTAGGTTAGGGTTAGGCGTGGCAGAGAAGCAGGTTGGGTGTAGGTTAAGGTTCAGGGAAAGACATACAGAAAGGGGGAAACAGACTTCGACACAATCTGATCAGAAGCAGCACCGCGGTAAGGGCACAAACAGGGCCTAGTAGCCTATTAATTTACTCCGAACCAGTGTAAATCTCTGTCTTTTGGAGAAGATGGCTTTGTATCATTTACAGCACCCCGCCTTCAGACAGGGTTGGGGCCGATGGGTAATTGGAGGGGTGAAAAACTTCGATTTTCCGTTTGTGGACAGGTGTCGTACGGCGTTTGTGCAAGACAAAGTAGGCTACTAATTCATTTATGGATGCGTGTGTCAACACATGTGCCCAGTTCGATCTTTGGCACCGAAAAAAAACGCAAAATCAACCGTTGTGTCCTTACGCACAGCCACATACGCACCATGTTGCGTACCTAACAGCCTGTTGACCAATCACACCTGAGAACACCTGTCAAATGACCTGATTTGACCTTATTATTCTCTTTTGTAGTATATTATTGCCATGACCATACACGGGTCAAAGTAAGCCTATCTAATAAAATAATTTAAAGTGTACATATTGTCTTAGTTTCTGTGTGAAATTGGCGCATCCATTCTTTATTTGAGGATACAATGTGTCCCTACACACCTGACCCCAACTCTGCACCAGACACCATTACCAGGCTTTTAGGCGATATAAAATCCCATCACTAGAGGGCAGCATAAGAAAAGGAAACTGAAATATATTGTCGATGAGGCTATAGAAATCCCCTCTTGCTCTTTTACTGGAAATTATAATTATAGATTAAGTAGGAGAGACTGATTTTATCAATATACTACAATGTGACTGTTCACTGGAATAAAATCTCCACATCGCTGAAATGAATGCAGACACCTTTAACACAGTGGCTTTGTAACAGCATCATGCTTGTTCTACCCAATGATTTCTTCTGGTATACTCCCCCTTAGCCCTCATCCAATCAAAAATCTCATTTTTTTTTGGGTAAGTATTTCAAATATTTTAACCAAACTATCACGGCAAACGTGTAGGCATACAGCTTATCTACACTTCAAATGAGAGATCTTTTGCGATGTTATTGAGGATATTTCGTCAGAAGATAGTTTGGGCATTTAGACTGTCAGAATCAGGCAGAAATGTAATCGACATCGATGTGACAGTGGTTTAATGCTGGAGGACCATTGTTAATTCGGTAGGAGAGTTTTTGAAAATGAAAGCATGCTCTCTCGCGGTGATTGTGATCAATGTTGTGGCTCTGCTGTCGTCCTCAGTCCTTGAGTGCTGACATTATAACAGGGTGGTAGTTGTGAAACGTACTTAATACATGATGGCAACATATTTGAAAAGGAGCGGGAAATGAGAGTGAGTAACATCACATTTTTCAAAACAGCTTATGCGCAGATGTAGCCATTTATTGGGCTATTTATTTATCGGATGCTGTTTATGTGATTTTTTTTTAAGTGCTCATCTCGATAGGAAAAAAGGGTGGCACCTAATGACCTAATTTCATTTCTAATTTTAATTTAAAGTGAGGGCTTTTAATATCAACCCTATAAATTCAAGCTAATGTTACTTAAGTTATTATAAGCCCATAGTCGCAGGTGTAGAAGAACGGCTTACTGTAAATAAGTGTTGCTGCTGTAGATTATAGATATGGAGGGGGGAAAGGTACATAAACAAACAAAGCTAGCAGTTAGTAGATTAAAAATTCTCCTCCAGGTCACAGACAATGCATCAGCTCACAAGACAGTCAGGGATGCGAAAATGATTGTTACTATGTCTATATTATTATGACTTACAATACCACAAACAATAAAAAAAAATGAGTAGGTAGGCCTACAGTATATGCTAGTGTGACAGAGGTAGCAGATGTGCTTTGCAGCTGGATTAAATGTATAAATCTACAGGTGCACACGTAGAAAAACTTGAATTTGGAGTTAAAATGCGCACATCACAGAACTAGAGCCTACTAGAGTCTATTACCCGTCTGCCACTGATTGAGCCCTAAAGTCATTATGTCATAACTAGGTTATATAAGCTGTGAAAGTGAAAAAGTATAATTCTATAAAGTAGCCTGTCATTATGTAAAATATACGTCTGAAAACTTGTGAATGGAGCTGCGTAACAGTAAAAAGGAAAGTAAGTTGTGGCAAAATATTATGAACACTTTTCAATGTAATGCAGTCTAATACACCACTAACTCCCACTAAGACCTCAATAATAAACATAAAGTAGAATTATCACCTTTCATGTCAACAAGAACTGAAAATGTATAAGCTTCGTACAAGCTGAATTTATAGCAGAGCTGCTGTATTTGATTGCATTAGATTGGTGTCCCTAATAAATTGCTCAGTGGGTGTATATATTATTGTTTAGTCTGTTAGCATTGGAGTGAAGCTGAAACATGAACATTATTAAGCTATGATGTATTTTTTTTAAAAAATAGCTCCTATAGTTCCTAACCAGTCAATATTACAAAAATATTTTTTAAATGAAATGATACATTGAAATGATACACAGACATATATTGGGTATATCCTATCCCAGTAATAATTTCTAATAGGCTACTTTCAAGTATTTTCAAATATTTTTAATTATTTTACACTCAAAAAGTGTAGTAGATGGCACATCCAATAAACTTCAAACAGGTGCTGGACCAAAGAAACAATGTAACAAAGAAAATTGAAGGTCCACATTGTACCCCCCTTATAGATACAGCTTATGAGACATCCGTCCATGGTGAATATCTCATTAAAATGCATCTAAGAGGGCTACAGTGTGCAGATCTTTATCTTTCTCAATTATTTTACAGTGCCAGATTAAGAGCTGTAGGTCAAGCCCCTGTATGATGCAAGGGAGGGAGGAGGTGCCTATGAGGTATAACTCTGCAAGCTGCCCTTCTGGATTGTAGTGTTTTTCCACACAGCTTGTGAAAAACCTTGGCTCCTATCTTTTTATATATATTTTTTTATAAGAATGGCTGACAGGTCAGTAGACCAGCTCTGCAATGCCTCTGCCAGTGGAAACCTACCTGAAGTGTTGTTTTTCCTGCAAAATGGAGCAGATGTCAATGGATTTAATAGATTCAACAGAACTTCTGTGCAGGTTGGTACCTTTTTCACATTAGTTTGTATCAAAGTGAACTTGGAAAAATGTAATTGATCTTTGTATTTTGTTTTTATTTATTTATTTATTTTGCAGGCTGTAGTGCCACAGCGGCCTGATAAGCCTATTATTGTGTAAATGTGCTACTGTACAGGCTATAAGACCTAATCTATTTTGTCTTCAAACATCTCATAACCTTTTTTCATCGTTTTATAAAAATTAAATAGTCTAACTCGATGTAAATAGCTGTCAAATGAAATGTGTAGACAGGTAGCAGAGAGGAGTGTGGACTTTGTGACATAGATTTAAACACACCAAGTCAAAACAGCTAAATACCTGGCCAAAATAGCACTGAAACGTGCAGTTTTGCTGTAATTAATTATTTAATGTCGAATTATAATAATTGTGTAGCTTAAGATGAATAAATATGTGTTTTATTTAATGGAACAATAAGATTTTCTTTTCTTACTATCAGTTTCACAATTGAATGCAGTACAAGCACAGATTTTGGACTTAGCCATGAGGAAAAAAGGTTTACTGAAATACAATAAAGAATAGGCCGATTTTAGAATTATTATAGTAAAGGAAATGCCTGCTGTAAGTCACGTTTTACTTTGGGGATTTACTGGAGTATGTGTGTGTGTGTGAAAGGAGACAAAATGGTGGTGATGAGGAAATGGAGGCAGACCTGCCTTAGTAAGACAACAAACATGTTCCTTGGATTTTACGGGCAAATAATTTATTTTTTATCCACTGGCTGCACAATATCAATGTTACTATTACTTCTACTAGTATTAATAATGATAATAATACAGTGAAATGTCACATTGTGCACATTTCACTGTGTACTGATAACTTCTGCCAGTAGTAGTAGTACTATTAATGATAATGATAATAATAATGGTGTCTTAAAATTATCACTGCAGTGGAGTCATTTAGTCTCCTCATCTTAGTAGTTTCATATGAAGCTCTAATTTTGTTTGAGTGTTGGAAAAAAAGTTTCATCACCCCTCGGTCTCTTTTTCATATCAGCTAAATTGTTATCATGATGAATAATAGCCTCTGACTATTAGCCTTACATGTAGGCCTACACTGTGAGAAATTACTATTATTTTATATCAAACAACAGTATAACCCTGTTACCTTTAAATGCAGTACATCACTGTTAATTTGGCTTGATGAAATGGCTCAGATGAAAGATAAGAAAGGTATGTTTACAGTATGGATTGCTTCGAGGAAAGAAAACAGTGCTTTACAGAATTTTTGGAAACACAAAAAACAGTATAGAGAGTTGACACGTTTATTGACACTGCCTGGAGATGATTGCAGCATGATTTTTCACCCATCTTCATGCAGCACATCGACTGGTGAGTTCCTTTTTGCTTTGCTTGTAGGCAAATTACATTCCCATTCACTTTGAACTGTGCTATATGCCAATCTGTCATGATACTGATCTGGTATTTTGCCCTCTGTTTACAACATAAAACAAAATAAGCTATTTTACTGGTATATATGTTTTCATTAAGCTAGAGAACTATTCTTTGAGATTCTTTCTGACTTATTGATCAGTCTTGATGTTATGGAGTTTGTGATCAAATTGTTTTCTTTAAGTGAATTTTATTCTGATGAAATGCAAAAAGCACTGGACTTGAAGTTTTGCTGACAAGCTCCATCTGTTGAAAGTAACACCTTGTATCATTTGTCTTAACAGTTTATGTCACAATTCAAATGACTATGGTTATTCACTGTTGTAAATACTGTCAATGAGTAATTATATCAAGTCACGAGGTTTGGAAAAAATACACAAATCAGCTTGTAGTCAATTATACAATAGTGTGTGGAGTACTATGTCGTACATATTGCAGTTTATAGTAAAAGTCTGTAATTATACCGCTTGTAAAAATGCAAATTAACAGTAATAAACTTCAAACAGCAACAAAAAACCGCAACAGCAATTTCAGCAACAGCAAGGCACCGTTACAACAAATTAAATGTAACCCTGCTGCCAGTTCTTTACCGTTTTCGACGGAAAAAATCTTTAAAAGTGAACTTATATGTTTCGAGCAGTTGTTACTACTTGTTAATACTTGACTGAAACGTTGTATCTCTAATATAGTTTATAGCAATTAAAAGTACAGTGTAGAGGAATTTTCTCTTCTCTCGCATATTGACCTTCACATCTTCTCCTCCTCCATCTTCCCCGTCTGTTTATTGTCCTTCTCGCTCTTTTCTTTGTGCAGGTGGTCCAGTTGGGAAACGTCGCCGTAGTTGAGGCTCTTCTCGAGGCGGGGGCAAACCCGAACCTGCGCGACCCGGCATGCGGTCTCACCGTAACCCACGACGCAGCGCGCGAGGGATTCGTAGATACTGTGCGCGTGTTGTTGGACCATGGGGCAGATGTGAACCTCGTGGATGACCAAGGTAACCTGCCGCTGCACCTGGCCGCCAGGCAGGGACACCTGGAGGTGGTCCAGCTGCTGATTGGACGCACTGCGGAACCCAATATGTTCAACAGCCAAGGATGCACCCCCGGGCAGCTCGCGAGCCTCCACCAGAGGACGAACACTGCCGCATACATCGACGAGTATCTGAGTTCACGTGAGTAGTCTAAATTAAAGGTTTAGGCTATTACATTGTATAAATTATTGTTTGTTTCTGCTTTTTTTTTTTTTTCAAAATGTCTCTTAGTAAAAATAGTTTCCTGCCCATAAAACCAAGTCTCACCTTTAGAAAAACGTCCATTATCCATCCGTTAGAAAATTGCATCTTTAAAAAATTCCAAATTGTTGCAGTAATGTATATACAGTAGTTGTATATTCAATGTGAGGTTGTGGAAATGTTTTTTTCATAAGTCCAAGGAGCCATTATTTTATTTAACTAGATCTTTAAAATGTGTATAATTTATAAATAGCCTTTATTTTGTTCACCAGAACAAAAATGTCGTCTGAGAATACAGTTTAAGTTTATGTGAGTGGTTAATATGGAAATGAAATTATTTAAAGCCCATACAGCTACCGATATTAGCTTCTCTGTTATTATCAATATTGGATCTCATCAAAAGTCATAAAGAAAAAAAAACTTGGAGGAATGAGATAGATACCATAACGAGCAGTTGAGACAGTTGTTGATCTCTCAGCTGTAAAATTCGTTATTTGTCACACCTTTATGATATTCAAATTGGTGGTCGTTGGGTTCATTAAGTGTGTGCGCTTATCTACAGTATAGATTGTATGTGAAAAACTAATCGAACAGGTTTCAGGACTGAGCCCAGCCTAGTTGGGTAATAAAAAAATACTGCGTTTGTATAACCGAGAATTTCATGAATAGCCAATGAGGCTAACATGTGAGTGTAATTAGTCTGATAAAGAAAATAGGCCAATTTGACTATATAACAAAAAATAGGAGCGACTGAATTTAAAACAATAATAACCCTATTTAACACTATGTTTATTATGATTTTAAACCGGTCATAAAAATGCATTGTCACACTACACAGTATATCCTAAATGGAAAATATTCATATAAAGCCTACGCAATAATAAAACACGAAGTGGTTTGGTTTTTAAACTAAACTCAATACTATATTGTTGAACGTTGCCTTTTCAGTCTGACTTTGAATAGAAACACCTTGTAATATAATTACATATCTGTCTGTGTCACGATGACAAGGTATTAAATGAAATGAATCACTTTCCACCTATCTGAAAGTGCGATTATTAAGTTCTTCTTACTCTAGTTTCAAAATATAGTTATAATAATAGTTAGAATAAAGGAGCCTGTGCCACATTTATATGTCCACATGCAGGTTGCAGGTTTGCCACAAACTGCCACAGAGATATCGAAACTGAAAGTCAGTTTTATCGTAGCTTTCAACACACGTTTATCTCTGTGTGTAGGCCCTAAGTGTTATACAAAATTAAATTTTAGGGTAAATTTCACCCAGGCGCTCTCTGTCTCTCTCTCTCTCTCTCTCTCTCTCTCTCTCTCTCTCTCTCTCTCTCTCTATCTATCTATCTATCTGTCTATCTGTCTATCTATCTCTATCTCTCTCTCTCTGTCTCTCAAATTCAAATTCAAATTCAAATTCAAACTTGCTTTATTGGCATGAATGTCACAACAACAGTACTGCCAAAGCATCAAGAGTCAATGAAAAAAAGTGGGAGGGGCTCCAAACAGTTTCTGGGGGAACGCTCAGTGAATGGAAGTGTAAAAATATTACTTTAGTTATCAAAAGGAGATCACGTAGAGAAGTCTAAATGTGTGTGATTTGGTTAAAGAGATACAGTAGTTTGGGGGAAATTTTTTTCCCACTTTCCCAGAGTCAGAACTAATAAATGCCTTCAGACAGACCATTTTTATGTGTTTGGTGTAGTCTGAAGTAGGTCAAGTATGTCTTGGCTCAATTGTTGAGCGTCTGTTATCAAATAATATAAACCCCTATAATCTCTAAGTCATTCACTGTCCCTCAGGTTGTGACATGTCGATACATACTGGGCAGAGAGATATGTCCTGTCTCCTTCCCCGAGGAGTATTTTTAATTTTGAGAGGTCATTAATCTCTTTGAACTCTGAGATTTTAGAGTTGAACTTGTTAAAGTAAATGTTTATTATGTCTCTCTCAATTTAATTCAGTTTCAATCCAATATGCTTTATTGGCATGACGTTGTGGATCAAACATGTGGCCTAAGCACAAAGTTACATATAAACAATAGAATATGAACAGTAAATAATAAAATGAAAGAAAAGAAAAGAAAAAATAAAATAAAAGTAAGAAACAAAACAAAAAAAACCAAAAGTATCTTACATAGAAACATGTTTTGCTTTGTGACATGCAGTAACATATTCTCCTGCCAGACACTACTGTCTTTTGGGAGGGTGAGAAAAGGAATGTCGGGGGATTTTCCGCTTGAATTTGAGGAAGAAATCTTCTCTAATTTCTTTGTATTTTGGACAACTTGTGAGAAAATGAATTTCTCAACTTCTCCTGTTCTGCAGTGGGTACAAATCCTCTTTCTCTCTCTGTCTCTGTCTCTCTGTCTCTGTCTCTCTCTCTCTCTCTCTCTCTCTCTCTCTCTCTCTCTCTCAAATTCAAATTCAAATTCAAATAAACTTTATTGGCATGAAATAGCAGAAACCTATATTGCCAAAGCAGTACAGAATTATTCACATTGACAGATAATTAGCAATGAATATACAATAATATCAACAGTCATATCAAATACAATATAATAAAACGCTTTTTTTTTTTTTTTTTTTTTTTTTTTTACAAATGTAATCAGTCAGAAACATTTAGTACAGAGCTTGTTTCTCTTAGTGTATGACTTTTTTGCAGCTGTTACTGACTTTTCTCCCCACATAGATGGGACAGTTAATGAGGATCCAGGAGGTGGATAAACTCAGGATATATATTATTTATTATTTCAAAAAAAATCCTGATATTTCTCACAGTATAATAGGAAGTGAAAATCTGTCTCCACCACTCTTTTATTGGGTAGTCTGTTCTGCCTGTGAAGGCCAGGCTGGGTCCACTCAGTCTGTATATTGTTTTCTATCAGGCAAGGTGGTCAACTTCTCTGCCACCATGTACTCTCTGTTTAGGGTTAAATAGAACTCTAATTTACTTTGTGATTTGGTGGTGTTGTTCCAATATTTGATATAATTCTCTGTCTCACTCTCTCTGGAAAGTTGCGAGAACAATGTTGCCAGAGCATCAAAAATACAATTTGTCCAAATATTTGGACAGTTTAAAATGAACATTATCACAACATTAAGATTGAGATATGTGTATATGTATATATACATATATATATATATATATATATATATATATATATATATATATATATATATATATATATATATATATATATATATATACACACACACACACACACACACACATATATATATATATATATATATACACACACACACACACACACACACACACACACACACACACACACACACATATAGTAAAGTTTATCCTATGCATGTATCTGTTTCTCTCTCTTCTGTATCTCGCTTCATTCATGCACCAGTACATCTCGCTTTATGCATGACAGGATACTGCCTACTACAGGGGAGCTCCCCTGAAAACATGAGGTGTGAAATTTTGGGCGGTTTTTCTCGGACAATATGCTATTTTTGTCATGCGTTTCTATTTTTCTGTATCTTCCTCATCATGAATCATGCGTAAAATTAGGCTTGATGTATGACTCATGAATGAGGGTGATTGATAACTAATTCACTTTAATAAAGATACCGGCATGCATGATATAATTGCCATCACCAGCGAAGCGTGGCGGCGCAATATCATAAGCTTCATTCACTTTAACTCTAAGATCAGCAAAGTTCTGTTTTGCAATCAGCATACAGATATGCCAAAAAAAGAAGGAAGCTTACTCGCAAATTTCCCCAAATCCCCTCCGGCATAGTTCGCACCCTGCTGCCAACTTTGACCTTTAATGTGAGGATGTGTCGAGACATTCCCGCATGTCACCTTGAAGCCTCCCAGCTGTTACCAAAAGTTATGACCTCATGGATCGTGAGAGTTATATGGATCTATTGTTTCGCTCTTGCCGAATTTTATATTATTGCCTGAAACACAGACATACTGTATGTCAGCAGCTGAGCGCGGACATTCAAAGAACATACAAACAAATTAATATGAAAGGAAGCAGAAAAAAACAAACTATTAAGTTCGTCAGGGTGTTCCCTGATTGTTGACAACTTATTTTCTTATATAGATCTACTTTGCAGTGACGTACAACCATTTAGCCTCCACCCGAATACTTTGAATATAAATCAAACTTGTAATTCTGCTTTGTCTAAAAAAAATAACTTAAGAATATTTCAGAGAATTTGTACTAATTCTGTTAAAATCGAATGGTATCTGATCAAAGATGTTAAATTAATGCTTTGATTAGATAAGTCCTTTTAATTAAGGTTTAAAAATGTCGATTTTTTGTTTTCTATGGGCCCATACATTTAGCTGTATTAAATGTGCTGATTCATATTAATAGCCTATGCGTACACATGCGTGTATAACTTTCACTTTAAACTTAATTCAGACACACTGACAGCAGACCTGTACTTTAAATATTTCAGCTCAGAGAATGACCTCACGCTCACCATTTATAATTACCCCCTTTATTTGTTGACGTAATGACTGTCCAAACTTTGAGCGCGTGTCCAAAATAAAAAATTCCTTTCAGTGTGGTGACTTTCATCTACACCCTCTTTACTGCCTCTGTCCCACATCAGTCTGACCATCCAGCCCAATGTCAGCAGTAATATCACGTGAGCCACCGAGCCTGTTACAGGCCGCGGTTTCATTTTCAGTTTTACTTCATGTTTCCACTAAGGCCTCCACATTTTTGTTTTAGTGGGAATTAATTTAAATCCTCCTGGATGAATAAAACAGCCCGTAACAACATGTTATAATTTCACTCAAGCTTTAATCAAATACCTGCCCCCTATAATTAACACTACTTATTACATCTGTGTGTCAGATGTGTAATTCTGCAAGGGAAGGTAACTTTAAATTGAATTTTAGTCACTTTATAAAGGAGAAATCTTTGTCCACGTGACATAAGAATGTCTTAAATCTTTCTTTAAGGAACAACACACATTTTTCAAATGAAATCATGAAGAGGTTCAGTGTGCAGGCCTGTAGGCGAGGCAGGGAGAGAGGTGGGCAGGGTGTTATTCTTAGCAAAAAAAAAAGAAGGAGGAGGGAGGAGGAGTCAACCATATATGGGCTTCACCCGGGGCGTCATTTGAGGACGAGTTTACTGTATAACGTCTGGATTGGCCGAAAGAGTGTGACATAGCTCTAAAGCATGAAATTTAGATTTTGCGCAAATAAGTCTCTCTGTTCTCTAGTTTTATAGTACAGGTGAGGTGACTTTATATTTTTTTTAAACAAAAAACACTTTTGGGTCATTAATTATAATAAACATGATCAGGTTTATTTTTTCTATAACTTATATGGATCTGTGTGCTATAAATATATATACTATTGTTTATTTTTCATAGCGTATGCCTCCTTTATTGCACTTATCTATTACTGCACACAAGTCTTTAAGTCTGCATGAAGATAAACTCACTCCAATGTTTTCTCTCACACAGTCTAGAGGAGAGGGAGGAGGAGGAGGATGAAGATGAGGACCTGGAGTTTCATTGTTCTGGACTCTTTATTGAGAGAACTCTTTTCTCATGCTTCTGCCTTTCAGCTCATGCATTTTTAATATGCCGATACTTTAACATTTGGTTTTATAAAATCTCTATTTTGTTCTATTCAATCCCACAATGACCTGATAAATCTGCTTCAATTAGAGACATTGTTGTTTCTGGCTATTTACACATTTATCCACATTTGCATTTGAACATTTGTTGTTTGGAAAGAAAGGGGAGATCAAACTCAAATTTTGAAAAAACTTGCTAATTCTGGATGCCAAAAATACAAAGTATGCAACACAATAGCATAAGTTAATATATAGGTAATAATAGAACACAATAGTTTTTTGGATTCTGTCAATATCTGAGCCACCTATATTCTCTTATATACTCAAACTCTTGGTTTGCAATATTTTCCATATCCTCATAGTGTGAATATTACAAAGAAAGCCTCAGACAGTTATATATGCTCAAAAAATATTTTGTGTTCTACGTGCAGAGACATCTGTGGCCCAGGAGGTAGAGCCCATCATCCACTACTCATATCGAAGTGTCCTTGGTTGAGATATTACTTACTGATGGTTGGGCCAGCACCTTGCATGGTAGCTTGCTGCCCTTGGTGTGTGAATGAGCAGCAAAAAAACTGTTAAACACTTAAGTTGAGCTACTGCTGCTATGTTTGAGAACACTTCAAACCAATAACACTTAATGAACTCTGTGAAGTATTAGGTGCACCTAATAACTCTGAATCAGATGAAGACGGTTCAGAGGAGTTCTGTACAAAATGTGACATTATTTCCCATAAAGCTGTGTTTTAATTTGTTCCATTTATCTAAAATGAGGCAAAGCATAGTATCACTAAGTGAGACTGACAATATCCAGAGTTATTAGGTGCACCTGTACAATCTAAAACAATTCAACACGTCAGTCTTACAATATAACCTACCAATATGAAGTTTGTAATGTTTAGCTTTTTATGACACTGTCCAACAATTGTTGATTCAGCTCATATTGTTGAAAAACATAAGGACGACAAAATGTTATAAACACTTCTCTCTTTTTCTTTCTCCGCTGCTTAATTAACATGAATGTTAAAATTGCAAATATTGCCAAAGCATCAAGTGTCTAAGTGATAATATGGCATAATAAAATGTAACTATGAATCCCTGCTTGTCCCTATTTTTATCAGTTTGTGTGCGTGTGTGTGTGTGTGTGTGTGTCTATGTGGTTTGCATAAAACATAAAACAGGAATGATAAAAATAGACAATAGTTTGGAACACACAGAAGTACTGCAGGTCTGTTTAGTCTATTTGTCAAAGCTCAAGGCTCTCTGACACTTTTCCTGTGACCTTCTAATGAAATTCAAAGAGAAATGCCAGCAAGAGAGTTCAGATTCCAAGTTTAGTTAGACAGGGAATAAAAGTGCATTTGTAAAGGTCTTCCTGTACAACTTCCTTTTTTTGACACCTAAGCAAACTGTGTGGGTATGGGTGTGGTGTAAGTGTGTGTGTGAGTGTGTGTGTGTGTGTGTGTGTGTGTGTGTGTGTGTGTGTGACCCTACAACAGCTGTAGAAGTCATTTCAGGGTCAGTCACATTCTTTAATGTGCAGATGACAAAGTTGTCTGTTTCAAGGACGAGAGTCATCACATGGGGCCTGCTACTTTTTTCTTATGCTGTTTTTCTCGCTTTTATCACATGAACCTTTTATTGTCTTATGAATTGTGTTAATGATATTTTTTTTAATCTGCCTGGCTGCAAAAAGCAGTTCCTCTTGTGGGACAATCTGATCACAGACACTCTAAGTTTCCTTGTGGTCAAACCTAAAATTAAAAGTTTATGCCATTTAATCTTTCTATACTGAATTCATTGTTTGCTAAATGTAAACATATTATCTCCTGAGCATGTTTATAGTGAGATAGTTTTGCTCATTTGTTCAAGTGTTAGAATAATAACAATATTATTTTCACCAACTTAAGCTCATGGGCTGTTTTAGCCTAAAATGCAATCAATAGCTTAGCACCATTATGCAGCCAAACACTGGAGTTAACAGATTTACATTTGCTTTTGATATAAAAACTAATTTTCCCTCCAGATGTATCAAACCAGGGATCTATGCTTTTTGTATAAAAGTCGTAATACATTGTTTTTTTTGTTTCTGCAACATGTACCTGACACTTGAGTCAGGCAAATATAATTAAATATACAAAGAAGGCACTGGTGCAAAAATGAGACAGGCATTTTGCTTGATTTTGATAGTAGCATGTAATACCAACCTGGTAAAGGATCAGCAAGAATATAGTGCAACACTTTATAGTGAGTAATGCAGTATTCAGATAGCTTTATCTAGTAATGTTTTCTACTATCTATCTAGTAATTTTTCAAGTCTGTCTCAAAATAATAGTCAGATGCCCCTATTATCTTTGAAATAGGTTTTGCTTCCAAACTTGTGAATGTGACATAAACAAGGTAGGTCATGCAACATGTGCAGGCTATATTTGCATCTGACTACTAGTTTGATGAAAACAGCTTCATATTTCTATGAGAATAGTTCCGCTTTCAGAGAGGCTGCTTAAATGCTCTTTTCTGTGTAAGTGGATTTCAGTGGCATAAAAATGACTGTATGAAGTGACTGTGGATCATTCAATGATGTTATTATTTGATAGCATATTTGTATCATATTCTGGATAACAATGTCTAGTACGTCTTACCCTTTACATTCAAGTTCCGTACTTGACAGTACTAAACTGAAAGTCCGTCAGTTCTTCCTTTTCTAGTGTCCACAGAGGAAATAAATCACACTCTGTGGCAGCTCTGTTGCAATGTCTATTTATTATTTGCCTGTAGTACATAGCATATGCATATTTATGCTTACAAACGAGGAAAGGTCTAACAAGCATCCATACACAAACATACAACACACGTACCCAATTCACATATGAGCAAACTTTACTGTTCAATCCTGTAGTAAAAGCAAAAAAAAAAAAAAAAAATCCACCCTAAAACAGCACTCACTTATCATTCCTGTCAGTTTGGACATTTTAAATAAATAAGTCCCTCCCAAGAATCAACTTAGGAGCCAAAGCTCTATCTGACCTGTGATTAGGCAACATTTTGTGCAGCTGCTTCATCTTTAATGGTCGACCAACAGTGACATGAGTCATTTTTCTGGGGATGTGAGCACATTTTCTCACTCGAAGCTGTTGTTAGCAAATTACAGGAAGTCTTTTTGGGTATGTCTCATGAGTTGTCCTCCCATAGAGTATGAATGAAGCAGCTCCAAAAAGTGTCACATTATTGAAGAATGCATAAAGTATGTAGCTTTGGGAGAATGCTAATCTTCACATGAATAAGGATCAGGATATGTACGTGGATTTTAGTTAAACCAATTCTTTTTCTTTCTTTTTTTTTGTAGGAAAGATACATACACACACATACACAATGACATGGTTTAACTTTGTTTATCCCCACAATCCTTTGCATTGCCAGTCCCGCCCAGCCTTCATTAGGTCCAGACTGAGATCAAAACCTTTCCTGCTGTGCAAAAAGTCCATTGTATCCAAAAGCGTCATCCACTGTACCGCAGGATTGCTGCAGAGCGCAGATGAAAGCCTTGGGAATCCGCTGGAAGAGAGCAGGTGATGTGACAGACATCCAATCCAAACAGCACAATACTATTTATTTAATTAGTTGTGACGATGTAAGAGACATTTTTTTTCTTGACACACCTTTTGTATTCTTCACATCACATTACATGTACAATGACTGCCAGCTTGGCAGCGGATTTTGGAATCTAAACTTGTTTCTTGAAATAAACTGGACTCTGCTCCACATTTTAGCAGCTGATAACCAACCATCACTCTCACTTAATCTAAGGCCATGAAGCTCCACCGCACTGATGGAGAAAAATGTACAACATGAAGAGTTAAGTAGATTTAAGTACTGTGCAAAAACTAAGGTGCTGACTGACACCTTCACGCCTCCCCCAATCTTTCTCAAACACACACACACACACACACACACACACACACACAAAGGCCATAAAGCCAAGTAGAAACACACACACACACACACACACACACACACACACACACACACACAGGTATGCACGCATACAGATCACTAAAGGCATGTCTTGAAACTGTGTCGGATCTGTAGCATGCCCATTATGCAGGGGGAGCTCAAATGAGTAAGATAATTACCGTTTTCCTGCATAATTTAAAGTCTTACCGACTCACCTACAAGCCAAAGTTAGCAGGGAGAAGGAAAATATGACTGAACATTTGTATTTCTTTGTGCTTTCATAGTAAACTGGGTGACTTGGGCAATAAACGTTTAAAAAAAAAAAAAAACGTGGCAAGATCATTTCAACTGAGGCCTCAACTTGATGTGTAAAATAGCACAAACATAATTTTCAAAAGAAAACTGAAAACACGTAGTCGGCATTGTGTAACTGCTGATTCTGACCACATCTGGTACATAAATGACATTCATTCATGTTCACTGAAACACCACCCATGACTAGATCCGTCTTGAAGGCGGCGCCCACCAGCGTTCACAGTCAATCCTGTAAATGTTTCCTTTAGGTCTGTTTTTTTTTTTTTTTTAAGGATGCTTAATGAAGTGATGCTTCATAAATGCAATAACACATTAAATAAGCTTTGACCTTGTATGCATTTTTTATTTTGTTGTTGCCTTTGGAGTTGGAATTTGTGGTTAATGTCACCAGTAAATGAGAATGCAAGTAAAGAAAATCACATACTGTACTTCACTTTTACATTATTTCTGAATGCATATTCTCGAATCTTGTCACAATGAAGAAGTGCAAATATCTCTGATTTGTATAATGGTTTGTTAAATTGGTCTACAGAAATTTTTTTGTGCTTTGGCCAATAATCTGAGATCTCACTGTGACTGAAAAGAGTCATGAGGAGTCGGTAGCTTGACAGCAATACTTCTACCTGCTATACATCACATTAGTGGCTAAAGCACACATTTCCTTTCGACATGTCTGTGGTAAACACTGGTTCAACAGAGCCCTTATGCTGACTGACAAAACGAAAACACGGAACAGATTTCACAAAGCCACAGGACAATCCATCAATCCACCAATCAATCTTATGTTTCTCATAGGAGAACTATACAGACAACTCGAGGCCTGTGGTATGTCTGCAGAACACATCTGATGTTCGTAGTCTTTAATCTGATGTGCATCTCTGGCAGTCTTTAATCAAACATCTGCATCTGTGGCAGTTTCTGAGGCAGATATGATACCTCTTGCAGAAGTGTCTGTGTGGAGATGCATCAAGCATCTGGCAGATCCCGCAATCTTCTGAAGGGCGTTTCTTTCTTCTCCCTTCTCTTTCAGTTTGTAATCGTAATCACACTTCAACCATCCAGGAAACACAATCCGCAGCCTGATGATAGCGGGCAGATGTCCTCCTGCGTTCTGTCACAGTTCATTTTAATGCTGGAGAGATAGAGGAAGTGTGTGACTGGGTGCGTGCGTGCGTGTGTTTGTGTGCGCGCGCATTTGCGTATATAAAAGCGGATCTTGGAAACGTTTCTTAATCATAACAGTTAATGGCGGTCCGTTCTCTTTGACTGCCCGTTAGTTACACCCACATCCTCAGCCTCCCATTGTCAGCTCTCATCTCTTTCTCCTTTCCTCAATACAGCTCCTTCCTGCTTGCCTTAAACATCAACACTCTGTTCATTCCTCCAGTCCTTTCCCAGATGCAATCCTGTCCAGCAGGCCAACTGAGGAACTTGTGCGTAGACACACACACACACACACACACACACACACACACACACACACACACACACACACACAGAGTTCTTCCTAAATCTTTTACATCATCGCTGCTTTGATATCACCGCCTTACTAATCCAGGATACAGGTTAGTAAGATGGAAGTTGTCTATGTCCATTCGTGTGCATATTATATGTGTGTGTGAGTCCAGTCTGGTCCACGGGTGTCTGCGGGCGCGTGTGTGTGCGTGTGTGTGTGTCAGTTGGTCTCATAGGAGGAAAGCAGCGCGGCGTCCACAGGCTCCATGCAGGAGGGGCAGGTGAAGGATCTCATCAGCCAGTCGTCTATACAGTCCATGTGGTAGATGTGCATGCAGGGCAGGAACCGGATGGGGTCTCCGTACACAAAGTCCATCATACAGATGACACACCTGCAGAGGAGAACACACACATTCACTATCAACTCTATACAGAAGAAAAAATGCAGGAAATAGTGGAAGAGAAATAAAAAACACATACTTGACACTAAAGCTGTAATAAGTGGTCAATTAATTGCTTAGTTGATCAGCAGAAAGTTAATCAGCAACTATATTGATAATCATTTAATGGTTTCAGTCAATTATCTAGGTATGATCTGATATGAACATTTCATGATGAAGGTCTGAGGACCGAAATATTTTGAATGAAGTGAGTACAAGTGACTGACAGTGTGCAGGATTTTTTGGTCTTTTTACACTCAATTCTCTTGCAAAAATGGCAAACATTTTGCATTTTTGATATTTTATTGATTAATCAAGAAATGAATCAGTGATAAATATTTATTAGTTGCATCCCTACTTGAAGCTACATTGGTTTATTTGACATGCAGCAAATATAATCAATTCAAAATGTAAAGTAGGATAGTGAAAGCCTCTGCAAATTACAAACAGTATATCAGTGAGTTTACACTCATTAGGTTTTGTATGTGAATTCATTTGCATGTGATAACAGGAAGTTGTGTTGCAGTATAAGTTTAAGTATATGATTCGGAAGGGGTTTTGAGGTTACATTTTCTGGCTAATGCAAATGTTGTGCTCAGTAAAGAACAGGCAGTATGAGAATGAAATTATTTCATAAACTATGTCATTAATAAAGCTTTTACACCTTAAATTTAGATAATGCTACATAAAGTCTTTTAAGGTCATACAAACACCCTGCTTAAACACAGATTACTGCAGTGAAGGAGCCTCTCTCTGAGTCCGACCAACCAGGTTTTCTACTCACTCTCTGATCTTCTTCTCAGAGCCATCCCGCCCCGCGTCGTACACGCCCTTTGGGAGATGTTGGATGAGTCCGATACGCTGAGCGATGCGGACCTGCTCCTCTTCTGTCAGCTGAGTGGCCAGCCGGGCCTGGCTGGGTGTCGGGTGGTAGACAGGCACGTGGATCTGCTCCTTTAGAAAGAGAGAGAGGAGCACACACGCAAAAGTTTTAAAGACATCATTGTCTTTTCTATGATTCTGCAAGATGAAATTACTTCTAGGTTAAAGTAGGAATCTGAGAGGGGGATTTACAGATAAATACAAGGAAAAATCATGAGAAGTCATGATTATTTTCCCCTTCTCTAGCAAACCTATTTTTATTTTACCCAGACCATCTGCTGCTCTCACGGTGCAGCTCCACAAGTTTCAGAGTTGTGGCAGGAAATACTGTCAGTTGAAAACACTCTGAAAATACGCTGCAATAAGACTGATATTCTTCTTTCATAAGACATGCTTGCCAAATCTCTCTCCCTCCTTAATGTTATTTTAACAAAAGCAGAAGATGTTGTTCTTGTTATCACTTTCGGGTGGAAGTCAAGCCGGGTCTATCGGAAGAGCTGCAAGCTTATGAAACTTTCTTTTGATTATAGCACAAAAAACATCCTGTGAACCGGGATATAAGCATTTACTTAAATACTGCAAGATGGATTTATGTCACCACCTGCCAATGCAATACTGGTAAGCATTAGTAAGTAAGTCTCTGCCTTCAGGGCGGATTTCACTTTGGCTCATTACACAATGAAAGTAGTCAGATGTCTGTAAGAGTTTCAAATCCAGCGCACATTCTTTGTTTTAATATGTAACTGTTACTCATCTCAAAAAGAAGGCCTGCAGGGCTGAACTGGACACAACAACTTTTGTCAATGACTGATGCAATCAGTGATTAATTACGAGCCATGTTTTGGATGTTGGATCTCAGGCAGTAGGTGGTGGTGTTTCCCCACACCTTGTTCTAACAGCCGGTGCAGCAGAGGACCTACATAGCCACTTTTATCTGACTAGGCTAGAGATTAAAAATGTGGTGCATAAAAAAAAAAAATCCTAATTGTAGTTCAATTGTTGGTGTCAGTGTGACAGATCTGATTTATGAAATTAGATTTGATCACCACAGAACAGAACACAGCATAACCAAACGTCTCGCTATCCTTTCAATTTCCCCGTAGATCTTATATGGTCAAGCCTAAACATGTGGAAAGCTCACGCTGGCCTGCGCTCAACTTCAAAGAAACAGAAGACTCCCTGTCCATTGACAACTGAGTCAACAGCAATCTCCTTTTGGTTTTGACCAACTAAAACTGAATGGGAAAAGTAAAAAGTGAAGAGTCTTTCATTATGTCTGTCTGTAAATATCGGTGCGCATAACCATGACTATGACTTTAAAGTGTGATGAAAGTAATATTAAATCAAAGCGACCAACAGGGTTTCAGTATTGGATTGGAATGAGTCAAATAAAAGAAGTCATTATATTAACACACCCCATTAAAATGATAACATACAACAAAACACATCATACACTATAAATGCTTTAGCCATAATTTTGAAACGTGGAAAACTAAAATAATGATGTTATTTCCCACGACATATTTTCTGTCAAACACTTTGATGTTGCAGCAGCAGCAAAATGGCACCACTGTCAAAACAAAGTTAACGATTATGTACTGACGTGCTTTAATTTCCTGCAAAACCACAGCATGACATTCATGATCTATGAAGAAATGCAGCACTGCAGAGATTTATAGTCACAAATGAGGTTGATCTACGCTGTTTTATATGTGCTATATATACAGTGTCGTCCTCCTTCATATGCTTATATTTGATGAAATTACACTTATTTATATAAACTTAGTACAGCGAACAGTTTATAGGTGCGGGGAAGAAAAGGCACATTTTGGTTTCAGGCATCTGTACAATCAAACCACGCGTGTCGTTCTCCCCTCTGAACTACTACGACTTTCTATTCACTCAACTCTTTTGCGGTCTATGTGTGCGCCTGCCTCATCCTCTTCCTTCCTTTACTTCCTCCCTCTGTCATTCACTCGCTTCTACCAAACGTTTATACAATGGATGCACTTTCTTCTGTGGTGTGTGTGCTAGTTCATTCTCTCCCTTTCTTAGCCCACATCCCCTCCGGCTCCACCTGCGTGCCAAACCATGAGGTCAGAGGATCCTGCAGCCGGGTCATGGATTAAGATGCAAATCCAATCTAATGCCATTAAGTGAGCTCCTTCATTAACCACCTGTACATCCACACTGCAGAGATGACCTTTTGACACAAAGCACTGACCGCACACTTGAATGAAGCTGGAGATCAGACGGGCGTCAGCCAAATCAGCAGACTAAACATTTATCAGACGACGCTGTGTTTACGAGCCTCACTTTCTGATCTGCCTGCACAACACAGCGGGTAAGCTAACCACTGAGATTGACTCACAGAGCGGTAGGCACGTAACTTGTATCGCTCTCCATTTCCTCCTTTCTTTTTCGGCTGAATGGTGGTTGGTTTAGATTAAGATGTTGACTTAAACGCTGTTGTAATGTGGATAATAATGTAATATATATGTAGTATGTCATTTTGTCCTCTTATGTATTATCAACTAAAAATAATGTTCCTTCCTATTTACTGGTTTGTTTGTTTTTTTTTGTGAATTTGACAAGAAACTGTTCAGGCTAACTCAGTGTTATGTGAGCGTTAAAACTTTATTTAGCACAACTGACATGAGTAAAAAGATCAAAACAATATTTTTTATCCTTTTAGACAAAATATTTTTTATATTGTAAAAAGTAAATGACTGATTTACAGTATCTAGCAGCAGCCTACAGACATCTTCTGGCTATTAAATAATTCTAATATTAATTAATTGCATCAAACACCTTGCTTACTGGACAGAATAACATCACATAACTGTTCTGAAGAAAGAAAAAAAAAACATCAAACATATAACATCAGCAATGATGACAGCTAGCTCGCAGTCAGCCTCTCAGCACTGTAGCATTTTAAGCCATGAGTCAGCATAACTGGTAGACGAGGCAGACTGCTGCTTCCCTGACAGCCACTCCTTTCGTCCGTGTCAAAAAGAGTTGGCAGCCAGGCAGAAGGAATAAAAGCAACAGACAGGGCCTCAGAGGGGCCAGCAGCTGTACTCTGTGTATGTGTATGTGTGTGTGTGTGTGTGTGTGTGTGTGTGTGTTAGGGTGGTCATCTGTGCCATAGTCAGCAGTGTAATTGTTGTCATATGCCTCTCCCTCCTTTCATACATGGCATGTCAGCTGGACTGTGACAACTGTTCATTATGTGACCTCAGGTTGACCAGAAGGACACCAGTCAGGGAGACAGAGTAGGTGTGGGTGAAAGGGGGGGGGGGGGGGTCCAGAGTAGAGGGTGGTGGCTAGCTGAGCCAAAGTACAGACCTTGGTTTTGTCTGCCAAGTATGCACAGAGCAGCTGAAAGTGTCAGCCTGCCAGGCCCCATACTGCTAATGGTGAGCAGGAAGGGAGGTGAAGATTATGGGCAACAAGGAATGAGAGCAGACGCACAGAAAGAAAAAGAAAGACAGAGAGGGAGGGTATTTACCCTCTCTCTTCCACCATCCATCACTAAATGAAAGAAACTCAGAAAAAAGAGGAGTGGGAAAATGAAAGATAGAGGCATTCTCAACCAAGAGTGTAGAGCTAGGTAGTTTGAACCACAAAATACAAGATTCTCCCCAGAGCTATATTTGTGCATTCATGTGAACGTGTGTGTAGCCATGTAAAGGATGGGTTACAAAATGTACACAGTGTTGAACGCAGCACATTAGCAGAGCAGCAGCAACAGCAGCAGCAGCTTTAGTCAGCAGGATTGTTTGAGATGAGCCAGGCCTCCGCAGAATGACGGTTAGGTTTCTGTCTGACTTGATTCCAACTTGCTCCGACGTCATGCGCACATGGGAAACATAACCTCACGAGATCAAGGTGGCCACAGTTTTTGGAGGCAGTCACTGCAGCTGCTCTTCACCAACTGCAAGACCTCAGGGTACGATGGGAAACGCCAGGCTGTCACGTGATCAGACAGCTGTGTTACAGAAACTCTTCACTGCAAAGATTTGGATTTTATTAGTCTGATTGTGCACTAAGAATTCAGATGTGTGATTGATGACAACTTTTATCAGCCAAAGGGACAAAAAACATTCAGTAAACAAGTATTACAGATAAGACAGAATATGACTTTTAAGTCATTATTTCATTTTTGTCAGCATTATGAACTAAAATAACATAAAACCTTTGTTAACAAGTGCGACATGAAGATTCTCTGCATGGGTGTGAGGCCCTGACAGTCTGAATGTCTATTTCTGCACCTGTCCCCTTGTGTTTTGACTACTGATTGCTTTATTTACTTTATTTGTTTACACATTAAACATTGTATAAAAAAAATGTATTTTTTAAAGATTTTAATATACACAAAGACATTCACATATAAAAATACACTTTTTTACCTGCATATACTCAGCAATATATTTATATATAATTTAAAGTAAATAAACATTTATGCAGGAGAGGAAGCTAAAATCTTATACCAAGAACTGTCCCAAAACCTCTAGACAAGATAAACAGAATTACATTAAATAAAGATAATTTTGTTTTATTTGAATTTCTTTACTTTGGGAATGAGATGTGAATGAGTTTGACAAGTCAGCTTTATGGCAAAATAATCTCTTGATACTGGAGATTATAGAATAAATGTTGTTTTGATGATCACAGGGTACCAGGTCATTTTAACTGGCTATACCCTATCATACAGAACACCATTAAAACAATGGTGATTGAGTAGCTACAAACTTGAGTAGATTGATTTGATAACATTTTATTAAATTGGGATCAGATCTAACAGGATGTAAATATTTCTGTGATTTCTTGCTTATTCTTTGAAGGCTGCTGGAAACTGTACAACTTGACTCCAGTTCTGTGTCACTTCCCCCTGCTGCTGCTGCTGCTGCTTTCCAAGCAAGGCGCAGTTCATCTCAAACAAGCCCAGTGTTTACATAAGCTGCATTCAGGCACAGAGCTGAGTGTAGGTCACTGGTGTTTTGGCAGCGCTCAGACCCAAATACACAATTATTGTGGTCATATGGGCAAATAGGAAGAAAATAGAATAGATAGGCACGTAGAGAGCGTGTGAAGTACAAGCCGTTGCACAGCCTGTACTGATTAAAATAGAAATGTATCTGTTCAGTCAGATGCATGTGTGAGATGGAGGGCTGAAAAATGTGGCTGAAACAACAATGACAACCCCTTTCACTTGCAATATTACCAGGTCAATTATCTAGGCAAGCTGTTGGTTTTTGGCGTTAACATAGAGATCTCAAATATTGACCGTGTCAACACATTTTAAATAACTGCCCCAGCGATGACACAACAAACCGCCTAACTGATGCAATGACTCTTGTTTTACAGTTAGTTGAATGATCGTCTTCCTGACTGTTACAGTGGAGGTGACAGGTTTCATAATTTGTGAAAGTATCAAACAGTCCATAGACAATTATCAAGCCTCCTACAGAAAAACTACCCAAGCTACCCACAGTCTCGGATCACTATACCTTCAAAAGGGGAAGTACCGTTTTTCTCTTCTTAGCTGCGATGTAAAACTGTAATGTGCAGAAATACCTGCTGCATGTAGAGCTGCAGTAATTAATTGATCTACAGAAAATTAAATCAGCAACTATTTTGATAATCAACTAAATCATTTTAGTCCTTTTTTAAGCAGAAATTACAAATGTTTGCTGGTTGCAGCTTTTCAAATTTGAGGATTTGAAGCTTTTCTATGACATATTGTACACGACAGTGAACTGAATATGTTTGGATTTTTGACTGTTGATCAGGCAAAAAAAGATATTTGAAAACGCCAGCATGGGCTCTAAGAATTTTTAACAGGTATTTCTCCCAGCAAAATGATAATTCAGTAGCATAATTCCTCTTTAGGATATATGCCTTTATAACAGCTTAGAGACAAGACATACAAAATAAAATGCACAATACAATAAAAATCTTCACAAACGCATACATATCTCAAACAGGAAATATCTACCTGCCATATGGCTGTATCTTTTGTGCAACCTAAGCAGTGTCAAAGTGCACTTCAGAGGAAGCAACACCAGAAACACGAGGCGTTCACAGGCTCTGAAATACAAGCCCTTTGTCACGGGACTGCAGAGTAACAAAATCTTTGAACAAGACCTGCACACACCTGCACACAATACAGGCGAGCATGCACTCAGTTGATCACATAAAAATGCACACAGATAACAAAGACAACAATGGGAGAAGGAGAAGGATGGACATTACCATCACAGGATGTGTTTGTTGGTGTGATAACAGGAACGGCGTGACGGTAATGTTATGTGTGTATCACATTACTTCATCATCCTGGTATAGCAGGAAGTGGGGGCGTCGATGTAGGCTAAGAGTATTAACTCTGATATTTACACGCAACACATGACAATGCTCATACAATACCTCCACTGTAGTAGAAGTATGGTAAGGTAAAATTTAAAAAATAACGCTATTTCATTATTTTTTAATTTTACTAACAGTTGCAGCAAAATGAACAGGAGAAAGGTGGCAGTCTGTACCACATAGGCCTATATACCACTATACAGACTTTAACAGACCTTACCAACACTTCACTTAGTTTTGTTACTGTAATATTATGACCAAAACCACCCTGAGCCCTCCGATATCCTCAAGATGAAGATGAGAATGTAACTGTGAAGAGTTGTCGAGAGGACAAAAGAATTCAGAGGTGGTTACTCGAGTCCTGGCCCTTGTGGTCAGGAACAGCAGCCTCTATGTGGCTGTGTGTCAGCCAAAGCCCGCAGACTATGTCAATGACCTGCAGCACAATGGCTTGTTTGTCAGCGCCACCCCCTCCACCACCCCAATGCTTCTGTTACCAAATCAGGACAAAACAGTAGATAATTTGTCACAAGGGGCTCTCTGACGGTGTGTATGACTGCCTTACAAGGCAAAAAACCAACACCATATCTGATTTAAGTGACTAATCATATCTGCGGTGCGGTCAAAAGCACTTCAGTTGAACTCATCTGTCCATCACGTTAGTGTTATCACATCTGCGAGTGTAGTTTGGGAGAAGACATTTTCTTCTAACTCTTAAAACAATATCAAAAGATTGACACTGTACACAGTAGATTCAGTTCATTTAAAGTATCTGCTGAATGCAATGACGTTGGCAAAATGTACAATCCAGAGCTCTGGCCAGGAGGAGCATTTGTCCGGTATCGTTTGAATTAAAAGATGAATTCACGGACGGCAGTCTTTCGGACATTGCAATATTCAGTAATATTTCAATACTCCGTAAATCATTTGCAAAT